>NC_092768.1:63967562-64617562 GCF_047496795.1 Chiloscyllium punctatum | reverse complement strand
CAGCAATTGGAAGTGTCATAACATTCCAGGCTATGGTCTGGTGTAGGAAAGTGGGACTAGTATAGATCGTACTGTATTTCTGTCGGCACAGTGTCTATGCCCCTGTGAGTGTATGGTGTGGAAGGTCAATTATTGAGCAGTTTATGGCAGGAATGGATGACTTTCTGAAGAGTAATATTCATAAGGGTTATAAGAGTGAACTGTATTTGCTTGTTAAATTATGTCAATGTTAGAAATATGAGAAAACAAGTGTAGTTCCCTGACTGTTTGAAACCAGAGAATGGAAAATGGGGAACAGGGAAATGGCAGAACTATGAAGCCACTACTTCAGTTCTGTCTTCACAGAACTTTGTAACAATACAAGGAAAACCGAGTCTGGTGGAGGAAAATGATAGAGTACATGGAACATAGAACATAGTAAGGAAATGGTTTAGGGGAAATTATTGTGACTGAAAGTAATGGTCATAGACAACACTAACATAGATTTATGAAATGGGAATTATGTTTGAGAAACAAACTGGGAGACAAATGAAAGAGAAGCAATGATGTAAAACATTATAATTTTGAGAAAAATGTTGGTAAATCTCCAAACTCAATTTGCAAAATCAAATCTGAGTGGATTGGGGCGAATATATGGATATGTTTCTAGAATGGGACTGCTGGCAGGAAACAGTGAATAGAAATAAACAGACTCGTCAAGCAACAGCCTGACATTTTCTGAAAGGTATGATTCTGTGAGTATGACTATGTCCCAGACTCCCCATTACCTTCACCAGATATCTCCTGTCTCATCAGCAGGACGTACACAGCAGAAGTGGCGGTACAGTGGGATACAGTTGGAAGGGACTTGATCTTGGAGCCCTCAACAGTGACTCTGTATCCCACGAAGTCTCATGGCATTAGTTTGCACATGGGAAAGGAAACTTCCTGCTGATTACCATGCACCAGCCTCTCTCAACTGATGAATCAGTACTCCTCCATGCTGACCAACACTTGGAGGAAGCACTGAGGGTAGCACGTATGCAAGATGTACTCTGGGTGGGGAATTTCAATGTTCACCACCAACAGTATCTCAGTTACAGCATTACTGATCGAGCTGGCCAGGTCCTAAAGGATATAACGAGCGGCAGGTGATGAAGGAACCAACAAGAGGAAAATACATACTTGACCACAGCCTTACTAATCTGTCAGTTGCAGAAGTATCTGTTCATGACAGTATCGGTAAGAGTGACCACCGCATAGTCATTGTGGAGACAAAGTCACACCTGCATATTGAGAATAACCTCCACCATGTTGGGTGGCACTATCACGGTGCTTAATAGAGCAGGCATCGAACAGATCGAGCAGCTCAAATCTGGATGTTCATCAGGTGTGATGGGTCATCAATAGCAGTGGAATTGTACTCCTGCATAACCTCATGGCCTGGCATATCCCCCTCGCAACAATTGCCATCAATCCAGAGAATCAACATTGGTTCAATGGAGTTTGCAGGATGGCAGGAGCTACACCAGGCATACCTGACAATGAGGTGTCAGCCTGGTGAAGCCACCAATCAGGACTACTTGTGCGCCAAACAGCATAAGCAGTAAGGGATAGACAGAGCTAAGTGATCGCACAAGCAACGGTTCAGATCTAAGTTCTGCAGTCCTTCCACATCTTGTCGAGAAACGTTTGGGACAATTAAACAATTCACTGGAGGAAGAGATTCCACAAATAACCGCTTCCTCCATGATGGAGGTGCCCAGCACTTCAATGTATAAGAAAAGGCTGATGCATTTGCAACAATCTTCAGTCAGAAATGCTGAGTGGATGATCCATTTCAGCCTTCTCCAGTGGTCGTCAGCAATTCAGTTACCAGCCATCAACCAATTTGGTTCAGTCCACACGATATCCAGAAACGATTGGAGATACTGGATACTCCATAGGGTCTATAATCTGACAACATTCTGGCAATAGTACTGAAAATTTGTTCTCCATATCTTGCCACTCCCCTAGCCAAACTGTTTCAATGCAGTTACAACAATGGCTTTTCCTCATTATGTGGAAAATTACCCCAAACATCTCATGTATATAATAAGGAGAACAAATCCAATCCGGCCAAATACCACTTCATCAGTCTTCTCTCGATCATCAGTAAAGTGGTGGAAGGTCTCAGTGCTTTTTTGCACAACTTGCTCAGCAATACCCTGATCAATGACGCCCAGTTTGTGTTCCACCAGGGCCACTCAGCTCCTGACCTCATTACCGTGGTTAAAACATGGACAAAAGAGCTGAATTCCAGAGGTGGGGTGAGAGTTACAGCCCTTTAAGTCAAGGCTGCATTCGACCCTGTGCGGTATCAAGGGGCCTGAGCAACACTGGAATCAATGGGTATCAGATGCAAAATCCCTGCTGGTTAGATTCATACCTGACAAGTAGGAAGGTGGTCATGGTTGATGAAGGTCAGTCAACTCAGCTCCAAATCTGTCGGAGTCCCTCAAGCAGTGTCCGAAAACTTCTTCAGGGCTACTTCATCAATGATCTTCCTTCCATTTTCAGGTCAGAAGTGGGGATGTTCGCCAATGATTGTACAGTGTTCTGCAACATTTGTGGTTCCTCAGGTACTGAAGCAGTCCATGTTCAAACGCGACAAGATCTGGAGAGTATCCAGGCTGACAAGTGGAAAGTAATATTCAGCTCACACGAATGCCAGAACGTGCCCATCACCAATAAAATACAATGTAACCTTCCCCTTGACATTCAATGGTATTACTATCACTGAATCCCCAGTATCAAATTCCTGGTGGGTAATCATTGCTCAGAAACTCATTGGTCTCGCCACACGAACACAATAACTATAAGAGCAGGTCCGAAGCTAGGAATACTGCGGCGAGTAACTCACATCCTGACTTCCAAAAGTCTGTCCATCGTCTACAATGCATAAGTCAGAAGTGTAATAGGAGACTCCCAATTTGTCTGGATGAATGCAGCCCCAACAACACTCAAGAACCTTTATGCCATCCAGGACAAAGCAGCCAGTTTGACTGTCCATTCATCCACAATGCTCCACCATCAACGCTCAGCAGCAGCAGCAGTGTTTTACTATCTACATGCTGCCATGAAATAATTCACCGAAAAATCCTCAGAGGCCAACTTCCCAACTCACGACCATGTCTATCCAGAAGGACAAGGGCTACAGATGTATGGGAATACCATCATCTTCAGGTTCCCACCAAGCCATTCACCATCCTGACTTGGAAATATATCAGCGCTCCTTCACAGTCACTGGGTCAGAATCCTGGGATTCCCTCCCTAAAGGCACTGGAGGTCAACAACAGCAGGTTGACTGCAGCGTTCAACAAGGCAGTTCACCACCACCTTCTTAAGGGCAACTAGGGACAGGCAATAAATGCTGGCCAAGCAAGTCACACCCAGATTCACGAAATAAATAAATAGAAATTAACAGAGGAAGTTTGCTGAGGTGTCGCAGGGATCGGTGCTTGGGGCCCAGCTGTTCACAATGCCCTTTAAACATTTGGTTGCTGGAATCAAATACAATATATCCCAGCCTGCTGATAGCACTAACGGGTGTGGGATTGTCGGTGGGTGAGGAGGTTATAAAAAAGCACCGAGAAGACTAAGACAAGTGGAGTGAATGGGTAAATACATGATAGATGGAGAACAATGTGGATCGAGGTGATGGTGTGCTCTTTGGTGGAAATGATAAATTGTCAGCCTACCATTTGGAAAGGATTGGTTGAAACATGTTGATCTACAAAGGGACGTATGCTCCTTTTTGTTGTTTCCTTCCGCATAAACCTCTGAGGTCCCTGCAGCGCAGTTAGTTCTGCAACCAGAAGTCAATGCTGGGCATGGCATTGGCACGCTGACCAGTGTATACAGACCCACCAAGTGGGGAGCTGCAACACTGAAAAGGATCTGCATCTCCTTGTACACCAGTCGCTGAAAGGAATATTGCAGAATCAGAAAGCAGTGAGAACGATAAATGGTGTGTGGACCTTCATTTCAGGGGGATGTGAGTCCAGGAGAAAAGGTGTCTTACTGCAGCTGTACAGGGCCTTGGTGAGATATCATCTTGAACATTGTGCAGCATTGTGTACAGTTTTGGTCTCCTTACCTAATAAAGGACAAAACGGACATTGATGGAGAGCAGTGAAGGATGACCAGACTGATCTCTGGGGTGACAGGCTTGTGGTGGGAGCAGAGTTTGGGGTGACTGGGCCAGTATTTCATGGGGTTTAGGAAAATGAGTGGAGATCTCAGTGAAATATACAAAACTCTGACAGGGTGAGACATATTGGAAGTTGGGATGACAATTCCCCTGGCTGGGACTTGTAAAACAAGGGGCCACAGTATTAGGTACAGGCAGTCACTCTGCATTGAAATGATAATAAATGTCTGCTCTCGCTGACTGGGGAACTTGAGGAATTCGCTTGCTCTTGGAAATCGAGTCACTGCTTATAAATTAGGATTTAGAGACAGTAAAGGGATGGTGGGAGAGCAGGAGTACGGTGTGGAAATGAAGGGCCAACCATCATAATATTGAATTGGGTAGCAAACTCGATGGACCAAACGTACTACTGCACCGCCTATTTGATAGCTTCCCAAGGGTACTCACATTAACGAATATGTATGTCGTGTGGGGTAAGTGCATTGAGGAGATATTTTCCATGAACCAGAATGAGGAGGCTAAATGTGTTTTCCATTCCCGATGTTTCTGTGCGGTCTGTGGGAAAGCTCTGTAAATGTTGTCACAATCTCTCAGATGTTAGGAAGGAGGTTTCTGCAAGGTTGACAGGACTGTGTTCCCATTCCCTTTTCCGACACTGATGCTGAGGCCGAGTGTTCTGTCCGGTTTGATCCTTTCAGACCTCGGAGTAGTTTGATCCAAATGAGTGCCCTTGCTTGGGGTTCAGAGACCATTGAAATGTTTATCACATGTCAGGGTCTTTGGAGTCACTTTTAGGCCAGCCCAGGAAATCATGGGAGATTCACTTCCTAAAAGTACATTGGAGAAGGAAATTCTGTTTACAATCCATATTGGCTTCAAGGTCACTGTTACTGACCCCAGATTTGAGATCTCGATATTTTCTTAATTGTTTTTAACTTCCACCCACTGCCAGAGCATTAGCCTGGTCTGGATTAGTAATTCAGTGACAGTTCCACAACAGCACCATCTCCACATGGGGGCCTATCAGAAATCACACTGAGCATGTTATTTCTGTGCTGCTTGAAAGCTCTGTCAAAAAGAACTCCCACCAATGTGACTGTCATGATGGGACTGAGGAGGTGGTAATTGGTCAGATTGTAATTATTCCCGTCTTAGGGGACAGGACTTAGCTCAGTAATTTTCCACATTGCCAGGGAGATGTCAGAGTTGGAGCTGGAATGCAACAGCTTCCCCAGTGACACGGCTTGTTGTGCAGCACAAGTCTTCAGTCCTATTGCAGGGATGGAGTCAGGACCCATTGCCTTTGTCGTATCTACTGTGTTCACCTGTTTCTTCATGTCTCGTGCATCGAATCAAATTGGTTGAAGACTGGCATCTGTGATTTGGTTGGCATCATGATATGGGTGAGGTGTATCATCGACTCAACAGAAGATGGTGCAGATAAAACACCCTTCTCTTTTACACTGATGTGCAGGTCTGTTCCATTATTTAGGATGGGAATGTTTGTGGAGCCCTCTCCTCCAGTCATTTGTTTAATCGTCCATCATCATTTATGACTGAATGTGACAGGACTGCAGGGCTTCGTTCAGATCTGTTCGTCAAGTATGGTAGCTTTAATGAGTTAGCATCAGGTAAAAGTTCATGTGATTCTGACTCTGACATGTTCAGCCACACTCGTCACTGAGCCATAGATGGTGTTGATGGTAATGACAGACTGAGGTGTTTCCCTGGCAAAAAGTTACAGGTTGTGGTTTAATGCATGTCTGCCTCTCCTGCTGCTGTGGTCTACAGCACTACATGAATACGCAGTTTCGAGCTGCAATATCTGCAATGTAATTCTGCTGTCTGTTCCCCAATTTTCACTGAGACCCATTCACCCGTCAGCCCTGCACTCAGTGACTTAACCTGGTTTCTGATGTGGCAATACTTCCATTTTCACACTCTCACCCTGCTGAGGGTCTGTCTCCCCGGGTATTGCTTCCAATCTGACACATTCCGCAAAAGCACTTAACTGATCTTAAATCAAATGTTTAATTCACATGAATCTTTTTCCTTGAGAAATACCATCTTTTGTATTTAAAGTCAATGTGTTTCCTCTGTTTCTTTCCCTGATCATGATTAAGAGCTCTGAAGTGTCAGTGATGCCAGCGTTATGTAGTTTAAGAGCCAATGAATTCTTTGGATTCCCAATCATCTTCACCACATTGTATATTTTCTCTTTTGGTTTGATGCATTATCACTCATGGCTGCCTTGTTCTCCCATGAGCATGGTTCAAGTTTTTGGGGTTGCATTTCTGGTATTATCTTTCGAATTATCCCCAGAACCTCCTCCCATTGCTGCTCCATGGTCTTTCCTGCTCAGATCCCCTTCCAATTAACTCTAGCTAGCAACGCCCGCATGTCTTTGTAGTTACATTGCTTAATTATAACCACATTACATCTTGAAGAGAGCATATTTATATAAACTGAAAGAAGGAGTTTTGGGAGATGGGACACGAAGAATAATTGGTGGATTTCTTAACTAGATACAAAAGGGAGAACGAGAGAGAGGAGATGTGGAAAATGAGGCAACCAGATTATCAAAAGAAGTAGATGCCCTGCCAGGAGCAGTGGTGGACTCTCCCTCTTTATGGTCATTTAAGCGGGCATTGGACAAGCATATGGAGGTTATTGGGCTAGTGTAGGTTAGGTAGGCTTCGGTCGGCGCAACATCGAGGGCCGAAGGGCCTGTACTGCGCTGTATTTTTCTAAAAAAAATGAACATCCCCCAATGTTTTGGCAATGCCTGTGTGCTGTGGTCCTTTGTAAGTGCATGTACAACAGAGTAATATGTTCAAATGCTGAGTCTGATGCCAGAATATTTATCTCCAATAATATGACAGACACTAGTTTTGGAAAGAACCCAGGAGGCCAACATATTGAAGTCCCGGTAGAAAGGGGATTAATTGAAATAAGTTGGAACACCAGAATCAAGAATTTGGAGCACACATCCTGGGGAGAATGAGAGATTAGAGTTGGGAATCCCAGAAAAGTAGGGAACGTTGAGAGGATCAAAACATGTTTTAATGTTTTATTAACTTTATACATCATATGCATCATTTTTCGTTAACGGTATCTCTGTTGTTCATTTACAAAGTGTTGCGCACATATGAAAAATGCGACTTCTCTTCACACACACATTGATTAAACAGTGTATATAAAATCATTTTTCCACCATTTAAACTGTCCTGCTGTTGTGTTATGCGGATACATGAACACCAAGTAGCCACCAAAAGACATGACGCACTATCACTATGTTTCATACATACAGACGAAGAAGGGCACCACTTTGACTGGGAGAAAGCACACACACATACGAAGACATGCAAGGACATTCTTAGAGGAATGGTATTCTAACCAGAAGTCCATCAATAAAACCATCAATTTAGATCCGGTCTACATTCTCTTGTTAAAATAACCGGAAATGACGTCACTCACTTTCAGAAACGAAGGCCTATAAATAGAGAGGCGGGACATACCACCAGCGCTTCAGCAGATACTCTCACTGATTATGTCACCTAGTCATGGTGACGAAATTTCTGAAAACATACCTTGAAGCTCAGCGAGCTAACTTGCACACATATAAATTGTTATTTATTGTTTACTAGTGAAATTTAGGAGTTTTCTGTCGCTCATGTTTTGACAGATTATGATGTGAGGTGAGCTCTTCTACGTGTGTGGTTTTAATTAACAGAAGGGTTCGACATTGATGTCATAACAGTTTGGGGCCTTGCCGTGTGGCACTTGAACTGACTTTAACAGATTTGAGATACAACAGGTCCCAGCAAATTCCACCTCATTGCAATTAGTGACTTTGATCTTCAAATAAAACCAGTGGGAAAATTCGTTTAATTTTGTTACTTGTGGTTAGTTAAATGAAAAGTGAGGGAAATGGCTTTTAACATTACTAAAGAGGTTTCCAAATTTTCCAAGGAAGTTTAGAAAGACAGAAGGAGGACATTTTTTAGAATTAGCAAATAGGTTCGAATTGGGTTTAACCAGGGAAAAAAGGGAAGCTGAAATTGTAATGGAGTTGGTTAAGCACGTTGATGTATCAGAGAAATAGGCAACTACAGTAGAGTTAGAAAAAACTTAAATTGTAAATGTAGCAACTGGAGTTAGAAGATAAAGAAAGGGACGGAAACAGAGAGAGATGAAAGAGAAAGAGAGGAAAATGAAAGAGAGAGGGGATTTGAAATTCAGAAGTTGGGAATTAGATAAGAAAGTTAAATTAACAGGATGGAGATAAAGGGAGAACGTCGGGATATATACAACTAGGTTAGTAACTTGCCATATTTCGATGAGAAAAATGTCAAAACTTTTTTATTTCATTTGAAAAAAATGGCTAGGCAGATGACGTGTCCAGTGAACTTGTGGGTAATGCTAGTTCAGACTAAGCTGGTGGGCACAGCTGGTGAGGAATGTGCAGCGCTGTCAAATGAGGGATCAAGATATTATCAAGCTATCAGATTGGCTATTTTGATTGGTTATGAATTGGTACTAGAAGCATATAGACAGAAGTTCAGAAAAATAGACTTATATTGAGTTTGAAAGAATTAACCACAGTCATTTTGACAGGTGGGTGCTGGCCTTAAAAATGGATAAGACCTGTGAGGCTTGAAGGGAGACTAATCTGCTGGAGAAGTTAAAAGACTCACTTCCAGAGATAATTAGAATTAATGTGAATGAATAGAAAGTTCAAGAAGTGAGAAGCGTGGCAGAAATGGCAGGTAAATATGAATTGTGGCATGTGATGAAATATAGCGTCTGGCAGGAATTTCATCCTGTGAGGGATCGAAATTGGGAGAAGGGACGATCACACATTCCAAAGCGAACAGTAGCTCACAATAGTTCACTACAGGTGAAGAAAGAAGCCCAAGGGGGTTGAAAGGTGGTGAAAGGCCTCAGTGCTCTCACTATAAGGGAGTGGAACACATAAAATGACAGTGCTGGTGGTTTAAGAAGGGCACAGGGAAAAAGTTATTTTCACTGCAATAAGCTGGTACACACCTGGCTGGGCGTTAAAGGAAGACACTTTGGGGAAAGATGTGGTAGAAGAGGCTAAGCCCAGTGGCATTAGTGAAACTGGTAAAGGAGACTCCAAGTGGAGCCGAGGAGCTGCAGGAAATTGCACAGCCGAGGCAAGGGTTGTGTATGGAGGCAGTTCCTGATCTCTCTAAAGAATTCACCTCTGTAGATAAAGTTTACTCAGAAAGAACAGGGGGAGAAGGACAAGAAGTTATAATTTTGTGAGATACGGGATCTGCTCAGTATCTAATAGTTGAGAAGTGAGGCGCCGGAAAAGCACAACAGATCAGGCAGCATCCAAACAGCAGGACAATCGAATATCAGGCAGAAACCCATCGTCAGTAACATGGTGGAGGGACAATGGGACTGAAAGATAAATACGAGGATAATAGCTGAACTGGTGGGAGGGTCACTTGGAAGGCAATAAGAGGATATAGGTGGGAGTGATAGTGATATGTCGGAGGGTAGAATGGAGTCGATAGGTGGAAAGGAAGATGGCTAGTTAGGGCAGTCCAAGAGGGCAGTGCCAGGTTGAACGGTTGGATCTGGGAGAGGTTGGTGGAGGGGAGATTTGGAATTTGGTGAAGTCGACGTTGATGCTATACAGTTTGAGGGTTCCAGATGTCCTACCACCGATAGGAGTACTATCACCCTCCTGTCCAACCAATCACCATCACATCCTCCCTGCATCTACCTATCGCCTTCCAATCTCCCTTCCACCCAGCTCCACCCTCACCCTTCTATTTATTTCCCAACATCGTTGCCCCTCCCTTACCTCCCACTTTCCTGATGAAGCATTTATGCATGAAACGTCAACGCACCTTTCCCAACGATGCTGCCGACGCGCTGTGCTTTTCCAGCCCCACACTTTACAACTCTCATCTCCAGCATCTGCAGCCCTCACTTTCTCTCACCCTCTAATAGTAAGAGATGAAGGTTTTTTTCACTCTTTCTGGCATGTTAATTAAGAGTGTGTTAATTTGTGGAATGGGTACAGAAATTAAGCATTCCCTTGTGTAACATCAGGATGGAATGCCAAATCAAGATTAGGGAAGTAACAGTGACTTTGAGTAACAGAGTGTCAGTTCCAGGAATACAGTTTGTTCTTGGGTACGATTTCGCAGGAGGCGAGATGGAATACGCACTCCTTGTGGTGGAGAAGCCAAAGGAAGACTAGGGAATTGGTGAGCTAAAAGAAAATTAATCAGGAATTTTTCCAGACTGTGTAGTAACAAGATCCCACTGTCATAAGTTACAGCAGGAAGGTAAAACGAACGAAAAAGACAAATGGCTTGATGCTCAGTGAACTGACACCTGTTGATGTATCAGGGCAGGAAAAGGCTGAACAGTCAGAGGATCAGGCAGAGGTATTTAGTCCAGAAAGGCTAATGTACTTACAACAGATATATACACACACATTCACACACACATACACATGCACACACACAGAAAAGGAATCAGAATATACTGTTGAACGTTATTAATTTAAAGATAGAATCATAAAATTAAAATGGAGACCCCGATAGGTTACTGCAGAAGGGAAATTGGCCGAAGTGCACCAGATAGTGTTAGCAGTAACGTACAGTGTTACGGGTAGCTCATAAAGTAACTGCAGGCGGTCACATAGGTGTACAGAAGACTCAGGCTAAGGTACAGAAGCATTTCGAGTGGCCTGGAATGCACAAGGACGCTGTTAATTTTTGTTGTACGTGACATACATACCAAATGGTATATAAGTAACAGGCAGTAATAAAACCAGCACATTTCTTGCCAATTCCTGCATTCGAAGAACCTTGCACGTGGATTATGATTAATTGTGTAGCTCCCCTTTCTAAAGTAAAAGTGGAAACCAATACTTACTGACCATAATGGATGTGTCTACCGGATTTCCAGAGGCAATTCCATTATTAGAGTGTTAAGGCAAAAAGGGAGGTGGAGGAGTTGTTAGCTTTCTTGACTCGCTGTGGGCTGCCCAGAGAGACTCAGTCAAACCAAAGGTCTCATTTTACCGCTCAGCTGTTTAAGGAAGTCATGGATTTACTTAGGCAGAGAGCACTTCAAATCAAGTGCGTCCCATCCTGAATCCCAGAGAGCTTTGGAAAGGTAACATCAGATGCTGAAAACTATGTTAACAGCGTATGTCAGGGTTGGCCAAATGATTGGGATAAAGGTGCCCCATTAAATTGTTTGCCATTAGAGATGTCCCAAATAAATCTACTCACTTTACTTCCTTTGAGTTAATATTCGTACATGAAGTGAGAGCTCCTTTGAAATTAATTAAATATAAATTGACAGGACCGAAGTCGGAAATCTCACACCTGGATTATGTGTATGAGGTGAAGGAGAGAGTAGATGGAGTAGGTGAGTTTGCTAAACAGTATCTGAAGAGCACAGCATAGAGTGAAGCAGGTGGCAGATAAAAACACTGAAACTTTGAAGATTTCCCGTTGGGATGACGTATTAGTATTGCCACCAGTGGTAAGAAAACTCTTCAAAGCCAGGTTTAGTGGCCGCTTTCAAATAAAAAAAATGTGGAGTCAGTTAAACTACCCAGTAAAGACACCAGAGATGACTAAAAACTTTATCGAGTATTTCAGACGGATGAATAATGCACCAGCTACATTTAAGACTCAGAAACAGAGTTGTGGCCATATGAACAAATTTGGCAGCATATCTTTATGATGTAGTGATCTTTAGCAAGTGATTGAAAGCTCACATGTTACAGTTGGCAGAGCATGTTGAACGATTACAAGAAGCAAACTTGGTAATAAACTTAAAGAAAACAGAATTCACGAAGGCAGTGGTGACGTTCTTGGGACATTACATTGGACATGGAAGGTTGACCCAATGGAACATAAAAACAAAGGACTTTGAGGAATTTCCACGACCATCGTCGAAGAAAGAGGTGTTTCGATTTTTGGAACTGAGTGGATTCTATCGGAAGTTTGTTGCAAACTTCAGCAACGTATTGGCACCACTGATGGATTTATTAAAGAAGGAAACAGAGTTGTGTTGGACAGAACAATGCAGGAGGCATTTGAGAATTTTAAAGCAAGGTTAATCATCACATCAGTTTTAGCTACACCAAATATTTTGTGACCCTTTTAAAATTGTGTTTGATGCTCGGGATTTCGGGGTCGAAGAGGTATTTATACAGAAAGAGGATGATGGAATTGAATGGCTACTTGTTGAAAAAACTCAATATCCACCAGAAGAAAAAATACAAAATCTCCATTATTGAACAAGAATGATTAAGTTTCACACTGGCCTGACAATATTTTAATGTTCATATGACAAACAAATTGTCAGGGATGGTTGTGGACAACGACAAATCTCTCGCATTTTTTCGAATATTTAAACACCAGAATATGAGACTATTTGATTGGAGTCTTACCTTACTGACTTTAAACTCACAAAATGTACAAGCTGTTGCTCCTACAATGTGAAAGCAGATGGGTTTTCGCGGATTTAAAGGAAAGCAGTGTAGATAAGATTTGACTTATTACAGTGTTATATTGGTGTGCAGTATTAATATGAATGATATAACTGAGATTAATACTTTTGTAATTCATATAATTGGGATAAAGAATTAGAGGAAAAGAAATGTAGCCATCTTTTCATTCTGCTGGTTCATTTTATTTTCTGAAGCAGGAAGATGTTATGAAGCCAAAAATATGTATGGGCACTTTAGGACAAATCGGGTTTTGTTGAATAGAAATTAAAGCCACAGATGCCAGCTAAAGGTCACACTGTTCCACATGCCACCATTAGCTGAGAAATGGATACCTCAGGTTTGGTTGCTGTTTTGACAGCCATCCAAATGCAACCAAAGAGTTTAATTAACGCTCATGATACCAGAAACCAACAGAATTTGAATATCATTGTTTGGACACCTGGACAGCAATCAAATTATGAGAATTATTATATCATGGTGAGTATATAAACCCAGCATTTTGAACACTGGAGGGAGAGCTGCTGCCATCCAACAATACAGCAACTGCTGTAGAGCAGGAGTCCTAACTGGCCATCGCAAACACTCTCTATCAAAGACACATGTTCATGTAAACCTACTTGCAATAAAAAAAAAACATGACCCAGGGAGATTAGCAGCTGAAAGAGTGAACACAGCGGGGAAGATAGAGACTGTATGGTCTTGAGATTTTAATGTTTCATATGTGGGTTGTTGGAACAACATATTTTTACAGAGTTGGAGTCAGATAGTAAGTAGGTAAGAAAAGAGGGGCTTGTATTTGTGAATAGTTGTTGTTTAGTGTTCACTATTAAAGTTAAGAAACTAACTTGATAATTTTTGTTTAAATAGTGGAATGTAGGAGATCTGTGTCGCTCATATTTTAACAGATTACAAGGTGAGGCGAGCTTTTCTGGGTGATTGGTGTTAATTAACAGAGTGGTTCGAGTCCACCTTGTAAATATCCATCCACGCTAACCCCATTTCCCTGCAGTTGGCCCATACGCTTCCAGTCCTTTCCTATCCACATATTTATCCAAATGTTTTTGAAATGTTGTTAATGTACCCCCCTCAACCATATCTGCTGGCAACTCATCCACGTACCAGCCCTCTGTATAATGAAGTGGCCCCTCAGGTTCCCTTTTATTCCTTCCCCTTTAACCTTAAACTGATCCCCTCTAATCCTCCATTCTCTACACCTTGGAAAAAGCCTGAGAGCATTAACCCTATCCATACCCTTCGTGATTTTATGCAACTCTATGAGGACTCCCTCAGTCTGTTACACGCTAAAGAAAATTACCTAAATTGTCCAACCTCTCCCTGTAACTCAGACCATTGGGTCCTGGCAATGTCCTTGTAAATTTCTTCTGCACTCTTTCTAATTTAATAACATCCTCCCCATAACAAGGTGACAAAGCTGAACACAATACTCCAAGTGTGGCCTTAGCAAAGTCCTGTGTAACTGCCAAATAAGTTCCCAACTTCTAAATTCAGTATCCTGCCTGATGAAGGCCAATGTGCCAAAAGCCTTCTTCACTGCCGTGTCTACCTGTGACTCCACTCTTAGGGAACCGTGCACCTGAACACCAAGGTCTCTCTGCCAACTGCACCCCTTAAGACCCTCCCATTCACCGTGAAACTCCTACCTTGATTTGACTTTCCAAAATGCAAGACTTCACGCTTCTATATTAAATTCCTTTTGCCATTTCTCGGCCCATTTGCCATCTGATTAAGGTCCTGCTGCAATTTTTGATGAACATTCTCACTGATCATGCTCCCAATTATTTTAGTGTCATCTGCAAACTTACTAATCATCCCTGGTACATTCTCAACAAAATCATAGATAACAAACAGCAATGGACCCAGTCTCTGGTCTGACAAACATCCTTCCACTAAACCCTTTGCTTCCTACCATCAAGCCAACTGTGTATCCAATTGGCCAGTTCCCCCCGCATTCTACGAGATGTAACCTTCCTGAGCAGCCTGCCATGTGGAATCTTATCAAAGGCCTTACTGAAATTCATAGAGACTACGTCTATCACTCTGCCCTCATCAAACGTCCTGGTAACTTCATGAAAGGACTTTAAGAAATTTGGGAAGCATGATCTCCCACTCACAAGTCTATGCTGACTGCTCTGAGTCAAACCCTGTGTAAGCAATGGGTGCAGTCAATGGTATGCTGTGCTTCATTGTAAGATGATTCGAGTACATAAGTAAAGCCATCTTCCTGCTTTTGTAGAGCCTTGCTGAGAGAGCATTTGGGGCACTCTGTACAGATTTGATGTCCTTCGTAAAGAATGATTCCCTTACCATTGACAACGGTGATAGTAACATGAGCATAGAGTGAATAAGCTGAGTGTTTAATCTGTAGAGCTGTGAAAGACGAAGAAATGGTGATGCTGAAACACAAGGAGTGGCAGCGATCACTTATTTCCAAAACAGACATTGACAGTGAGAGAAATTCCATACTTTACACAGGATTGGTTGGTTTGATTTATTGTCACGTGTATCTCAGTGCCGGGAAGCACTTTATTTATGAGCAGTGGAGGAAGATCATAGTCAGCATGGCCAGGCAGGTCATAGGGTGGAAATAGACTTCGACAGAGTAAGGCATACAGGTTGCACTGCACAGGGCATGCACTAGACAAGATCAACATGAACAAGATCACCATTATTTGAACTTAGAGAGTCCATTCGTCAGTCTAACGTGACTTTCCTAATAGTTTATTTGCCTAAATAAACTCTCCCCATGTTATTGTGCAGTCGGTGTGTGAACCCTGTACTGAACGTCAGGTTGCTCACAATCCACAACAGCAGACACAATACCTTCCGTCTGAAACAGGTAGCCATTCCCACCAGCTTCCGCCCTACATAGAGAACACCAGGCTGTCTTCGTGAAGATGGAAGATGCTTTCATGAGACTTCAAAGAATACATATGGCTTCCCTTCCCACCTCTAGAAAACCATGTTAAACTCCCACATGTGTATCATAAACAACGGAGCCAAGAGAAACAACGTGGAACAGTCTGTCTGTGCATCCTCTGCCCCACTTGTTCAACATGTTAGAGCATCATTTAGGAGACAGTGAGGACTGCCAATGCTGGACATCAGAGTAGAGCATCAATTGCTGGAAATGCACTGCGGGTCAGGCAGCATCCGAGGACCAGGAGAATCGACGTTTTGGACATAAGACATTCATCAGGAATCAGCAAAAATTACCTCATTCTGCCCCCGTGTAAGTGCATTGAGGTGGGAATGGCCTCCTGCTGTTACTGTGTAAGTGACTCAAGGGAGTGATTGGCTTCAAACTCGTCCGATTGGACAGGGCCAAGGGCCTGACTGGTTAACCCTGGTTCCTGTTTGACAGCTCATTGTACTGACTAGTGTGACAATGTTGCAGCTTTAAGAGGTTATTTTGTCCTGGTTTATTTTATGAGAGAGATTGAACGATTGTTACCAAGCTTGCCAGTTAAGACCACTTGAGTAACAGCTCGGACGCCTTAGGTTAATTTTAATGCAGCCTGAATCGGTTTGGCCAACTCTCACAGATTAGGATCTCTGGGTTTTGGTTTCTCAGTAACATCAGAAACTATTGGGGTCTCCACAGAGTTGGAAGCTTCAGTGAATGTCTCCTGGTTGCTACTCTCTCTGAAATTTCTCTTGATACTGTTTTTAATTCTTGGATTGGAGAAATATTTGTGACAATCTGTGTCTGAATATTTCTTTTTGCCAAGGGCTGTGTTTATGGGATTTCCCTATATTGGAACAGTTCATCAGTAATAGTTCCTAGATCTATTATTCTGTTAAGCTGTCCAATAGAATTACGTTATTCTAAATTCCTCTTTCTTTGGTTTCATTTTCTCATTCGTGTTTAAGTAGATGGTGTTTTGCTTCACACCAAGTAGTTTGACCAGTCACATTGCATCTGGAACTGACACTTTACATTTCCTTTAAAATAAGAAATCATTAGAATCTAGGCGACCGCCTTAAAATATTTTCGACAGGCTCTTGTGAGGTCCATCACACTAGACTCCTTCTCTTCCTGAGTAATAGGCTGGAGGCACTGAATGGGCTGTCCCTGTTCTTCACCAACAGTGTCAATGGGCTGAACGTCTTCCTCATATTCCTTTGAAAACAGCGTGAGGTGATGAATGAACTCTTGTTTTACTGTGGCAATGTGCAGTGCCCGCCAGTGCTGTTACATGAATGTTATGGACACTTTAATAGCACAAGTCTCAATGGAATCTGTATCCTGCTAGTTACGGACAAAGACCAGTTCAGGAGCTGACGGGGGACAAAATGTTCTGAACATTGTGGAATCTTCAGCGACCATCCCCACTTCTGATCTTATGGTGGGGAGAGTTGGGTGGGGGAGACATTGATGAAGCAGCTGAAGATGTCTGTGAAGAGGAAGCTACCCTGAGGATCTCGCACAGATATGACCCAGGACTGAGATGATGAACATCTTCCTTTGTGCCAGGTTTGACCCCAAACACTGGAGAGTTTACTCTGATTCCCATTAAGTCCAGTTTTGTTAAGCTCCTTGATGTCAACAGAAGTCAACCACTGCCTTGATATCGGGGCCAGTCATTTTTACCTGAACCCTTGTCTCAACTCCTTTCCTTCACATCAATAGGCCATGATATAGGAGCAGCAAGTGTTTTCTTCAAACAGGTAGTATTGAATGTCAGGATTTCTCTCCTCAAGGGTGTTCGGGAAGCTAGATGACTGAACGTATTTGAAGAGGAGGTAGATGGAAATTGACCTGTCAGAGAGTTGAGGGCTATGAAGAGTTGGAGAGAAGTTGCAGAGAAGGGAAGCTCTGTGGTGAGAGATGAGGGGCCTCTTGCGTACCCAGCCTGGGTTTTCCAATTACATTTCCCAATTCACTTCAAACCGTGTAGGACAGTACTGAGGGGCTGAAATGTCTCCTGTGTTTCTGTGCACAGGAACATGGGACTGAGGAGTAAGAGTGGGTCATTAGATGCTTTGAGCCTTCTCCACCAGACACTAAAATTTTAGCTGATCAGGTTGTGGTCTCAGCCCCATTTTCCTGTCTACGTCCCATTGTGCATAACTCACTTCTCTGTCAAATATTTAACTAACGCAGCTTTCAATCAATGTGACATAGAGACACGATAACCTTCCACTGAAGAGAATTCTGACTTGAAAAGTCCTTTCAGAATTGTTCGTCATCCCTCTTATAGAATCAGAGAGTCATGCAGAATGGAAACAGACCCGTTAGTCCAATCTGTTCACTCCGATCAGATATCAAATCTTATTTAGTCCCATTTGCCAGCATTTGGCCAATATTCCTCCAGTGATTGTACCCGACTTGACCACTTCCTGTGACTGTACTTTCTGTGCATACACCACTCTCTTTGTGAAATATTTACCTTCAGCTTCCTTCTAAATCATTCGCCATCTCCCCTCCAACCTATGCTGTCTTGTTCTGGACTCCACTATCCTTGGGACTACAACATGGCTGTTCAGAATATCCATGCCTCTGATGATTTTATAAACCTCTATAATGTTGCCTCTCAACCTCTGACACTCCAGGGGGAAACACCTCAACGTAATCAGCTATATCAGCTATAATCTCCCTATAGCTCAAGCCTCCAGTCCTGGAACATACATGTTAGTCATTTCTGCAGAAAACCGAGTTGTACGCAGTATTCTTAAAGTGGCCTCACCAACATCCTGTACAGATGCAACATACCACCACAACTCCTATACTCAATACTCTGACTGATTAAGGCAAATGTGCCAAATGTGTTCAGCACAACTCTATCTACCTGCGACTCACTGCTACAGGTAATCATGTATGTAAACATCAGAAAGTTAACAGAAAGTAGTGCCAGCAGATAGGAGGACCAGTGATACATTGATCATCATTGAGATTAGATTGTGTTGGGAACATGAGCTTAACATGTCAGGAAGTGAAATCAAATCAATGGGTTCAGGGTAGTTAATATACAAAATAACAGATAGCCCAGAGTGATTTACAGACTGAAATCTAATCGAGGGGTTCGGGTGATTAATATACAGAATATCAGATACCCCGGAGTGAGTTCCAATCTGGAATCTAATCAAGGGGTTCAGGGTAGTTTATATACGAATAAGAGATACCCCGGAGTGAGTTAGAGCCTAGAATCTAATCTCGGGTTTCAGAGTGGTTTATATGCAGAATAACAGGTAGCCGGCAGTGAGTTACAGCCTGGAATCTATTTGCATAGTTCAGGGTGGTTTATATACAGAATAACAGATAGCCCAGAGTGAGTTACAGCCTGGAATCTAATCGAAAGATTCAGGGTGGTTTATTTACACAATAAGAGATAGCCTGGAATGTGTCACAGGTTGGAACCTAATCGAGGGGTTTAGCATGGTTTATGTACCGAATAACAGATGCCATGGAGTGAGTTACAGTCTGGAATCTAACCGAGGAGTTCAGGGTGGTTTGTATACAGAATAACAGCCTGGAGTGTGTTACAGACTGGAAACTAATCGAGGGATTTAGGATGGTTTATGTACAGAATAACTGATACCCTGTAGTTAGTTACAGCCTGGAATCTAATCGAGGGGTTCAGGGAGTGTTAGATACAGAACAACAGATAGCCCGGTGTGAGTTACAGACTGGAATCAAATCGAGGAGTTCAGGGTCGTTTATATACAGAATAACAGATAGCTTGGAGTGAGTTACAGCCTGGAATCTAATCGAGGGATATGTTAACCTTTTTATGTGAAATAACTTGTAACTGGGAGTGAGTCACAAAGTGCACTATTGGCCAACTGGTTGCAAATCTTGACTCAAATAAACAAAATGCAGTCATAAACTACACAACTTTAGTGACTCCCAACTTTCCTAGTTTGAGGACTATCCTCCTCTGTTTTCCCCTTTCACTGAAAGTATTAATACACCTTTTATACTGCACTGCCATTATGGTTACAGCGCTACCTATCTCTCACTGTCTCATTTATCTTCAATCCTGTTGAAATATACTTAAACCAACAGATGCACAAATTTCCAGAAAGAGCTTTGTTCAATTGCAGGTTCATTAATTTATTTTAATTGTAACCAACACACAATTTGAACCCACAGAAGGTCAGTGTGGCATTTGAAAAACCCTTCAATTTGGGATGAGGCCTCGCCAGGCAGGATTCTGATCCAACGCTGCAAATCTACAATTCAGTGACTGAGCTCTATCAGGTTTTGTATATTATCAGGTTTTGCCTCTCAACTTCTGACACTCCAGGGGGAACCACCTCAACGTAATCAGCTATATCAGCTATAATCTCCCTATAGCTCAAGCCTCCAGTCCTGGAACATACATATAAGTCATTTCTGCAGAAAACCGAGTTGTACGCAGTATTCTTAAAGTGGCCTCACCAACATCCTGTACAGATGCAACATACCACCACAACTCCTATACTCAATACTCTGACTGATTAAGGCAAATGTGCCAAATGTGTTCAGCACCACTCTGTCTACCTGCGACTCACTGCTACAGGTAATCATGTACGTAAACATCAGAAAGTTAACAGAAAGTAGTGCCAGCAGATAGGAGGACCAGTGATACATTGATCATCATTGAGATTAGATTGTGTTGGGAACATGAGCTTAACATGTCAGGAAGTGAAATCAAATCAATGGGTTCAGGGTAGTTAATATACAAAATAACAGATAGCCCAGAGTGATTTACAGACTGGAATCTAATCGAGGGGTTCGGGTGATTGATATACAGAATACCAGATACCAGATAATATATTGCTTCATATATTAGGAGCTTGGAAAGTAAGGCAGAACTTACTGGAATGTCACATTGTCTCTCCGCATTCACTGTAAACAGGTTCTGGGATTTGCATTTTAAGCACTTTCAGAGAGCTGTCTCCATTTCCTATCTCTGCTAGCATCAATGAATGGAAATGGCTTTTGACACATTGACCCTTCTCCCTTGCTGAAAGTATTCCTGACACAAATCAGTCAGGCAGTCATTTTAGATTTGTCCACAGTCACCATCTTATATCAACAAAACGATGACATTGAGTTTATAAATAAGGAAAAGCAAGAGAGACTGGCAACATCAATACAGTTCGAAAATATTTAAAACATTGAACACGCACACGGAATCACACATAAACCTGCATACACAGACACACAGAATCACACCCAGAGAGATACAGACACCTTCCAGGAGCTGTCTCCATTTCCTACCTTATAAGGGAATTCATGTTATAATGATGCATTCATGCAGGACAAGAAACAGCTTTTGAGACTTTCCCCATTGTGACAGGAATTCAGCCCCAGTCTGAAACTTTGAGATATGTAACAGGACAGAAATGTACCAGCAGCTTTCTGTGTTCCTGCTCCCAATGTAACACTTGACCATTTAGTTTCTCTTGTCTTCAGTCTGACATCCAACAAAGATTACTTCACAGATCCAATAACAGATCCCTAGGAGTGAGTTCCAGACTGGAATCTAATTAAGGGGTTTAGGGTTTACCTACATCATATGAGATAACCATAGGTGAGGGACAGAGTGGAATCTAATCGAGGGGTTCAGCGTGGTTTACGTACAGAATAACAGATAACAAGTCGTGAGTCACAAAATCACAGAGTCATACAGTCATAAAGATGTGCAGCATGGAAACAGACCCTTTGGTCCAACCCGTCTATGCAGACCAGATATCCTAACCTACTCTAGTCTCTTTTTTCAAGCACTTGGCCCATCTCCCTCCAAACCTTCCCATTCATATACCCATTGAGCTGCATTTTAAATTTTGCAATTGCACCAGCCTCCACCGCTTCCTATGACAGTTCATTCCATTCATGTACCACCCTCTGAGTGAACAAGTTGCCCCTTAGATCTCTTTCATATTACCTCTCAAACTAAACCTATGCCCTCTAGTTTTGGACTCCCCACCCCAAGGAAAAGACTTTGTCTACTTATCCTATCCATGGCCGTCATGATTTTATAAACCTTGATAAGGTCACCCCTCAGCCTCTGATGCTCCAGGGACAACAACCCCAGTCTATTCACCCTCTCCCTGTAGCTGAAATCCTCTAACCCTGGCATCTTCCTTGTAAAACTTTTCTGAACCCTTCCATGTTTCACAACATCCTTCCGATAGGAAGGAGACCAGAATTGCATGCCATATTCCAACAGTGGCCTAACCCATGTCCAGTCCAGCCACAACATGACCTCTCAATGCCTATACTCAAAAACTCTGACCAATAAAGGAAAGCATACCAAATGCTGCCTACATTATCTTATCCACCTGCCACTCTACTTTCAAGGAGCTACGAACCTGCACTTCAAAGTATCTTTGTTCAGCATCTCTCCCTCAGACCTTACCATTAAGTTTATAAGTCCTGCTCAAATTTGCTTTCCCAAAATTCAGCACCTCATGTTTATCTAAACTGAACTCCATCAAGTGGAATATAAAAAAGGTTTTGGTGTGTTTTTGAAACATGCGAATCACACATGCATGGAAGTGAGTTACACGTTGGAATCTAATCGAGAGGGTTCCGGTTGATGCATATAATCCCGTCAGTGGGGAAACCAAGCCCTTCAGCCCAACAAGACCACACTGACCCTCAGAAGAATAACCCATCCAGACCCATTTCCCCACATTTACCCCTAACTAATGCACCTCACATACACATCCCTGAACACTGTGGACAATTTTAACAGGGTTTAGATTGGATGGTTATTATACAGACTAACAGATACCCAGGAGTGTGATATAGACTGTAATCTAATCAAAGGATTGAGGTGGCTAATGTACAGAGCCCTTAAAATTGGAAGTCAGTTACAGATTGGAATTTTATCAAGGGGATTCGGGATGATTATGTGTACAATAACAGATACCCCAGAGTGTGTTACGGACTGGAATCTAATCGAGGGTTTCAGGCTGGTTTATATGCAGAATAACAGGTAGCCCGGAGTGAGTTATAGAGTCATAGACTCGTAGAGATGTACAGCATGGAAACAGACCCTTCAGTCCAACCTGTCAATGCCGACCAGATATCCCAACCCAATCTAGTCCCACCTTCCAGCACCCGTCCATATCCCTCCAAACCCTTACTATTCATATACTCATGCAAATTCCTCTTAAATGTTGCAATTGTACTAGCCTCCACCACTTCTCTGGCAGCTCATTCTATACACGTACCACCTTCTGCGTGAAAATGTTGTCCCTTAGGTCTCTTTCATATCTTTCCCCTCTCAAACTAAACCTATGCCCTCGAGTTCTGGACTCCCTTACCTGAAGGTAAACCTCTATACGGTCACCCCTCAGCGTCCGACACTCCAGGGAAAACAGCCCCAGCCTGTTCAGCCTCTCCCTGTAGCTCAAATCCTCCAACCCTGGCAACCTCCTTGTAAATCTTTTCTGAACCCTTTCAAGTTTCACAACATCTTTCCAATAGGAAGGAGACCAGAATTGCACGCAATATTCCAAGAGTGGCCTAACCAATGTCCTCTACAGCCGCAACATGACCTCCCAACTCCTGTACTCAATACTCTGACCAATAAAGGAAAGCATACCAAATGCCTTCTTCACTGTCCTATCTACCTGCGGCCCCACTTTCAAGGAGATATGAACAAGCATTCCAAGGTCTCTTTGCTCAGCAACGCACCCTAGGACCTCAACATTAAATGTCGAAGTCATGCTAAGATTTGCTTTCCCAAAATGCAGCACCTCGCATTTATCTGAATTAAACTTCATCTGCCACTTCTCAGCCCATTGGCTCATCTGTTGTAATCTGAGGAAACCCTCTTCGTTGGCTCCTACACCTGCAATTTTGCTGTCATCTGCAAACTTACTAACTGTACCTCTTATGCTCGCATCCAAATCATTTATATAAATGACAAAAAGTAGAGGGCCCAACACTAATCCATGTGGCACTCCACTGGTCACAGGCCTCCAGTCTGAAAAACAACCCTCATCACCACCCTCTGTCTTCTACCTTTGAGCCAGTTCTGTATCTAAATGGCTACTTCTCCCTGTATTCCATGAGATATAAGCTGCTAATCAGTCTCCCATGGGGAACCTTGTCGAACGCCTTACTGAAGTCCATATGGATCACATCTACTGCTCTGCCCTCAAAAATCTTCTTTGTTACTTCTTCAAAAAACTCAATCAAGTTTGTGAGACATGGTTTCCCACGCACAAAGCCATGTTGACTATCCTGAATCAGTCCTTGCATTTCCAACTTCATGTATATCCTGTCCCTCAGGATTCCCTCTAACAACTTGCCCACAGCCGAGGTCAGGCTGACCGGTCTATAGTTCCCTGGCTTCTCTTTACCACCCTTCTTAAACAGTGGCACCATGTTTGCCAACCTCCAGTCTTCCAGCATCTCACCTGCGACTATCGATTATACACATATCTCAGCAAAAGGCCCAGCAGTCACTTCTCGAACTTCCCACAGAGTTCTCGGGTACACCAGATCAGGTCCTGGGGATTTATCTACCTTTAACCATTTCAAGACATCCAGCACTTCCTCCTCTGTATATCTGCAACATTTTGCAAGATGTCACCATCGATTTCCCTGCCGTCTATATCTTCCATATCCTTTTCCACAGTAAATACTGATGCAAAATATTCATTTAATATCTCCCCCATTTTCTGTGGCTCCACACAAAGGCCGCCTTGCTGATCTTTGAGGGGCCGGTATTCTCTCCCTAGTTACCCTTTGTCCTTAATATATTTGGAAAAGCACTTTGGATTCTCCTTAATTCTATTTGTCAAAGCTATCTCATGTCCGCATTTTGTCTTCCTGATTTCCCGCTTAAGTGTACTCCAACTTCCTTTGTACTCTTCTAAGGATTCACTCGATCTATCCTTTCTATACCTGACATATGCTTCCTTCTTTTTCTGAACGAAATCCTCAATTTCTTTAGTCAGCCAATATTTCCTATAACTACCAGCCTTCCATTCCAACCCTGACAGGAAGTTACTGTCTGGAATCTTATCGTGGGGTTCAGGGTGGTTTATATACAGAATAACAGATAGCCCGGAGTGAGTTACAGCCTGGAATCGAATCGTGGGATTCAGGGTGTTTTATATAAAAAACAGCAGGCACCCCAGAGAGAGTTAAAGCCTGCTATCTAATCGAGGGGTTCAGGGTGGTTTATATACAGAATAACAGATATTCTCGGGTGTGTTACAGCCTGGAATCTAATTGAGGGGTTCAGGGTGGTTTATGTGCAGAATAACAGATACCCCGGACTGAGTTACAGCCTGGAACGTAATCGAGGGGTTCAGGGTGGGTTATATACAGAATAACAGATACCCCGGAGTGAGTTACAGCCTGGAATCGAATCACGGTTTCAAGGAGCTTAGTATACAGAATAACAGATAGCCTGGGGTGTGTTACTGCCTGGAATCTAATCAATGTCTGTTCACTTTAAGATAGGATGGGTTTTGCTGAATCGAAAGTACAGCCACAGATGCCAGCTAAAGGTCAGACTGTTCCAAATGTAACAATTAGCTGGGAAATGGAAGCCTGAGTTTAGGTTGCTGTTTTGACAGCAATTCAAATGCAATCAAAGACTTTAAATAATGCTCAGAATATCAGAATCCAATGAAATTTGAATATTATTGTTCGTACACCTGGAAAGCAATCAAATTATGAGAATTATTGTATCATGGGAAGTATATAAACCCAGCATTTTGAACACTAGAGGGAGATCCGCTGCCATCCAACAGCAGAGTAACTGCTGTAGAGCAGGAGTTTTAACTGACCATCTCAAACACTCTCTATCAAGACACATGTTCATGTAAACCTACTTGCAGTTAAAAAAAATGACCCAGGGAGATCAGCAACTGAAAGAGTGAACACAGCGGGGAAGATAGAGACTGTGTGGTCTTGAGATTGTAACGTTTAATATGTGGGTTGTTGGAACAGCATATTTTTACAGAGTTGGAGTCAGATAGTAAGTAGCTAAGAAAAGAGGGGCTTGTATTTGTGAATAGTTTTTGTTTAGTGTTCACTATTAAAGTTAAGAAACTAACTTGCTAATTTTTGTTTAAATAGTGGAATGTAGGAGATCTGTGTCGCTCATATTTTAACAGATTACAAGGTGAGGCGAGCTTTTCTGGGTGATTGGTGTTAATTAACAAAGTGGTTCGACTCCACATTGTAAATGTCTATTCACACTAACCCCATTTCCCTGCAGTTGGCCCATATCCTTCCAGTCCTTTCCTATCCACATATTTATCCAAATGCTTTTGAAGTGTTGTTAATGTACCCCCCTTAGCCACATCTTCTGGCAGCTCATCCACGTACCAGCCATTTATGTAAATAAGTGGTCCCTCAGGTTCCCTTTTATTCCTTCCCCTTTTACCTTAAACTGATCCCCTCTCGTCCTCGATTCGCTAAACTTTGGAAAAGACTGAGAGCATTCACACTATCCATATCCCTCGTGACCTTATACAGCTCTATAAGGTCACCCCTCAGTCTCCTACACTCGAAAGAAAAGGTCCTAGCTTGTCCAACCTCTCCCTATAACTCAGACTATTGTGTCCTGGCAATGTCCTTGTAAATTTCTTCTGCACTATTTCTAATTTCATTATATCCTCCCTATAACAAGTTGACAAAACTGAACGCAATACTCCAAGTGTGGCCTTACCAAGGTCCTGTGTCACTGCCAAATACTCAATGTCCTGCCTGACGAAGGCCAGCGTGCCAAAAACCTTCTTCACTGCCCTGCCTACCTGTGACTCCACTCTCAGGGAACCGTGCACCTGAACACCAAGGTCTCTCTGCCCACTACACCCCTTAAGGCCCACCCATTCAATGTGAAACTACGACCTTGATTTGAGATTCCAAACTGCAAGACCTCACACATCTATATTAAATTCCATTTGCCATTTCTCAGGCCACTTCCCCACCTGATTAATGTCCTTCTGCAATTTCTGATAAACGTCCTCACTGATCATGCTGTCACTTATTTTAGTGTCATCTGCAAACTTACAAATCATGCCTTGGACATTCTCAACCAAATCATAGATAACAAACAGCAATGGACCCAGCCTCCGGTCTGACAAGCATCCTTCCACTAAACCCTCTGCTTCCCATCAACAAGCCAACTG
This sequence comes from Chiloscyllium punctatum, assembly GCF_047496795.1. NCBI lineage: Eukaryota > Metazoa > Chordata > Chondrichthyes > Orectolobiformes > Hemiscylliidae > Chiloscyllium > Chiloscyllium punctatum. The sequence continues at coordinate 64,590,755 of NC_092768.1, read as the reverse complement.
TGTATCCAATTGACCAGTTCCCCCAGTATTCTCCGTGATGGAAGCTTCCAGAGCAGCCTGCCATGTGAAACCTCATCAAAGGCCTTCCTGAAATCCATAGAGACTACGTCTATCACTCTGCCCTCATCAAACGTCCTGGTAACTTCATCAAAGGACTCAAAGAAATTTGGGAAGCATGTTCTCCCACTCACAAGTCTATGTTGACTGCTCCGAATCAAACCGTGTGTAAGTAATGGGTGCAGTCAATGGTATGCTGTGCTTCATTGTAAGATGATTCGAGTACATAAATAAAGCCATCTTCCTGCTTTTGTAGAGCCTTGCTGAGAGAGCATTTGGGGCACTCTGGACAGATTTGATCTCCTTTATAAGGAATGATCTCCTTATCACAGACACGGGTGATGGTAACATGAGGATAGAGTGAATAAGCTGAGTGTTTAATCTGTAGAGCTGTGAAAGACGAAGAAATGGTGATGCTGAAACACGAGGAGTGGCAGCGATCACTTATTCCCAAAAGAGACATTGATAGGGTGAGACATTCCGTACTTTAACCAGGGTTGATTGGTTTGATTTATTGCCACGTGTACCTCAGTACAGGGAAATACTTTGTTTATGAGCAGTGGAGGAAGATCATAGTAAGCATGGTCAGACAGATCATAGGGTGGAAATAGACTTGGGGGCAGAGTAAGGCATACAAGTTACACTGAACAGGACATGCACGAGACAAGGTCAACATGAACAAGATCACCATTATTTGAACTTAAAAAGTCCATTCATCACTCTAACATGGCTTTCCTAATAGTTTATATACCTAAATTAACTTTCCCCACGTTATTTTGCAGTCGGTGTGTGAACCCGTAGTGAACGCCATGTTGTTCACAATCCCCAACAGCAGCCACAATACCTTCCATCTGAAACAGGTAGCCATTCCCACCAGTTTCCGCCCTACATAGAAAACACCAGGCTGTCTTCTCGGAGATGAAGGATGCCTTCTTTAGACTTCACACAAGACATATGGCTTCCCTCCTCACTGCAAGAATACCATGTTAAATTCTCACGTGTGCATCATGAGCAACGGACCCAGGAGGAACAACGTGGATCAGTCTGTCTGTGCAGCTTTTGCTCCTCTTGTTCATCATGTTAGAGCATCATTTAGGAGACACTTAAGACTGTCGATGCTGGAGATCAGAGTAGAGAGTCGATTGCTGGAAAAGCACAGCAGGTCAGGCAGCATCCTTGAAGCAGGGGAATCGACGTTTTGGGCATAAAACATTCATCAGTAATCAGAATAAATTACATAATTATGCCCCCGTGTAAGTGCATTGAGGTGGGAATGGCCTCCTACTGTTTCTGTGTAAGTGGCTCAATGAGCTGACTAGCTTCTTCCTCTTTCAATTGGACAGGGCCAAGGCCCTGACTGGGTTTCCCCTGGTTCCTGTTTGACAGCTCGATGTACTGACCAGTGCGACAATGCTGCAGCTTTAAGAGGTTATTTTGTCCGTGTTTCTTTTATGAGACAGATTGAACGATTGTTACCAAGCTGGTTAGTTAAGACCACTTGAGTAAACAGCTAACGAGGCCTTAGGTTAATATTAATGCAGCCTGAATGGGTGTGGCCAACTCTCACAGATAAGCATGACTGGGTTTTGGATTCTCACTAACATAAAAAATTATAGATTTCGAAGCGTCAGTGAATGTCTCCTGGTTGCTACTCTCTCTGAATTTTCTCTTGATGCTGTTTTTAATTCCTGGGTTGCAGAAATATTTATGACAAACTGTGTCTGAATTTTCCTTTTTGCCAAGGGCTGTGTTTATGGGAGTTTCCTATGTTGGAATAGTTCATGAGTAATGTCTCCAAGATCTATTATTCTGTTAACTTGGCCCATAGAATTACGTTATTCTAAATTCCTCTTTCCGTGGTTTTATTTCTTCTTTCGTGTTGAAATAGATGGTATTTTGCTTCACACCGAGTACTTTGACCAGTCACATTGCACCTGGGACAGAAAATTTACATTTCCTTGAAAATAAGAAAACATTCGAGTCTAGGCTATTGCCGTGAAATATTTTCGAGGGGCTCTGGTGTGGTCCATCACACGAGACTCCTTCTCTTCCTGAGTAATAGGCTGGAGTCACTGAATGGGCTGTCCCTGTTCTACTCTAATACTGTCAATGGGCTGAACGACTTCCTCATATTCCTGTGAAACCAGCGTGAGGTGCTGAATGAACTCTTGTTTTACCGTGGCAATGTGCAGTGTCAGGCAGTGCTGTTACATGAATGTTACAGAGACTTTAACAGCACAAGTCTCAATGGAGCCTGGGTCTTGCTGCACATGGACACAGAGCAGTTCAGGAGCTGACGGGGACAAAATGTTCTGAACATTGTGGAATATTCAGAGACCATCCCCACTTCTGATCTTATGGTTGGGAGGGTGAGGGTGGGGAGACATTGATGAAGCAGCTGAAGCTGTTTGTGAAGAGGAAGCTACCCTAAGGATCTCCCACAGAGTTGACCCAGGACTGAGATGATGAACATCTTCCTTTGTGCCATGTTTGACACCAAACACTGGAGAGTTTACGCTGACTCCCATTAAGTCCAGCTCCTTGATGTCAACAGACGTCAACCATTGCCTTGATATCAGGGCCAGTCATTTTTACCTGAACCCTTGTCTCAACCTCTTTTGTTTACATCAATAGGCCATGATATAGAAGCAGCAAGTGTTTCTTTCAAACAGGTGGTATTGAATGTCAGGATTTCTCTTCTCAAGAGTGTTCGGGGAGCTAGATGACTGAACGTATTTGAAGAAGAAATAGGTGGATATTGACCTGTCAGAGAGTTGAGGGCCATGAGGAATTGCGTATGAAAGAGGATTTATGGCCAGGAGCAGATCAGCCATGCTCTTAGTGAAGGGCAAGGCAGGTTTGTGGAGTGAATGACATGCCCCTGTTTCTGATGTTCTCACATTCTGTCATTGGAAAGTTAGTGGGTGTTATTTTTATCAATGTTCAGGTATTGCATACTGCAATCATGGAGACCAGATGATTTTGTGAGCCATCTCTGGGTGAGGTATGTGGGCTGTATTCACAGTGAATCTGACCAACAAATGAAGCACAAGCTGCAGATAGGGGATGCTTTCTAAAAAGAGATGAGGGGCCTCTTTCATACCCAGCCTGGATTTTCCAATTACATTTCCCAAATCACCTCAAAGCGTGTGCGATAGTCTTGAAAGTCTGAATGGTCTCCTCTGTTTCTGTGCACCAAGTTATAGGAGGAAGTGGACTCCAACTGTTCCTGTCTAACAGGTTTAAGTTTCTAAATGGAACATAGAAACATGGGACTGAGGAACAGGAGTGGGTCATTAGATACTTTGAGCCTTCTCCACTAGGCAATAAGATTGTGGCTGATCAGGTTGTGGACTCGGCCACACTTTCCTGTCTCCATCCTATTATGCATGACTCACTTCCCTGTCAAATATTTACCTAACGCAGTTTTCAATCAATGTGTACTTAGAGGCACGATAAACTTCCACTGAAGAGAATTCCGACTTGAAAGATCCTTTCAGAATTTTTCATCACCCTTCTTATAGAATCAGAGAGTCGTGCAGAACGGAAACAGACCCGTTAGTCCAATCTGTTCACTCCGATCAGATATCAAATCTGATCCAGTCCCATTTGCCAGCATTTGGCAAATATCCCTCCCCTTTCAGATACTTTTAAATGAGCGATTGTACCCGCCTTGACCACTTCCTCTGACAGCACTTTCTGTCCACACACCACTCTCTGTGAGAAACATTTACCTTCAGGTCCCTTCTAAATCATTTGCCAGCTCGCCTTCAACCTAAGCCCTCTTGTTTTGGACTCCCCTATCCTGAAGAGAAGAACGTGGCTGTTCAGAATATCCATGCCCCTGATGGTTTTATAAACCTCTATAATGTCACCCTTCTGCCTCTGACACTCCAGGGGGAAACACCTCAACCTAATAAACCTCTCCCTACAGCTCAAACCTCCAGTCCTGGAACATCCGTGTAAGTCATTTCTGCAGAAAACCAAGTTGTACACATTAATTTTAAAGTGGCCTCACCAACACCCTGCATAGATGCAACATACCAAGACAACTCCTATACTCAATGCTCTGACTGATTAAGGCAAATGTGCCAAATGTGTTCTGCATGACTCTGTCGACCTTCCATGCCCCAGGACCTGACCAGGAAGTATATAATGTCTGCCCTGAATTGCCTTCCCAAAATGCAAAGCTTCATATTTATCTAAATTACACTTCATGTGTTACTCTTTGCCTCTTTGTCCCATTTAATTGCGGTCTCGTTGTACTCTGAGATAATCTACGACACCACCTTTCTGATGTCACCTGTAAACCTACTAACTATGGCCTCAATATTCACATCTAAATCCTTTATATAAATGATGAAATGCAATGAACTCAGTACGGATGCTTGCAGAACACTGCTGCTCACAAGCCTCCAGGCTGAAAAATATCCCTCTTCCTTCGAACCAATTGTGACTAACTTCTGTATCCCATGTGACTGAAACTGACTAATCAGTCTACCAATCAGAAGGAAATACTAGCTATGAAGAGAGGCTGAGTAGATTAGGTTTATTTTCACCTGAAAAAAAAGGAGATTGAGGGGGGGGACGTGATTGAGGTTTACAAAATCATGAAGAGATAGACAGGGTGGATAGAGACAAGCTTTTTCCCAGGTTGAAACATTCAATAACAAGAGATCATGCTTTCAAGGTGAGAGATGGAACGTTTTAGGGGATACATGTGGCAGGTACTTCACACAGAGGGTGGTGGGCATTTGGAACACATTGCTAGCAGAGGTGGTAGAGGCAGGCACGACAGATTCATTTAAGATGCGTCTGGACAGATGCATGAGTAGGTGGGGAGCAGACGGATACAGATGCTTAGGAATTGACCGACAGACTTAGACAGTACATTTGGATCGGTTCAGGCTTGGAGGGCAAAGGGCCTGTTCCTGGGCTGTAAATTTTCTTTGCTCTTTGTTCTTTAAATGAACACCTTGCTGAAGTCCATATAGACAATGTCTACCAAACTGCCTTCATCAATCGTCTTTGTCACCTCTTCAAAAAACTCAACCAAATAAATGAGACGTGATTTCCCATGCAGAAAGCCAAGGTGTCTACTCCGATCAGCGCTTGCTTTCCCAAATGTATGTAAATGCTATCCCTCTGAATCTCCTCCAACAACTTACCCCCCACTGGCATCAGGCTCACGGGTCTATAGTTCCCCGGCTTTTGGGGTCAGTGTTTTCTTTCTAGTCCCAATCCTCCACTGCTCATAACAAATGTTAAATGCAACCAGGTTTGTGATATGGCCGATGATATCTGTCTCAGACTGGGTCAGGGTCAGTTTTAGGAACAAGTCAGGCTAGTTTCTTTAATCTGCTCAAAAAGCACGTTTATGATCCAGAGCAATGTTACTCAAACTATGTTGGAAAGATGAATGGTAAACCGTTTATGTATTGCAATAATATAATCAATATTTCCCTTTCTTAAAACACTGCCACCCACACACCCACACAAACACACACACACACAGACACAACACACACACACACACACAGACACAACACACACACACACACACACAAACACACACACACACAGACACCACACACACACACACACACACACACACACACAAACACACACACACACACACACACACACACACACACACACACAAACTCTCCAATTTTAACTTGAAAGAACGTTGTCCAGATATTACTGGAACTCATGACAATGGAAAAATTGCAAGATTGTTCAAAACGTTATTCTGCTTCTGAAGATATTGCACTCACACATCTGCTAGCAATGGGATTTCATCCTGGGAGAGTTTGGATTTGGCTGAATTTCCTTTGCTTTAGGCAGTGAGGAGATTCCAATGAATTCTGGTCACGGAGCATCCAAAGGGTAGCACGGTGGTTAGCACTGCTGCCTCACAACACCAGGGACTTTGGTTCGACTCTAGCCTGGGTGTGTGGAGTTTGTACGTTCTCCCCGTGTCTGTGTGAGCTTCTAGTAGATGATCCAGTTTTCTACCACAGCTCAAAGTGTGTAGGTTAGGTTGATTGGTCATGCTAAATTGTCCGTAGTGATCAAGGATTTCTAGGTTCGCTGCATTAGTCAGGGGTAAATATAGGGGAATTTTTTGGGAAGATTAGTATGGACTTGTTGGGCCGAAGGACCTGTTTCAACACTGCAGGGATTCCATAAAAATAAGAATGGTAACGATGAGTTTAGAGTTTTTTTTAACTCGCAGACATTGCTGTGATGAGGAACAATGAAGGAGAGAGAGTACAATAGGCCATTCCTTCTCAGGCAGATTACATTTTCTCCCTCTCTGTGCTGAATCACACAGTAGTGTCATCCTCTCCCAAATTAGACCGTGCGAGGTCTCCTTGTACATTGTCCAAACTATGTCTCCATCACATTCCCTGTTCCATGTAGGTGCATCATTGCTGCTGTCATGTACAGAGACATACCCGTAGCAGAAAATGGTCTTGGTCGATTTGAAGATATGTTTATATGTCCCTGCGTCATTAAAAAAATAAAATTGTTTAATTTATTCAGAGTACCTGTGTTAAACTGAATGCAGTTTTAAAAGAAATACAGAAATTGCTGGAAAATCTCGGCAGGTCTGTCAGCATCCAGATGCCTTTCACATGCTGTATAGTTGTACCAGCCTCCAATACTTCCTCTGGCAACTCATTCCATATGCACACCACCCTCTGTGTGAAAAAGTGCCCTTTCGGCCTCATCAAAACCTTTCCCCTCTCACTTTCCACCAATGCCCTCTAGTTTTGGACACCCCTAATCTAGGGAAAAACCCTGACTACTCAACTTATCCATGACCATTCTGATTTTATAAACCTTTACTGCTGCGAATTGTGACTTCAATCAACACGAATCGCTGTACTTTCACTCCTCCTGGGCCTAAATTCTGAAATGCAATACTGGCACCACTCCCTTCTCAAACAAGTCACAATTCTAAATCCGTTTTAAACAATTTGTTCAGATGTATCATGAGACACTTCTGTGGGATTTACACCTATACCTTTGTGCCCAGAGAAAGGGACGCGAGCATCGCTCAGCAATACCCATAAAGCTGTAACAGTATTCTCCTGTGTGTTTGTTCATCAGCCTGTCCTGACATGATGACACATACCTCTGCAACAGGTAGGACTTGAATCCAGGCCTTCTAGTCCAGAGTTAGGAACACTACCACACAAGTTCAGGAATTGGAATCAAATCCAGAGCTCTGGCTCAGAGATAGGGACACTACCCACCACACTACCATACCCAGATTTTGAGTCATATTTTAGTGCCCACTTTCAGCTCGGTGTGGATTTATTATAATCAGGTTACCATTACTGAGCTACACAAAACACTTTGTATTGTTAAACAAATGCAAGATATTTGTCTCAACTGTAGGATGTTGAGTGTACTTGCGATGCTATCAAAATTAACTATAAACATCTTTAATTGATATTATCTGTAGTCTGCAATATTAAGGAAAGTAATCTTGCAGACACACTCTGCCCAATGAAGAGTCTCAAATAGATATTTATCACTGAATACCAGAGACGAAGGAAGACCTTAATTTCCGACTCCAAAACACCGATCACTCTTACCCAACTCTAACGTGCGACTGCCCTCTTCTTAAAACCATGAAATGATACCAAGCTGATTACTGTCCAGCCTCTCCTTCCCACTGACTGTGTCTGTAATCTGTCCCTCCTTCCCCTAACCACACAAGGCAAACCAAGCTCAAGGTCTTTGTGAAAATCAAGGCCGGAGTGTGTAGGCATCCTGGAGAGGGATGAGCATTTTAAAATTGAAGGGGGAGGGTGAGGTGGCAGTTATATCACACACTGGGCTGAGGGGTGGCAGATGGAGTTTAGTTTGGATTAATGCGAGGGATTGGATTTGGTAAATCAAACAAGAACAGGACCTATACAATTAAAAGTAGGGTCTTTGGCAGTATTGTAGAACAGAGACCTAGGCTGTCAGGTATAATTCTTTAAAATTTGTATCTCATATCGATAGTGTGGTTAAGAAGATGTTTAACACACTTGTCTTCATTGGTCAGAACTTTGAGTATCGGAATTGGGACGTCATCTTGTGGTCATACAGGACATTGGTGAGACCTCTTCTGGAATATTGTGTCCAGTCTGGTCATCCTGCCCACCCATTCCATAAGCACACCACCCACTGGGTGAAAAAGCTGCCCCATAGGTCACTTTTAAATGTTTCCCCTCTCACCTTGAGTCTATGTCCTCTAGTTTTGGACTCCCCGTGCCCTAAGAAAATACCTTGACTCTTTACTTTAATATTATTGACCTTGATATTATTAAACTGGAGAGGGTTCAGAAGAGATTAACCTGGATGTTGCTGGGAAAGGCGGGAGTGAGCTACAAGGAGACGCTGGGTAGGCTGGGACTGTTTTCACTGAAGAATATGAGATTCTGCGGTAACTTTACACAAGGGCTGATGTCTTTTCCCTAGAGTTGAGGATTCAAAACTGAGGGATATTTTAAGGTGCGAGGAAAAAGATTTACAAAAGTCATGAGAGGGAATTATGTTAGACAGAATCTGGCTTGGGTGTGGAATGAACTTGCAGAGGAAGTGGTGAAAGCAGGGACAGTTACAACGTTTAAAGGACATTTAGATCAGTTCTTGGATAAGACATCAGTTTGGATTTTGCTGTGAGTAGGTGCCTTCCCCCTCCCCTTCTCTGAATGAATCCCTGTTGGTTTTCACCCTCTGCCGATGCCTGTGCAGTGGCGTAGGGAAGCCAGCAGAAGGTGGCATTGCATCACTTTAAACACCACAGAGACTGCCAGACCTGACCCACACAGAGACACACAGATACACACACAGCAATTGTTAGGTCACAACATTGAGCTTAGCTGGTAATTTAAACTAAACATAAAGAAATGCTCAATTTGTCTTGTAAACTATTAAAATATGAGTGACAGAGAACTCCCAAATTCCACTGTTTAAACAAAAATATCAATTTATTTTTTAACTCTGAAAGTGAACATTTTTCATCAACTATTCACAACTCTGAGACCTCATTTCTCTTAACTGCTTATTACCCCACTCCAACTTAACAACAATTACATAAACGTAATTTCAAAACCATGCAGCAGCTGTTGTTTCATCTGAACTCACACCAAAATCCCTTTTTCCCATCTTTACTGGGAAGACTGGCTCATGTGACAGGATGCTATCGAAGTGTCTACATTTCAGCATTCTGCAACCTGGGAACACATCCTTCCATGACACTGTCTCTCAGTCTCCCCATCTTTGTCTATATCCCAAACTCTTCCCATGTGGTGAAATTTAAACTGATTCCCCTGCCATCTCTCTCTGGCAGTGATGCTCACACTCACAGCACCCCCTTGTCAGGGCACAATGGAGAGATGGAGCTGTTAATGGGTGGGAGCTGCACATCCCGTCACTTCCAGCATGGGCTGCAAGTTTCCCCACACTGGGCAGGGATCTCACACAGTGTTACTGAGGAATGCACTGGGGTGGTGTACACAGTCCTACATGCTGGGAGGGTAACTGCTCCTGGTTTACAGATCAATGTATTGGGGTGGTGTACACAGCTCTACACGCTGGGTGGGTAATTGCTCCTGGGTTACAGATTAATGCAAAGCGGAGGTGTACATAATCCTACATTCTTGAAGGATAGCTGCTCCTGGTTTACAGATGAATTCATGGGTAATCACTGCACAGGTCGCTGTGCTGGTCAGAGTATCTAGTTGAGGTTTATAGATAATACAATGATGTAGTCTGTGCAGCTCCCCATGCTGGATGGATATTTGTTTCAGGTTTACACATTAGTGTCCTGTTGTGTTCTGCACAGCTCTCAGTGATGGACAGATATCTAGTCTGGGTTTATAGATCAATGCACTGCTGTGGTCTGCACAGCTCCCCGTGCTGGACAGATAGCCGGTTGCTGAAGAAGGGCTGATGCCTGAAACGTCGATTCTTCTGTTCCTTGGATGCTGCCTGACCTGCTGCGCTTTTCCAACAACACATTTTCAGCTCTGGACAGATATCTAGTCTGGGCTTATAGATCAATGCACTGCTGTGGTCTGCGTTGCTTCCCATGCTGAATACTTGCTGGAGGAACATCGCAATCCTGGCAGCATCAGGAGATGTAGAATTTGATGTTTCAGGTTTAGCCCTCCTTCAGGACTCTTACAGAACGGTACCACCCGAAATGCCGACTTCTCCACCTCCTGATGTTGTCAGGATTGCTGTGTTCTCACAGCTTCCTGACTGTCTACTTGGGACTGCAGCATCTGCAGCTTTTCTGTCTCTATCACAGCTTCCCAAACTGGACAGCTGTCCAGACTGCCTTTGAAGATAAGTGATGTGACATGATCTGTGCAGTGTTTCACTCTGGATAGATTGCTGGATTGTATTGACCAGTGCAATTGATGAATCTGAACAGATTGCTGGGTTGTACTAAGCAGTCCACTGGCCTGGTCTGCACAGTGTTCCACGGTGAACAAATATCTCCTCTGGGTGTATGGTGTCTGGGCTGGTTCTGTGAGGTGGATTGAGAATGTGGTATATCTAACCATTTCAGCTGATCTGGCAATGCCTTTCGTTCCCATTCCTGAGATTGGACCCTCCGTCTCTCACCCCATTAATGTTACAGTGTGCCCAGGCACAGAACATCATGTTGGTGGGTGGGTAGGGGGGGAAGGTGATGGGCAGGTCAAGGAGTTTCCCGGAACGTTCTGTCCCCAACATTCTATAACTGACATTCCCCGGAACCTTTTGTCCCTGACATTCCATAACTGACATTCCCCGGAATGTTCTGTCCCTGACATTCTATAACTGACATTCCCCGGAACATTCTGTCCCTGACATTGTTTGTGAACGGCCGGACGTCAGTGAAATGAACAAACGATAAGATCCCGAGGGAAGAGATCCCGTTCCAGGGACAAGGAGACACTGTTCCGAAGGGCCCTCAGGCAGTTAAAGGGGTGAATGCGTTTTCTCTGTGTCTACATTTCACCACGACACAGGATCGACCAAAATTTAGAATAAAATACGGAAATTCCCAAACTCCGTTTGTCTTCAGGAAACTGGGAGAGAATCCTTCAGGACGGCAACATTCCCACCCTCCGCATTAGGAACTGGGAAGGAGTGACCTGTGTCTGCTCTCGAGTGATCAAGTGTGTGGGAATGTTCTATAAACCATCTGTCCTTATGGATGTGTCTCTGTGTGTTTGGGGAGGGAGGGTTTCTTGTGGTTTATGTCATATTTTTGTCAGTAATTCCAACCTTCCCATTTGTTATTCCAGCTCCAATTATTTTAATAAATCCCTGAATACAGGGACACATTTGGAAATCTCACTGGGTCCCCGATCAAACGGGTCCCTTTGCCTCCAGGCTGATGGATAATGGGTTTGTTTTCCTTCCTCACAGTTAACGTAGTGACCATCTACGTCCTGCTTTATAAAGATTGTGGATTGTCTCCATGTGTCAGACGTTATCTGGGGGCCATGGCAGCGGCGGATCTCCTGGTCATTTTCCTTGACCTGATCCTGAGACACATTCCCATTGTTTATCGGGAACAGTTTTCTTTCCTGAGGTCCTCCGTCCCCTTGTGTAATATCCACGCCGTCCTGCTTTATGCAGCCACTGACTGCTCTGTCTGGTTCACAGTCACTTTCACCTTTGATCGGTTTGTGGCCATTTGTTGCCAGCAGCTGAAAAGTAAATATTGCAGTGAGAAAACGGCGGCTGTGGTTCTGGGAGCAGTGACTGTGCTGAGCTGTTTAAAGAACATTTTCTGGTATTTTAATCTCGAGGCTCAGTATTGGCTGGGGAACGACCCCTGGTTTTGTGATGTAACAGACGCTGTTGTATCCTCCATTGTCTGGGTCACAATCGAGCTCCTCAACCACATTCTAACCGCGTGTGTCCCATTTCTCCTGATTCTGCTGCTCAATGTTCTCACTGTCAGACACATTTTAGTGACCAGCAGAGCCCGCAGGAGACTCCGCGCTCACACCAATGGGGACGCTCAGTCTGACACTGAAATGAGAAACCGAAAAAAATCCATCATTTTACTGTTTGTGATCTCGGCCAATTTCATCCTGTTATGGTCAACGTTCATGCTGTATTCTATATGGACCCGGTTGGATGATATTGGGTATAAGTCTGTGTTTCTCCATCGCTCTGTGCGGGAATTGGGCTTCATGCTGCAGCTCCTCAGTTGCTGCACAAACACCGCGATTTATGCCGTGACCCAGACTAAGTTCAGGCAGCAGCTGAAGAATGTGCTGAAATATCCCTTCACCCGAATACATCCATCAATCAAATTCACTCATTAATCTATCCATCCGTGATTTTCTCATTTCGGTTCAGTGTTTCAGTGATGGAGCAGCCTGTCGCTATGGTAACAGACTGAGGGTAGCGCTGGTTTGTCCATCTTATCCCACGGGGGGGGGGGGGGGGGGGGGGGGGGGGGTGGTGGGGAGATTACAGGGTCACATTTCAATGTTTCAATCAACTCAGTGGCCAGTGAAAAAAGGCACCATCCCACTGACTGCATCCATCACTTCCATTTGTAAACAATAAAAATGTTGATTAAAGCGTGCCGAAGAGCAGAGTGACCGATGTTGTTGTGTGTCTTTGTGTTGGAGAAGCTGAGCTGGAGAGAGACAGACTCAGCCCCAAGTCCTGGTCCTCAGGGAAGGGGAGGGCACCGCGCCCTGAACTCAGGAGCTGGGTTTAACTCCCTCTGTTCCCCCACTCCAACCTGGACTCCCCATTTCCTCTCCCCCACTCTTTCTCCACGTTTCTTTCCCTCTCTCTCTGCAGCCTCACTCTTTCTCACCATCTCTTCCTTTCACTTTCCCTCGCTCCCCCTCTCACACACACCCCCAACCCTGGTTTCTCCACCTGCCTCCACTCTTTCCTCTCCCCCCGCTCACTCTCACTCTCACTGTCCTGCCATCGCTGTCTCCCTCCCACAATTCAGTCTCTAACCCATTTTCCCTTCCTCCCACATCTCACCCCAACCCCCCCACATGCAGCCTCACCATCAGCCCCACCCCCAGTGTCTGCGTCAGAGGGAGATGGAAGGACCAGGGAGACAGAGTGTGTTAGAGAGGTAGGGAGGGACAGGAGGGAGAGAGATTCAGTCAGAGAGAAACATAAGACTTACAGCTTTCTATCAACAGGACCCCCTCACACTTATTGGGCCACTATCACACTGACCCTATCACACTTATTGTGTCACTTTCAGCCTGATCCCTGAGTTCCTGCATCACTATCACCCAGACACCCTCACACTTACTGCATCAACATCATCCTGCCTCCTCACAATTACTACGTCACTGTCCCCTTATACACCCACACTGACTGCATCAATATCACCCTGACCCCCTCACACTTAGAACTTCACTACAAGCTGGACACACTCGCACCTACTGCATCACGATCAGATAGAGCCACTTACACTTACTGCATCATTACCAGCCTCTCCCCTTCACACTTACTGCATCACTATTATGCTGGCACAATTACATTGATTATGTCACTGTCACCCTGATCCCCTCACACACACTACGTCACTGTTACCCTGACCCCCTCACACTTACTGCGCCACTGTCACCCTGGCCCCCGTCACGCTTACTGCGTGACTGTCACACTGACCTCCTCAGACTTCGAGCTTCACGACATGCTGGACACGTTCACACCTACTGCATCACTATCAGATAGAGCCCCTTACACTTACTGTATCACTACCAGCCTCTACCCCTCACACTTACTGCGTCACTATCACCCTGGCACAATCACAATGAGCGCTTCACTGTTACTCTGACCCCCTCACACAAACTACTTCACTGTCACCCTGAACCCCTCACACTTACTGTGTCAAAACCAGTCTGAACCCCTCACACTTACTGTGTCACTGTCACCCTGACCCCATCACACTTACTGCATCACTGTCATTCTGGCCCCCTCACACTTGCTGCGCCATTATAACCCTGACCGCCTCACACTTACAGCTTCACTATGAGCTGGACACACTCACACCTACTGCATCACTATCAGATAGAGCACCTTACACTTACTGTATCACTACCAGCCTCTACCCCTCACACTTACTGCGTCACTATCACCCTGGCACAATCACAATGACCGCTTCACTGTTACTCTGACCCCCTCACACAAACTACTTCACTGTCACCCTGAACCCCTCACACTTACTGTGTCAAAACCAGACTGAACCCCTCACACTTACTGTGTCACTGTCACCCTGACCCCCTCACACTTACTGCATCACTGTCATTCTGGCCCCCTCACACTTGCTGCGCCATTATAACCCTGACCGCCTCACACTTACAGCTTCACTATGAGCTGGACACACTCACACCTACTGCATCACTATCAGATAGAGCCCCTTACACTTACTGTATCACTACCAGCCTCTACCCCCCACACTTACTGCGTCACTATCACCCTGGCACAATCACAATGACCGCTTCACTGTTACTCTGACCCCCTCACACAAACTACGTCACTGTCACCCTGACCCCCTCACACTTACTGTGTCAAAACCAGTCTGAACCCCTCACACTTACTGTGTCACTGTCACCCTGACCCCCTCACACTTACTGCATCACTGTCATTCTGGCCCTCTCACACTTGCTGCGCCATTATCACCCTGACCGCCTCACACTTACAGCTTCACTATGAGCTGGACACCCTCACATCTACTGCATCACTATCAGATAGAGCCCATTACACTTACTGCATCACTACCAGCCCCTCCCCCTCTCACATATTGCATCACTATCAACCTGGCACAATCACACTGACTGCGTCACTGTCACCCTGAACACCTCACACTAAACTATGTCACTGTCACCCTAACCCCCTCAGACTTACTGTGTCAATACCAGCCTGACCTCCCCCACACTTACTGCATCACTGTCCCCCTGAGCCCTTCACACTTACTGTGTCACTGCAACCCTGACCCACTCACACTGACTGCGTCACTGTCATCCTGACCCCCTCGCACTTCCAGTTTCACTGTCAACCTGACCCCATTACATTTACTGCGTCAATGTCACCCTGACCCCTCGCTTTTGCTGATTCACTGTCACCCTGACACACGCACACTTACTGCGTCACTGTCACTCTGACCCACTCACACTTACTGCATCACTGTCACCCTGACTCCCCCCCCCACATTCACTGCGTCACTATCAACCTGAACCCTCACAATTACTACGTCACTGTCACCATGGCCCCTCACACTTACTGCTCACTATCACATTGACACCTTCACACTTACTGCATCACTATCACCCTGACTCCCTCACAATTACTACGTCACTATCATCCTGAACCCCTCACCATTACTATATGACTGTCACCGTGACCCACTCACACTTACTGCGTCACTCACACCCTGACACACTCACACTTGCTGTGTCAATCCCAGCCTGACCCCCTCACACTTACTGCGTCACTATCACACTTAGCCCCTCACACTTACTATGTCACTGTCACCCTGACCCTGTCACACTTACTGCGTCACTATCATCCTGACCCCTTCACAGTTCCTACGAGACTATCATGCTGACCCCTTTACAGTTCCTGCAACACTATCATCCTGACTGACTCTCAATTATTGCATCATTGTCAGCCTGATCCCTCAGAGTTACTGCGTCACTATCTGGGGAAGGTGGGATCTGTATAAACAGGACGGGTTGCACCTGAACCAGAAGGGCACCAATATCCTGGGGGGTAGGTTTGCTAGCACTCTTCGGGGGGGTTTAAACTAATTTGGCAGGGGGATGGGATCCGGACTTGTAGTCCAGCAAGTAAGCTAGCTGTGTGTCAGGATGTCCAAGACTGTAGGGAGGCTGTGGAGAAGGTAGTACTGACAGGGACTACTTACAGACACAGAGATGGGCTCAAGTGCGTATACTTCAATGCAAGGAGTATCAGAAATAAGGTGGGTGAACTTAAGGCATGGATCGGTACCTGGGACTACGATGTTGTAGCCATCACGGAAACATGGATAGATGAGGGACAGGAATGGCTGTTGGAGGTTCCTGGGTACAGATGTTTCAGTAAGATTAGGGAGGGTGGTAAAAAAGGAGGGGGGGTGGCATTGCTAATTAGAAATGGTATAACGGCTGCAGAAAGGAAGTTTGAGGGGGATCTGCCTCTGGAGGTAGTATGGGCTGAAGTCAGAAATAGGAAAGGTGCAGTCACCTTGTTGGGTGTTTATTATAGGCCCCCCAATAGCAGCAGAGATGTGGAGAAACAGATTGGGAAACAGATTTTGGAAAGGTGCAGAAGCCACAGGGTCGTAGTCATGGGCGACTTCAACTTCCCAAATATTGATTGGAAGCTCTTTAGATCAAGTAGATTGGATGGGGCGGTGTTTGTGCAGTGTGTCCAGGAAGCTTTTCTAACGCAGTATGTAGATTGTCCAACCAGAGGGGAGGCCATATTGGATTTGGTACTCAGTAACGAACCGGGACAAGTGGTGGGCTTGTTAGTGGGTGAACATTTTGGTGATGGCGACCACAATTCTGTGACTTTCACCTTGGTTATGGAGAGAGATAGGTGCGCACAACAAGGAAGTTTCTACAATTGGGGGAAGGGAAATTACGATGCTGTAAGACAGGATTTGAGGAGCATACGTTGGGAGCATAGGCTGTCAGGGAAGGATGTGGTGGAAATGTGGGACTTTTTCAAGGAGCAGATACGACGTGTCCTTGATATGTATGTACCGATCAGGCAGGAAAGAAATGGTCGTGTGAGGGAGCCTTGGTTGACGAGGGAGGTTGAATGTCTAGTAAAGAGGAAGAAGGAGGCTTACATAAGGTTGAGGAAACAAGGTTCAGACAGAGCAGTGGAGGGATACAGGATAGCCAGAAGGGACCTGAAGAAAGGGATTAGGAGAGCTAAGAGAGGGCATGAAAAATCCCTGGCGGATAGGATCAAGGATAGCTTGAACAAGTACTTCTCTTCAGTATTTACGAACGAGAGGGACTGTATTGTTGAAGAGGAGAGTGTGAAACGGACTGATGAGCTAGAAGAGATATCTGTTAGGAAGGAAGATGTGTTGGACATTTTGAACAACTTGAGGATAGACAAGTCCCCCGGGCCTGACGGGATATATCCTAGGATTATGTGGGAAGCAAGAGAGGAAATTGCAGTACCGTTGGCAATGATCTTCTCGTCTTCACTGGCAACGGGGGTGGTACCAGGGGACTGGAGAGTAGCGAATGTTGTGCCCCTGTTCAAAAAAGGGAATAGGGATAACCCCGGGAATTACAGGCCAGTTAGTCTTACTTCTGTGGTAGGCAAAGTAATGGAAAGGGTACTGAGGGATAGGATTTACGAGTATCTGGAACGGCACTGCTTGATTAGGGACAGCCAGCACGGATTTGTGAAGGGTAGGTCTTGCCTTACAAGTCTTATTGAATTCTTCGAGGAGGTGACCAAGCATGTGGATGAGGGTAGAGCAGTGGATGTAGTGTACATGGATTTTAGTAAGGCATTTGATAAGGTTCCCCATGGTAGGCTTATGCGGAAAGTCAGGAGGCATGGGATAGAGGGAAATTTGGCCAATTGGATAGAAAACTGGCTAACCGGTCGAAGTCAGAGAGTGGTAGTAGATGGTAAATATTCAGCATGGAGTCCAGTTACAAGTGGAGTTCCGCAGGGATCAGTTCTGGGTCCTCTGCTGTTTGTAATTTTTATTAATGACTTAGATGAGGGAGTCGAAGGGTGGGTCAGTAAATTTGCAGATGATACAAAGATAGGTGGAGTTGTGGACAGTGAGGAGGGCTGTTGTCGGCTGCAGAGGGACTTAGATAGGATGCAGAGCTGGGCTGAGGAGTGGCAGATGGAGTTCAACCCTGCCAAGTGTGAAGTTGTCCATTTTGGAAGAACAAATAAGAATGCGGAATACAGGGTTAATGGTAGGGTTCTTGGTCAGGTGGAGGAACAGAGGGATCTTGGGGTCTATGTACATAGATCTTTGAAGGTTGCCACTCAGGTGGATAGAGTTTGTAAGAAGGCCTATGGAGTATTATCGTTCATTAGCAGAGGGATTGAATTCAAGAGTCGTGAGGTGATGTCGCAGCTGTACAGGACTTTGGTTAGGCCACATTTGGAGTACTGTGTGCAGTTCTGGTCGCCTCACTATAGGAAAGATGTGGAAGCTTTGGAGAGGGTGCAGAGAAGATTTACCAGGATGTTGCCTGGAATGGAGAGTAGGTCGTTCGAGGATAGGTTGAGAGTTCTCGGCCTTTTCTCGTTGGAACGGCGAAGGATGAGGGGTGACTTGATAGAGGTTTATAAGATGATCAGAGGAATAGATAGAGTAGACAGTCAGAAACTTTTTCCCCGGGTACAACAGAGTGTTACAAGGGGACATAAATTTAAGGTGAAGGGTGGAAGGTATAGGGGAGATGTCAGGGGTGGGTTCTTCACCCAGAGAGTGGTGGGGGCATGGAATGCGCTGCCCGTGGGAGTGGTAGAGTCAGATTCATTGGCGACCTTTAAGCGGCATTTGGATAGGTACATGGATGGGTGCTTAATCTAGGATAGAAGTTCGGCACAACATCGTGGGCCGAAGGGCCTGTTCTGTGCTGTATTGTTCTATGTTCTATTACTGACCACTCACACTTACAGCTTCACTACGAGATGGACACACTAACACTTACTGCATCACTATCAGGCTGAGCCCCTTACACCTACTGCATCACTACTAGCCTCGTTCCCTCACACTTACTGCATCACTATCACCCTGACCTCATCACAATTACTGCATCACTATCACCCTGGCCCCATCTCACTTACTGTGTCACTACTAGCCTCTTCACCTCACACTTACTGAATCACAATCACGCTGACCCCCTCACGCTTACTGCGTCACTGTGACACTGACCCCCTCACATTCAGTGTGACGCTATCACTCTGGCACATTCACTACCCGCCTGACTCCTTCAAATTCACTGTATCCCTGTCACCCTTACCTCCTCACACTTACTGTGACACTGTCACCCTGACCCCCTCACACTAAGTGCGTCGCTATCACCCTGACTCCAGTTAATGCGTCACAATCACCCTGAACCCCTCACACTTTCTGCCACACTATCACTCTGACCCCCTCACACTTCCTGCGTCACTATCATCCTCAACCCCTCACACTTATTGTGTCACTGTCACCCTGAGCCCCTCACACTTACTGTGTCACTGCCACCCTGACCTTGTCACACTTACTGCATCACTATCAACCTGACCCCCTCACAGATCCTGCGCCACTATCATCCTGACCCCTCACACTTACTGTTTCACTGTCACCCTGACCCAATCACACCTACTGTGTCACTGTCATACTGACCCCCTCACACTGACTGCATCACTGTCAAACTGACCCCCTCACACATACTGCGTCACTGTCACCCCGACCCCCTCACATTCACTGTGTCACTATCATCCTGGCACAATCACACTTACTTTGTCACTACCAGCCTGACTACCTCAAACTTACTGTGTCCCTGGCAACCTGACCCCCTCACACTTACTGTTGCAATCTCACCCTGACAACCTCACACTTGCTGCGTCACTGTCACCCTCACACTTCCTGCATCACAATTACTCTGACCCCTCGCACTTATTGCGTCACTATCACCCTGATCCCCTCACACTTACTGCACAATGTCACCCTGACCCCCTCACATTCACTGCGTCCCTATCACCCTGGGCCCTCACAATTACTACGACATTGTCACCATGGCCCCTCACACTTACTGCTCACTATCACCCTGACCGCCTCATACCTACTGCATCACTATCACCCTGACTCCCTCACAATTACATCACTATTATCCTGACCCCCTCACCATTACTATGTCACTGTCACCATGACCCACTCACACTTACTATGTCACTCACACCCTGACACACTCACACTTACTATGCCAATACCAGCCTGACCTCCTCACACTTACTGCATCACTATCACGCTCGCCCCATCACATTTACTGCGTCACTATCACCCTGAGCCCCTCACACTTACTGCATCACTATCACACTTAGCCCCTCACAGTTACTGCGACACTATCACTCTGACCCCCTCACAATTACTTTGTCACTGTCACCCTGACCGAGTCACACTTACTGCATCACTATCATCCTGACCCCCTCACAGTTCCTGCGACACCATCATCCAGACTGACTCTCAATTATTGCATCATTGTCAGCCTGATCCCTCAGAGTTACTGCCTCACTATCTTTAATGACCCCTCATACTTACAGCTTCACTACGAGCTGAACACACTCACACTTACTGCATCACTATCAGAGTGAGCCCCTTACAACTATTGCATCACTACTAGCCTCGATCCCTCACACTTACTGCATCACTATCACCCTGACCTCATCACAATTACTGCATCACTATCACCCTGACCCCCTCTCGCTTACTGTGTCACTATCACCCTGGCACAATCACACTTACTGTGTCACTGTCCCCTTAACCCCCTCACACTTTCTGCGTCAGTGTCGCCCTAACATCCCAAAACTTACTGCGTCACTGTCCCCCTGACCCACTCACACTTACTGTGACAATACCAGCCTGACCCCCTCACACTTACTGCATCACTATCACCCTGGCCCCATCACACTTACTGTGTCACTACTAGCCTCTTCAACTCACACTTACTGAAGCACAGTCACCCTGACCCCCTCACGCTTACTGCATCTCTGTCACACTGACCCCCTCACATTCAGTGCGACGCTATCACCCTGGCACATTCACACTTACTGCATCACTACCAGCCTGACTCACTCAAACTCATTGTGCCCCTTTCACCCTGACCCCCTCACACTTACTGTGTGACTGTCATTCTGGCCCCCTCACTCTTGCTGCGCCATTATCACCCTGACCTCCTCAGACTTACAGCTTCACTATGAGCTGGACACACTCACACCTACTGCATCACTATCAGATAGAGCCCATTACACTTACTGCATCACTACCAGCCTTTCCCCCTCATACATATTGCATCAATATCAACCTGGCACAATTACACTGACTGCGTCACTGTCACCCTGAACACCCCACACAAACTATGTCACTGTCACCCTAAACCCCTCAGACTTACTGTGTCAATACCAGCCTGACATCCCCACACTTACTGCGTCAATCTCCCCCTGAGCCCTTCACACTTACTGTGTCACTGCAACCCTGACCCACTCACACTGACTGCATCACTGTCACCCTGACCCCCTCGCACTTCCAGTTTCACTGGCAACCTGACCCCATCACATTTACTGCGTCAATGTCACCCTGACCCCCTCGCAATTACTGATTCACTGTCACCCTGACCCACTCGCACTTACTGCGTCACTGTCACTCTGACCCACTCAGACTTACTGCATCACTGTCACCCTGACGCCCTCACATTCACTGCATCACTATCACCCTGAACCCTCACAATTACTACGTCACTGTCACCATGACCCCTCACACTTCCTGCTCACTATCACCTTGACCCACTCACATTTACTGCATCACTATCACCCTGACTCCCTCACAATTACTACGTCACTACCATCTTGACCCCCTCACCATTACTATATCACTGTCACCCTGACCCACTCACACCTACTGCGTCGCTCCCACCCTGAAACACTCACAATTACTGTGTCAATACCAGCCTTACCCCCTCACACTTACTGCATCACTATCACTCTGACACCATCACACTTACTGTGTCACCACTAGCCTCTTCACCTCACACTTACTGAATCACAATCACCCTGACCTCCTCACGCTTACTGCGTCACTGTCACACTGACCCCTCACATTCAGTGCAACGCTATCACTCTGGCACATTCACACTGACTGCATCACTACCAGCCTGACTCCCTCAAACTCACTTTATCCCTGTCACCCTTACCCCTCAGACTTAATGTGTCACTGTCACCCTGACCTCCTCACACTTAGTGCGTCGCTATCACCGTGAACCCAGTTAATGCGTCACAATCACCCTGGCCCCCTCACACTTACTGCCACACTATCACCCTGACCCCCTCACACTTCCTGCGTCACTATCATCCTCAACCCCTCACACTTATTGTGTCACTGTCACCCTGACCCCCTCACAGTTACTGCGTCACTGTCACCCTGACCAACTCACACTTACTGTGTCACTATCACCCTGAGCCCCTCACACTTAAAGTGTCACTGACACCCTGACATTGTCACACTTACTGCGTCACTATCATCCTGACCCCCTCACAGATCCTGCGTCACTATCATCCTGACCCCCTCACACATACTGTTTCACTGTCACCCTGACCCAATCACACCTACTGTGTCACTGTCATACTGACCCCCTCACACTTACTGTGTCACTGTCACCTTGACCCCCTCACACTTATTGCATCATTATCACCCTCACCCCCTCACACTTACTGCATCACTATCATCCTGACCCACTTACACTTACTGCGTCACTGTCACCCTGACTCACTCACATTCACTGCGTCACTATCATCCAGGCACAATCACACTTACTGTATCCCTGGCAACCTGACCCCCTCAAACTTACTGTGTCGCTTTCACCCTGACCCCCTACCACTTATTGCGTCATTGTCACCCTGACCCTGTCACACTTACTGCATCACTATCATAGTTACTGCGTTACTGTTACCCAGACACCCCTCACACTGACTGCGTCACTGTTACCCTGGCCCCTTCACACTTACTGTTTCACTGTCAACCTGACCCCCTCACACTTACTGCGTTACGGTCACCCTGACCCACTCACACTTACTGCATCACTGTCACCCTGATCGCCTCACATTCACTGCGTCACTATCACCCTGACCCCTCACAATTACTACGTCACTGTTACCCTGACACCCTCACACTTACTGCTCACTGTCACCCTGACTCCCTCACAATTACTGTGTCACTGTTACCCTGACCCCCTCACACTTACTGCGTCACTGTCACACTGACCCCCTAATACTTACTGCGTCACTGGCACCC
Organism: Chiloscyllium punctatum; assembly: GCF_047496795.1. Lineage (NCBI taxonomy): Eukaryota > Metazoa > Chordata > Chondrichthyes > Orectolobiformes > Hemiscylliidae > Chiloscyllium > Chiloscyllium punctatum. The sequence continues at coordinate 64,567,642 of NC_092768.1, read as the reverse complement.
TGACCCACTCACACATACTGCGTCACTATCATCCTGACCCACTCACAGTTCCTGAGTCACTATCATCCTGACCCCCTCACACTTTCTGCATCACTGTCACCCTGGCCCCATCACACTTACTGTGTCACTACTAGCCTCTTCACCACACACTTACTGAATCACTGTCACCCTGAACCCCTCACGCTTACTGCGTCACTGTCACACTGACCCCCTCACATTCAGTGCGACGCTATCACCCTGGCACATTCACACTTATTGCATCACTACCAGCCTGACTCCCTCAAACTCACTGTGTCTCTGTCACCCTTACCCCTCAGACTTACTGTGTCACTGTCACACTGACCCCCTCACACTTACTGCGTCGCTATCACCCTGACCCCAGTTAATCCGTCACAATCACCCTGAACCGCTCAGACTTTCTGCGACAATATCACCGTCACCCCCTCACAGTTCCTGCATCACTATCATCCTCAACCCCTCACACTTAAAATGTCACTGTCACCCTGACCCACTCACAATTTCTGCATCATCATCACCCTGTCCCCCTCACAATTACTGCATCACTATCACCCTGACTGCCTCACATTCACTGCGTCACTATCATTCTGGCACAATCACACTTACTGTGTCACTACTAGCCTCTTCACCTCACACTTACTGAATCACAATCACCCTGACCCCCTCACGCTTACTGTGTCACGATCACCCTGGCCCAATCACACTTACTATGTCACTGTCCCCCTGACCACCTCACACTTTCTGCGTCACTGTCGCCCTAATGTCCCGACACTTCCTGCGTCACTGTCACACTGACCCCGTCACACTTACTGCATCACTGTCACCCTGACCCCCTCATACGTACTGCATCACTATCATCCTGACCCACTCACACTTACTGTGTCAATACCAGCCTGACCCCGTCACACTTACTGCATCACGATCACCCTGTCCCCATCACACTTACTGTATCACTACTAGCCTCTTCACCTCACACTTACTGAATCACAATCACCCTGACCCACTCACGCTTACTGCGTCACTGTCACACTGACCCCCTCACATTCAGTGCGACGCTATCACCCTGGCACATTCACACTTACTGCATCACTACCAGCCTGACTCCCTCAAACTCAATGTGTCCCTGTCACCCTGATCCCCTCACACTGACTGTGTCACTATCGCCCTGACCCACACACGCTTACTGCGTCACTATCCTCCTGACCCCGTCACACTTACTTCATCACTATCACCCTGACCCCCTCTCATTTACTGCGTCACTATCACCCTGACACCCTCACACTTACGCTGTCACTGCCAGCCTGTACTCTTCACACTTACTGCGTCACTGTCACCCGGACCCCCGCACACTTACTGCATCACTATCACCCTGGCACCCTCACACTTACTGCGTCACTGTCACCTTGACACGCTCACACTTACTGCGTCACTGTCACCCTGATCCTTTCGTGCTTACTGCGTCACTGTCACCCTGACCCCCTCACAATTACTGCATCACGATCAGTCCGATCCCCTCACACTTACTGTTCACTATCACGCTGACACCCTCACACTCGCTGTGTCACTGTCATCCCGACCCCCTCACACTTACTGCATCACTATTAGCCTGGCCCCCTCACACTTACTGCGTCAATACCACACTGAGCCCCTCACACTTACTGTGTCATTACCACACTGAGCCCCTCACACATACTGTGTCAATATCACCCTGACCCCATCACACTTACAGCGTCACTATCACACTGACCCCCTTACACTTACTGCGTCACTGGCACTGTGACACCTTCACAGTTACTGCATCACTGTCACCCTGAACCCTACACAATTAATCTGTCACTATCAAATTTATCCCCTTCAGTATCAGCCTGACCCCCTTATATTGCTGCGTCACTATGAGCCAGACTCCCTCTCAATAACTGTGTCATTGTCACCCTGAACCCTCACAATTATTCCGTCAGTATCACTCTGACCCGCTCACTTATTACATCACTATGAGCCGGACCCCCTCACACATACTGCGTCACTGTCACCCTGACCCCATCGTACTTACTGTGTCACTACCAGCCTCTCCTTCTCACACTTACTATGTTATTGTCACTGTGACCCCTCACACGTACTGCGTCACTATCATCGTGACACCCTCCCAGTTACTGTGTCATTGTCACCCTGACACTCTCACCATAACTGCGTCCCTGTCACCGTGATCCCCTCCCACTTACTGTATCACTGTCACCCTGAACCCCTCACACTTACTGCGTCACTGTCTATGTGACACCTTCACAGTTACTGCGTCACTGTCACCCTGAACCCTACACAATTAATCTGTCACTATCAAATTGATCCCCCTTCACTATCAGCCTGACCCCCTTATATTGCTGTGTCACTATGAGCCAGACTCCCTCACAATAACCGTGTCATTGTCACCCTGAACCCTCACAATTATTCCGTCAGTATCACCCTGACCCGCTCACTTATTACGTCACTATGAGCCGGACCCCCTCACACATACTGCGTCACTGTCACCCTGACCCCCTCACAATTAAAGCGTCACTGTCACCCTAACTCCCTCACACTTACTGCATCACTGCCACCCTGAACCCAATCATACTTGCTGTGTCACTACCAGCCTCTCTCTCTTACACTTACTGCGTCACTGTAACCGTGACACCCTCACACTTACTGCATCACTGTCAACCTGATCCATCACAATTATCCCGACAGCATCAGCCTGACCCACGCACACTTACTGCATCACTATCACCCTGACCCCCTCACACTTGCTGCATCACTATCACCCTGAACCCCTCACACTTACTGTATCACTATCACCCTGAACCCCTCACACTTACTGCATCACTATCACCCTGACTCCCTCACATCTACTGCATCACTATCACCCTGACCTTCTCACAATTACTGCGTCATTATCATCCTGATCCCTCACACTTACTGTGTTAATATCACCTTGACACCATCACACTTACTGCGTCATTATCACCCTGACCCCATCACACTTACTGCATCAATATCACCCTGACCCCCTCACACTTACTGCGTCACTGCCACCCTGACCCCCTAATACTTACTGCATCACTGCCAGCCGGACCCCATCACACTTACTGCATCACTATCACCCCCGACCCCCTCACACTTACTGCATCGCTGCCATCCTGACCCCAGCGATCTGACTGTGTCACTACCAGCCTCTCCCTCTCACACTTGCAGTGTTACTGTCACTGTGACCCTTCACACGTACTGCATCACAAGCACCATGACACCCTCCCAGTTACTGTGTCATTGTCACCCTGACACTCACACCATAACTGCTTCCCTGTCACCGTGGCCACCTTCCACTGTCACTCTCACCTTGATCCCCCTTCACGATCAGCCTGACCCCCTTATATTTCTGCGTCACTATGAGCCAGACTCCCACACAATAACCAGGTCATTGTCCTGACCCCTCACAATTATTCCATCAGTACCACCCTGACCCACTCACACTTATTATGTCACTATGATCTGGACCCACTCACACTTACAGCGTCACTGTTACCCTGACGCCCTCACACTTACTGCATGACTGCCACCCTGACGCCCTCACACTTATTGCGTCACTGCAACCCTGAACATAATCGTACTTGCTGTGTCACTACCAGCTTTTCCCTCTAACACTTACTGCGTCACTGTCACCGTGACACCCTCACACTTACTGCATCACTGTCACCCTGACTCCCACACAATTAATCTGTCACTATCACCTTGATTCCCCCTTCACAATCAGCCTGACCCCCTGACATTGATGCGTCACTCTGACCCAGACAACCTCACACTCACTCCGTCGCTGTCACCCTGAACCCATCAAATTCACTCCATCACCGTCACACTGACTCCCTCACTCTCACTCCATCACCGTCACCCTGACCCCCTCACACTCACTCCATCACAGTCACCCTGACCCCCTCACACTCACTCCATCACTATCAACCTGACCCCCTCACACTCACTCCATCACTATCAACCTGACCCCCTCACACTCACTCCATCACCGTCATCCCGAATCCCACACACACACCATTGCTGTCACCCTGACCCCCTCACACTCACTCCATCACTATCAACCTGACCCCCTCACACTCACTCCATCACTATCAACCTGACCCCCTCACACTCACTCCATCACCGTCATCCCGAATCCCACACACACACCATTGCTGTCACACTGACCCCCTTGCACTCACATCGTCACCGTTACCCAGACCACCTCACACTGACTCCATTATTGTCACACTGAGTGGCCCACATTCACTTCATCACCATCACCCTGACCTCACCACACTCTCACCATCACCGTCACACTGAGCCCATCACACTCACTCCATCACCAGCACCCTGACCCCCTCACACTCACTCCATCACCATCACGTTGACCCCCTCACACTCACTCCATCACCGTCACCCTGAACCCATCACACTCACTCCATCACCCTGACCCTGACCGTCTCACACTCACTCCATCACCCTCAAACTGACCCCACACACTCACTCCATCACTCCTGATCCTCTCTCACTCACTCCATCACAGTCACTCTAACACACTCACGCTCACTCTATCAGCATCACTCTGACCCCCTCACACTCACTCCATCATCCTCGCACTGACCACCTCACACTCGCTCCATCACAGCCACCCTGACAACCTCACACTCACTCCAAAACCATCACACTGACCCCCTCACACTCACTCCATCACCGTCACCCTGGAACCCATCACACTCACTCCATCACCCTGAGCCTGACTGTCTCACACTCACTCCATCACTCCTGATCCTCTCTCACTCACTCCATCACAGTCACTCTACCACACTCACGCTCACACTATCAGCATCACCCTGACCCCCTCACACTCACTCCATCATTCTCACACTGACCACCTCACACTCACTCCATCACAGATACCCTGATCCCCTCACACGTACTCCAACATCGTCACGCTGACCCCCTCACAATCACTCCATCACCATTACCCTGCCCCCACACATTCACCCCCATCACCATCACCCTGAGGCCCTCACAATCAATCCGTCGTTTTCACACTGACCCACTCACGCTCTCCATGACAGTCACAATGATCCCCTCACACTCACTCCATCTCCGTCACCCTGACCTCCTCACACTCACTCTATCACCATCACACTGAACCCCGCACACTCACTCCATCACCATCACCCTGATCCTGTCACACTCACGACATCACCGTCACCCTGACCCTCTCAGACTCACTCTGTCACTGTCATGCTGACCCCATCTCACTCACTCCATATCCGGCACCCTGACCCCCTCACACCCACTACATCAACGTCACCCTGACCCCCTCACACTCACTCTGTCACCATCTCCCTGACCACATCACACTCACTCATTCACTGTCACGCTGACCACCTCACACTCATTAAATCACTGTCACCCTGACACCTCACGTTCACTCCATCGCAGTCATCCTGACCCCCTCACATTCACTCCGTCACCATCTCCCTGCCCACTCGCACTCACTCCATCACCATCACCCTGAGCCCCTCACAATCACTCCATCGCAGTCACACTTACCCCCTCACACTCACTCCATCACCATAACCCTGACCCCCTCACACTCACTCCATCACTCCTGATCCTCTCTCACTCACTCCATCACTCTGACACACTCACGCTCACTCCATCAGCATCACCCTGACCGCCTTACACTCACTCCATCATCCTCACCCTGACCCCCTCACACTCACTCCGTCACTGTCACCTTCACCCACTCACACTCACTCCGTCACCATCACTCTGCCCACTCACACTCACTCCATCACTGTCCCCTGACCCAATCACACTCACTCCGTCACCATCACCCTACCCACTCACACTCACTCCATCACAGTCACGCTAACCCCCTCACACTCACTACATTACCATCACCCTGAACACCTCATGCTCACTACATCGCCATCATGCTGAACCCGTCACACTCACTCCCTCACACTCACCCTGACCCCCTCACACTCACTCCATCACCCACACCCTGACACCCTCAGTTTCACTCCTTCCTTGTCACACTGATCACCTCACACTCACCCCGTCACCATCACACTGACTCCCTCACACTCACTCCATCACCCTCACACTTACCCTCACACTCACTCCATCCCCATCACCCCGACACACTCACACCCACTCCGTCTCTGTTACCCTGACCCCCTCACACTCACTCCATCACCGTCACCCTCACCCCCTCGCACTCATTCCGTCACTGTCATCCTGACCCCCTCACACGCACTCCATCCCTGTCACATTGACCCCCTCACACTCACTCCATCACCGTCACACTGATCCCCACACACTCACTCTATCACCCTTACCCTGATGCTGTCACATTCACCCCGTCAACATCAACCTGACGCCCTCACTCTCCCTCCGTCACCGTCACCCTGTACCGCTCACTCTCACTCCGTCACTGTCACCCTGACCGACGCACTCCATCTCCATCACCCCGACACCCTCACACTCACTCCATCACCGTCACCCTGACACCCTTACACTCACTCGATCACCGTCACCCTTAACCCTCACACTCCATCAAACTCACCCTGACACATTCACACTCACGCCATCACCTTTTAAATGACCCGGTTACACTCACTCCTTCACCATCACACTGACCTCCTGACACTCCGTCCATCACTGTCAACCTGACCCCCTCACATTCACTCCATCACCGTTACCCTGTTTCTTTCACACTCACTCCATCATCGTCAACCAGACCTCCTCACACTGACTCCATCACCGTCACCCTGACCCCCCTCACTCACTCCATCAAACTCACCCCGACTCCCTCACACTCACTCTATCACCATCACCCTGACCCCTCACATCATTCCGTGACCATCACCGTGACACATTTCACTCACTCTGTCACCATCACCCTGACCCCTCACATCATTCTGTGACCATCACCGTGACACATTGCACTCACTCCATCACTATTACCCTGACCCCTCATAATCACTCCATCATCCTCACTCGGATCCCCTCTCAATCAATCCATCAAACTCACCCTGAACACCACGCACGCACTCCATCACTCTCATCCTGGCCCCCTCACACTCACTCCATCACCGTCATCATGAGCCGCTCACACTCACTACAACACGGTCATCCTGAGCCCCTCACACTCACTACAACACAGTCAGCCTGAACCCCTCATACTCAATCCATCACTGTCACCCTGAGCCCCTGCACACTCACTCCATCACCATCACCCTGAACCCCTCGCAATCACTCCATCACTGTCACCCTGACACCCTCACAATTACTCCATCGCAGTCACCCTGACCCACTCACTCATACCATCACAGTCACCCTGACCCCCTCACACTCACACCATCACTATCACCCTGACTCCATCATGCACACTCCGTCACCGTCACCCCGTACCCCTCACTCTCACTCCATCACCATCACCCTGACTCCCTCATACTCACTCCATCACCGGCACACTGACCCACTAACTCCGTCATCCTCACCCTGACTGCCTCACACTCACTCCGTCACCATCACCTTGACACTCTCACTCTCACTCCATCACTGTCACCCTGAACCGCTCACACCACTCCATTACTGTCACCCTGAGCCCCTCACACTTACTCCATCACCGTCACCCTGATCCCCTCACACTCATTCCATCACTGTCACCCTGATTCCTCACACTCAGTCCATCACACTCACCCTGACCCCATCACACTCACTTCATCACCCACACCCTGACACCCTCAGTTTCACTCCTTCACCATCACACTGATCACCTCACACCCACCCCGTCATCATCACGCTGACTCCCTCACACTCACTCCATCACCCTCACACTCCCTCCATCACTGTCACCCTGACCCATTCATTCCATCTACATCACCTGGACCCCTCACACTCACTCTGTCCCCATCACCCCTAACAATCACTCCATCATCTTCACTCTGACCCTCTCTCACAAACTCCATCACCGTCACCCTGACCCCCTCACACTCACTCCATCAAACGCACCCTGACCACCGCAAACTCACTCCATCACCATGATCCTGACCGCCTCACACTCACTCTGTCACCATCACCGTGACACCTCACAATCAGCCTATCACTGTCCCGCTTACAGTCACTCCATCACCGTCACCCTAACCCCTTCACACTCACTCCATCACCCTCATCCTGACCCCATCACATTCACTCCATCACCATCACCGTGACATCTCACACTCATTCCATTACTGTCAACCTGGCCCTCTCACACTCAAACCATCACCTTCACTGTGACACTCACACACACTCCATCACCGTCACACTGACCCTCTCTCACACACACACACACAATCTCCGTCACACTGACCGCCTCACAATCACTCCATCAGCATCACACTGAACCCCCCACAATCACTCCATCATCGTCACCCTGACACCCTGACACTCACTCCATCACCGTCATCCTGACCCCCTCGCACGCACTCCATTCCAGTCACCCTGACCTCCTCACAATCACTCCAATCACCATCACCCTCAACTCCTCACAATCACTTCATCACCGTAAACCTGACCCCCTCACACACACTCTTTCCCTGTTATCCTGACCCCCTCACACTCACACCATCACCGTCACCCTGATCCCCTCACACTCACTCCATCAACGTCAACTTGATCCCCTCACACTCACTCCATCACAGTCACACTGACCCCCTCACAATCACTCCACCACAGTCACACTGACCCTTCATAATCACTCCATCAGTGTCACCCTCACCCCCTCACAATCACTCCACCTCCATCACCCTGACCCCCATCACACTCACTCCATCACCGTCAACCTTACCCCCTCACACACACCATCACTGTCATCCTGACCCCCTCACACACTCAATCAATGTCGCCCTGACCCCCTCACTGTCACTCCATCACCCTCTTCCTAACCCCATCACATTCATTCTGTCGCCATCACTGTGACACCTCACACTCATTCCATCACTGTCAACCTGGCCCTCTCACACTCAAGCCATCACCCTCACTGTTACACTCACACACACTCCATCACACTCACCCTGTTGCCTTCACAGTCACTCTATCAACGTCACACTGACCCCCTCACACACACACAATCTCCGTCACATTGACCTCCTAACAATCACTCCATCACCGTCAAACTGAACCCCACACAATCACTCCATCACCGTCACCCTCACCCCCTCACAATCACTCCATCACCATCACCATGACACCCTCACACTCACTGCATCACCGTCACACTGATCCGCTCACACTAATTCCATCAGTTTTCTTGACCCCCTCACACACACTCCATCACTGTCATCCTGACCCCCTCACACGCACTCCATCACCACCACCCTGACCTGCTCACACTCACTCCATAACCCTCACCCTGACTCCTCACACTCACTCCAACACTGCCACCTGAACAACTTCACACTCTCTCATTTACCGTTACACTGACACCCTCACTCTCACTCCATCACTGTAACACTGAACCCCTCACATTCACTCCATGACAGCCACACTAACCCCTCACACTCACTCCATCACACTCACACTTACCCTCTCATACCCTCTCCATCACCATCACCCTGACCCCATCACACTCACTCCATCTCCGTCACACTGACCCGCTGACACTCACTCCATCACACTTACACTGATCCCCTCACACTCACTACATCACCATCACACTGACCCCCCACACTCACTCCATCACTGTCACACTTATCCACTCATACTCACTCCAACACCGTCACCCTGACCACCTCACACTCACCCCATCACCAGCACACCGACCTCCTCACACTCACTCCATCACTGTCACACTGACCCCTCACACTCACTCCCCCATCACCGTCACCCTGACCACCTTACACTCATTCCATCTTACTCACACTGATCCCACTCAATCACCATCACACAGACCCCCCCACACTCACTCAATCACCATCACGCTGATCCCCTTGAAATGACTCTGTCACCGTCACACTCACCCCCTCACACTCACTCCATCACCATCACCCTGACGCCCTCACATTAACTCCATCACTGTAACCCTGACCCCCTCATACTCACTCCATCACCGTCAATCTCACAACCTCACACTCACTCCATCAGCATCACCCTGACACCATCACACTCACCCCAATCACAGTCACACTGAATTCCTCACACTCCCTAAATCACGGTCGTACCGACCCCCTCACACTCAATCCATCACCGTGACACTGACTCCCTCGCACTCACTCCATCTCTGTTACACTGACCCACTCACACTTACTCCATCATCGTCTCCCTGCCCCCCTCATGCTCACTCCATCACTGTCATGCTGTCCCATTCACACTCACTCCATCACCGTCACTCTGACCCCCTCACACACTACATCACCATCACCCAACCACCCTCACACTCACTACATCACCGTCATCCAACCACCCTCACACTCACTACATCACCGTCACCCAACCACCCTCACACTCACTACATCACCGTCACCAAAACACCCTCACACTCACTCCATCACCCTCACCCTGACCCCCTCACACTCACTCCATCACAATCACACTTATCAACTCATACTCACTCCAACACCATCACCCTGACCACCTCACACTCACTCCATCACCATCACACTGACCCTCGCACACTCACTCCATCACTGTCACACTGATCCGTCACACTCACTCCATCACTGTCACCCTGACCGCCTCACACTCACTCCATCACACTCACACTGACCCCCCCACACCCACTCCATCAGCATCACAGAGACCCCCTCACACTCTATCCATTACTTTTACGCTGGTCTCCTCGCACTGACACCGTCACCGTCATACTCACCCCCTCACACTCATTCTATCACGATCACACTGACCCCCTCACACTAACTCCATCACCGTCACCCAAACATCCTCACACTCACTCCTTCAATATCACCCTGATACCATCACACTCGCCCCAATCACCGTCACACAGAGCCACTCACACTCCCTCAATCATGGTCACACTGACGCCCTCACACTCATGCCATCAACGTCAATCTGGCTCCTCACACTCACTCCATCACTGTCACGCTGTCCCATTCATATTCACTCCATCACTGTCAGCCTGACTCCATCACACTCACTCTATCGTCGTCACCCTGACCCCCTCACACTCACCCCATCATCTTCACCCTGTCTCCCTCACACTCAGTCCATCATCATCACCCTGACCCCGGCACTCTCACTCAATCACTGTAACACTGAACCCCTCATATTCACTCCATGACCGTCACACTAACCCCTCACACTCACTCCATCACACTCACACTTACCCTTTCATACCCTCTCCATCACCATCACCCTGACCCCATCACACACAATCCATCTCCGTCACACTGACCCGCTGACACTCACTCCATCACACTTACACTGATCCCCTCACACTCACTACATCACCATCACACTGACCCCATCACATTCACTCCATCCCCCTCACCCTGACCCCCCACACTCACTCCATCACTTTCACACTTATCCACTCATACTCACTCCAACACCGTCACCCTGACCACCTCATACTCACCCCATCACCAGCACACCGACCCCCTCACACTCACTCCATCACCATCACACAGACCCCCTCACACTCACTCAATCACCATCACGCTGATCCCCTTGAAATGGCTCTGTCACCGTCACACTCACCCCCTCACACTCACTCCATCACCATCACCCTGACGCCCTCACATTAACTCCATCACTGTAACCCTGACCCCCTCATACTCACTCCATCACCGTCACTCTCACACCCTCACACTCACTCCATCAGCATCACCCTGACACCATCACACTCACCCCAATCACCGTCACACTGAATTCCTCACACTCCCTCAATCACGGTCACACCGACCCCCTCACACTCACTCCATCACCGTGACACTGACTCCCTCGCACTCACTCCATCTCTGTTACACTGACCCACTAACACTTACTCCATCATTGTCTCCCTGCCCCCCTCATGCTCACTCCATCACTGTCATGCTGTCCCATTCACACTCACTCTATCATCATCACTCTGACCCCCTCACACTCACTCCATCACAGTCAGACTTATCCACTCATACTCACTCCAGCACCATCACCCTGACCACCTCACACTCACTCCATCACCATCACACTGACCCCCGCACACTCACTCCATCACTGTCACACTGATCCGTCACACTCACTCCATCACTGTCACCCTGACCGCCTCACACTCACTCCATCACTCTCACACTGACCCGCTCACACCCACTCCATCACCATCACAGAGACCCCCTCACACTCTATCCATCACTATTACGCTGGTCTCCTCGCACTGACACCGTCACCGTCACATTCACACCCTCACACTCATTCTATTACCATCACACTGACCCCCTCACACTAACTCCATCACCATCACCCGAACATCCTCACACTCACTCCTTCAATATCACCCTGATACCATCACATTCGCCCCAATCACCGTCACACAGAACCACTCACACTCCCTCAATCATGGTCACACTGACGCCCTCACACTCATGCCATCAACGTCAATCTGGCTCCTCACACTCACTCCATCACTGTCACGCTGTCCCATTCATACTCACTCCATCACTGCCAGCCTGACTCCATCACACTCACTCTATCGTCGTCACCCTGACCCCCTCACACTCACCCCATCATCTTCACCCTGTCTCCCTCACACTCAGTCCATCATCATCACCCTTACCCCCTCACACTCACTCCATCACCGTCACACTGACCTCCTCACACTCACTCCATCACTCTAACACTGACCCCCTTACACTCACTCCATGACCATCACATTGACCCCCTCACACTCACTCCATCACTGTCACACTGACCCCCCACACTCACTCCATTACTGTGACACTGACCACCTCACACTTACTCCTTCATCATCACCCTGACCCCTCACATTCACTCCATCACTGTCGCACTGTCCCCTCACACTAACTCCATGAACGACACACTGACCCCCCTCACCGACGTCATTACCGTTTCATTGACCCGCTCACACTAACTCCATCACTTTCACCCTGACCCCCTCACACTCACTCCATCACCGTCACCCTGACCCCCTCACACTCACTCCATCATCCTCACCCTGACTCCTCACACTCACTCCATCCCTGCCAAAATAACCCCTTCACACTCACTCCATTACCATCAAACTGACCTCCTCACACTCACTCCTTCACTGTACCTCTGAACCCCTCACATTCACTCCATGACTGTCACACTGATCCCCTCATACCCACTCTATCACCAACACACTGACACCCTCACACTCACTCCATCACCCTCTCACTGACCCACTCTCACCGACTTCATTACCGTTTCACTGACCCGCTCACACTCTCTCCATCAACGTCTACCTGATCTCCTCACACTCACTCCATCACCATCACACTGACCTCCTCACACTCACTCCATCACCATCACCCTGACGCCCTCGCACTATCTCCATCACTGTTACACTGAACCCTTCACACTCACTCCATCACCGTCACCCGAACACTCTCACAGTTGACCCACCATCGTCACACTGAATCCCTCACAAACACTCCATCTCTGTCACCCTGACCCCCTCACACTCATTCCATCATTGTCACTCTGACCCCCTCACACTGACACCATCGCAGTCACACTCACACTCTCACACTCACTCCATAACAGTCACACTGACCCCCGCACACTCAGTCCATCACCATCACACTGACTGCCTCTCACACACTCCATCACCGTCACCCTGACCCACTCACACTCACTCCATCACCGTCCATTGACCCCCTCACACTCAGTCCATCATCATCACCCTGACCCTCTCACACTCACTCCATCACTGTCACCTTGTCCCCCTCACACTCACTCCATCAACATCACCTTGACCCCCTCACGCTCAATTCATTACCCTCACCCTGATCCCTCACACTGACTCCATCAATGTCACCGTAACCCCTTCACACTCAGTCCATCACCGTCAGCCTAACCCCCTCACACAAACTCCATTACCGTCACCCTTAACCACTCACATTCACACTATCACCCTCACCCTGACTGCCTCACACTCACTCCATCACACTCACACTCACCCCCTCACGCCGACTCCATCACCATCATACTGACCCCCTCACACTTACTCCATCACCGTCACCCTGATCCCCTCGCAGGAACTCCATCACCATCACACAGACCCGCTCACACTCACTCCATCACCATCACACTGACCCCCTCACACTCACTCCATCACCATCACACTGACCCCCTCACGCTCACTCCATCACCGTCAACCGAACACCCTCACACTCACTCCATCAGCGTCACACTGACCCCTCACACTCACTCCATCACCATCACACTGACCCCCTCATGCTCACTCCATCACCGTCACCCGAACACCCTCACACTCACTCCATCAGCGTCACACTGACCCCGCACACTCACTCCATCTCCGTCACCCTGACCCCGTCACACTCACTCCATCAGCGTCACCCTGACCCCCTCACACTCACTCCATCACTATCATCCTGAATCCCTCATACTCACTCGATCACTGCACCCTGTCCCACTCACACTCCCACCATCACCGTCACCCGGACCCCTCACACTCACTCCATCACTGCACCCTATCCCACTCACACTCCCACCATCACCATCACCTGGACCCCTCACACTCACTCCATCACCATCACACTGACACCCTTACACTCACTCCATCACCTTGACACTGACCCCCTCACACTTACTCCTTCATCATCACCTTAACCCCCTCACACTTACTCCTTCATTATCACCTTAACCCCCTCACACTTACTCCATCACCGTCACCCTGAACCCCTCGCATGGACTCCATCACCATCACACTCACCCCCTCTCACTCACTCCATCACCATCACCCTAATTCCCTCACAGTAACTCCATCACTGTCAGCTTGAACCCCTCACACTCACTCCATCACTGTCACCCGAACACCCTCACACTCACTCCATCAGCGTCACGCTGACCCCATCACACTCACTCCATCACTGTCATCCTGAACCCCTCACAATCACTCCATCACTGTCACACTGACCCCCTCACACTCAGTTCATCACGGTCACACTGCCCCCTCACACTCACTGCATCACTGCACCCTGACCCACACACACTCTCTCCAGCATCATCACCTTGAACCCCTCACACTCACCCCATAACCATCACCCTGAACCCCTCACACTCAATCCATCACTCTCAACCTGACCCCTCACGTGCTCTCCATCACCATCACCCTGACCCATTCACACTCACTCCATCACCGTCACGCTGACCCACTCACACTTACTCCATCAGCGTCACACTCACCACCCTCACAGTCACTCCATCACCGTCACGCTGACCCCCTCTCACTGACTCCATCACTGTCACACTCAACCCCTCACACTCACTCCATCACCATCACACTGACCCCCTCACACTCTCTCCATCACCATCACCCTGACTCCCTGTCACTCACTCCATCACTGTCACAGTGACCCCCCTCACACTCACTCCATCAACGTCACCCTGACCCCCTCACACTCACTCCATCCACGTCACCCGAACACGCTTACACTCACAACATCACCATCACGCTGACCCTCACACTCACTCCATCACCGTCACACTGACCCCCTCACACTCACTCCATCACTGTCACCTTAACACACTTAAATTCACTCCATCAGCGTCGCCCTGACCCCCTCACATTTACTCATTCACACTCACACTAACCCCCTCACACTCACTCCTTCACACTCACGATGACCCCCTCACACTCACTCCATCACCATCACACTGACACCCTTACACTCACTCCATCACCTTGACACTGACCCCCTCGCACTTACTCCTTCATCATCACCTTAACCCCCTCACACTTACTCCATCATCGTCACCCTGATCCCCTCGCATGGACTCCGTCACCATCACACAGACCCCCTCTCGCTCACTCCAACATTGTCACTTTAACACACTTAAATTCACTCCATCAGCGTCGCCCTGACCCCCTCACACTTACTCCTTCACACTCACACTAACCCACTCACACTCACTCCTTCACACTCACGATGACCCCTTCACACTCACTACAACACCGTCACACTGACCCCCTCACACACTCCATCACCATCACCCTGACCCCCTCACACTCATTCCATCAGTTACCTTGTCCCCCTCCCACTAACTCCATCACTGTCACCCTGAACCCCTCACAGTCACTCCATCACCGGCACCCTGACCCCCTCACACTGACTCCATCACCGTCAGTCACCCCCTCACACTCACTCCATCACTGTCACAGTGACCCACTCACACTCACTCCATCACGTTCACCCTGACCCCCTCACACTCACTCCATCACTGCACCATGCGCCCCTCGCATTCACTCCATCACTGTCACCCTGACGCCCACACACTCACTCCAACGCCCTCAACCTGCTCCCCTCACACTCATTCCATCATTGTCACTCTGACCCCCTCACACTGACACCATCGCAGTCACACTCACACTCTCACACTCACTCCATAACAGTCACACTGACCCCCGCACACTCAGTCCATCACCATCACACTGACTGCCTCTCACACACTCCATCACCGTCACCCTGACCCACTCACACTCACTCCATCACCGTCCATTGACCCCCTCACACTCAGTCCATCATCATCACCCTGACCCTCTCACACTCACTCCATCACTGTCACCTTGTCCCCCTCACACTCACTCCATCAACATCACCTTGACCCCCTCACGCTCAATTCATTACCCTCACCCTGATCCCTCACACTGACTCCATCAATGTCACCGTAACCCCTTCACACTCAGTCCATCACCGTCAGCCTAACCCCCTCACACAAACTCCATTACCGTCACCCTTAACCACTCACATTCACACTATCACCCTCACCCTGACTGCCTCACACTCACTCCATCACACTCACACTCACCCCCTCACGCCGACTCCATCACCATCATACTGACCCCCTCACACTTACTCCATCACCGTCACCCTGATCCCCTCGCAGGAACTCCATCACCATCACACAGACCCGCTCACACTCACTCCATCACCATCACACTGACCCCCTCACACTCACTCCATCACCATCACACTGACCCCCTCACGCTCACTCCATCACCGTCAACCGAACACCCTCACACTCACTCCATCAGCGTCACACTGACCCCTCACACTCACTCCATCACCATCACACTGACCCCCTCATGCTCACTCCATCACCGTCACCCGAACACCCTCACACTCACTCCATCAGCGTCACACTGACCCCGCACACTCACTCCATCTCCGTCACCCTGACCCCCTCACACTCACTCCATCAGCGTCACCCTGACCCCCTCACACTCACTCCATCACTATCATCCTGAATCCCTCATACTCACTCGATCACTGCACCCTGTCCCACTCACACTCCCACCATCACCGTCACCCAGACCCCTCACACTCACTCCATCACTGCACCCTATCCCACTCACACTCCCACCATCACCATCACCTGGACCCCTCACACTCACTCCATCACCATCACACTGACACCCTTACACTCACTCCATCACCTTGACACTGACCCCCTCACACTTACTCCTTCATCATCACCTTAACTCCCTCACACTTACTCCTTCATTATCACCTTAACCCCCTCACACTTACTCCATCACCGTCACCCTGAACCCCTCGCATGGACTCCATCACCATCACACTCACCCCCTCTCACTCACTCCATCACCATCACCCTAATCCCCTCACAGTAACTCCATCACTGTCAGCTTGAACCCCTCACACTCACTCCATCACTGTCACCCGAACACCCTCACACTCACTCCATCAGCGTCACGCTGACCCCATCACACTCACTCCATCACTGTCATCCTGAACCCCTCACAATCACTCCATCACTGTCACACTGACCCCCTCACACTCAGTTCATCACGGTCACACTGCCCCCTCACACTCACTGCATCACTGCACCCTGACCCACACACACTCTCTCCAGCATCATCACCTTGAACCCCTCACACTCACCCCATAACCATCACCCTGAACCCCTCACACTCAATCCATCACTCTCAACCTGACCCCTCACGTGCTCTCCATCACCATCACCCTGACCCATTCACACTCACTCCATCACCGTCACGCTGACCCACTCACACTTACTCCATCAGCGTCACACTCACCACCCTCACAGTCACTCCATCACCGTCACGCTGACCCCCTCTCACTGACTCCATCACTGTCACACTCAACCCCTCACACTCACTCCATCACCATCACACTGACCCCCTCACACTCTCTCCATCACCATCACCCTGACTCCCTGTCACTCACTCCATCACTGTCACAGTGACCCCCCTCACACTCACTCCATCAACGTCACCCTGACCCCCTCACACTCACTCCATCCACGTCACCCGAACACGCTTACACTCACAACATCACCATCACGCTGACCCTCACACTCACTCCATCACCGTCACACTGACCCCCTCACACTCACTCCATCACTGTCACCTTAACACACTTAAATTCACTCCATCAGCGTCGCCCTGACCCCCTCACATTTACTCATTCACACTCACACTAACCCCCTCACACTCACTCCTTCACACTCACGATGACCCCCTCACACTCACTCCATCACCATCACACTGACACCCTTACACTCACTCCATCACCTTGACACTGACCCCCTCGCACTTACTCCTTCATCATCACCTTAACCCCCTCACACTTACTCCATCATCGTCACCCTGATCCCCTCGCATGGACTCCGTCACCATCACACAGACCCCCTCTCGCTCACTCCAACATTGTCACTTTAACACACTTAAATTCACTCCATCAGCGTCGCCCTGACCCCCTCACACTTACTCCTTCACACTCACACTAACCCACTCACACTCACTCCTTCACACTCACGATGACCCCTTCACACTCACTACAACACCGTCACACTGACCCCCTCACACACTCCATCACCATCACCCTGACCCCCTCACACTCATTCCATCAGTTACCTTGTCCCCCTCCCACTAACTCCATCACTGTCACCCTGAACCCCTCACAGTCACTCCATCACCGGCACCCTGACCCCCTCACACTGACTCCATCACCGTCAGTCACCCCCTCACACTCACTCCATCACTGTCACAGTGACCCACTCACACTCACTCCATCACGTTCACCCTGACCCCCTCACACTCACTCCATCACTGCACCATGCGCCCCTCGCATTCACTCCATCACTGTCACCCTGACGCCCACACACTCACTCCAACGCCCTCAACCTGCTCCCCTCACACTCACTCCATTACTGTCACACTGACCCCTCACACTCACACATTTATCGTCACACTGAACACCTCACAAACACTCCATCACCATCACACTGACCCATTCACACTCACTCCATGACCATCACACTGACCCCCTCACACTCACTCCATCACTGTCACGCTGACCCCTCACACTGACTCCATCACTGCCATCCTAACCCCTTCACACTCACACCATCACCATCACACTGACCCCCTCGCTCTCACTTCATTACTGTCACGCTGACCCCGTCACACTCACTCCATCACTATCACTCTTACCCCCTCACACTCAAACCGTCACAATCACACTGACCCCCTCACACACACTCCATCACCGTCACCCTGATCCACTCACACTCACTCCATCACGGTCACACTGACCCTCTCACACTCACACCCTCACTGGCATCCTAACCCCCTCACAATCACTCTATCACCGTCATAGTGACCCCCTCACACTCACTCCATCACGGTCACACTGACCAACTCATACTCACTCCATCACAGTCTCCCTGACCCCCTCACATTCACTCCATCACCCTCACACTGACCCCCTCACACTCACTCCATCACATTCACACTGACCGTCTCCCACTCACACCATCACTGTCGCCCTGACCCGCTTACACTCACTCCATCACAATCACCCTGATCCACTCCCACTCTCTCTATCACTGTCACACTGAACACTTCACACTCACTCCATCACCGTCACCCTGACCCCCTCACTCGCACTCCATCACAATCACCCTGATCCACTCACACTCACTTCATCACAGACACACTGACCCCCCTCACATTCACTCCATCACAGACACACTGACCCCCCCTTACATTCACTCCATCACAGACACACTGACCCCCCCTCACATTCACTCCATCACAATCAACCTGACTCCCTCACACTCACTCCATCACCGTCATCCTAATCCCCTCACACTCAGTCCATCACCATCACGCTGAACCCCTCACATTCACTCCTTCACCGTCACACTGGCTCCCTCACATTCACTCCATCACGGTCACCCTGACAACTTCACACTCACTCCATCACTTTCACCCTGATCCCCTCAATCTCACTCCATCACCGTCACACTGACTCACTCACGCTCACTCCTTCACCGTCACACTGACCCACTCACACGCACTCCATCACCGTCACCCTGACACCCACCCACTCCCTCCCTTACCCTCATCCTGACAACCTCACACTCGCTAAATCACTATCACCCTGAACACGTCACACTCACTCCATCACCGTCATCCTAACCCCCTCACTCACTCCATCACCCTCTCCATGACCCCCTCACACTCACTCCCTCACAGTCACACTGATCCATTCACACTCACTCCATCACCGTCACAGTGACTCCCTCTCACTCACTTCATCACAGTCACACTGATCCACTCACACTCACTCCATTACCGTCCCCCTTACCCATTCGCACTGACTCCATTACCATCACCCTGAACCCCCCAGACTCGCTTAATCACATTCACCATGAACCCCCACACTCACTCCATCACCGTCCTCCTGAACCCTCACACTCACTCCATCACCGTCACCCTGAACCCCTCACACTCAATCCATCACAATCACACTGACCCCCTCACACTCACTTCATCACCGTCAGCCTGACCCCCCTCACATTCACTCCATCACTCTCACCCTGAGCAACTCACACTCACTCCATCATCTTCACCCTGACCCCCTCACACCTACTCCATCACCGTCATTGTGTTTCTGCTTTCACCAGAATTATAATAAGAACAAATACCAATAAATAACCATGTTCACAGTAGGAATAGCTGTCATTGCTACATTCTGAGTCAGAACTGTGTCAGAGTGAAACGTAGAACAAGAATCTTCCGTCATATTCACACCTACATTTGACTCATAATTTCTTCAGTCAATTTCTCTCTCACTTGAAAAAGCAGCCATGGAGGGGGCAATAAAGGTGATGTTGTGGCTCAATTGCCTTTCTGATATGGCTGACCTGAATTAAATTAAATCGCAAGAAACGCTGTTTTGTTCGTTTAATTTTAATTTTGCTGCAACCTCACTATGTTCATTGTAATAATCGGAAGTGAATTAGATTTATCTCATTGGAATGATGAATGTTGTATTCAAATTTGCTCTGACTTTATTTCAGCTGAAGGAAAATATTGCTTAGAAAAACAGAGGGTAAAAGTGCAGAAGAAAACCCACCAGCTTTGTTGCTCGTTGCTTTGGCAGATTTCACCGAGTATTAAATGGACCAAACATCATGGTGTTTGCCCTCACATCCTGAACGCATGTAATTAAAGCAGGAAGTAGATCTCCAAGCAACTGATCATTTCCTATTCATTATGTAATATCTTCCCTTCGCAATAAGAAAAATCCACTCAGTTCCATTTACAATGGTTTAGGTGGAATATTATGCCAAATCTTTCAAAATCCAGAGTTTTTGGAACTGCATCGTATTCAGCTGCACGCGTTCATGAAATGTCTTTACATTTAAAGTCAACCAACTTAGGCATTGTTTCCCTGCAACTTCCGACTGTCTACATCCCACCCCACCACCTTTATCTAGCCACACACTGTCTCTCTCTCCTTATGAAATTTATTCCTTGTATGTCACCAAATGTGCCTTTCCAAATATTTGGAAAAACAGATTATCGGAGTGACAGCGATTCTGCTCTCATCATTTCCTTGTCCTTCAAAGGGTTTATCAAATGCTTTGAATGCCTGACGTCGAGACATTTACTTACTTGAAAGAGGGAATTTTCCACCTATCTACTCTGTCTAAACATTTCATAACCTGAAAAAGCCCCATTAAGTCTTCCTTATTACAGGGATAACTCTTGTAAATTTTCCAAGGCAACAAGTGAATAAAATGTTATCCTCAGTACACCCCGTTAGCATTGTCTCTAATGGCTTTACCCCCAGTAATCACCGCCATTGCCCTCTCCGATAGAATCACAGAATCCTAAAGTGCAGAAAGGGCATTTCAGTCAATCGAGCCAGTGTCGACTTTCTGAAGAGCATCTCACCAAGACCTTGTTCTCCTCCCTATTCCCGCATATTTCACCTGAAGAAGGGGCAGCCCTCCCCCTTACGATTTCAAATAAACCTGAAAGACTATAACCTGGCGTTCTGTGACTTCTGACCTTGTCCCCATGTAACCCATGGTTAATTCACTCTTAATATGCTTCATTCACTCCCTGGACACGAGAGGGCAATTTAACTTTGCGAATCAACCTAACCCTTCGACTGAACTCCAGTGCAAATTACTGAGTCAATGTTCCATCATAGTGAGCAAATGCTGTATCATTTTTTAAATGACTTTTTACACTGGTAACTCAGCCTCATCAATGCAAATCAACCCAAATTCAATGTATCGAAACACTACCCTCTACTTTACGATTTCATTCGTGCGGAGGGAAGTGTTTCTGCACTCAAATTTGAATGCTTTTACCCTGTTTATTCCTCACCTTCGTGCTTCCGGTAAACACTTCAATCCGGAGTAAGTCTGTCAAATGTTTATCATTCCAACCCAGTCACATAACTCAGTTTACAGAAGTCACATGTTTGCACGCTCACTGACACTCTGCCTCCCTGAGAGTTGTAGCCCTTCCCCACCTTGATTCAGGCAGCAGTGTCCTTCCTGTGACATTCCCCATCGAGAATGGAAGGAAAAGTATCAATAGTCGCACTTCGGAATGGAGCGACAGTTTTAAAACATTTACACTGTCCCCAGCGGAGAATTGAGCCCTGGGACAGATGGGGATACTAACCATTATACTACTGAGGACAAGAGTATCAAAGGAGGCCCTTCAGCTAACTGTGGCCACACTTGTCAAAAATAACTGCTTAATGAACTGAATCCCATTTCACTATGTTTATCGCACAGCCTTATATGTTTTGGCGTCACAAATTCACATCTGAATATTTATTCCTGTCAATAGGGTTTCTGCCTTACTGAACAATACAGACAACGTATTCCAAATTCCAACCGCCCCCCTCCCCCCGCGCTGGCTGATAAATCTTTTCCGCACATCTTCTCAAACTATTCAACCTTTCTCCTTAAATCTCTGGCCTCTGCTGATCGATCCCTTCATCAATGGGAAACTCGTTCAGTCAACCCTGTCCATACCCAAACTCATTCATGTCTTCTCTACATCTCTTTTGCCATGCGACAAACACTCCACTCTGTCCTGTCTTTCTTCCTAACTGAAACTCCTCAGCCCAAGCAATATCCCGGTAAAAATCTCCTGCAATTTTCTCAGTGTGATCACATCCCTGCGATAATGTGACTTGCAAAACTGCACAACAACACTCTTGTGTGAGCCTTATGAGCAATTGTTTTAAAATTTCTGGATTAGTATGAGGGCGATCCTGGCTAAGCAGAAATTATTACCCATTCCTAATTGCCCAGAGGGCAGTTGAGACTCAACCATATTGCTATGAGTCGGAAGTCACATGCAACCCAGACCAATTAAGGATAGCAGATTCCATCCCGAAATGACATCAGTGAAACAGATTTATTTTCAACAATTGTCAATGGATCTATAGTAGTCATTAGATTTCTTCCTTGCAGGTATATTTTGAATCCAAATTTGACAATCATGGCATGGTGAGATTCAAGTTCGAGTACCCAGACTATTACCTCGGTCTCTGGATTATCAGTCCTATGAAATTATCCCAAGACCAACGCAGAAAGCCACAAAGCTGATCTTTTCCAATAAAATTTCTTTTCCCCAAAACTGCCCTGGGTCTTTTCCATGAGCTTGACGCTCCAATTGCCTCTGGCCTATGTGAGTAAATGCTGCTACATGGGGATTGATTTCACAACCGCGGTAACAAAATGGATCAATTTGTTTGAAGGTCCCATGGTGGGATTGGGGCAAGTTCACCCAACAACAGTGACCGCAGCAGCAGCACAGACAGAACAGTATGAATGTGAAAGAGAGTGATAGATTGGGCATTGCCTCAGAGAAATGGGGGGAGGGACGGAAAGGAGGTTTAATGATCGTGGGAAGGAGAGAAATCTCCGACAACGGCTGCGTTTGAATCCTGATATATGAAACTCAGAGATGTGAGATAGCGGAATTTGAAGGTGAAACAACTAATTTCTTAGCTTGTCTCACAAAAAGGACAACGGAGAGAACACTTAGTGCTGTGATTTGGTTTCAAATCGAGGTTGCTGTGGTCACTATGCAAAATACCGACAACCACGATCACAGTAACCACAGAACAGGATGCTTGCAAGCAGCAATAAATATACTAGCAGAGGAAATGTTCGGAAGAACAGCAAATGTGTGATATCAGTACCCAGCGAACAGTGGCAGACATGTGGGAACTGAGAATGAGCTGAATCTTTGAGTTCGATGTCCTCAGAGGCTGTGGAGATCCCTTGAATAAGAATGTTCAAAACTGAGATTGATAGACTTTAACAACCCATCAAAGGTTCGGGGGACAGTACAGGATATTGTTGAAATGTATGCTTCAATAGCATTTTCGCTTAACATCGGCGACTTCACCAGCTTCCTCAAGTTATAACCAGTGTTGCAGGTAATCACACAAAATCCCAGTTCCCATTTTCGGAATCAGAGAAACTGCAGCACAGCCGCCCAGATACAAACGGAAATAGGGATAGGAATGAGTCCCGTAGTTACTCTCTGTCTCCAGTGATGCAACAGTTGAGTGTGCAGTCCTTTTATGATGGTATAGAGACGCAAGGAATTCCTAGGTTGTTTGTAGTCCTGTTCAAGGGAATGGTTGTCCCCGTTTATACTATCATAGCGATTTCTGGTGCATCTTTCTAAGACAGCTGAGTGTCACAACTGGAGCATGTTGAGCCCTTAACTTTGCAATGGTGGGTTTCAAAGATGATTTTGCTGTTTGGAGCTGTGTTTCTGACAATGGCGGTGGCAGCTGCATTTGCTCGCATCAGCTCAGTATCAGTTTCTTCCACACAGTCAACACTTCAACCTGGAAAAGGTGGTGTTGGGGTGATATTTTAAACTTGTCATCTTTGGAGACTGGGACACAGAAACGGTGATGTTTAAGTTCGATGAATAAAACCTGGAATGCAAGCCTGACCTCAGGAACAGAGATAATTACTTTAATTTCCTGAAATCTCATTCATTCATATCCCTTATGCAGGGGAGTCGACAATCTTCACCCACTCCTGCCTACGAGAGACTCCAGACCAGGAAAACATGAGATGACCCTTAATTCAGGAATCCCCACCGTGTGGGGAAGCAGGCTTGTCACCCCTTCCAGTCCACACAGTCCATCCGAAGCGCATCCCATCAGATCCCACGGTATTCCCTGTCCCATAAGCCTGCATTTCCCATTGTTGATCCCTGTAACTGGCACATCTTTGGTCAGAGGGAGAAATAAAAATGCAAACACACAGAGAATGTGCAGACTGCCCACAGACAGACACCCGAGGCTGGGATCGCACCTGGATGTGTGGTGCAGCCAGGCAGCAACGAACGAGGGGGGAAGAATAAATGTTGTCCTGACCAGTCATACTCACACCCTGTGGGTGAATGAGAAACAGTGCAAACACATTCACAACATGGAAAACGGAATTTGTATCTGTGTGGACGCAATTTGAAAGGATCGTTCACCCTGGGTTGTAAAAACGACACCGATATGACAGAGAAAGCAGGGCAATGTGGGAACTGCAGGAAGAGATTCAATTAACCACAGAAATGGAAACTTTTTAAATCAGTAACACTGGGGAAAGGCCGTTCACCAGTCCCGTGTGTGGGAAGGGATCACTGAGCAAAACAACCTCCGGAGACTCCAGCAGGATTACATATCCCATCAGGTGTTCGATTATGCTGTCAGTGCTGCTGTTAATCCCAACCAGCTATTTGTTCCATAGCGTCAATCATAGATTCATACAGCATGAAAACAGGCCCGTCAGTCCAACCAATCCATGTTGAACGTCCTGGCAAACCAATCTCGTCCCATCTGCCTCCTGCTGTAGCCGTTGAGTGGTTATAATGCCTTTGTAGTTTTATTACTGTGTTGTTAATCCAAAAACCCAGGTAATATTTTGGGGACAAAGAGTTCAGGTCCTGGCATGACAGATGGTGGAGTTTGAATTCAATAAGCACCTGGAGTTGAAGAGTCTCGTGATGACCTGAATCCGTTGTGTGGAAACTCCATCTGATTCACTCATACCAGTTCGGGAAGCAAACTAACATATTCATCTGCTCTCTCCCACAGGAGACTCCAGATGGATAATATCGTGACTGACTCTTAAATGCCCTCTGGGAAATAACTCATGTACTAGGCATGAATACATTTATTTTAAAAGTCCCACTTTCTCATTCATGTTTGGAATCAATTTGTCATTAAATGTTGCAAACATACCCTCATCCATCACTTCCTCAGCAATTAATTGCACACGTAAAATACCTTCCCTAAAAAAATACCTCACATGACTTTTTTTTAAAAAAACTGTCTTTTCATCTTAAACATATGCCCTATCGCCTTGAAATCCCCATCCTGGGAAAAGCTAGCTATCGTTAACTAACTTGCCTCTCAATAATTCATAAACTTCGCCGCTCAAACCCCTAATCTAGAGTGAAAACAGTCTCAACTAGTTGAAAGTGAGAACTGCAGATGAGAGATCAGAGTCGAGAGTGTTGTGCTGGGAAAGCACAGCAATTAAGGAAGCATCTGAACCGCAGGAGAATCGACGTTTTGGGGAAGAGCCTGATGAACGACACTTGCGCGAAAAAAAAAATGGTTCTCCTGCTCCTCGGATGCTGCCTTACCTGATGTGGATTTCCAGCACCCCAATCTCGAATCTGAAAATAGTCTCAGCCTATCCAACCTTTCATTATAGCTCAAACCTTCAACACACAACAACATGCGTGTATACCTTTTCTGAACCTGCTCCAGCTGAATAATATCATTCCTACAACTGGGCGACCAGAACTGGACATAATATTCCAGAAGAGGCCTCATCAATGTCCTGCAAAGCTTCAACATAACGTCCCAACTACTATACACAAAGGACTGAGCAATGAAGGGAAGTATGTCAAATGCCTTTGAACCATCTTGTCTGTAGGTGATGCAAACTACAAGGAATTATGTACCTGCATCCCGAGCTTCCGTGTTCTCCAACATACACAAAGGACTGAGCAATGAAGGGAAGTATGTTAAATGGCTTTGAACCAACTTGTCTGTTGGTAATTCAAATTACAAGGAATTATGTACCTGCACACCGAGCTTCCCTGTTCTCCAACATATGCAAAGCCATACTCTTTTTGTTGTACCAAAATGCAATACCTGCCATTTATCCAGATTTAACTCCATGTTACATTTTTAAGTCCAACGACTCATTGAATGAAGATTCTTTTGAATCTTAGATCATCTTTCTCACTGTCTACAATTCTGGTGTCGCCTGCAAACCTACGCAGCATGCCTGCTGTGAGTTCCACTGTTTTCTCATATAGATCAATGATTCATATTTACTTGTAGTGGCCGTGATTTAGCAGTGCGCAGATCACACAACAGTTAGTCATGCAATTAACAATGAAAAACAAAGCCGCAGACTGCAGGGAGATATCAAACAATTGGAAATGAAAATGGTGAAAGCAATTCATTCCAGGGAAGTGGGTGATAGTGAAGCATAACTAAACTTCAAACCAGCTGCTCACGCTCCAGTTGTGGCACTCAGCTGTCTCAGTAAGATGCACTTTAGAGTGTTGTTATTATAAACGGGAACACATATTCCCTTCTGCTCCGCCTTTGACCAGAAGCACTCCCAACCGCGGAATTGCTTGCGCCTCTAAACCATCATAGAAACACCGTGCATTCTCCGGTTGTGTCACTTGAGCCATCGAGTATCTGTGCGACCTCATTCCCATCTTGATTTCAAGTTGGTTATTCGCGACTGCGTCACTCAGTTCCTCTGATTCTGGGGCTGGGAACTGGGCCTATGTGGCAGCAGTGGTTACGGCCTTGTGTGGGGAAACTCGTGAAGTAACCGATGTTAAACTGCATTGCTATTGAAGTATACATTTCAATAAAAGCTTGGTAAAAACAATGACTGCAGATGCTGGAAACCAGATTCTGGATTAGTGGTGCTGGAAGGGCACAGCAGTTCAGGCAGCATCTGAGGAGCAGTAAAATCGACGTTTCGTGCTAAAGCCCTTCATCAGGAATACAGGCAGAGAGCCTGAAGGGTGGAGAGATAAGTGAGAGGAGGGTAGGGGTGGGGAGAAAGTAGCATAGAGTACAATAGGTGACTGCGGGAGGGGATGAAGGTGATAGATCGGGGGGATTGTGGAGTGGATAGGTGGAAAAGAAGATAGGCAGGTAGGACAAGTCAGGTCAAGCCATGGGGACAGTGCTGAGCTGCAAGTTTGGAACTGTGGTGCGGTGGGGGAAGGGGAGATGAGGAAACTGTTGAAGTCCAAATTGATGCCCTGGGGTTGAAGTGTTCCGAGGCAGAAGATGAGACATTCTTCCTCCAGACGTCTGGTGGTGAGGGAGTGGCGGTGAAGGAGGCCCAGGACCTCCATGTCTTCGGCAAAGTTGGAAAGAGAGTTGAAATGTTGGGCCACAGGGCAGTGTGGTTGATTGGTGCGGGTGTCCTGGAGATGTTCCCTAAAGCGCTCTGCTAGAAGGTGTGCAGTCTCCCCAATGTAGAGGAGACCGCACCAGGAGCAACGGATACCATAAATGAAATTGGTGGATGTGCAGGTAACAAAAGCTGCACTATCCCCGGAGTGTTTGATGTTTCGGAGGAATCTATTTATCTCATCCTTCAGCACATTAACGATGGAATCACCACAGCCTCTGAGGGCACTGATGTTAAACGGTCAGCCCATTCTGAGTTACCACATATCTGCCACTGTTCGCTAAGCACTGATATTGTGCACTTGGTGCTCTTTCTAACATTTCTAAAATTCTGGTCCACAAGTGCAAGCCTCCAATCCTGGAAAATACGTGAAAGTAATTTCTGCAGAAAACTGAGTTGTACGCAGTATTCTTAAAGTGGCCTCATCAACATCCTGTACCGATGCAACATGCCACCACAACTCCTATACTCAATGCTCTGACTGATTAAGGCAAATGTGCCAAATGTGTTCAGCACCACTCTGTCTACCTGCGACTCACTGCTACAGGTAATCATTTTCGCAAACATCAGAAAGTTAACATGTTGGTAGTGCCAGCAGCTAGGAGTACCAGTGATACATTGATCATTATTGAGTTTAGATTATGTTGGGAACATGAGCTTACCATGTCAGGAAGTGAAATCAAATCAATTGGTTCAGGGTGGTTAATATACAAAATAACAGATCGCCCGGAATTAAATACACCAACAGGCTAGTTGGTGTATCCTCGTAACACAACAACAGGATAGTTTCAATGGTGGAACAATGATTATATATACACTGTTTAATCAATGTTTGTGTGCAGTTAAGTCGCATTTTTCACATGTGCACAAAACATTGTAAATGAACAACAGAGGCACAGTTAACGTAAAATGATGCATATGATGTATAACATTGATAAAACATTAAAGCATGATTTCATCCTCTCAATGTTCCCTCCTTTTCTGGAATTCCCTACTCTACTCTCTCATTCTTACCAGGATGTGTGCTCAAAATTCTTGATTCTAGTGTCCCAAATTATTCCAGTTAATCCCCTTCAATATATTGGCCTGTTGGGTTCTTTCCAAAGCTAGTGTCTGTCATATAATCGGAGATAAATATTCTGGCATCAGACTCAGCATTCGAACATATTACTCTGTTGTACACGCACTGTACCAAGGACAACAGCACACAGGCATTGCCAAACCATTGGGGAATGTTTGTCTACTTCTTTCGATAATGTAGTTTTCTCATTTTCCACATCTCCAGATCTATATCCTCTCTCTCGTTCTCCCTTTGTATCTAGTTAAGAAATCCACCAATTATTCTTCGTGTCCCATCTCCCAAAACTCCTTTTTTTCAGTTTATATCTAATGCTCTCTTCAAGATGTAATGTGGTTATAATTAAGCAATGCAACCACAAAGACATGCGGGCGAAGCTGTCCAGAGTTAATTGGAAGGGGAGCTGAACAGGAAAGAAAACAGAGCAGCAATGGGAGGAGGTTCTGGGGATAATTCGGAAGATAATACCAGAAATGCAACTCCAAGAAGATGAAACATACTCATGGGAGAACAAGGCAGCCATGAGTGACAAGGCATCAAACCAAAAGAGAATACATACAATGTGGTGAAGATGATTGGGAATCCAGAGAATTCATTGGCTCTGCAACTACATAAGGCTGGCATTACTGACACTGCAGAGGTCTTAATCATGGTCAGGGAGAGAAACAGAGGAAACTCATTCACTTTAAACACAGAAGATGGTATTTCTCAAGGAAAGAATTTCAGGTGAATTAAATATTTGAATTAAGATCAGTTAAATGCTTTTGCGGAATGTGTCAGGTTGGAAGCAAGACCCGGGGAGACAGACCCTCAGCAGAATGAGAGTTTGAAAATGGAAGTATTTCCACATCAGAAACCAGGTTAGGTCACTGAGTGCAGGGCTAATGGGTGAATGGGTCTCAGTGAGAATTGGGGAACAGACAGCAGAAGTGAATTGCAGATATTGCAGCTCGAAACTGCGTATTCATGTAGCTGTAGACCACAGCAGCAGGAGAGGCAGACCTTCATTCAAGCACAACCTGTAATTTTTTGCCAGGGTAACACCTCAGTCTG
This sequence comes from Chiloscyllium punctatum, assembly GCF_047496795.1. NCBI lineage: Eukaryota > Metazoa > Chordata > Chondrichthyes > Orectolobiformes > Hemiscylliidae > Chiloscyllium > Chiloscyllium punctatum. Next base: position 64,536,435 of record NC_092768.1, on the reverse strand, counting down.
TCATTACCATCAACACCATCTATGGCTCAGTGACGAGTGTGGGTGAAGCTGTCAGGGTCAGAATTACATGAACCTGATGCCAACTCATTAAAGTGACCGGATTTGACCAACAGATCTGAACGAAGCCCTGCAGTCCTGTCACGTTCAGTTATAAATGATGATGGACGATTAAACAAATGACTGGAGGAGAGGGCTCCACAAACATTCCCATCCTAAATAATGGAACAGACCTGTACATCAGTGTAAAAGAGAAGGATGTTTGATCTCCACCATCTTCTGCCAGAAGTGTTGAGTCGATGATACACCTCACCTTCATCATGATGCCCACAGAATCACAGATGTCAGTCTTCAACCAATTTCAATTGCTGCACGTGACATGAAGAAACAGCTGAACAGATTAGATATGACACAGGCAATGAGCCCTGACAACATTTCTGCAATAGGACTGAAGACTTGTGCTGCACAACAAGCTGTGTCCCTGGGGAAACTGTTTCATTCCAGTTCCAACTCCGACATCTCCCTGGCAGTGTGGAAAATTACTCAGCTATGTCCCGCTCCCTAAGAGGGGAATAATTACAATCTGACCAATTACCACCCCCTCAGACCCATCACAACAGTCAAATTGGTGAGAGTTCTTTTTGACAGAGCTGGCAAACAGCAGAGAAATAACCAGCTGAGTGTGGTTTCTAATAGGTCCCCATGTGGAGACGGTGCTGTTGTGGAAATATCACTGGATTACTAATCCAGACCAGGCTGATGCTCTGGCAGCTGGTGGAAGTTAAAAACAATTAATAAAATATCGAGATCTAAAATCTGGTGTCAGGCATAGTGACCTTGAAGCCAATATCGATTGTAAACAGAATTTCCTTCTCCAATGTACTTTTAGGAAGTGAATCTCCCATGATTTCCTGGGCTGGCCTAAAACTGACTCCAAAGACCCTGACATGTGATAAACATTTCAATGGTCTCTGAAACGGTCAATCAAGGGCACTCATTTGGATCAAACTACTCCGAGGTCTGAAAGGATCAAACCGGACAGAACACCCGGCCTCTGCATCAGTGTCGGAAACGGGAATGAGAACACAGTCCTGTCGACTCTGCAGAGACCTCCTTCCAAACATCTGAGAGCTTGTGACAATATTTACAGAGCTTTCCTACAGACTGCACAGAAACAGCGGGAAAGGAGTAGGTCATTCAACACATTGAGCCTCCCCCATTCTAGTTCATGGAAAAAGTCTCCTCAATGCACTTACCCCACACGATATACATATCTGTTAATGTGAGTAACCTTGGGAAGCTATAAAATAAGTGGTGCAGTAGTACGTTTGGTCCATCGAGTTTGCTATCCAATTCATTGTAATGATGGTTGGCCCTTCATTTCCACACCGTACTCCTGCTCTCCCACCATCCCTTTACTGTCTCTAAATCCTTATCTATAATCAATGTCTGGGTTTCCAGGTGCGAGCGAATTCCCCAGGTTCACCAGTCAGTGAGTGCAGACATTTATTCTCATCTCAATGCAGAGTGACCTGCTTCCAATCTGACTCACCCTGTCAGAGTTTTGTATATTTCACTGAGATCTCCACTCATTTTCCTAAACACCGTGGAATACTGGCCCAGTCTCCCCAATCTGTGCTCCCACAACAAGCCCGTCATCCCAGAGATCAGTCTGGTCATCCTTCACTGCTCTCCATCAATGTCAGGTTTGCCCTTTATTAGGTAAGGAGACCAAAACTACACACAATTTTGCACAATGTTCGGGATGATATCTCACCAGGCCCTGTACAGCTGCAGTAAGACACCCTTACTTCTGGACTCACATCCCCCTGAAATGAAGGTCAACACACCATTTATCTTCATCACTGCTTTCTGTTTCTGCAATATTGTTTTCAGCGTTTGGTGTACAGGGAGATGCGGATCCTTTTTAATGTTACAGTTCCCCACTTGGTGGGTCTGTGTACACTGGGCAGCGTGCCAATCTCCATGCCCAGTATTGTCATCTGGTTGCAGAACTCACTGCACTGCATGGGCCTCAGAGGTTTATGCAGAAGGAAAAAACAAACAGGAGCATACGTCCCTTTGTAGATCAACATGTTTCAACCAATCCCTTTCAAATGGTAGGCTGACAATTTATCGTTTCCACCAAAGGGTACACCGTCACCTCTATTCACATTGTTCTCCATCTGTCACGTATTTACCCATTCACTCCACTTGTCTTAGTCTTCTTGGTGCTTTTTCACATCCTCCTCACCCACTCACAATCCCACATCCGTTAGTGCTGTCAGCAGGCTGGGATATATTGTATCTGATTCCAGTAACCAAATGTTTAAAGGGCATTGTGAACAGCTGGGCCCCAAGCACCGATCCCTGCGATATCTCAGCAATCTTCCTCTGTTAATTTCTATTTATTTATTTCGTGAATCTGGGTGTGACTGGCTGGGCCAGCATTTATTGCCCGTCCCTAGTTGCCCTTGAGAAGGTGGTGGTGAGCTGCCTTGTTGAACGCTGCAGTCCACCTGCTGTGGTTGACCTCCAATGCCATTAGGGAGGGAATCCCAGGATTCTGACCCAGTGGCTGTGAAGGAGCAGTGATATATTTCCAAGTCAGGATGGTGAATGGCTTGGAGGGAACCTGAAGATGATGGTATTTCCATACATCTGTAGCCCTTGTACTTCTAGATAGACATGGGAGCTGGGAAGTTGGTCTCTGAGGATCTTTGGTGAATCATTTCATTGCAGCATGTAGAATGTAAAACACTGCTGCTGCTGAGTGTTGATGGTGGAGCATTGTGGATGAAGGGACAGTCAAACTGGCTGCTTTGTCCTGGATGGTGAAAAGCTTCTTGAGTGTTGTTGGGACTGCACTCATCCAGGCAAATTGGGAGTCTTCCATCACACTTCTGACTTATGCATTGTAGATGATGGACAGACATTTGGAAGTCAGGATGTGAGTTACTCGCCGCAGTATTCTTAGCTTCTAATCTGCTGTTATAGTTACTGTATTTATGTGGCCAGACAAGTGAGTTTTTGAGCAATGATTACCCATCAGGACTTTGATACTGGGGGATTCAGTGATAGTAACACCATTGAATGCCAAGGGGCAGGTTAGATTGTATTTTATTGGTGATGGTCATGGTCTGGCATTTGCATGGCCTGAATATTACTTGCCACTTGTCAGCCTGGATACTGTCCAGATCTTGTCCCATTTGGACATAGACTGCTTCAGTATCTGAGGAGCCACAAATGTTGCAGAACATTGTATAATCATTGGCGAACATCCCCACTGCTGACCTTAAAATGGAGGGAAGGTCATTAATGAAGCAGCCTTGAAGAAGTTTTCGGTCACTGCCCGAGGGACTCCTACAGACTTGTCCTGGAGCTGAGTTGACAGACCTTCATCAACCATGACCACCTTCCTACGTGTCAGGTATGAATCTAACCAGCGGGGAGTTTGCCCCTGATACCCATTGATTCCAGTGTTGGCAAAGCTCCTTGATACCACACTTGGTCGAAGACAGCCTTGATTTAAAGGGCTATCACTCTCACCCCACCTCTGGAATTCAGCTCTTTTGTCCATGTTTGAACCACAGTAATGAGCTCAGGAGCTGAGTGGCCCTGGAGGAGCCCAAATTGGGCGTCATTGACCAGGGTATTGCTGAGCAGGTGCTGCTTAAAAACACTGAGACCTTCCACCACTTTACTGATGATCGAGAGGAGACTGATGCGGTGGTATTGGCCGGATTGGATTTGTTCTGCTTTTTACATACAGGAGCAATGATTACTTGGGGTAATTTTCCAAGTAACCAGGAAAAGCCATTGTTGTAACTGTATTGAAATAGTTTGGCTAGGGGAGTGGCAAGTTATGTAGCACAGGTTTTCAGTTCTATTGACCTATTGGTGTCAGATTATGCACCTTTTGGAGTATCCAGTATCTGTAATCGTTTCTGGATATCGAGTGGACTGAATCGAATTGGCTGATGACTGGTAACTGAATTGCTGAGGACCACTGTAGGAGGCTGAAATGGATCATCCACTCAGCATTTCTGACTGAAGATTGGTGCGAATGCATCAGCCTTATCTTATACACTGAAGTGCTGGGCTCTTCCATCATAGAGGAAGGGGTTATTTGTGGAATCTCTTCCTCCGGTGAATTGTTTTTTGTCCCCAGCGTTTCTCGGCTAGATGTGGAAGTACTGCAGAGCTTAGATCTGTTCCTTTGCTTGTGGGATCACTTAGCTGTGCCTATCACTTACTGCTTATGCTGTTTAGCGCACAAGTAGTCCTGATTGGTGGCTTCACCAGGCTGACACCCCATTATCAGGTATGCCTGGTGCAGCTCCTGCCACCCTGCACACTCCACTGAACCAATGTTGATCCTCTAGATTGATGGCAATTGTTGCGAGGGGGATATGCGGGAGGCCATGAGGTTATGCGGGAGTACAACTTGGCTGCTATTGATCACTCATGACACCTTATGGACTTCCAGATTTGAGCTGCTAGATCTGTTCGAAGTCTGCCCTGTTTAGCAACGTGATAGTACCACCCAAAATGGTGGAGGTTATTCTCAATGTGCAGGTGTGATTTTGTCTCCACAATGACTATGTGGTGGTCTCTCTTACCGATCATGTCATGGACAGATACTTCTGTAACTGGCAGATTAGTAAGGCTGTGTTCAAGTATATATTTTCCTCTTGTTGGTTCTTTCCCCACCTGCTGCAGAACCAGTCTAGCAGTTATATCCTTTGGGGCCTGGCCAGCTCGATCAGTAATGCTGTCGCTGAGATACTCTTGGTCGTGAACATTGAAATCCCCCACCCAGAGCAGATCTTGCATCCGTGCTACCCTCAGTGCTTCCTCCAAGTTTTGGTCAGCATGGAGAAGTACTGATTCATCAGTTCAGAGAGGCTGGTACATGGTAATCAGCAGGAGGTTTCCATTCCCATGTGCAAAGTAATGCCATGAGACTTCATGGGATACGGAGTCACTGTTGAGGACTCCAAGAGCAATTCCCTTCCAACTGTATCCCACTGTGCCGCCACTTCTGCTGTGTCCGTCCTGATGAGACAGGAGATATTCGGGGTAGGTAATGGGGGGTCTGCGATATGGTCATACTCACACAATCATACCTTACAGACAATGTCAGGCTGTTGCTTGACGAGTCTGTTTATTTCTATTCACCGTTTCCTGCCAGCTGTCCCATTCTGGAAACATAGCCATATATTAGCCCCCAATCCACTCAGATTTGATTTCGCAAATTGGGCTTGGAGCTTTACCAAAATCTTTCTAGAAATCAACATGTTTTACATCCATTGCTTCTCTTTCATTTGTCTCCCATTCTGTTTCTCAAACCTAATTCCCATTTCATAAATCTACGTTAGTGTTGTCTGTGACCAATACTTTCAGCCACAATAATTTCTCCTAAACCATTTCCTTACTATGTTCTATGTTCAATGTACTCTATCATTTTCCTCCACCAGACTTGGTTTTCCTTGTATTGTTTGAAAGTTCTGTGAAGACAGACCTGAAGTAGTGGCTTCATAGTTCTGCCATTTCCCTGTTTCCAATTCTCTATTCTCTGGTTTCAAACTGTAAGGAAACTGAACTTGTTTTCTCATATTTCTCACATTGACATAATTCAACCAGCTATTACAGTTCACTCTTTTAACCCTTGTGAATATACTCTTCAGAAAGCCATCAATTCCTGCCTTAGACTGCTCAATAATTGACCTTCCACACCATACACTCACAGGAGCATAGACTCTGTGCCAACAGAAATACAGCACAATCTATATTAGTCCCACTTTCCTACACCAGGCCCATAGCCTGGAATGTTATGACACTTCCACGTGCTCGTCCAAGTACTTTTTAATGATTGAGAGGTTACCCGTGATAATTCCCCTTCTCGGGAAGTAATCCCAGAACTCCACATCCTCGAGGTGAAAAAATATTTACATCCTCTATGAACCTCAAACTTTTCACTTTAAATTGGGCTCATTTGTTCTTGACCCTCTGACTAAAAGGAACAGCTGCTGTCTATCCACCCTGTCCATGTCCCTCATAATCTTATCCTCCTGAATCACGGACCTCTCAGCTTTCTCTTCTCCAAAGTAAACAACCTGAGCTTATCCAGCCTCTCTCCGTGGCTGATATGCTCCATCCCAGGGAACATCCTGGTGAATCACCTCTGCACCCTCTCCAGTACAATCACATCCTTCCTGGAATGTGGCTCCCAGAACCACATACAGTACTCCATTTTGGCCGAACCAAAGCCCTGTATTGCTCTTATAATCTACACCCTGATTAGGAAACACAACCAGCAAGGTCCAATTCTTACCTAGCCCATTAACCTGTCCAGTCACATTCAGGGATGTGTGGAGAAGCACACCCTGAGTTTCCCAGTGTGCTGCCATTCATTGAGTCCTCCCCTGTCTGGTTCCTTCTCCCAAAGTCCATCACCTCATATTTATCAGGGTTCATTCCATCTGCCATTGATCTGCCCATCTGACCATTCCATCTGCATCTTCCTGTAACTTAAGGCCTTCCTCCTCACTGCGAACCAACCGGTAAATCTTTATGTCAAACATACACTTACTTATCACACCTCCCCCACTCTCCACCTAGCCCCCTCCACATTCATATCTTTTTTTTAATGAATAACACAAACAATAAGGTACACAGCACTGATCCCTGTGGTACACCAGGGGACACTGGTCTCCAGTCACACAAACAGCCTTCTCCCACCACCCTCTGCCTCCTGACACTAAGACAATTCTCCTTGTAACCTGTCAAGGTATCCGTCATATTGTGAGATTTTACATTATTTCTCAGTATCCCAGCTGGAAATTTGTCAGAGACCTTCCGACAAAACTAAACAATCGACCTCCTCAAACTAATTCAATCAAATCCATTAGATGCGACTTCCTTCTGATAAAGTCATGATAATTATCCTTAATCAAACCTTGTGACTCTGATTGGAGTTCGATTTTCTCCTTCCCTATTTCCTTCAGTAGTTTCCTTAACAGTGATCTAATACTCGCTCGTCTATAGTTCCTTGGTCTATCTCTCCCACTCTTACAGTGAAGTGGAATCATATTAGCAGTTCTCCAGTTCTCTGGCACCTCCCCTATGGTCAGATTCTAATTAAAATATTCAGACAGGGTCATTCCTCCCTTGACGCCGACAGCCGCCTGTTATACAACTCATTGGTCCAAATGGAGATTGGTCCAAATTTGTACAGAACAAAAACTCAAATCCCTGCTCGTATTTTACATCAATCTGTTCAAGAGTTGTCCAGTCCATCTTCTTGAATTCTGTACCTGCATCCTCCTTCTCCCAAGTAAAATAGATGTGAAGGTCTCATGTTACAATCCATCAATGTTCTCCAGCTTGACACGCAGATTGCCCCTTTGGTTTCTAATGTACACTAACTGTTTTCTGATTATTCTGTTTGACTTGTCCATGTAGAATATCATGGGATTCTCCCAGATCTCACCTACTTGTACTTCTCCATGTCCCTCTGTTATTCAGTCCTTTCGATGTTTCTAAGATTCACTACAATCACCTCTCATGTTTCGAAACTCGAGATTACAGGTTGAGTTACCCCATCAGACAACCTTGCCAACTTAGGGGTTAATTTGGAGAATACCTTTTGCAGTTCCTCTGTAGTCAGTATATTCTTTCTTAGATTGGGACTCCGAGCGATACACAATAGTCTAAGTTTAGTCTCACCAATGCTCGATGCAACTGGTGCACGACATCCTCTATCTTCCAATTACATTCACATGAATATAAACCTAATTTTTACTCTCCCATTTGCATATGTTCTTCCTCATACCTCTCGGTTTAACTTTTCTTATGAGCTCAGTATGTGAGTTGTTTAAAAAAGCTCATGCATATCCAACGATACGTTATCCATTGGTTCTTCATTGCCTATGTCCACAAGAATCATCTTCAAACCATTCCAAAAAAAGTTTGTCACTTCTGGTTTTCCTTTCACCGGTACATTCTCACACTCCCCAGTTATGTTTTTACCTTCTAAATATCTAGTAGCATGTTCTTTGTAATCGAGTCCAAGACATACCTGACTGCGGATGACAGGTTATCTGGTCTGTAGTTTACCATTCTCCAAATTCATCTCTCCTTAAACTGTTGGATAATATTTATAACCTTTGCCTTATCCAGATTGGCTAAATGCATTTCGGGAATGTGTCGGAAAATAAAGTGAAAATCCGCGATGCAATCAACATGTCTGTTGCTGCTTCCTCTGAAATTTTTGTATGAAGTACATCTCGTCTGTCAGATTTAGAAATACTCAATCCAGCTTTCCTTTCAAAGATGACCTCAACACTGATAAGAATGATCTTAGACGTTACTTGCACAAGTCCCATGGTCACTTGGTATTTCTGGAAGAATTTCTGGACATTCTTCCATGAAGATAGACACAAAGAAACTGTTTCTTTTCCCTGCGATTTCTCTGTTCTCTGCAATAAATTATCCTGAACGCACACCAACTGTTCCACATTTGGCCTTATTTTTATTTTTTTGATACATTGATAGACGCTTTTTAGCAGTCTTTATGCTTTTCTTTCGTTTGCACGCTTTTTCTCTTTCTGATTTTCTTCTCAGTTTCTTGGTCATCCTTTGCTGGGTCCTACATTTCTCTGAATCCACTGGCTTACTGCAACACTTGGCATTTTTCTAAGCTGCCTCCTTTCATCTAATAGGTAGATGAAAGTGGGTTTGAAAGTGATAGTCAGAGAGGAAGGAGGGTGGAACAGACTGATAGGGAAGAAGGTGGACACATAGGAATGTTCAAAAGGGCGGTGCTGATTTGGAAGGTTGGAGTAGGATAAAGTGGGATTAGGGGAAATGGGGAAATGGGGAAATCCACTATGATCCCCTGTGGTTGGAGGGTCCCAAGGCAGAAGATGAGGTTTTCTTCCTCCAGGCTTCTGGTGGCTTGGGTTTGGCGATGGAGCAGGCCCAGGACTCTCATGTCCTTGGCAGAATGGGAAGGGGAGTTAAAGTGCTCAGCCACTAGGAGATGGTGTCGTTCAATGTGATTGTCCCAGAGATGTTCCCTGAAATGATCCACAAGTTGACCTCCTGCCTCGCCAATGTAGAGAAGACCACATTGTCTTTAATGGATGCAGTAGATGAGGCGTTCTGTCTCCCTTCATCACCTATCACTTTCAACCCCACCTTCATCTACCTATCGTAATCACAGCTACCTCCCCCCTGCCGCATCCTCTTCTCATTTATCTCTCAGTCGCCTAGGCCCATAAGCTTCATTCCTGATGAAGGGCTTATGCCCGAAACATCGATTTATCTGCTCTTAGTATGCTGCCTGACTGTGCTTTTCCAGCACCACACCCTTCGACTCTGATCTTCACCATCTGTAGTCCCCACTTTCTCCTCACACCTTCATAGTCTGCATGACTCATATTTCAAATGGTTACTTCAAATGCAACAAAAACTGTCGTGTACTCAAACAGCATAAAAGAAAACCAATACATTGTGGTCACTGTTCCCAAAATGTCCTTTCCGGCAAAATTTTCAATTAGCTCTTCTGATCACTCAACACCAATTCCTCAATAACCTGATATCGAGCTCAGTGCTCAACATAATGTTCATGTAAACCATCTCACACGCGGTCATGAAATCCATTTTCCCAGCATTAGCATTCAATTGGGTTAACACAGTTTAGATATAATGTAAGCAGTATATTATTACTGCAGTACCCACAAATGTGTTTATCTCATTTCCTGTTTTATAACATGCCCAGCATTTGTATTGCAGCTTTCACTTTGATACATTACTCCCATCAATGTTTGCTCCATCTTACTAGATTCTGTGGAATCTGAGCGGTGTGGGCTCTGGAGAGGTTAATGGTAGAGATCATTTCGCCACATCATTTATGAACTTCTCAAACTTTAATTTCTCCAGATCTCCCGTTATGCTGATGGAGTAGAGAAGGGCAATGATTTTCCAACAATGCACTATATTCCCCCAGAGAGCTGAGACAGATCTAACCTGGGTGGGAACCTTACAACAGGCTGGTAAAATGTTGCTGCTGCTGTACAGGGTCTTAGTGAGATCACACCTGGAGTAGTGTGTACAGATTTAATCTCTTCAGTGAAGAAATTATGTTGTTATATTGGAAGCAGCTCAGAGATGGTTCCCTCAACTGATTCCTGCAATGAAGGTGCTAGCTTATAACGAAAGGATGATCAGGTTGATCCAGTAGCCAATGGAGTTTACAAAAAATAAGGATGATCTTACTTCAACATAGATGACAGGAAGGAGTCAACAACTGAAGAGAATTACACAGATATTGGAGGAACCATTCCGTTCTCCAGTGTGTTACACAGGAACAACAGGAGGATATTCAAGGCTTCGACCCTGTTACACCAAAACAGGATGAGGCTATTCAGCCCCTGGCGCCTGATATACGTTTACAGAAGGACCAATTAGCCACTCGAGCCTATAACAGTAGGCCATGCTGCACCAGTATCCTGTTAAACAGCAACAGGATCAGTCCATTCAGCCTCCTCAAGTCTGTAACAGAGGAACTGGAAGAGGTCACACAGTGAATGGAGATTGTTACACAGGAATAACAGGAGGCCGTTCAGACCCACCGAGCCGATTGCAAGGGAATTAGATAAGGATAAAAACTATCTGAGTCTTCTTTAATGAGAAAGGAAGTAGTAATTTCGACACGTGTCTGTTGTATGGGAACAAGATAAGACCAATCAATCCCTCGGAACTATCTCCCGGATACATGAGGAGACCGTTCAATATTTCCATGGAGAAGTATGAGAAAACCTATCAGCCCATCAAAATGTTAGAGAGCAACAGTAAGATTCCATAATCTCCCAATCCTCTAAAGGATCAACAGGCGCAGATCATTCTGGCCTTGGAGACGACAACATGGGAACACCAGAAAGACGTCAGCCCATCGAGTTTATACACCAGCAGGATGGTGAGTCCATTGAGCCACACATGACTCTTACTCAGTAATTGGAGCAGATCTCTTAAAAACGTGTGCCCATTAAATAGGAATTCAAAGAAAACGTGAAGGTTTTTGAAAGGGATGAACTTATAATAATGGTTTACATTAGGGACTAAAGTGTAACAATAAACCATTGTAATTTAAGGCAAATTGTTAGAGTCCATTGTTCAGGACATTTGCAAAATTAAACCACAATCCGTCAGAGTCAACATGGTTTTACAAAGGACAATCAAGTTTGAAGTGTTTGCTTGAGGTATTTGAAGATGTCACAAAAACGTTGGATCGTGGGAGATGGAACATCTCTGGTCTTCCAGAAGGCATTGGATGTGTCACTTCTCCAAAGACTAAGTGGTAAGAGCACACAACATGGGTTTAGGAGTAGTTTATTCGCTTGGATGGAGGATTGGTTAACCAACAAAATGCAGTCAGATGGAATAAATGTGTCATTTTATTTTGGCAAATGCAATTTGTGGGGTGCCATTGATTTCAGTACCCATGCCTCAACCATTTGCGATCGATGGTATTACTGTACTCGGTTGATGGGATAGAAAATACAATGCCACATTTTCAGATGACTCTCACATCGGTGGGACATTACTTTGGAATGACGATGCAAGAGATTTTAAAACTATATGGATAGGTTGCGTGAATGGGCCAAAAGTTAGCAAGGAAAATTAATGGGAATAAATATGGGGCTATTCAAGTTTGCCAGGATAATAGAAAGACAAATTATTATCTAAATGGAGAGAAAGTTCAAAGTGCTTAGGTGCAGAGGGATCTGGGTGTCTGCTTGCATATCACAGAAAACCTGCCTGTGGGTACTGCAAGTAATGAGAAATACAAGCATATTTTCAGTGTTTATTTATAAAAGGATAGAGTAGAAAGGTAGGGAGTGTTGGTGTAGCTACGTAAGGCATTAGTGAGGCTGCAACTGAAGTATAGTTTGGGGGTCCGGCAGAATGAGGTGTTTCCATTGGAGGCAATTCAGAAGAGGTTCATTAGAATGATTCCATATTTGAAGTGTTTGCCTTATGAAGAGTAATTGAGCAGTTTAAGCATATACTCTCGAGTTTATAAGAATGAAAGGAGATCTCATTGAGGTCTGTAACATTCTAATAGTAATTGAATGTGTAGATATGGAGTGGAGTTTTTTTCATTTGGCGCAATCTACAACAAGAGACTAGAGTTTTAGGATGGAGAGATGGCAGGAAAGTGGAACAGAGGCCGTGTTGACATCAGTGTCATCGAGGGGTTGGATTCCTCACAGATGCTCCTTGTTCTTATTCAACCCTTCGACAGTGCTTCACAGGAATGGGAGAGGACTGGGTATCATACACGAAGCAGGCACTCAGGATAAATCAGTCTCAATCAGTTAGAGGGAATGTAACCAGTAGGGTCACACAGTGACCAGCGCTGGGTTCTCAACTATTTACAATCTATATTAATGATCAGGTGGACGGAACAGATATACAGATGCTGAGTTTGGTGATGTCGCTGTGGTAAGCAAGAGAATAAATTATCAAGAGGGGGTGGAGAGTCTGCAAACAGATTCAGAAATGTAAAGGCAATAGATAATAGATTAGCAGGTGGAATTTAACATGATATAACCTGTCATTTCATTTACATGAATAATAGAAAGCAATATGTTACTGAAATGGAGAGGGATTATCGGACTTAATGATACTGTGTACTGGGGGGGTTTACTCAGATCCGTTCAGACATGGGAGGTTTTGCTCCATCCCTGATCGTCTGCTCCCAGACACTCCAAGTGACCCAATTGCTCTCCGTACACATGGAATACTTTGATCTGGTTAATTGGTGGTCGGAATGGTGTTTTGAAACGTGCATCAGGGGGATGGACTTTATCCAAAATATATTCATTCCTTTCTACGTGGAGACCCGATGACGATGGGAATGGCTGACTGCTTCTGAATGAAGAGACCATGACTGCTGCCAGTTCAGTGGGTATTCGCCAACATGATGTACTGTGATTGGCACACTGTGACATTAATGGAGAGGGAGAAAACTCCTTCAGTTCCTCTACCTCTCCCCATTGACATGGATACTCTGCAGATGCCATGGACACCATCGGGAATCCCACTATACTGGATACAACCGGCAGCTCCCTGCTGAGGGAGAAACAATCTATTTACCTCATCCACCATATATATACTCCACCATCGAATGGTGATATTGATGTTGAGACACTGGGAGAGGATGGATATGTCACCCAGTCTTGCCTGGAAAGTTCTGGATCATAGAAGCTGAATGAAACAGTGACCCTAACAGCCACTGGCAGCACCGTCCTCCTCCTGGTGTGAAGCTGCAGGTCATGTTGAAGGAGGTGACACCGCTCTGTAACCAGCTCCTTGTTCAGTCAGGGTCCCCTCATACTTTGATCCTGGGTTAAGTGGAGTTTGGGAAATTGGTCCTGGAAAATCCGGGGTGGATACAGCAGATCCCTTTCCCCACACACACTTACTCCGTGGTTTCAGAGCTTCCCCTCTCTGCAGCCTCTGCTCCATTTGTTGTTCATGTTGCAGACCCAGATGCTGTAGCTGCAGTCCCCATGCTCCATCCAGAGTTGGGTCACCAAATCCTCAGATCTCCCTGAATGTCTGAGGCAACTTACAGCACAACCTCCAGCAAAACGTCCCCTGCCCCTCCACTAAATTTTCAATTGCAGAAGCCAGTCAGAAGCCCCTCACTACAAGTGTTTTGGACCAGACCAGATTCCCTCAAAATATTTCCAGAAGGCCGTTTAGACCCAAACCTTTCCTTATTTTAAATATAGATGGGAAGTGTGTGTTCCAGTTATGTTGTGACTAGTCAAACCACTCGACATTGAGCAAAATATAATCTATTCAAATGCTTTAGTTAAAATACAATCAAAGAAAAGAACGTTTTGGAATAGCTTATATGTTGGAACACTTACACAAACAATAGATACCGTACCTTCTTGGTTTACACCGCTTGGCACAAAGATATATTCAAATTCAGATCCTTACAGCAGTTTTCCAATCCAGGGGGAAACAAGCTGAACAGAGATCTCAGAGAGAAAAGCATCTGGGGATCATGTATTGAAACTTCCAACCCTTCTGGGATCCCCAGCAGCTTCTGAATGCTGCAGCTAAAAGCAAAATGAGGTAATCTGGTCTGGGAGAGCTGGCCACTCCCCTTCCATTGTTACCAAAGTTTTAATGAAACCTCAAATCTCAGTTATTTAAACTGTTTTCAGACAGCAATTCTACACCTCTGCCTTTAACACCTCTCTTCAAAAAAAAACCAAGAGAAATAATCTTTTTACAGTGATAGCATCCTCACAACTCCATCTTTAATAAAATAATCCATCAATACACAAAGGTGGATTCATTTTAGACATCCTAATATTCCTCTATTAGTAGACTGAAATGCATATATATTACATTGACTCTGAGCATACAAATATTCACATCTATTTCGATTTCAGTCATTTTACTCCTGCCACAGAATGCCTTTGACTTTCTTCATCCAAGTCTCCACACTTAGGTTTTATCGCCCTGTCACCTGTATAGTTTCAAACTGAATGGCAGCAATAATAAGCTCAATCGAAACAGACTGGTATTTTTCTCCCTAATCTTCTCCAAAAACTTTAAGGGGTTATGATCAGTGATAAAGATTTGTCTCAGGTATGTTATTGGCAATGTAAATCTGAAATGTTGTAACGCCAACACCAAGCTCAAGGCATCCTTCCCCATTGTGGAATAAATCTGTTGATGTTTCCACTGGACACTCCAACCACACGTTACACAATGGAGCACTTCTCATCTCTCCAATAGTCCTTTTGAATGACATAGCTCCTCATGTCTCAGCATAAAAGAATTACATGCTTCTGTACCTCTTACTGCTCTAACCTCTTTACCTGCTACTCCTGGCCTATGCCTGTAAACCTTAACAAGACCTCGCACATTCTTCTCCATCTCTCACAGAAACCAAACATTGATTTCTGAACTCAATCACCATCATCAGCCATTTCAGCTTCTAATCTTGCCGTTTTAACTCTGCTCTTCCACACGAGCTTTCACGGCTGTAGGAAGTGAATGGTTGAACTTCTCCAAAATAAGAATCTTTCTAAGAGTGTCTTAGGTTTGCTCTGTTTTTAATACTCTTACCACCTTTCAAAATTACTTTGTTTGATCCTTTCAAACTCAATGTGCGTTTAACCAGAGACCCTCTTTTAGATTCCTGTAACGCTGTCTGTCAGTGTCTGGCCCAAGCTCATATGCACTTCAGATGGCTTTCTTCACCACTCCATACCGGCCAGATACCTCCTCCGATAGGGATGCAAATACCTCTCAGCTTTGGATCAAATAAATCCACATGGTCACTGATGTCTGCTTTTGTTTAGCCACTTTCTCAAATGAAATTCAAAAAAGGCTTCCCCATCCTTCTCATCAAATTTAGAGAATGCCTGGATGCATTTAAACGGAACCTCGTTAGGCCATTGGTTACAATAGGGTTGCTCAACCGCACTATCCTCCTCATCCCACCGACATTCTACCTTCATCTCCGCCTTCTATATCAACTTTCCTCTCTAATTGCTCCCGTTCTAAGTTGAAACGCTCTGCTTTTCTTCTGTCCTTTTCTATCTTTTCTCTTCGTTTCCCTTTCTTTTATCTCTACTTTTCATCATAATTCAAACTCTTTCAATTCCTTCTCAGGTTCAAAGGCCATCATTTCAAATTCAATTCCAGCCATTTCCAAAGAGTCTGATGGCGGTTCCACTAAACGTAATTGCCGATCTATAGCTGTAATTAGCTCTAATTTTCTCACAGACAATCGCAACCCCAACTCCAGGTTGTCTGTCAATTCCTAAAGCTTTACCATCATTACGTTTTGTAAAACCGCCAACTTCACTTTTCCACACCCAGAGAACTCTTAAGGACTGAATCTTTATACACAAAATACTGTTTAAACCAACCGAATTCAACATCCAGAAAAAAGACACTATCAACTACCATACACGACCTTTGAACCCAATAGCCTCCTGGTGCATACTCTCCAATGTCTGCATGAGCTTATTCTGGATGATTTGGTTTCCTCCCACAATCCAAAGATGTGCATGTCAGGTGTATTGGCCATGATAAATTGTTCATAGTTTTCAGGGATGTGTGCGTTAGTTGCCTTGGTCGGGGTAAATGTGTAATAATAGGGTAGAGGAATGGGTCTGTGTAGGTTACTCCTCGGAGGGTCGGTGTGGACTTGTTGGGGAGAATGGCCTGTTTGCAAATTCTAAACCCAATTTGGTATTATCGATTTAGAAACCAGGCAAGAGTCCTCAGTTTGCTATAGACCAACCAGACTGACTCAGACTAGTTTAAGAAGGGAGGTTGGATGCCAACCTTTCCTTATTTTAAAGGTAGATGTGAGTTGAATGTTCCAGATGTCAAACTATTCAAACCACTCACCATTAAGCAAAACACAATATATTTAAACACTCTAATGAAAATCCAATTAGAAATGAAGATGAATTTAGAATAATTTTTCTATTGGCAATCTTAACTGAATATTGGATACAGTACCTTCTACTAATGAACTGTTCCAATATATCAACATCCCATAAACACACCCCTTGGCAAAAAGGAACATTCAGACATGCATTCTTGCATACAGTTCTCCAATCCAGGAGGAAACACCACCAAGTGAGGTTCCAGAGAGAATAGCAGCTGTGGATAATTTACTGAAACTTACAACCCTTCTGGGACCTGGTGATTGTTATAGCTACAATATAAAAAAAAACCTAGAAATCCTGGTCTGTGCCAGCTGGCCATTGTTAGTGCTATTTATTTAAAAACCCTAAAAGCCCCATAAGTTATTTACTTGAGCCGTTTTCCGTAGGAAGTTTTGCCTTTAAGGTCTCTTACTAAAAAAAAGGAAGAAAATAACCTTTTATTAAAAACGTGACAGCATTGTCAGGCAATTGATATGCGTGGTCCTTCACTCAGTGGGCTTCCTTTTGTTACTGATCGCATGGTCATCTGAGAGCGACAGCCACAGGTACAGACCAAATTACAAGGATGTTTCTCATAACTTCTGAAACACGCTTGTCCATGGACCATCACATGGGACATACCAGGAAGTGAACAACAGCCTGACACACCCCATTTCATTATTTCTGAGCTACACAATGCCAGCACTCGATACACTCGGGAGGCCAAAACCCAAGGCCAGGGAAAGAAAGAAAGGGACAAGAGATTCACATTAAAGACAGAAACAGACAGTTAATTAACTGAAAAGATGTTGTGGAAATATGTGGAAAACGTCAGGGCAGTGGGACTAACTGGCGAAGTGAGATCTTCGTGAGTAAAATTACAAGAATGAGAACATTGAATAAAGACATTGTCAGATCAGCTGAAATGGTTTGTTACATCAAGTTCTCAATGTGCTTCACAGAACACCACAAACAACATAAACTGGGACAAGATGACAGCCCAGCATGGAGAGCTCTGCAGAGCATGCTAGTGTGTTGCTCAGTAAACTGCACTATCTGCACAGCATAGAGAGTATTGCAAACTCTACTATCATATGCTAACTATACTCACAACAGATTTACTGCTTACAGTGGGAAGGTTTGCTCTCTCTGAGCACGCGCGCGCGCGCGCGTGTGTGTGTGTGTTCATCAGAGACTGAGAGAGTGTGTGTGTGCGCGCGCAATTGGCGTGGTTGAATGCAAAACTTATTGTTTGAGAAGGAACGCACATGGAGGAAATTATTTTAAATACGAACAACAGGCAAGCTTTTTGTTAATCAGTAGAGAGAACGAGAGAAGTTGCATGGACAGGTGAGCGAAGGTATTTGAGAATGTTAAAATAAAGGCATTGCCAGACACAATAGCAATATACATCCGCGTGCACATGAATGACAGATGGATGGGAGTCTGGTGTGAGGTTGAATCAGATTTGCTTCAGCACGTTTGAAGCCGGGAGTGTCAGCAGCAGATTATTGGCTTCATTAAGATTGTATTTCATAGCTCAAGGTTCAAACAGCAGATGGAATAAACCAGTGAGATATATTCTGGAGTGGTGAGTATTTCAAGTTAGACATGTTCAGGGTATGGTGTCAAGAATCAGCTCATAGTCAAAGGGATCTCTCACAGTTGTGACCTGACTGCTTCAGCTGCAGATATTGGCCAGAAATGGGATGGAAACAGTGGAAGGAAGTGGAGTTTGTCACCAGAAGAGTAGAAAGTGACCTCCATGCTCTTAACATTAAAGACAATGAGACAATGCATTGTAGTTCTCCCCTGAAACTGAATAGTTCAACATAGAGACCCGTGAGTAACACTGCCAGAGCAGAGAGGGAGACAGTAATTGAACACCTTCATTGATGCAGTTAGTAGTGGTCTGTAGAGTGAATATCTGGATTGTGAGATTCAACAGGAACAATAACAGTGGCAGGAAGTGTAGACGATATGAAATAACAATAATACAGTCATAACTGGTTTATAGAAAACAAAACCTGGATAGTGACACTCACCAGGAACCCCACCGATATCCAGGAAGGGATAATAAAAGGATTGAATAATGAGAAGAGCGAAATAGATCCGCAATGATAATGACATCCAATCAAATTCAGAAAGATACCAAACATAATCGGATAAGCTCCTGTATATTGTTGGAATATTCCTGTCTAATGTTCTCAGATTCTGACCCATTGTTGGAATATTTCAGTCTAATGTTCTCAGATTCTGATCGATTGTTGGAACATTCCAGTCTCATGTTCTCAGATTCTGATTTCTCCTCCCCTTCTCTCTGGATCTGCTGATCCCTGTCAGTGCTGTCGGTGATGCTCTGCTCATGTTATGGGTTGACACATTGAACGGAGCCCATTTATCATTAAAAGATTGAAACCCTCCTCTGGGATAATTAGAATCCATGGAGATTGGCATTAATCGCAGTCACTGAACAAATAGGCTCAGTTAACCAATTCAAAACATCACTTTTCATTTACTGGTTTTGGACGAAATGGATAAGGTTTGCTGAGGGATGGACCATAAATCTTTCAATATTTTTAATCTTTTTTCCCTTGTATATAAGAGTATTAACAGAACACTGCAGCGGCCTATATATGTTCCACTCTGCTTATGAAAATAGGCAGTTATAAAATGACAGATCTGCTGCGTAAAAAAACAAACGTCGGGTGGGCAAGTTTCTAGATACCTGAAACAAAGTACGGTACTTATTGACCAGTGTGAGGCTACTCCTGGTTTTAATGCCCTGTTTTCAAATCCTTTCATAACCTTTAGTCAGACCATTGAGACTGCTGCTCAGTAACAGACCAAAGCAATTCTGTCCCTATGGGCCCCTTACAGAGGGATAGGAGAAGGCCATTCAGCCCATATTAACCTGTTGCTACTTGAAAAGGTATAAAGTTGGAATATTGGCACATTTTGCCAACACAATCATTCAAAACAAAGAGATTTGTCGCTGCAGCTGTATGAGGTGTCACTGAGAGGGCACCTGGAGTACATTGTGTTGTTTGTGTTTCTGTAACTGAGAAGGAATGGGTCTCTATTAGATACAGTTTACCGGCTGCTCATAATCCACGGGTTGCTGTGTCTCGGATCTGTTACACAGGGACAGGAGGAAGCCATGCAGCCTCTCGAGTGTGTTTAGAAGAACTGGAGGAGGCCATTAAGCCTCTTGGTCTATTACAGAGGGACAGCATTTCCAGTGTATTACAGAGGGACAGGAGGAGCCCATTCAGTCTCTCGAGCCCGTTATAGAGGCACAGGAAGTGTTTATTTAACTTTCAAGTTTGTTATGCATAAATATTAGGTTTAAATTAATTATGGAATCGGAAAGACCTGATGTAAACATTAAAGTTCTAACTTTGAACAAGGCCAATTTTGAAAGTGTTAGGTGAGCCCAGTGAAAGGCTGATTGGAATACCCTATTCACAGGTAAAGGGATGGTTGGAAAATGCAAGGCCATCAAAACCTGGTTTCAGAGAGTCCAGAGCCAAACGTGTTCCTATTAGTGAGAGGGGCAAGGCTGGTAGGTGCAGGGAGTGCTGGATGGTTAGATATATTGATGCTCTGGTCAAGGTAAGGAAGGAGGCATATGTCAGGTAAACAGAGCTGAGATCAAGTGAATCCCGAGAGGTGTGTAAGGGCAGCAAGTGTATCATCAATGGGGAAATCAGGCCAGAAAAATGTGGACAAGAGATGGCTTTAGAAATTGGGTTAATGAGGCATTGAAGAAATTATACAAATCCTTTAATGGCAAAAGATTAACTAGGGAGAGAATAGGGCCCCTTAAAGATCAGGAAGGCTACCTATTTATGGAACCACAACAGATTTGAGGGATATGAAACAAGTATTTCTCCTGAGTATTTAATGTGGAGGAGGTTACAAGAGCGAGAGAATGAAGAAATATGCAGTTATACCTTGAAAAGTGTCTATATTACAAGGAGGTGTTGGACATTTTAAAACACATAAAGGTGAACTAATCCCTGGGACCTGATCAGTTGTATCCCAGATGTTTGCGGGAAGCTAGGAAATAGATTGCTTATGCATTTTGCTGATATATTTGTAACATTGATTTTCACAGGTGAGGTGTCAAAAGACTGGAGGGCGGCTAACATAGTGTCATTATTTAAGAAAGTAAGGAAAAAAAACAGATCGTAGATCGTTGAGCATGACGTCAACAGTGACTAATTTGTTGGAGGGGATTTCGAGGAAAAGGATCGATATGCATTTGGATAGAAAAGGACTGAAGAGGGCTTTGTACATTGGAGATCACGTCTCACTGACTCGGTGGAATTTTTTGAGGATGTGATGAAGATGATTGTTGAAGAGAGGACAGTGGATGTTGTCTTTATGGAATTCAGTAAGAAAACCAAAATGGTCTCCATGGTAGACTGGTTAGCAAGGTTAGACTGCCTGGGATCCAGGGAGAACTCGCCATTTAGATCCGAAATTTTCTTGAATATTGGAGACTGGGCCTGACAGTGACATTTGTTCATTAAACTTGGAGACCTGTGACCAGTGACGTGCCGCAAAGATCAATAGTGGGTCCACTGCCTTTTGTCACTGATACAAATCATTTACACTTGAGTATATGAAGTATGGTCAGTAAGTTTGTAGATAATACCAACTTTGCTGGTGTACTCGACAGTGAAGAATGATCTCTCAGACTATAATGGGGCTTTGTTTAGGTGAGCCGAGGGGTGGCAGATGGAGTTTATTTTAGTTAAATGTGAGGTGTTGCATTTTAGCAAGACAAATCAAGGCAAGACATATAGGTAGGGTCCCGTCGTAAGCTGCCAATCAAGGAGAATTCCATAGAAGTTATCGAATCCCTACAGTGAGGAAGCAGGCTATTCGGCCCATCGAGGCCACACCGAACCTCTTAACAGTATCCCACTGGACAAACCCCTAACCTCTCCCTCTGAGCCTGCATTTCCCATAACTAATCCACCTCGCCTGCACAACCTTGGGTACTTTACGCAATTGAGCATGGCCAACCTCCCGTTATCTGTATATCTTTATACTGTCGGAGGGAAACATAACATCCGGAGGAAACTCATGCAGACACGGGGAGAATGTGCAAACTCCACACAGGCTGTC
Organism: Chiloscyllium punctatum; assembly: GCF_047496795.1. Classification (NCBI taxonomy): domain Eukaryota; kingdom Metazoa; phylum Chordata; class Chondrichthyes; order Orectolobiformes; family Hemiscylliidae; genus Chiloscyllium; species Chiloscyllium punctatum. The sequence continues at coordinate 64,514,815 of NC_092768.1, read as the reverse complement.
ATTCAAGGATGGAGTTAAACCCAGATCGCTGCGCTCTGAAGCAGCAATGCTAGTCACTGAGCTACTGTGTCACCTTGTGGTGCAGGCTCTCCGTTCCTTGAAATTGCCGTCACAGGTAGACAGCGCAGTGAAGAAGGCACTTGGTGATCTTCCCATTATTGGTGCGTGCTTTGAGTCTAAGCGTTTGCATGACATGTTGCACCTGTATGGGACATTGGCTTTTCCACTTTTGTAATATTGCCTTTAATTCCCGTCTCCCTGCTGTCGGAAAGATGTTGTCAAACTTGAAAGGTGCAGAAGAGATTTAAAAGAATGTTGCAGGTATTGGAGGGTTAGAGTTACAGGGAGAGTTGAATAGGCTGGGACTATTTTCAAGTGTTGAGGCTGAGGGGCGACGTTAAAGAGGTTTATAAAATCGTGAGGTGCATAGATAAGGTAAACAGTCAAAGTCTTTTACCCATTATAGGCGATTCCAAAATTAGAAGACAAAGTTTAAGGTGAGAGGGGAAAGATTTAAAAAGGAACATGAGGGACAGCATTTTCACACAGAGACTGCTGTGTGTATGGATTGAACAGTCAAAAGAGGTGGTGGAGGCAGGTACAGTTACACCATTTAAAAGGCATGTGGATGGATACATGCATGGGAAGTGTTTAGAGGGAGATGGGCCAAGTGCTGGCAAGGGGGACGAGATTTATTTAGGATATTTGGTCGGTATGGACGATCAGACCGAAAGGTACTTTTCCGTGCTGTGAATCTCTGAGACTCTATTGCCTCTTGAGTGTATGACACAGGAACAGGAGGAGGCTATTCAGCTTCTGAATTCTGTCAGTCAGCTTGTTTGCTCAATTGCTGAGAGTAAATTACAAAAATACATCTTCACATTTTGATGGTGTTTTAGTCAAGAGATGCTGTAAGGAATGTGAAGAGTCCATTAAGGCACGCAACTCCATTCCACAGGAGCAGCAGGTGAGCACAGAACTATTGGAGCCTGTTAGCTTGTAGCAGGAGGAGGACATCTACTATCGCAAACCTTGGATCAGGAGGTAGTCACTCAGTTGCTCAAGTTTGGGACACAGGAACAGGAGGCAGTCATTCAACTGTTTGAGACTGGGACACAGAGAGAGGAGGGAGTCACTCAGAGCTGGAAACTGGGGCACAGAGAAATCTGGAGGTTAGTGAGGCCCCAGCATCCTGTTACGCAGGAACAGGAGGAGGTGACTCACTCCCCACCAGTATGGGACACTGGGAGAGAAGGGGAGTTGGCTTGGAACAAACAGAAATATATGAATAAGTTGCATTAGTGATCCATTCAATCCTGCCCCACCATTCACAAAGACCACGTCTGATCTGATTGTGATTCCCTCATTCCATTTTACGGAGACTCCCCTCTCTGCAGCCTCTGCTCCATTTGTTGGTCACGTTGCAGACTCAGATGCTGCAACAACAGTCACCATGACTCATCCAGAGGGATGGGTCTAACAGGATAAGTCAGGATTTGAGGGGTCCAGTCACAAGAATGAAAACACAAAATAAAGGTATTGTCAGATGTTTCGTACTCTCACATTCGCAATCCAACTCGTATAACCAGCTCATCCATTACATATTCAGGATGGAGCACTGTGTAGATCCTGCTAGTGTACAGCTGAATGCAACCCAGCAATGTCCAGAGTGAAACTCTGTGCAGCCCACATCAATACTTGATCTTTAATCCTGGGGTAAATGTCCAGCGTGGGGAGCAGTGCAGTCCGCACTGGTTAATTCATATATAAACTCAGGCTGTTGCATTGTTCGGTAACACTGTGTTAGATCGCAGCTCAGTGTGGGGAAACTTGCAGCCAATTTTGGAACTGACAGCTCCCATCCATTTGCAGCTCCAAAACTCCACTGTACCTTGACAAGGGATGCTGCGAATGTGAAAGTCACTGCAAGGAAGAGATGTAAATGGAAACAATTTAAACACCAATAGTTCTGACTAAGGCCCATATCACTCTAGTATTTAAAGTTGAAATAACTGAGATAACATCCAATGAGTTTTTGTGAACTTGGCAAAGAAGTAAGAGCGGGATGGTGAAATTATAGTGATTGCGCTATAAGCCTCTGAATAATCAATGGGAATTAGAGGAACAAATATGCAGCGAGACTGGCTGGATTGCAGGAGCAATAGTGTTTTCATAATAGGTTATTTTAATTTTCCTAACATAGACTGGGGCTTCCAGAGGGTTAAGAACTTAGATAGAACGTAATTTATTAAGTGTGTTCAGGAAGGTTTCAACAAGCAATATATAGAGTCCTACTGGGGAAGGGACAAACTCAACCTACATTTGGGAAATAGGGTAGGATAGGTGACGGAGATAAAGTGGGGGAGAATTTTGGGAAAAGTGACTAGAGCTGTATTAATTTTAAAATAATTATGGTAACGGACAAAATTTGTCTACGGATTCAAGTTCTAAGTTGGGGCAAGGCGTATTTTGTTGAAATTAGACAGAGGATTGCAGGGGATGATTGGAGTAGTTTGTTTCCAGTAAAAGGATCCCGGGCAGGTGGGAGAGCATCAAATGTGAGATAGTTCTAGTTCAATGTCTATATGTTCCTGTGAGGGTGAAGGGAAAGTGATGTTGGAAGAGAGAACCCTGGATGACAAGAGATATTGAGGCTCTGACCAGCAAAAAAAGGAAGCGTGGCTCAGGTACAGGCAGCTGGGATCAAGGGAATCCCTGGAGGTGCACAGGTACTGAATAAGGAAATCAGCAAGGCGAAAAGAGGGTATAAGTTAGCCTTGGCTGAGCAAATTGGTGAGAATCCAAATTCAGTATAGTAAAGAAAAAGAACAACCAGAGAGAGAATAGGACGTCTTACCATCCAAAATGGGCATGCATGTTTAAAACCTCGAGAGATGGGTGAGTTCTTGAATTCCTCCTCTGTGTTTATCATGAAGAAAGACATGAAGACCTGTGACCTTTGGGTCGTTAATTGTCATTCCTTGATACAGTCCATAACACTAATGGTACTAATGGATTAGAATGCTAAAGGTCAGATAAATCTCTTGGTCCTGACCAGACATATCCAAGAGCACTGCAAGAGGCCAGAGAAGACAGTTCAGGGGTCAAGGACTCGGAAGACTGGGCGGTAACAAATGTGCCCTAATTCAAGAAGTGCTGCAAAGAAAAGCCTGGGAAATATAGACCAGTAAGCTTCACATCTGTTTTCGGTAAACCGCTTGAGAAGGTTCTGAGATAGATGATATGCATGCATTTGGAAACACAGAGTCTGACTTTGAGCAGCCAGCATAGATTTGTGCGTGGCAGATCATGCCTTACACATTTGTGAAAGTTTTGAGAAAGTGACCAGAAAGGTTGACAAGGGCAGGATGGTGGACGTAGTCTATGTGAATTGTAGTATGGCCTTTGATAAGGTTCCACATGGTAGGCCGCTCTGGAAGGTTAGATCGCATGGACTCCAATGTAAACTGACAAATTGGCAACACAATTGGCTGGACTTTAGGAAGCAAATGACTATGGTGGAGGTATGCTTGTCAAACTGGAGGCCTGTAACTAGTGGAGTGCCTTAGTGGTTGGTCCTGGGCCCATTGCTGTTTGTTATCTATATTCAATGATTTGGACCAGAGTGCACAGCGCAAGGTTAGTAAGTTTGCAGATGACTTAAATTAGGAGACATAATTTATAGTGAGGAACGTTATCAGAAATTGCAGTAGTACGTTGATCAGCTGAGGAAGTGGGCTGAGAAATAGCAAATGGCGTTCAATATAGATAAGTGTGAATTCTTGCATTTTGGAAAGTCAAATACAGGTAGGAGTTTAGTGATGAATGAGAGGGTCTTAACACGTGTAGTGTAACACAAGGACGTTGGAGATCAGGTGCACGGCTATCTGAAATTTGAGTCACAGATACACAGGACAGTGAAGAAGGCTGTTGGCACACTGGCCTTCATCAGCACATTGAGTTTAGAATTTGGGACGTTATGTTACAGTTGTACAGGATGTTGTTATGGCTGCAGTTGGAGTATTGTGTTCAGTTTTGTTCTCCTTGCTTTGGAAAGGATATTATTGAACGAGAAAGAGTGGAGAAGAAATTTACAAAGATGTTTCCTGGGCTAAAGGCTCTAAGTTATAGGCAGAGGTTGGACAGGTTAGAACTTATTTCTGTACAGCGTAGGAAACTGAGAGGGTTCTTATAGAAGTGTAACTCTTATAAAATTATGAGAGGCGTGCATGGGGTGAATACTTGAAACTTGTTCCCAAGTTTGGGGAATCGAGGACTAGAGGACACCCATGAATGTTTGGAAAGGAAAACATAAATAAAAAGGAACCTGAGGGGCAAATGTTTTACACAGAGTGTGGTATGTGTATGGACTGAGCTGCCAGTGGAAGTGGTTGAGGTGGGTACAATAACAACATTGAAAAGGCATTTGGACAATACACAGATAGGAAAGGATTAGAGGGATACAGAGCAAGGACTGGGAAATGGGATGAATGTGGATGGACACTTTGGTTGGCATGAAGCAGCTGGGCCAAATGGTCAGTTATACTGGCAGTCTCGTGCAGTATGACTGTAAGTGAGTGTGTTTTGGAGTGGAGACAGAGAGGGGGAGATTGAGAAAAAATGTCATGGAAGCATATGTTCACAGGTTTCAGAATGCTGAAATGAAGACATTTCGATAGTATCATTCAACACGGGTCAGTATTATGAAGAATTATGAGTGAATGGGATATTGCTGTGAGTTCAGGCGATGGAGAGTTTTGGATGAGCATTAGTTCTGCAGCTTTGTAACTGGAAGTGAGGACAGCAGAGTCTTTGCCTCATTGAATCAAACAAAAAAACTGTCTCAGTGACAATTTCATTGAGTGTGACGGGGGGTTGCCTGCACGAGGCCAAGCTAGTTTCATGGTGCTATCTTACCAAACTCATCTCATTAACTACCCACCTCACTCCATAGTGTCCCTCTCATACAATGCCAGCCCGATTCTCCCACCCATCATGACTGGAGGTACTCACAGTCGCCTGGATGCCCCTGGATATTCTGTGATTCCTGGCAATGATGCCATCTCGAAAAGGCCAATTGGCACACAGTTGAACTTTCTCAGTTTGGAGCTGCCCTGCGCAGTTTACACAAGCATAGCAATGAAGGGGAAATTACACCACGGTTTGTCGACAGCAGCATGAAGGTCCTGGTGGATGGGTTAGTACAAAAGGGGACCATTCTCTTCCCAGAGGGATCACACCACCAGACCCACTGAGCCTGGTCTGAGCGCACCACCCAGCTCAGTGCAGTATCTTCGGTCTGAAGAAATGCCCAGCAATACAGGACAAGCATCAATTACCTTGCCCCCTTTGTCAGGATAAGGGTCACTGTATTCTCTCTGCTCCCTCACACTCACTGTATCTCTGTTCTCGCACCTTCCCCCAAACAAGGCTCATGCTCCATCACTCACACTACTGCAGGCATCATCTTCCCTCTATTTCTCTCTTGCATTTCTAGTGCCCCCCACACAGTTATAGAATATTCTGGAGGATGCCAATTATGGAATGTTCCAGATAATGTTCCAACTTATTCCCAATTTCAGGAAAACCGCTGTGTCCCAGTGTGTAACACGTAAGAGGATGCAGTTGAGATGTACGTTTTTCAAACCACACACAAGTAAAATGCATCATGAGGACATTCAGTACTTCAAATATACTCCAACATTCATTACGTTCGGTGGTGATCTGATGATTTTCTTAGGTCCATGTTACAGGAGCTTTCATTCATTCAACCGCCAGCTTCCTGTTACCGAGGAGACGATTCTCAGACATTTTTTTTTCCCCGGTTTCTTCCACCATGTGTTCAGAAGGCATTTCCCATGGGGACGGAATCTCCTTACAATATATTTCATCTGATTTATAAATTCATGGAGCAGTAAGCATGCTTTCCACAGACCATTCAAAAACATGCTCTTATTTTATGGTTATCGATAGCCAATCATAATTAGTCATTCTGGTTATTTCACTAGTCTCAACGTATTGTATTCAGCCAAAGACAGCTTCCAAACACTTGTTTCGTTATAAAATACAATTTATAGCAGAGAACGTTTTTATCCTCAGCCGTTATCATGATTGTTATCTCAAATATACCTTTTTCCTTGTCATGAAAGTTTATATTGCCCCTTGTCTGTGACTGATTCTGTCTGTAACAGTTACACAGTCTCTCACTCATTTTTCTGGATGGTTGGTTTGTGATGCAGAGGGAGGCCACCAGTGCAGGTTCAATTCCCCACCCTGACAGAGGTTACCATGAAAGGGATGCTCTCTCAACCTCACCCCATCACCTGAGGTTTGGTGACATTCAACGTAAACCACCGTGAGTGGTCTATCGAATGAGAGTTCTTTGGGACTCTATTCTATCAATGTTAGCATTTTAATTTTTTTTACAAAAATTTTTATTGAAGAAGAGATTTTTATTATTATATTAAACCAATAACAAAACAACTCAAATAACTGAACAAAATTACACCCTTGTGCATGTACATACAAAATAAGTTAAATTCTCTAAATGGACAGAAGAAAAACAAAAATAAACAATAAATAATAAATAAATAATATGGCTCAGCATAACAAACAATAGTTCTCGTTCTTCGAGAGCATTACACATTCAGATGTTCATAATTCTTCATATTTGATTCATTAGACAATATCGTCATGGCTATATAAAACCCATTTTTAGAGTGGCAGATAAGTCTGTATCGCGGTAATCCAAGAAGAGTTGCCATATCTTATATAAATCTCTGCTTTTCGGTGCACCATACTGGTGAGAAAGTCCAAAGGGATATTTCCCATGACGAGCTTACAACGACCCAACAGACCTGGGTTTTTTTCAGACATCCAACACAACAGAATATATTTCCTAGCACAGGAAGTATGGGGGAGATACTAAACGAGTATTTTGCATCAGTATTTACTGTTGAAAAGGATGTGGAAGACGTAAAATGTAGACGTAAGATGGTGACACCTTGCAAACTGTCCATAATACAGAGGAGAATGTATTGGATGTCTTGAATCGGGTCCCCAGGACCTGATCAGGTGTACCCTAGAACTCTGTGGGAAGCTAGAGAAGTGATTGCTGGGCCTCTTGCTGAGATATTTGTAATATGGATAGTCACAGGTGAGGTGCTGGAAGACTGGACGTTAGCTAATGTGGTGCCAATGTTTAACAAGGGCGGTTAGGACAAGCCAGGGAACTATAGAGCAGAGAGCCTGACTTTGGTGGTGGGCAAGTTGTTGGAGGGAATCCTGGGGGACAGGATGTACATGTATTTGGAAAGGCAAGGACTGATTAGGGATAATCAACATGACTTTGTGCGTGAGAAATCATGTCTCACAAACTTGATTTAGTTTTTTGAGGAAGTAACAAAGAGGACTGATGACGGCAGAGGGGTAGATGTGATCTATATGGACTTCAGTAAGGATTTTCATAAGATTCCCCATGGGAGACTGATTAGCAAGGTTAGATCTCATGGAATACAGGGAGAACTAGCCATTTGGATACAGAACTGGCTCAAAGGTAGAAGAAAGAGGGTGGGTGGTGGAGGGTTGATTTTCAGACTGGAGACCTGTGACCAGTGCAGTGCCACAAGGATTGGTGTTGGATTCACTACATTTTGTCATTGACATGAATGGTTTAGATGTGAGCATAAGAGGTACAGTTAGTAAGTTTGGAGATGACACCAAAATTAGAGGTGTAGTGGGCAGCCAAGATGGTCACCTCAGATAACAACGGGATCTTGACCAAATGACCAAATGGGCTGAGAAGTGGCAGATGGAGTTTAATTCAGATTTTAGCAGGACTTATACACTTAATGTTAAGGTCGCAGGGAGTGTTGCTGAACAAAGAGACCTTGGAGTGTAGGTTAATAGCTCCTTGAAAGTGGAGTCGCACGTAGATAGGATAGTGAAGAAAGCGTTTGGTATGCTTTCCTTTATTGGTCAAGAGTATAGAGTACATGAGTTGGAAGATCATGTTGCGGCTATACAGGACATTGGTTAGGCCACTGTTGGAATATTGCGTTCAATTCTTGTCTCCTTCCTATCGGAAAGATGTTGTGAAACTTGAAAGGGTTCAGGAAAGATTTAGAAGGATGTTGCCAGGGTTGGAGGATTTGAGATATAGAGAGAGGCTGAACAGGCTGGGCTGTTTTCCCTGGAGCATCAGAGGCTGACTGGTGACATTATAGAGGTTTGCAAAATTATGAGTGGCATGGAAAGGGGAAATGGGTAAAGTCTTTTTCCTGGGGTCGGGGAGTCCAGAACTAGAGGGCATAGTTTTAGGGTGAGAGGAGAAAGATATAAAAGAGACCTATGGGGCAACTGCTTCACACAGAGTGTGGTGCGTGTATGGAATGAGCTGCCAGATGTAGTGGGGGAGGCTGATGCAAGTGCAAAATTTAAGAGGAATTTGGATGGGTGAATGAATAGTAAGGATTTGGAGGGATATGGCCTGGGTACTGGCAGGTGGGACTAGATTGGTTTGGGATATGTGATCAGCATGGATGGGTTTGACCGAAGGGTCTGTTTCCATGCTTTACATCTCTATGCCTCTATGACTCTATGACTCATATTAATCTCTGTTTTTTGGTGCACCATTCTGATGAGAAAGTCCAAAGGGATATTCTCCATGGTGAGCTTACAAAGATCCAACAGACCCGGGGAGTGTTGAGACATCCAAAACAACAGAATATTTTTCTTAGCACAGAAAGCAAGGATTTTTTTCCCCATGTGCATCTGTGTAAGATACTCTGGGGAGGCACAGGAAAAGAGAAACCAGATCCATCTCCAATTCGGTCCCCAAGACCCACTCTATCACACCTAACACAGTGCTCCAATATATCTGAAGCCTGCAGCAGGACCACATGCAATGAGTAAGAGTGTCTGTAGTCATTCTGCATTTAGGACATGCTGAAGATAATCCCACTTTGTATTTTGAGAGAAAATCTGGGGTCAGATAGAACCTATGAAGATTTTTCAACTACATGGAATGTGTCCTTTTACAGACTAAAATCCTTTGATCATTTTCACAAATATCCTCCCAAGTCTCCGAAGAGATCTAAACCCCCAACTCTCTCGCACAGACGTCACGAAGCTGCACAATCTTGTCTGAGAGGACACTATCCAACTAATGATAAAGGGACAGACAGCGTATTCTTAGCAGTAATATCCCACTTCTCTATATCGGATCTATAAGTGTCTGTTAAAAGTAATTTTTAAATCAAATTTCTAATCTGGAAAAAAAACAGAAGAAGTCTCTACTAGGTCGTACATACTTACGAGTTATTTAACCAAATGATATCATTGTTTCTCCCTCAAGTAACACGTTGTGCCTCAATGGTTTGCACTGCTGACTCACCACACCAGGGTCACGCGTTTGGTTCCAGCCTAGGGTGATTGGCTGTGTTGAATTAGTATATTCTCAACTCTGTCTGCATAGGTTTCCTCCAACAGTCACGAAGGTGTGCAGGTTAGATGAATTGACCATTGCTAAATTGTTCATAGTGTTCCAGGATCTCTAAGTTGGGGCATTAATCAGGGTAAATATTGGATGGTAGGGGAATAGGTTTGGGTGGGTTACTCTTCAGAGGGTCGAAGTGGACTTGTGGGGCCCAAGGACCTGTTTCCACTCTGTAGGGCTTCTACCAATTCTAAATCACCTAAGCAAGGTACACCCCTCGCTGTCCACAGTTTACACCTGGAATCCATTATCCCCGGTTAACAACCCGGTATACCAATTATAGGGGTAAGAAACATAGTAATGGCTGTATTGCCCTCGATCTGACGCATTGTCCTTCATGTTTTAACAGTATTGATCATCATTAGTTTATGGCAATATTCCATAAACGTTGTCAATTTACCTAAGAACAACAGACTAATAAGGGTTCACTTTGTCTGAGAGGGCTCAATGTCTAGCCGTATTGATGCCGAGACCTCAGTGGCCCAGGCACTCACATAGGATGAAAAAAAACTTAATTGATTGCTTTCAATCTGGGAGATCAACTTCCCACAATCTGTGGGGCAGTTGCAATTTTGTTAACTTGATAAAGAATCGCTTATGGTGCCAAATAAAAGAGAGAAACCAGCCATTTTTTTCTAAAAAAAATTTTTAGATTACTTACAGTGTGGAAACAGGGCCTTCAGCCCAACGAGTCCACACCGACCCGCCGAAGCGCAACCCACTCCCCTACATTTACCCCTTCACCCAACACTACGGGTAATTTAGCATGGCCAATTCACCTAACCTGTACATTTTTGGACTGTGGGAGGAAACCGGAGCACCCGGAGGAAACCCACGCAGACACTGGGAGAATGTACAAACTCCACACAGTCAGTCACCTGAGGTGGGAAGTGAACCGGGTCACTGGCGCTGTGAGGCAGCAGTGCTAACCACTGTGTCACAGTGCAGCCCACATGCCTCATCTGTCTGGGAAACATAAAATAGAGCATTCACATGGGGTGTAGGAAATGAGGAAGGACATTAATTTCAATAACAGCTATCCGACCTAGCCAGGATAGTGGAAATGCCTCCCATCTTTGAACGTCTTGTTTAATTTTGTCAAACAAATGGATACAGATCACATTAAATAAATGATCAAAGACAGGTGTAATGAATATACGGAAATAGGGAAACCACCCCCGTGACCATTTAAAAGGAAACCAGGATTTGCCCTCAGTATCAGGTATTTTCCTCAGACCTCCCATAGGCATGGCCTCCAACTTGGTAAAATTAATCTTATCGCCTGGAAAGGCAACAAGTGAATTATTGCATTGCATCACATGAACTACCGAAATTGCGGGATTTGACAAAAAAACATATGACCCTCATCTGCATACAATGTAATCTTACATAACTTCTATCCCACCTCTGTGGCAGATATGTTGGCATCCCTACGGATGGCCTCAGGCAGTGTCTCAGTCACCAACGTAAACAACAATGGTGAAAGGTGTCAACCTTGTCGGCTGCCTGGAGAAATATTAATATTACTGGTTGGCACACTATTAGTGAGAACCCAGCCAGAGGATAGCTGTAAATGACCCTCACCCATTTGATAAAATCTTTGCAGAGACCAAACCATTCTATTGTACAGAAGAGATCCCGCCAGTCAACCCAATCAAATGCCTTCCCTCATCTAAAGAGATCAATAATCGCCGGACAGATGGTTGTTGACACTCTTGGATCATATTGAGTAAGTTCTTAACATTGTCGGAAGATCTGTAGCCCTTTATAAAGCCTGTTTGGTCCTCTTTGGCAACGGAAGGCAGCAAAGGTTCCAGCCTTAATGCACGAGTCTCAGACAGGATTTTGAGACCAACACTTAAAAGTGAGATTGGCGTGTAAGAAGCACAATCCTCCAGGGTCTTCCTTTCTTCATCATCAGAGAGATATGAGCCTCTCTTAAGGATGGAGGGATGGGTTCGTGACTGAATGAGTGACAGAACATGTTATACAACAGCCCTGACAACAGGTTTATAAATTATCTATAAACTTCACGAGGAAATCTGTCAGGAACGTGCACCTTTGCATTCTGAAGCTGATTCACACCCTCCTACGCTGTCAATGGTGCATTAAGGCCACTTATTCAGGGTGACTCGTGAAAAATGAAAAGTGACTCAATTTTAATCATCTATCCTCATAATGCTCAGTCTGAAATAATTCAGAGAGAAATCTTGGACAGGAGACACTAATCTTTTTGGAATTGAGGGTAAGGATCCCAATACCTTCCCTAATTGAGGTAATGGCTTAGAGGGGCACTCAATTTCCTGGCAAGATAGACTAAATACCTGCCTGGCTTATCACCATGTTCAAACAGCCTTTGTTTTGCAAAAGTAAGTTCCTTCTTGGCTGTCTGTGTGAGCGTGGAATTCACCGTAGAACGAAGCATTGTGATCCTCTGCAGCTTAGCCACTGAGGGTCTATCACAGTATGCACTCTCGGCTGCCCTCAGCTTTGCCTCAAACCAGCGTTCCTGCTCCCCCTTCTGCTACATCATAAGGAATAATTATTCCCTTGGCATAAGCCTGAACAATTTCCATAGAATGGATGGTTTACTGGTTGAATCTGAATTAATGGCTAAGAAAGATCTGAATTCATTACAGAAATACTCAATGAACTAACTAGTCTTAACAATAAAGGGATACATTCGCCAGTGTCTCGAATCTGTTATATTTCCCTAAATCTTTATCAATAAGTATGGTCAGAAATGGTAATATTCCCAATTGTGCAGGATGCCACCGAATCTTAGATTGTTGCAGGGATGGGGAAAAAAATCGAACCTGGTGTGGCATTTCTGCGGGTAAAAGAAGATATTAAAAGCCCTCCTTGTGAGGTAAATGTGCCTCCAGCCATCCACCAGCTCTAGATCTGCACACAAATCCACCAATCACTTACATTATAACGAGGGTATTGAGGGACCTTTGGACATTCTGTCCACTGTGGGTTCCATAAGACAGTTGAAATCTCCTTCTACGATAATGTGCCATGATGCAAGAAAATGGATCTACCAGGATTTTAAGAGGGTACGCCGGGGTGGGGGTCGCAATTAATATTCAAAATATTGGATTATTTACCATAGTTCAAGGCTTGGGTGATTATGATCCTTCCGTGAGTATCAAATACAATCTAGTAATTTAAATGGAAGATTCTTCTTATCCAGTATGGCTTCTCCCCTACTCCTAGTATTAAAAGACGAAAATAAAAACCCGTTCAAACCCGCCCTGCTGTAACATCAAATATTCCTTGTCATCGAGGTGCATCCGCTGCAAAAGGACAAGATCAACCCTCTCCTTGTTAAGGCTGGAAAGTACCTTTTTCTTCTTAACTGCCTCCCCTTAATGCTATAGATACACCATTGAAGCATGACATTAGCCATAACACACTGGAACAACATTTGAAATCCAGAGAGGAAGAACTTGAATGACAAATCGCTGAGCATCAATGAAAAAAGACTCATCGAGCCTAAAAAAAACATACTAACTAAAACTACAACAACTAACACACTTTCAAAATGTTCAACAACTAAATACATATAAAAACTAACAAAACACAGGCTGAAAAGTGTCAATGACACTCAGGAGGGGCATTTACCCCTCCCCACTGGGGGCAGTTGCACGTCACAAATCTTTATCTTCTGCCCCATTATCAATACTGCATCCCGGGCAATTAATCACAAACATCGGGATTGAACTGCCCTAACGTAGGCATTCAGTCTTCATGATCAGCTTCATAACTCCCTCCAGCTTGAGCCGAACCCGACACACAATCTAAGCACGAGAAAAACGAATAGTAATATCAATCAAGTTGAAATTGTGTACTCTACCCTGAATGTAATTTAACATTACTTAATACCAAGAAAGATTCAACAAACGTTCTTTAAATCGAGAGAAGAATGATTATTGATATCTATTAAAGCATCCAGCCTGCTTTATAGTGTCCACAAAGTTTTTGCATCCTCTGGAGCGTCAATGGATCTATTGAAAGATCCACCAGTGCGTAGAACTATTGAAAGCATATGGAGCACCGCTGCGTTCATGAAGGAATACTGAATCTCAAGTTCCCTTAATCTTCTCTTGATATATTCAAAAGATTTTCTTTTCTGAATTACTGCCGCTGAAAAGACCTGGAAGAACATAATCCTGGAGCCCTCATCGGATCTTTTCCCTGTGTTCTGGAAGCTTCCATACGTCTTTGATTTTCTCTGCAACTAGGTAATCGCACAAGAACAGGGTGAGGGCTTTGGCCTGAGTCTGACCTACGCTCCATAACCCGATGAACTGTCTCACTCTTCACCCATCCCTCTTCACCTTCGAAGTGAAGGAACACGGCAGCCAGTTCTCGAAAAAAAACTCACTGGCTGAACACCTTATGTCACCAGCAGACCGATGATATGAACATTCTTCATTCTGCCCCTGTTTCCGAGGCCGTCAAATTGTTCAGTTAAGGTACAGACCTGTTTTCCAAGGGCGAGGATCCGCTCCTTAGAGGAATCGTTGACAGACTCTGCCCCTGTAGTTTGACGCTCGACCTCATCCGTTCTGTTTCCAAGACTTTCAATTTGCTGCTCATATTTTTTGGAGCATGGCTGAAAGTGGTTCTAGCCTCCTGCTGAACTTTTCTTCAATCATGCCTTCAATCATTTCATGTAACTTGGTGAACTCGGTGACCAAGGCCTGGTGACTAACTGGGTCCATCGAACGAGCAGAGGGGGTTGCAGGTGCGGCCACAGGCATGCTGACAGCTTCTGACGGGTGCCCTGTGTGTTGGGACTTAGTCGATCCTTTCCCATGTTGTCATTTCCACTTGACAAATTGGCATTATTTAGGATTCGGTAGCTCTTTTAGTGTTAAATTTTAAGTAAATGACTGTGGTGGGGTGGGATCGAGCATTACTGTGATGCAGAGCTCAGCAAAGCAGACCTTTCAGATCGCTGCCATCTTGTTTCCCCTTTAAAACTTTATCGATCTTATCCATTTCGTTTAATTCCTGGATTTTCTAGAGCCGTGTCATTCGGAACCACTGTCTACAGTTTCCCAACACTGCACATTGCTACTCGATAATCCTTGACTCCTTTGTGATTCGTGAACATTGCCTCAAAAGTATTCAATATCTCTGCCTCCCATGTTCTGCGGGGAAGAGTGTCATTAGACTCACTGCACTCTGAGAAAACAAAAATAAACCGACTCATCGGTGTGTGAGATTAGCTTTATTTTTGCATTCTTTTCTGAGCAAGGATATAGTAACACTGGGAGCAGTTCATAGATGTTTCACTTCATTTATTCCATGCATGAAGGGCTGATATTATGGCGACTTTAACAGGCTACCCTTGGAATGAGAGCTGATCTTATTGAAATATACAAAGCCTTGAGGCGAGTGCATAGGGTATATACTGACTGGGAGTTTGTATAGCCCAATCTTGATGCCGTTGTCATTGAACCCCTACAGTGTGGCAGCAGGACATTCGACCCATCGATTCCACACCAACCCACCGGAAATTATCCTATCCAGACCTGTCCCCTTACCCTATCCACGAAACCCTACATTTCCCATGACTAACCCACTTCACCTACACATCCCTGGTCACTCTGGGTAATTTAGAATGGCAAATCAAACTAAGCTGTATATCTTTGAACTGTGCGAGAAAACTGGAGAACTGGGAAGAAACCCACACAGACACGGGAAGAATGTTCAAATTCCACACAGAGTGTCGAACGAGGTTCGAATTAAATTCAGCTCCTTGCTGATATGAGGCAGCAGTACTGACCACAAATCTAACATGCTGCTCCATTAGCCCTATTACTTAGCTGCGGCTGATGAAAGAAATCTGCCTGACTTGTTCCTATCACTAAACCTGACCCAGTCTGAGACCTTTATCATCAGTCATATCACCAACCCGGTTACATTTAAAATTTGTTGTGAGCAGTGGAGGAGTGGGACTAGAAAAGAAAACAGTGACACCCTCCATCCACAGTCAGAGCCGGAGTGAGGAAGAAAGTCACAAAGTCGGATTTCACTCAAGTTGGAATTCCCTTCGCCAGAAGTTTGGGATGGCTGAATTTTGATGTTAATATTATATAATATTACATTATCTTTTTATGGCTTTGTCTGATTTTCCATAGACAAGTGAATCAGGGATAATGGTGCATGGAGAGAAAAGTGCAGCTTGGAGCACAATGAGAGGAGCCATGACCTTATTTACTGGTGGAGTAGTGTCAAAGGGCCGAATGGCCCACTCATGTCCCTCAGCCCTTTGTTCTGATGTCCGATTCAGCCCTTCGGACCTGCTACACACAGGCAGATCGAGGCCACGCCGATGGTTAAGTGTAGTTTCTGAAATGCAGTTGGAAATTCCAGGCTTGGTCAGGAAGTGACCCCCAGCCGCAATCCCTTTTTCCAGGATTCCCCACTCTGTAACTTCTGCTCTGGAATTGCTCTGAATAAAGCCCCCATATCCCATCCAGGGTTAACTCAGGCAAATTATC
This sequence comes from Chiloscyllium punctatum, assembly GCF_047496795.1. Taxonomy (NCBI): domain Eukaryota; kingdom Metazoa; phylum Chordata; class Chondrichthyes; order Orectolobiformes; family Hemiscylliidae; genus Chiloscyllium; species Chiloscyllium punctatum. The sequence continues at coordinate 64,498,801 of NC_092768.1, read as the reverse complement.
TCCTTTCACGAATGCAACATTGTACAACACGACTTTCCAAAATCATGATATAAAAACTTAAGAAGTAGGAACATGAGTCAGCTATTCGGCCCCTCAAGCCTTAACTCTCATTCAATAAGAACATGGCTGATGTACTTCCGGGCTCAACTCCACTTTCCTATCCAATTCCCTGTATCCCTCCACAACTCTCTAGGTTAGGAAATTCCAGACGTTCACTACCTTCTGAGAGAGTACATCATTTTTCACCTCAGATTGAAATCGATGTTCCTTATTTGGTATCTACCGCCTCGAGTTCGAGACTCAGGGGAAACACCTTCTCAGCATTTACCTTGACCACCCCTCTCTGTATCTTGTACCTTTCAGTAATTTCACCCTCATTCGTTTCAACCAAAATGAATAATCGCCTCACCATTTCAGATGTATTCAATAATTCAACCCTTCCATCTCAGGAAGCTGTCTCATGAACCAACTTAGTTACTTGCTGCATCAGCATGCTGACGTTATGATTCAAACACAGGAACACTCCAATCCCTTTGTACTGATCATTTTTTGACAGTCCTCTTCATTAAATAACAGCCTGCATTTTGGTTCTCAGTGTCATCCACAAACTCGGATGTATATTGCAGTCAGCTCCCGCCATCAGGCTATCAGTATAGATTGAAAATATCTGATGTCATCGGCCTGATATTTGTGATAAACCAGTAGATACGTTTTTATCATAAAGATCCATTAATCCTGACTCTCCGATTTCTATGTGTTAAGCAACTGTCATCCCATGCTAATATATTATTCATCATACTACGAGCCTCTGGCTTGTGACGGAACGTTTATTTTGTGATGCCTTGTGAAAAATCTCTGGAAAGCCTCATGTTGACTAGTTCCCTTTATCAAATCTGCCTGTCACATTCTCAGGGGTTCCTGATGAAGTGCTCCTGCCTGAAACATTTATTTTCCTGCTGCTTGGATGCTGCCTGACATGCTATGCTTTTCCAGCATGACTCTAATCTTGACATTCTCAGGGATCTCTAAAGTATAATTTGCATGATTTTACAGGACGAAAATAGTTACCCCGTCATAAAACGATGCTAACTCTGCATTACGCTTTTCTAAGTGCCCTGAAATTCCTTCCTTAATAACAGGCTCGAGCATATTACCAGCAATAATGCTTAGGCTAAATTGTTCCTGCTTTCTGTCTCATTCCTTTCTTAAAGACTGGCGCCACATTGGAGGTTATCCAGTTTCACTGGAGCACTCCTGTAATCCAGAGAGATATGGAATATTTCACACAGTGCCACTAATCACTCTGTGACCACTTCTTTTAAAATTAACTATGAATTACTGCTGACCTGCCTACCCTTATTAGATTAGATTACTTACAGTGTGGAAACAGGCCCTACGGCCGAACAAGTCCACACCGCCCCACCGAAGCGTAACCCACCCATACCCCTACATCTATATCTACCCCTTACCTAAGGCTACGGGCAATTTAGCATGGCCAATTCACCTGACCTGCACATCGTTGGAGTGTGGGAGGAAACCGGAGCACCCGGAGGAAACCCACGCAGACACGAGGAGAACGTGCAAACTCCACACAGTCAGTCGCCTGAGGCGGGAATTGAACGCGGGTCACTGGCGCTGTGAGGTAGCAGTGCTAACCACTGTGCCACCGTGCCGCCCAATTCTTATCCGTTAGACAAAAACCTTGTTCCTTTTGTTAGAGACAGTTCAAGAACTTCCCTCCTATCACCATTTTGTTTATACCATTGACATGCTTACAGTACTTTCCCCATGAAAAGTGATTTAAAATGACTAGTGTACATTATCTTGCTGTTCCCTGTGGCAAGTTCTCCAGTCACACCCTCCTCATGGCCTCAATTTACTTTCCTCACTTCACTTCTGCTTCAGCTCACACACAAATCTTCAAGCTGTTTTTTTATGGAGATGCGAAAGCTCATGATGCATGTTTTTATATTTCTTTCCAATTTATTACATCACATCTTTTCGTACATTTTCCTCACTTTCTAGATTCATACAGTCATATCGTGCACAAACAGACCATTTGGACCAATTTGTCCATGCTGACCAGGTTTTCTTAACTAAACTAATCCCATCTATTTGCACTTGGCCCATATGCCTTAAAACGTTTCCCATTCATATGTTGGTCCAAATGTCTTTGAACTATTCCAGCTGTACAAGCATCTACCACTGTTTCTCTGGCAGCTCATTCCATGCATACACCGACCTCTGTGTAAAAAATGTTGTCACTTTGTCCCTTTCAAGTTTCCCCCTTCCACCTTAAAGCTATGCATTTGTGTTTGAACTCCCCGAACCTGCAGAAAAGACCTTCGCTTTTTGTCTATCCATGCCTCCCATGATATTATAAACTTCTAGAATGCCACCCCTCAAACTCGTACACTCCATCTGATACTAACTTCAAGATCAAAGATAAGCACTGCAAATTGGAAAGAATATTAAAAATGACAGCTAAAGAAAACAACCTAAATGTCAGACTGTTAGTTCTGCTCTATGTTACAAAACTTAGGCAGCATGAAACTCTTACTCGTGCTAATAAGAGGTCAAGCACCTGAATTCCATTGTATGAAGGCAGTGATGATGCATACTATCAAAACATATAGATCTAGATCTATTTAATGCAACATGGTCAACATTCACCCTTCTGTTCTTCCTATGACCTTGTGTGGTTGTGTCTTCTTTATCTTACACACAGTTAGAGAGAACCCCTTTCCCCCATTCACACCTTAATTTCAACCCATTTTGCATTATCTTCTCGTTCACCACTGCTAATAGCTCGTTTATACTTTGCCATGCCCTCTTTTCTAAGTCACCCATCCCCCATCTCCGGCAAGGGATTACAAAGCCCAGTTTCCAACCTTTTTCAGTTCTGAAAAAGTCACACTGGGCTTGTAACGCCATCTCTGTTTCGCTGTCTCTGCAGATTCTGCCAGACCTGCTGAGTTTCTCCAAAAACGAATAGGCACAGCAATAAATTTTCAATTAAACAAATAACTATGGATTCTGGAAATAAAAACAAAAATTGCTGGAGAAACTGCGAGCTTTGTAGACGGTCACTGGACCCGAGAGATTAAATTTGTGTTCACTATAGAAGATGCCACCAGACCTGCTTGGTTTCTTCAGCAATTTCTGTTTTTGAACAAGTTCCAATGACGTGTGTGAAAGCTACTCAAACGCCCTGTCCAACACCGAGCGCCCTACACTGGGTACTGAACAATAACGCAAAGTGCACACATTCATTCGCTCAGAAACTGCATTAGGCTGGCATCCCTGACACCAGAGAGCTCTTAATCATGATCAGGGAGAAAACCAGAGGGAAATACATTCAATTCAAATGCAGAAGATGGCATTACGAGAAAGGAAAAGATTCAGAGGAATATGTTAAAGGATTTGAGTAATGTAACAAATTGGAAGCATGGTACCAAGGAGAACCATAAGCAGATTGAGAATATTAAAATGGAAGTATTACCGCATCACACACCAGGTGAGGTCACTGAGTACTCGGCTGATCGGTGACTGGGTCGCGATGTGAACTGGGGGACAGTCAGTAGAATTGAATTGCAAATATTGCAGCTCAAACTGGGCTATCACGTGATGCTGTAGACGACAGCAGTAACACAAGCAGGATTGTACTCTAACATAATCTGTAACATTTTCCCCAGGATATTCCATCAGTCTACCATTACCATCAAACCGAGTGATGGTTCAGTGACGAGTGTGGGTGAACATGCCAAGGTCAGAACCATGTGTACCTAAAGCTGATGACAAACCATTACAGCTATGGCGCTTGAGTGCTTTCATTCCAAACAGCAGAACTAACATCTGATAGAGAGGACGAAATGATCCCAAGACCAACAGATCAGATCTAAGCCCTGCAGTCCTGCCACATCCAGACATAAATGTCAGTGTACTATTAAACAACTTACTGGAGGAGTGGACTCCGGAAATACGCCCATCCTAAATAATGGAACAGCCCTGCACATCAGTGAAAATGACAAGGATGTAGTATCTGCACCATCCTCAGCCAGAGGTGTTGAAAGGATGATCCACCTCATCCTCGCCATGATGCCCACAGAATCACAGATGGCAGTGTTCAACCAATTGATTTGCTGCATGTGACACGAAGAAACCGCTGAACACAGTAGATACGACAAAGACAATGGGCCCTGACCCCATTTCTGCAATGGGACTGAAGACTTGTGCTGCACAACAAGCCGTGTCCCTGGGGAAGCTGTTTCATTCCAGCTCCAACTCTGACATCTGCCTGGCAGTGTGGAAAATTACTCAACTATGTCTAGTCCCCTAATAGGTGAATAATTACATTCTGACCATTTAACACCCCTTCAGTCCCTTCACGATAATCAAATTTGTGGGAGTTCTTTTTGACAAAGCTGTCAAACAGTCCAGAAATAACCGGCTCAGTGTGGTTTCCGATAGGTTCGTATGTGGAGATGGTGCTGTTGTGGAAATGTCACTGGATTACAAATCCAATACAGGATAATACTCTGGCAGCTGGTGGAAGTTAAAAACAATTAATACAATATCAAGATCTATAATCTGGTCATGGTAACAGTGACCTTGCATCCAATGTTGATTGTAAACTTCGATCTCCTTTCCCTATGTACTTTCAGGAAGTGAATCTCCCGTGTTTTCCTGGTCTGGCCAAAAAGTGACTCCAGACACACAGACATGTGATAAACTCTTCAATGGTCCCTGAAACGGCCAAGCAAGACACTTAATTTTATCACACTGCTCCGAGGTCTTAAGGGAAAAAAAAAGAATACTTGGCACCAGCCTTGATATCAGAAAAGAGAACGGGAATCACAGTCCTGTTGATCCTGAGAGACATCCTTCCTAACATCTGAGAGCTTGTGGCAACACTTACAGTGCTTTCCCACAGACTGCATAGAAACATCGGGAAAGGTCACACAACACATTGAGCCTTCCCCATTCTAGTTTATGGAGAAAATCTCCTCAATGCAGTATTCCCGACACAGTGATCATATCCATTAATATGTTTAAACATTGTGAAATATAAAATAAGAACTGTTGTAGTCCCTTCAGTCCATCAATCTTGCTCCTCGATTCAATATACAGGCAGTTCTCTGATAACGCGGGCTTATTAAAAGTGATTTGACTGCAATGCGATTCGTGAACTGTCCACCTCTTTTCTATAAAGTGAGCTCCCGCTCACTGCGACGCGAATCCTTGCGAGGCACCAGCTGAACAACAAAACCCAGCTTCAGGATCCTCTGTCTGCCAAATGCATCCTGTGAGTGCTCAGCTAAAACAGGAATGCAATACGCTTTGCAAGCTTTGAACATGAACTTGAAATGGGGAATTGCTCTCTCCAATTAGAAGGAGCTTTATTTCAAACCAGGGTAGAATCTTCAGGAGAACTGGAATTCCATGTTGGCATCACGTGGTGAAGAGTTTCTGGTGAAGAGTTTGGTGAAAGGATACAGGGATATAGCCAGTGACTGCATTGTCATTATTAGCACTATTTCATTACAATATATGATTTAAAGGTTTAATTACACTGTGCTAGTGTGTGTTAGACAAACTTTAATTTTTGTTTTTTACTGATATTTTGCAGTTCGCCCATTATCCTCTTTTCCCCATAGACTACATCATTAATATTGCATGATTTCCTGCAACACAGCGAAGCACAGGAACACAGCTACCACGTTATTGGAGAACAACCTGTAATGATATCTGATCCTCTATCTTCATATCATACCCTGCTCTCTCCCTATCCCTTTAGTTTCCAAAAATCCATATTTATATTCAGTGCCTTGGTTCCCACAGCCTGATCTGGGAGATAGTACCCCAGGTTTGCCAGTCTCTGAGTGCAGACATTTATTCTCATCTCAATGCAGAGTGGCCTGTCTGTACATAATACTGTGGCCCCTTGTTTTGATGTCCCAGTCAGGGGAATTGTCACCCCTGTTTCCAATCTGTCTCGCCCTAACAGAGTTTTATATATTTCACTGAGATCTCCACTCATTTTTCTAAAACCCATGGAATACAGGCATAGCCTCCGCAAACACTGTTCCCACAAAAAGCCTGTCATCCCAGAGATCAGTCTGGTTATCCTTTACTGCTCTCCCTCAATGTCAGGTTTGTCCTTTACTAGGTAAGGAGACCAAAACTACACACAATACTGCACAATGTACGAGATGAGGTCTCACCAAGGCCCTGCTCAGCTGCAGTAAAACACCCTTACTCCTGGATTCAAATCCCCCTGAAATGAAGGTGAATACACGATTTATCTGCCTATCTGTTTTCTGCTCCTGCAAAATTGCCTTCAGTGACTGGTGCACAGGGAGATCCAGATCCTTTTCAATGTTACAGCTCCCCACTTGTTGGGTCTGTGTACACTGATCAGCGTGCCAATGCCATTCCCAGTATTGACTTCTGGATTCAGATCTCACTGCCCTACACTGACCTCGGAGGGTTGCACAGATGGAAACAAAAATGCAGCTTAAGTTCCTTTACAGATCAACATTTTTCAAACAATCCCTTTTCAAATGATAGGCTCCCGTTCTGTTTTTACCATCAAAGGTCACGATATCACGTATCCTCCATAGACCATATCCCCCCCCCCATTGCTCTCCATCTCTCCATATGCCATGTATTTACCCAGACACTCCACTTGTTGCAATCACCTTGCAGTTTTTTTGACATCCTGCTCACCCACTCACAATCCGATATTGTTTCGTGCCATCAGCAAACTTGGAAATATTGAATTTGATCCACTCAACAAAATATATATGTTGTGTATTGGGAATAGCTGGAGCTCAAACCCCGATCCTTGCTATATCCTCCAAGCCTTCCTTTCAAATAAACCCATTGTTTTATTCCTACTCACTGCTTCCTACCCGTTCTCCCATTCTAAAACCATATTAGTCCCAGTCCCAGAGGATTTGATGTTGCATAATAGGCTTGGGGCTTTATCAAAAATCTTTCTGAAAATGCAATCATATTTCATTGATTGCTTCTCCATAATTATGCTAAACGTCACTTTCTCAAATATAATTCCCATTTGATCAATCTCGGTTGACTTTATCTGTGCTCATTACTTTCAGTTCCAATACTTCCTCTAAGACTGTTTGGTTGCTAATTTCATTCTATTCCTTTTTTCTCAACAGACTAATTTTCACTAGGATTGTTGGGAAGTTTTCTTTTTTATTTTGTTTTCTTCTGTGAAGACATAACTAAAGTATTTGCTCCATAGTTCTGCCTTTTCCTGGTCTTCAATTCTCTGGTATCAGACTGTAAGAAAGCTGCACATTTTTCCACTTAATTTTGCCATTGACATATTTTCAGAAGATATTACAAGTTCAAACTTAAAACCCTTGTTAATATACTCTTCAGAGACCCATCAATTCCTATCTTAAACTACTCAATGATAGATCTTCCACAGCCATACAAACACAGAAGCACACACTTTGTACCATCAACAATACAGCACGGTCAACATTCGTCCCATTTTCCGACACAAGTCCCGTAGCCGTGAATCTTATTGCATTTCAAGTGCACAGCCGTGTATTTTCTAATGTTTGTGAAGTTACCATGACAACTTCTCTCTCAGGAAGGGCATTCCTGACCCCAACACCCTCTGGATGAAAAACAAACCTCAATTTCCTCCAAATCTCAAACCCTTCACTTTAAAATGTGCAGCATTGTTCTTGGCCCTTTGACTAAAAGGAACAGCTGCTGTCTATCCACCCTGTCAATGCCCCTCGGAATCCTATCCTTCTGAATCACGGCCCCCTCACCCTTCTCTGCTCCAAACTAAACGACCTGAGTTTATTCAGCCTCTCTCCATAGCTGATATGCTCCATCACAGGGAACAGCCTGGTGAATCTCATCTGAGCCCCCTGCACTACAATCACACCCTCCCCGTAATGTGGTTCCCAGAACTACACACAGTACTCCAACTTGGCCAAACCAAAGTTCCGCATAGCTCTTATAATCTATGCCTTGATGAATAAAGATTATGTTTACGGTCCCTTATGCTTTCTCAAAATTGTTCATTAGCGTATTTAGTCACATTCAGGGAAGTGTGGAGAAACACCCTCTGAGCTTCCTCATCTGCTGCCATTCATTGAGTACCCCTGTCCAGTTCCTTCATCCAAAGTGTGTCACATCATATTTATCAGGGTTACATTACATCTGCCATTGCTCTGCCCATCTGACCATTCCATCTGTATCTAACTGTAACATAAGACCATCCTCCTCACTGCCAACCACCCGGCCAATCTTTGTATCAAACACAAACTTAGTTGTCACACTCCCAGCACCCCCGTCTATATTCACAGCTGCATCATTTATGAATACCCCAAATAATAAGGTTAACGATCACACAGCACCAGGTTACAGTCCAACCGGTTTATTCGGAGGCACTAACATCGAAGCGCTGCTTCTTCATTAGGTGGTTGTGCGCTCTGAAAGCTCGTGCCTCTGAATAATCCTGCTGGACTATAATTTGGTGTTCTGTGATTTTTGGTTTGTTCACCCCAGTCCAACACCAGCACCTCCAAATCACAGTACTGATCCCTGTGATACACCATTGGACATCGGTCTCGAGTCACACAAACAGCCTTCAACCACTACCATCTGTCTCCTAACACTAAGATGATTTGGATGCAACTTGACAAGTCATTAATGACTCGTACCTGTTCACTTGTTATACATTTCTGCTTGACACACTTGCAGAATATCTGGAGATTTTCCTTAATCTTACCCTTCCAGCAGGTTTCTATGACCCTGTTTTAGGCAGTTCTCACCGAGTGATGACTTTCCTCAAAATTGTGGTCTTAAGTGGCCAATCCCTTATCTTGCCATTATTTGCCTTGAATTTGGATTGGGCAGCCAGGGAAGTGTCCTGTTAATTTCCAATTTATCATATGTTTTGTGAATTTTGTAAACTTCACTGTGATCCACCTGTCATTCTTTGAAAGACTAGAGAACATAGGCCGAGTTTCCTCATCAGACAATCTCGCCATCTGTGAGATTAATCTGGAGAACGTCCATTGCAGTTTTATTGTGCTCAGTATATTCTTTCTCAGATTGGGTCACCAACCCTGTACACAATGGATGCAGGTTTGCTTGCTGAGCTGGCAGGTTCATTTCCCGACGTTTCCTTACCTTACTAGGTAACATCTTCAGTGGACCTCTGCCGAAGCGATGCTACACATTCCTGCTTTCTTTTTAAGGGTTTCTTTGGGTTGTTGATGTCATTTCCTGTGGCGAAGTCATTTTCTGTTCCTTTTCTCAGGGGGTGGTAGATGGGGTCTAACAACTAATGGCACATCGAGTTAGACATCTGCCAGAAATACATGTGGATTCTCTCCATTGATCCTATTAATTTCTAAATATCCAATATCACATGCTGCATAATAGATTCCAACAGTTTCCCTGCAGATGTCAATTTAATTGATCGGCAGTTCTCCAAACTATGCCTTCTTCCCTTTATACGTGTTTGGATCCCTTCCATTAATCTATAGCGCTTGGACCACGTTTAATAACTTCCATTTATCCAGAATGGCTTGCGGCCTCTGCAGAATGCACAGGAAAATAATACTTCTGTTGCTGATTTATGTCTGCCATTTTAACATGAAGTACGTCAGGTTTGTCAGGCTGAGCAATGCTCAATCCAGTTACACTTTCAAATACTACCTTGTTACTGATATAAATTGACTTTTTGTCTTCAGTTGCACAAGTGCTACATGATCACTTAGTATTACTGGCTGATTTTATGGATCTTCCTCCTTGAAGACAGATACAAAGCAGCTGATTATTTTCTTGCCCATTTCCCTGTTCTTCACAATAAACTCTCCTCTCCCAATTACCAATTTCCATATTTGGCCTTGCTTTTACTTTGTTTCCTTTGAAATACACATTGTAGATTTATGCAGTGTTTTTGTTCCTGTTTGTTCGCATTCATGTTCTATTTTTGATTTCCTTATCAGTTTCATGGCCCTTGTTTCTGGATCGTGAATTTCTGAGAATTCTCAGGTTTCCACAATGACTGAAATTTTTCTGAAGCCATTTCCTATGATTATGACATTTTCGAATTTGTTATGTTAAACATCATTGTGTAACTTTCCCTTTCTTTGGTGTTTATACCTGAAATAAAAAGACTTTGCAATATTTCTATAAATTTCCTGGACTTGATAAGATATATTCAGGAACCCTGCAGGATGACATAGAAGGAATTTTCATAGCCCTGGCTGATATTTTTTGCATCATCGCTGGCCAACGGGCGAAGTCACGAAGGACTGGAGGACAGCGAATGCTGTGTCCTTACTCAAGAAGGGCTACAAAGAATAACGTGGGAACTATAGACCAGTAAACGTAAAATCTGTTGGAGGTAATTTACTTGAACAGGTTCTGAGAGATAAGATATACATGCATTTGGAAAGACAGGGCGTGATTAGGAGCAAGATTAGAGTGGTGCTAGAAAAGCACAGCAGGTCAAGCAGCATCCGAGGAACAGGAAAATCAATGTTTCAGGCAAAAGCCATCATCAAACTCAGCACGGCTTTGTGCATGGGAGATCATGGCTCACAAATGTTTTTCGAATTCTTTGATTAAGAGTCTAGCAACGTTGAGGAGAGCAGGATGGTATATGTAGTCTTTATGGATTCCAGTAAAGCCTTCAATAAGGTTCCACATGGTATGCTGCTCTGGTTAGATCGCATGATATTGAGGAGGAGCTGCCAAATTAGATACAAAATTGTCTTGTTGGTGGGAAGCAGAGGGATGCTTGTCAGCCTGGAGGCCTGTGATTAATGGAAAGCCTCACGGGTTAGTGCTGGGTCCACTACATATTACATATATCGATGGTTTAGATGAGAATGAACAGGCATGATTTGTAAGTTTGAAGACAGCACTAAAATAGGCAGCATCATGGAGAGTGAGGAAAGTTATCAGAAATTTCAGAAATTACAACAGTGCCTTGATCAGCTGGAGAAGTGGCTGAGAAATGGCAAATGGATTTTAATATAGATCAGTGTAAGTTCTTCCATTTTAGAAACTCAATTCAAGGTTGGAGTTTCATGGTTAATGGTTGGTTCCGAAGGAGTGTAGTGGAACAGAGGGACCTTGGAATTCAGGTGCATGGTTCTCTGAAATTTGATTCAGAGGTAGACAGGGCAGTGAAGAAAGCTTTTGGCACACTGGCTTTCATCAGTGTATGTCACTGAGTATGTAAATTAGGGAGTTATGTTGCAATTTTCCAGAATGCTGGTGAGGCCATACTGGGAGTGTTATGTTCAGCTGTGTTCACTTTGCTATGGGAAGGATGGTATTAAACTGGAAAGAGTACAGAAGAAATCACAAGAATGTTGCAAAGGACTCAATGGTCTGAGTTATTGGGAGAGGTTGGACAAGCTAGGACTTTTTATTTTAGATGTATGAGGCTGAGGGGGAATCTGATAGAAGTATATAAGATCATGGGAAGGACGGACAGAGTGAATGCACTCAGTTTTTTTCCATGGTTAGGCAATCACGGACAAGAGGGCATCAGTTTAAGGTCAGAGGGGAAACAATAAAAGGGAACCTGAGGAGCAACTGCTTTTAACACGGGGTGATACGCATATGGAATGATGTGCCAGCGGAAGTGGTTGAGGCGGGAACATTCGCAACATTTAAAAGGCATTTGTACAAATACATGGACAGGAAAGGATTAGAAAGATACAGGGCAATGTCAGGGAAATGGAGTTAGCGTGGATGGACATTTTGGTCGGAATGGACGTGTTGGGCCGAAGGGCCTGTCTCCGTGTTGTCTGACTCTATGACTCCAACAAACATTGCTTGCCTCCCTCTGTATGTTATATTGTACTTTCCCAATTCACTGGAGCGAACTTGACCCTCTCGCCTCCAGGCGACCATGATGTTTAACCAGAAGGTTCAGGCATTCTATATTCATGGAGACCCCGTGTAAAATGTACCTTATTAACGTCTCTATTCCTTCAAAGCTGATTCAAAGCAAGGTTATTAATTCTTCCTTCTGATCACACAACACCAAATCCAAAATAGACTGCTCTATAGTTTGCTTCACAACATACTCTTCAACCCACCTCACATACATGTACAGAATTTATTTTGCACAGCATAAGCAGTCACTTAGTTAATACAGTTTAGATGGAACTTGAGAACATCTAATAAAACTGCAGTATCCATGATACTTGCATATCTAATTCCTAGAGCATATGATGCTCAGGTTTTCTGCAACCGATATATAACAGACCAATATTTGTTGCGCCTTGGTATTTGTAAGTTCTACATAAACTGATTCTGTGGAATCTGAGGGACAGTTCTGTGTCATTTTTAGTAATAGATTTGGACAGGACATTCGGGAAGGCTCACCTCGACGCTGAGATGAGGTGAAGATATCGCCATCAATACAGGACAAGCATCAATATCCTCCCTGCTCTGTCAGGATAATGGTCACCTAATTCTCTCTGGTCGCTCACCCTGTCTGTATATCTGTTATAGCACCTACCCCCAGAAAATCCTCATGCTCTATCTCCAAATAAGGCTCAGGCACTACCGATATCACTATTGAATTCAGCAACTTCCTTCCCACACTTTCTCTATCACCTACGCAATACCCCCGACATTAATAATACTATATGGATTCAAAACTGTCGACTGCCTCATTCCAGGCGCCTTACAATTCCTCCCAGATCCACCTCCACCAACACTAACAGTCCAGCCCTCACTCCTTCCATCACTTCCTTCTATTCCAAGAGAAACAGCCTGGAATAGGACAGAAATGGCCAAGCCGGGTGGTGGAGTGCCCAATATCTATTCCCTCACCCCCCCCCCCCTCTACACCCGCCATGTGGGGAGGAAGCTAGTACAAGATGAAGCGGACTGGGATGCCTCGCGTGAAATTTCTGAAACATCCATGTCCCACTGACTGATTAAGGAACAGTGCTCAGTGAAAGACAATTCTCACTGTAAAAACACTGGCTTTTCAAACGACAGTCCTTTAACTCCCACCCACCCCCCCTCCCACCACCCCCAAATGCAGTCACCTCACTGCACAGAGATGCAGACACAGAAATACAAAGAATTATTGGTAATACCCCAATATACGAAGAAACACAATGCATACAAGGGAATAGGCATACACGCACGTAGAAACACACGCAGACATATTGAGTCACACACAAATAGACACAAACATAGATAGAAACACACAGGCTGATACAAAGAAAGACAAACGTACATGCACAGATACACAGATGACAAGCAGATGGACAAACATACGCACACGTAGAAACAGATACAAATTGATAATTTTTTTGTTTTATAACAGGATCAAGGATTCTTGGGGGAAGGCAGGAGAATGAGGTTGAGGAACATATAAGAAATTATTGAATGGCATATGAGACTTGATGGGCCGAATGGCCTCATTCTGCTCGTTTTTTCATGTGGTGCTATGCTAACAGGCATTCTCTTCCTGAGACAGCAGCAGAGGCTGGGTTTGGTACATATTCGATTGGAAAGGTTCAGTGGGAATGTGGGACAGGTTTGGAATCCGGAATGGTTTATGTTCATTCCTAATTATTCTGCCCTTATATCTACAAAGAGTTGGCGATTTGATGTTCAGTTAACAAAGTTTTAAAGTAACAGGTCCCACAAAGAAATAAGGGCGTACCTTTCACTTTAGTCATGTGCTACCTGTGGTGTCCTCATCCTCAGGAGGCTGTGAAGACTCGTTTCTAGAGTCATAGAGATGTACAGCATGGAAACAGACCTTTCAGTCCAACCCGTCCATGCCGACCAGATATCTCAACCCAATCTAGTCCCCCCTGCCAGCAACTGGCCCATATACCTCCAAACCCTTCCAATTCATATACACATCCCAAATGCCTCTCAAATGTTGCAATTGTACCAGCCTGCACCACTTCCTTTGGCAGCTCATTCCATACAAGTACACCCTCTGGGTGAAAAACGTTGCCCCTTAGGCCTCTTTTGCATCTTTCCCCTCTCATCCTAAACCTATGCCCTCTAGTTCTGGACTCCCCGACACCAGGGAAAAGACTTTGCCTATTTACACTATCCATGCCCCTCATAATTTTGGAAACCTCTATAAAGTCACCCCTCAGCCTCCGATGCTCCAGTTAAAACAGCCCCAGCGTGTTCAGCCTCTTCCTGTATCTCAAATCCTCTAACCCTGGTAAAATCTTTGTAAATCTTTTCTGAACTCGTTCAAGCTTCACAACATCTTTCCGATAGGAGCGAGATCAGAATTGAACGCAATATTCCAACAGTGGCCTAACCAATGTCCTGTACAGCAGCAACATGACCTCCCAACTCATGTCTCAATACTCTGACCAATAAAGGAAAGCATACCAAGCGCCTTCTTCACTATCCTATCTACCTGCTACTTCACTTTCAATAGCTATGAACCTACACCTACAAGGTTTCTTTGTTCAGCTACACTCCCTCGGACCTTGCCATTAAGTGTTAAAGTCTGAGCTTGACTGATCTTTGTTGGAAAGGAGAGTCAATGTTTATTGGGAACAGACAGGAGACGGATGGACACACTCGGATCAGCCATGAGCATTCTGAATGGTGCCGCCAAATGACCAACTGTTACCCCTACCCCGTGTGTTGTTCCCTCAATCCACCCTCGAGGCTATTACATGGTAGGGGACCACCCCATTCAATCAGACAGGATCGATACAATGAGACAGGAGGAGACCATTCTGTCTCTCTAAGGAATTGCACAGCAATATAGAATGAAGTAATTCAGCTCGTTGAGTACATGACACAGCCCAGCAAGAGGCCATTCAACCCGCCTGAACGGCTACCCAGGAGCAGGAAACATTGACTCTCCTGTCCAGCAAAGATCAGTCGCTAACAGGAAATAGAGAATAGAGTCAAATGTTTATTTTTAGGCTGCAAAGCTGTAACTGATGGTGTGCCTCAGAGATCACTGTGGGGTCATCAATGATCAACAATTTGGATCAAAGATCTGAAAGAAGGGGAGGGAATTGCTTGGAGTTCAATTAGCTCGTACACCAAGATGGTCATTTAATGTGTTATCAAATGAAGGTAGTGAGTCTGCAATGTGATACAGACAGGGAAGGTTAGTGAGCAAACCTTCAGCAGAAATAACAGAGGGTAGGTTGTCTATTTTAGCATGAAGAATAAAACAATGGTAAACAATGTAAATGCAGAGAGCTTGCAGAACTCTGTGATTCAGGCGGTTTCCATGCTCTTGGGACATGAATCATATGAAGTTAGTCTGCAGATGCAGCAAGTGATTTGGAAAGTAAGCGGAATGATGTTGCTTTTGGCAAAAGGTATCAGAGTTAAGGCAGGAATGTTGAACTGCATCGGTACAGGGCATTGCTGAGACCACATTTGATGCACTGTGTGCTGTTTTGATCCCGAAACTAAAATGAAAGGATTTAATTCTTTTCGAAGATTTTCAAAGAGGTTTCCCTTTACTCAATCCTGGAATGCCGGCCTTTTATTATGGGGGATTGTCAGTTTCAATCTTAGCTGAGAAATAGTATTGAACCATCCATGACTTTCTGAAAAGTGTATCAACTGGATGCATATTATCTCTTGCCAGGAAGACTAAAGCTAGAGAATAAATTTTAAGAAAAAGATGCATTGATATTAACACACATACTATGAAGACACCTACCAATATTTACAACTTACACAGACACCTGTAAGCATGTTATCAAATTATAAAGTGGGGACATTTTTCCGATTGAAATGAATGCACTTGCATATAATTTATAATCGGGTTTTCCAGAGAATCTTCCAGAAGAGCACACCTGGTCCAGTTTGGTGTTCAGTTGACGTTATCGTATGTTTCAACACAGAGAAGGAGAAAAATGTCCTCTGCCTGAGAAGCAGCAGCCTATTGATCTCTCTCTCTTACGTTGTTCCATCCGATAGCAAAGTGTGAGACCATAAAATCCCTGTGTTATCTTTACCACTTGTGAAGGATTTCTGGTGAGAATTCACTGCAAACTCTCCACTGCCTGAAACAAAAGGAATTCAGCCAAATTCAACTGTTCCAGAGTGAAATCCCACTACCAGGAGCTTGTGTGAGCAGAATGACTTCAAAGGCAGTATAACGTTTAGGGCACTCTATCATTTTACCATTTGTTATTAGTCCAACTTTCTGTGTCTCACACTTTTCTAGAAAATGACCTACTCTGAGACCTACATCATTGGTCACATCACAAAACTGGTTGCTTTTAAGATTGGTGTAACCAGTGGAGGAGTGGGACTGGAAAAGGACGTAGTGACCTTCCAACATTGGTTGAAACACAAATGAGAAATTTTCAAAGGACTGTTCAAGTGGAAATTCCCTTCCCCAGAAGTTTGTGGTGCCTGGATGCTTGCATTTATTCAAAGTTATATTTGGTGACATTTGACAGACAAGTGAATGTAGGAAAATGGTATATAGAGAGAAAAATGCTGCTGCGACCACATTCACATCACCCATGGAATTTGTGAGTGCTGTAGCGATGACAAAGTGTCTAATAGCCCACTCCTGCTGCTCAGTCCTATGTCCCTATGTTCTATTCAGCTCCTCACAGCTCCTGATATTAGCAGATGGAGGCCAAATACCTGGTCCACCGGAACACAGGATATCATTCAATCCCTCAAGACTGTCACACAGTCTTGGTGTGGTTTGGTGTGGGTTGGAAAATGTTATTTGGAAAACCAGACTGGTTTCAATATACACCTCTGGTCTCTTTACAGAGTGTCTCCTCTCTGCAACTTGTGCTTCATTTGTTGGTCATGTTGGAAACCGAGATTCACTGTGAATACAGCCCCCATACCTTACCCTGAGATGACTCACAAAATACTTTATTCTCTGTTACTGCAACATTCAATAACAGAACGTTCAGGAAAATTACAATTATTTATTTTGTAATTACAGAATATGAGAACATAAGAAGCAAGATTAGTGACTCGGACGATCAACCCATTGTATACCATCATGGCTGACCTCCTGTTAGCAATAACTGGTCTTTAATGTCCAATTCTTCACACCCTTTAGCTCTTTGACAGGTCAAAAATTCATGTACCACCTCTTTGAATACTTTCAGTGATGTAACTCCCCTCACTATCTAGCCCAGATAATTCCTGGCATTGATTACCCTGTATGAGATGAAAACACTCCCAACACAGACACCATCATCTATTGATATGAACAAGAGGTGAACACAGGGGCTCAGGAAAGAGTGAATGGCCTTGATAGCAAGGTAGCATTTGACTGAGGATGGCATCAGGACCATCTTATTTGAGCTTAATGGGAATCAGGTGTACTCTCCCCACTGGTTGGGGTCTTTTACAGCACAAAGGAAGATGTTTGTGGTCGGTGACCGACAATCTTCTCAGTCCTGTGACATCTCTGCAGGAGATCCTCAGGGTAGCTGCCTCAAAACAAACACCTTCAGCTGCTTCATCACTGTCTTTCCTCATCATAAGATCAGAAACGGGGATGGTCACTGAATATCACCCAATGGTCAGCACAATGTGTCGCACCTCAGCTCCTGGACTAGTCTGTGTCCATGTGCAGTACGTCCCAGACAGCATTCAGGCTTGTGCTGTTAAAGTGTCAGTAACATTCATGTAACAGCAAGGTCAGACACTCTACATTTCCACAGTTAAATGAACAGCTCATTCAGCATCTCAGGCACATTAGAAACGGATATGTGGAAGCCATTCAGCCCATCAAGACTACTGAAGAAAGAGAGGAATAGCCAATTCAATCCTCCTGCCTGTTCCACAGGAAGAGAAGGGGTCTGATTATCACATCAAGTTGTTAAACAGGAACAGGCAGAGCCACGTCAGACCCATGAACCTGTTCCATGAGATCTGGAGGAGGCCATTCAGCACCTCAAGACACTTATACAGGAACAGGAGGGTGTCACTGATGCTCCAACCTGACAAATCAATGGAGCAGAGAATGCACTCAGAGACGGATCCATGATGTTCTTCATGGCTCCATTACCTGTGGGACACGTGACACTTTGACATGTTTTGCTGTCAGTGAGGAAGGTAGCCAGATGCTTTGTCTCAAGTCTCAGAGAGGCATCTTCCAACTCTGAGACACAGACCCATGTTCTCCATGGACGTCAGAAGCTGGGGGGAATAGTTAACTGTTTTAGAATTTAGGTATTGTGGCTGTTGTCGGGATTGTGGATAACATGAAGTTTAATGCAGGATCACACACTAAATACACTGCATTAATGTGGGGAGAATTTAATCAAAGACTGACCCTCTGTCTCTCTCAATCAACATATGGAGTGGGGATGGGCTGGGGGGGACGTCCGCTGAGGCTCTTAACCTATTGACAATCATTTAACCCGAGTTAATAAAAGCCATGGAATTTATCATTGTATCAGTGCCTGTTTAGAACATCATGAGTGACTGTCCATCCCCCTTCAGGTTCAATACAATCATCTCTTATTCTGTCACACAGTTTCACTCACTGCTCATGGTGCCATCACCCCAGGGATTAGTCTGGTGAAACTTGAGAGAAAGTCTATCTAGAGTACCCCAAATACTGCCTCCACAACACTCTCGGGATGATTGCAATAATCGTTTTCTCTCACTTAGACATCGCCATTTCTTTCCTGTGCCACAAAAAGCCATTCCTTCTCTCTGTACTATGACTGACATGGAATGTATAAGTTCCTTACATCTGTACGTCAGCATCAATAAAGCCAACACCAGAGATGCGTAGGAGATGTGCATTACTCTTGGGGGAATTTCAATGAGATTGAATGCACCTAAAATAGGGGATGATCACCTCCCTGAATAGAAATGAGCTATAGGAATATGGGAAACAGGCAGAGGAAGGGAGCTATCTTTACTTCTGTTCTTCTCTCACAGGATGTCTTCAGCCCTGTTCAGGGCAGCATGTTATGCCGATCTTGAACTGAGTGTTTGGTTCAGCTGTTCCACACGACAGTAAAGAGAAAAGCACATTCCTGTGGGATTGTAGTGTTACAACACAGGATACATTCTCCTGCTTAATGTAAAACCAGCAACAGGGAAAAGATTTATCCACTGCAGTAATCCATGATAATTCTAGAGTCCAAAACTATTTGAAGTAAAAATTAACAACTTTATTTCTTAAAGTATAATAGGGAATAATAGACGAATGAATATTTACAGCTTTTTCCTCTAAGCTATATTTTATCTCCCCCCAACCCCCCACCCCAACCCCCGACTATACTTGTCCGATTAAACTCCTAATTAAGATTTACAAAACAAAACTTCTTATCTCAAAACCAAGAAGCTTTCGGTTCTTCTCTATATTCCTGTCTTCTTTTCTTCTTTGAGATTCTGCTTTTACCAGTTACTAATCAATAAAGATACCGAGAGGAGAGCTAATTTTCAGGCAGTCTTTGCCTGCTGGTAACTTGGCAGTTCTCCTCTCAACTGTCAACTTCCCGCGGTCTTGTACCCCCAAACCATTGGACTGTGTCATTGGCTTTTAAGATTATCAATGTACTAAATTCACACTTGATTGGAGGTGGGCATTTTGGGTTATAATTTAAACTATTTGGCTGAATTTGTTTATGTCTTGAGAAAATAAGCTAATCGAGACGTTCAACCAAATGTTACATTAAATCTATTTTTCAGAAGACTTGGTGCTGTCAGGTAGTTATTGCTGGCTCTTAATTCTGTTAAAGGTGCAGAACACCCACATGTTCATCACAGAAGTCACACTGAAACCTGAGCAGGGAAGAATGACACATTGTCTTCGCTTAAGGACTTGGGGCAAGCAGATGGGCTTTTACAGCAAATGAAAAGAGTTGCTTTTAATTTCCCTCATGAGATATCAACAGACTATTATTCTGTGGCTCTAGAGTATGAGTCTTGAACACAATAAACTGTCGTCCCATTTGTACAGAGAACAAGTTTAACATCCTCCAGAGCAATTTTTTAGTGACGGACATATAGTTAGAAGGAACTTGAAACTGTTGCATCCGGATTAAACAAAGGCACAAATTATGATTTATTCAGAAGTTGCACTGAAACTGAGGACGTGACTGGGATATCATGACGGTGGTATTGGACAGGATTGGTGAGTGGGGACGAGATGGAGATGTAAATCTGTGAAGGACAAAATGGATTATGGAGTTTGAGAACAGTCTGGTTCCTTCTTGCATATCAGTGAGTAATTGAGAAATAGTAGTTTGATACTGATTAATATAAGAAAAGGTGTTTTTGTTTGTAACTGAAGACATTGTCTTGCACTTTCCAAATTTTATATATCATGAGCAGAAATTCAGTTCAACCCGGTTTAGTAGACAAATATAATGACTTACCAGGAACACCAACTAATGCGAGGATGGGATAGTAACCACCTTGAATAATCCAAAGGATATCCTGGATCCGTGATGCTAATGATATCCAAGGCCGAGAAAAAAAAGTAAAGACCCCAGAATAAACTCCTGTCTGTTATTGTAATATTCCAGTCTAATATTCCCAGATTCTGATCGATTGTTGAACCATTCCAGTCTAATGATCTCAGATTCTGATTCATTATTGTACCATTCCAATCCAAGGTCCTCACATTCTGAACCATTATTGTAAAGTTCCAGTCTAATGTTCTCAGATTCTGATCTCTACTCCCCCTCTCTCTCGAGCTGATGATCCCTGTTAGTGCTGTCAGTGATGCTCCTACTCATACTATGGGATAACACGCTGAAAAGAGCCCACTTATCATTCAAAGATGGAAACTCTCCACTGGGATAATTAGGATCCAAGGAGATTGAAATTAATCACAGTCACTGAACAAATAGCTCCAATTAACCCTTTTCAATTTAATATTGATTTTAATAAAATTCAAAAAAACGTTTAAAACTTGGCATGGGATATGTGGAGTGACTGAGGGACGGAATATTGGAGATGGTAGATTGAATGCGTGCACTCATTAAATCTGCCTTGGATATGGGAGTAACGTCAAAGGATTGTCAGAACATAAACAAGTTTCTCCGTTTATAAATGGAAACATACAGTCTGTAACTACTGATCAGAGATTATAATGGCAGTAAAATATGGAGAGAACTTTTCTAGTCCAGAATCTGACAGGAAAATGTGCCTACGACAACATGAGTGATAACGGACAACCGACATGGATATGGTAACAGAGAATATGACGTGACAGAAAATTCAGATGATTATTCGAGAATCAGAGAGTGCAGGTGAGGGTCATGCTGTTAATGTTATCGATGTCAATCAACTGTGATTAAGTACCATTGGATGTCAATTGCAGTGTGATTATGTTGTTGGGGACACGGTGCTGAGGCTGGAGGGAGGGAACATGATATTTCCCATTCATCAGTAGTGAAACATTACTCTTTGTAAATCACTTGAAGATCAAATTCAAGGGTACAACTCCAATGAGGAATGAGGAGAGCCAATATTAACCATACGACCAGAAGGCATTGGAGCAGAAATTTGGCCATGCAGCAAATTGAGCCTGCTCTGCCGTTCAATGATGGCTGTTAAGCTTCTCAACCCCATTCTCCCGCTTTATACCTGTAACCCTTGATCCCCTTTACAGTCAAGAACCTAGCTGTCTCACTCTTAAATATACTCAATGATATGGCCTCGACAGACTTCTGTGGCAGTGAATTCCATCGATTCACCGCTGTCTGGCTGAAGAGGTCTCTCTTTATCTCTGTTTGTCAAGGTCTTCTCTTTACTCTGTCCCTTCGGGTACTAGTCTTTCCTATCATTGGATATATCTTCCCAAACTCCACTCTGACCCAGGACATTTAGTATTCTGTAAGTTTCAATTAGACCTCCTAACATCTTTCTGAACTCTATCAAATACAGACCCAGAGCCCTCAAATATTCTTCATATGTTAAGCTTTTCATTCCTGTCACCATTCTCGTGGATCTCGTCTGAAAACGCTCCAAGACCAATACATCCTTCCTGAGATATGGGACCCAAAACTGCGCACAATAATCCGAATGTAGCATGACCAAAGCCTTGTAGAGCCTTAGAAGTACATCCTTGCTTTTATATTGAAGCCTTCTTGAAAGAAATGCCATCATTGTATTTGCCTTCCTAACTACTGACAACATGCAACTTTACCTTTCAAGACGCCTGGATTAGAACGCCCTAGTCTTTTTGCACTTCAGATTTCTGAATTTGCTTGCTATTTATAAAATAGTCCATGCCTGTATTCATCCTGGCAAAATGCTTTTCCACACTTTTCAACGTTGTACTACATCTGCCACTTCTTTGCTCACTCTCTAAACCTGTAAAAATCCTTCAGCAGGTGAAAGTGAGGACCGTAGATGCTGGAGATCAGAGTCAAAAAGTGTGGTTATAGAAAAGTAAAGTCTGTCAGGCAGCATCTGAGGAGCAGGAGATTCGACGTTTCAGGCATAAAACCTTCATTAGGAATGTGGGGTTGGCGGAAGGAGCCAGAGAGAAAAATGAGAGGGGCTGGTGCTAGGAGGAAGGTAGCTTGGAAGGCGACAGCGAGATGAAGGTGGGTGGTGGAAGTGATAGGTCTGAGTGGAAGGTGGAGTGGATAGATGGGAAGGAAGAGGACAGGTCGGACAGTTCAAGATGGCGGTTCTGAGTTGGAGGGTTTGATCTGGCATAAGGTGGAGGGAGGGGAAATGAGGAAACTGGTAAAATTGTCCTTGATACCGTGTGTTTGGAGGGTCCAAAGACAGAAGATGATGCGTTCTTCCTTCACACGTCAGGTGGCTAGAATTTGGCTGTGGATGAGGTCACAATCCTGCAAAGCCTTGGCGGAGTCGGAGGGGGAGTTGAAGTATTCAGCCACAGGGCAGTGGGTTGTTGGGTATGTGTGTCCGAGAGTGTTCCCTAAACCGTTCTGCAAGTTGACGTCCTGTCTCGCCAATGTAGTGGAGACCAGGAGCAATGGACAGACTAGAAGAGGTGTTTGGATGCACAGGATTTTATCTGCCTGATGTGGAAGGATCGTTTGGGGCCTTGGGTGGAGGTGAGGAGGGAGGTGTTGGCACAGGTTTCATATCTGTTGTAGTGGCAAAGGGAAAGTGTCGGGAGTGGAAGGTGACTTGTTGGGGTTGCGTGGACATGACGAGGGAGCTGTGAGGGAATGGTCTCAGCAGTATGATGATAGGGGTAGGGAGGGACGTATATCTCTGGTGGTGGAGTTACTGTTGGTGGCAGAAATGGTGGAGGATGATGCGTTGTATCCTGAGGTTGGTGGGATGGAAGACAAGCACCAGAGAGGTTCTAACTGGTTGTCGTTGGAAGAGTGGAGTCCAAGGGCGGAGTTTTGGGCAGGTGAGGAGATGCGCTAGAGCACCCTCCTGCAGCTGAACCACCTCTTCAATGCTACCTGTCCTTCTATCTATCTTTGCACTGTTTGAAAGCTTAGCCCAAATGCCCTCAGTTCCGTCATATCGATAATGAATGCACAAAGTGAAAAGTTGTGGTCCCAAAACTCAGTCTTGTGGAACACCACTTGTCACTGGCTGCCATCCTGAGAAGGACATTTTAATCCACACTTTCTGCTTTCTGTCAGACAGCCAAACTTCAACTTCCACCGTGCCTCTAACACCATGGACCCATATCTTTCTCAATAGTCTCATGCATGGCACCTTGTCAAAGGATTCTTGAGGTGCAGATGGATGACACCTATCGGTTCTCCTTGATCAAATCTGCACATTACGCCCTCAATGTATTCTAGATGGTTTGTCAGGCACGACCTCCCCTTGATGAAACCATGCTGACTCTGTCCTATTTTACCAAAGGCCTTCAAGTATTCAGAAATCCCATTCTTCACGATGGATTCCATGATGTTACCCACAACCAATGTTAGGCTAATCAGTCTGCAGTTTTCCATCTTCTGCCTAACTCCCTTATTAAACCGGGTGTCATATTTGCAATTATACAGCCACTTGGCCCTTTCCTGATTTTAGTCATTCCTGAGAGATTACCACTTACACTTGCACTCACTCTTCAGCGATCTCCCTTACAAGGCTGGGGTATAGTCCATCTGGTCCAGGTGAGTTATCCACATTCAGGCCATTCCGTTTTCTAACATGTTCTTCTTGGTGATAGCCACTGTATTTAGGACTGCCCTCTCACTCTCTTCAATTCATGGGAAATTACTCGTGTATGCCACCGTGAAGACTGATTCAAAATTCCTGTGAGTGTGGCGTTGATGATCCGGTGCAATTTCAACAACAGATGCCTGAGTGAAAGGCAACGGAATGAGGACATACCGCAACCCAAAGGATTAGCCACACTACCATACATAAAAACACATTTCTGAACTGACAGCCAGATTACTGCGACCACTCGGACTCATAACAGAACACAAACCAACAACCACTCTCAGACAACTCACCAGGACGAAGGACCCGATACCCAGCACGAGCAAAACCAATGTAGTGTACAAAACCCCATGCAAGGACTGCACAAAACACTACATAGGACAAAGAGGAAGACAGCTAACGATCTGCATCCATGAACACCAACTAGCCACGAAACCACACGACCAGCTATCCTTAGTGGCCACACACGCAGATGACAAGCAACATGAATTCGACTGGGAGAACACTACTATTATTGGACAAGCCAAACAGAGAACAGCCAGGGAATTCCTAGAGGAATGGCACTCATCCACAGATTCAATCAATAAGCACATCGACCTGGACCCAATATACCGACCACTGCAATGGACAGCTGGAACTGACAACCGGAAGCGGCAGATTCAAACCACTACAAATGCTGGAGGAAAGATCACAGAAGCGCTTCACAGGAGGCTCCCAAGCACTGAGGATGTCACCTAGACAGGGGACAAAACGTCTGCAACATAAATTCCCAGCTCGGCGAACAGAACCACAACAATAAAATGTGTTTATTCAACACAAAATACTGGGACAAAAAAGAAGCGTTTCAGCACATACCAAAACATGAAAAATACAAAGAGACAAGTCTGTTAAAATTTACTTACGATGTGGAGCTGTATGAATTGAAATGTGAATTACAAAACCACGGACGAGGTATTCAAGCTTCATTGGTAATTATTTGACCCACAGCTGAGGTACTGATTTCCCCCCAGTCAGTGATCCCCCTCACTGAGACTCTCTCGCCCTGTCTCTCACACATTGTCTAGAGTGACTACAAGTTCCTGTTGGCCCAGAATTTTTTAATTAATTCACCTTCTCCCTGGAACCAATCTATTGTTATTTTGGAACTTGTTCAGCAGTCAGCAACACGGTTCTGTGCAATTATTGGCGATAAATGATCTGGGATGTCAGTATAGTGCTCACAGGGTACGGCACCAGACAAAGGGCTTGCAGTCTGTGGGAATTTCTAAATAAAATTTCTGTATGTTTGTCCTCATGCTGTCTTCTGATCTAACTTCATACTCGTCTGACCCCCCTTGCTCTCACTCACTCTGTCGCTCCATTTTCCCTCCATTCCTTTTATCTCTCTTCACTTCCTTTTTCTCTGTTAATTTTTCTCTCTCTCACGCACACACAGTTCACTCTGTTTTCAAATTGTGATGTTGGAGAGCTCATCGTTGTACAATTGGCTAAACGGCTTCGTTCAGTGCTCTATTAATTCTGAAGCTCTCTGAACCACTATGAAGACTTCAGCACAATAAAGACATCAGGTGCCTGGAGAGACAAGCTGTTCCTGCGAAGGACACAGTGCAGAATCATCCTTTATCTCTTCCTGTTGCTTGTTGTGCAGTGGCCTTGAAATATCTGTTCAAACAAAATAGATTGAAATTCGTGCAGGCGGGAGGACGATCACCAGATGATTATGCTGTCAGGATTTAACAGGCAGATCCCACATACAAAATGTGGATTTCCCCACAAAAAAAAACAAAATGTGGACTTGCCTGATAGCAGCTCCTCCCAATTGAGACGGCCTAGCTCTGCCTGATGCTCACGTAATTTGCCTTCCGCCAATTCAGTAGCTTCACACAATGTCCTGACTTATCCATGTTCGTAACTATCTTAAATCTGAAGGAGCTGTGACCACTGTTTCTAAAATTATGTCCCACTGAAAGGTCAGTCACCTGGCCAGGCTCATTAGCCGATACGAGGTCCAGTATGGCGCTTCCTCTGGTTGGACAATCCACAAACTGTTGCAGTTAATAAATTCTGCCCCGTCGAAGCCTCTTGCTCCAAGGGGCTCCCAGTCATTATTGGAGATATTAAAGTCACTTACTATGACCACTCTGTTTCTAATACACCTTTCATTAATCGACGTACATTTCTGTTCCTCAATCCCTCCGTGGCTGTTGGAGGGATTATAGTAACGCAGTGCTTGCAGCCATCTTATTTTTGAGCTTTAACCATATTGCTGCAGTGGATAGTCCCTCCTGTATGTCCTCTTCAAGTACAGATGTAGCATTCTCCCGATTATTAAAACACCTCGTCCACCTCTTTTACCTTTCTCTCCATCTCGCATAAAACAATGAAACCCTGGAATGTTAAATGGCCAGTCCTTTCCCTCTCTCAACCAAGTCTCTGTAAAGCTGCAACATTATAGTCAAATGCACGGATTCAGGCTGTCAGTTCATCGGTCTTAACCATAATAATTCTTCCATTGAAATAAAAACACTTCAGCCCAACTCCATCAGATCCTGACCTGATATTTGGTTTGAGTTTCCCTGATGTAAATTCTCGTTGTCTATTCTCTGGTAATAGGAGATTAGAAAAGACTGTCAGTAAAGCAGAAAATATTGCAAACAGACAATTTCTGTTTCCTCCATTGTCGCTTCTATATGAACATTTCATCACACACTGTCCAATTCCAATAAACTACTGGATAATTATTATGCTTCAAACAACAGTCTCCAGCCTCTCAATGCACATTCTTCAACTCTCTCTGGACCCATTGGATTGACAGTTTTCTGTTCCCTCTCTCAACCAAATCTCTGTAATAGTTATATCATAGTTATATATACTCATTCAAACTCCAAACTCCAAGCTCATCTGTCTTGCCTGTCATACTGCTCATATTAAAATCAGCATACTTCCGACTGCCAGTCCCATTGTGTTCACTCCACACTGCCAGTTTGTTGCTGGTCTTAGCTGTACTGGGATTAGTCGCCACCTACTCTTCAGTCATGTGCTTGTGGACGTACTCCCCCCCTACCACCACCACCCCACCAGCACACTAGTTTAAACCCTCCTGAGTGACAATAACAAACCTGCCTGCCAGGAGATTGCTGCCAGTTCACGTCCATCCCGTCCTTCTTGTGCATTTCATACTGACCCAGGATTCCCAATGACCCACATATCGGAGATTGCTGCCAGTTCAGATGAATCCAGTCCTTCCTGTCTATATCCTACCGACGCGGGAATCCCAACGATCCACATATTGCAAGTGCTGCCTACCCTACCAGCTCTTTGGCCATGTTTTTAACTATACTGCCTTCCTATTCCTAACTTCACTGGCACGTGGCATAATCTAGTCTCTCCAACATTCAAAAATCCTTTCAGCATAACTCTGGCACGATCTTTACTTTGAAATGGATAGACTTGACAATAAAAACTTAGTGTGATCTCATTAACTATGAAAGTGGAGCCCAACGAATCAGTCGCAATGACCATAGGATCTGATATCTTTCACCTTCACCAAACCTGTGTGACAAGGTAGACATATGGAGTATCTATTTGTAGATGGACGTGGATAAACAGAAATTAGTCTAAAAGACCTGAAAATGTCATAACAGATGGCTGTCATTCAGCCTGTTTGCTTTGCTGTTCAATTGGATTTTAGCTATTCTGTTCCTTTTTTAATGGCTGGGGCTCTACCCCAGATCCCTAGCGTGTCAGAAAGTGCCCAGTGTCTTTGTGCGCCCCTTGCGTAGGGAGCATCCAGTGCCAGGCGATGGGGTTTGGGGAACCCCGGGATGGCTCGGTGAAAGGCTGCATGCAATAACGGATGGACTCAGGGCTCGAGAGAGACGGAGTAGGTAATCAGAGACATGCATTCACATCAGTAGCTGGGCAAGATTCCCATGTACTCGGGGAGCCCGAGCACCAGTGCCACTTTTACAATAAACCCGTCATATTTGCAGCAATTCTCCATCAAATACAAGTAAATATACTGCAGATGGCAGAAACCTGAAACAAACATAGAAACATACTGTGAAGAGAGAAACGAGTTAATTCTCCCAATGCAGACACGGGGAGATTGTAAAAAACTCCACAAAGACAGGGTCCAGAGATTGGAATTATTCTTATTTGAATGAAAATAGTCTTATCAGTGATAGGCAACATGGTTTTGTGCAGAGAAGATCATGTCTTACCAAATCAATAGATTGTTTGAGGAAGTGACAAAGTTGATTGATGAAGGAGGCACTCTAGATGTCATGTACGTGGACTTCAGGAAGGCGTTTGGTATGTTTCCCCATGGTCGGGGTATGTCGAAAGTGAAGTCACATGATGCACGAGCTGGTGGATAAAGAACTGGCTGGGCAACAGGAGGCAGAGAGTAGTAAAGGGAGGGAGTTTCTCAAAATGGAGAACTGTGACCAGTGGTTTATTTTAAGATGTTTCTGGAAAGATACATGAATGGGCTGGGAACAAAGGGATACAGATCCTTAGAAAATAGGCGACAGGTTTAGATAGAGGATTTGGATCGGCGCAGGCTCGGAACACCGAATGGCCTGTTTCTGTGCTGGAGAGTTCTTTGTTATAAGATTAGCAATGACCCATCAGACCCCAGTAATGGTCTACTCCAACCTCTTCCCTCAGACTAAAAGGTACAGAAGCTTGAAAACACTGAGCAGCTGGTTCAGGAACAGCTTCTTCCTGACTGTTATTAGACTGATGAGTGGACTCCCTAATCTCAGATAATGCTGATCTTGTTCCTGCTGATCTCGCCTCGCACACGCCCTGTGCATCGTAACCTGCATGGCTCTCAAACATATTTTATAGCCATTGTTCTGTACATCATTGTTTACTATGCTTTGTCTGCATTTCTTGGTAAAGGTCAAAGTAAATCCTCACCTCCCTTCCCCCGGTTACTACAGTGCTCACTTCCACCTGTCTCTGGTCCTCAGCCCCAGAACCTCCCATTCACCACCCCCAGCACACTGTGACCCCATCCCCACTCCCTGTGTGCTTTGTCTCTCACTATTTCTCTCACACTGTCTGTTTCCTTGTATTTTCCTTTTATCTGTCTTCTGTTTCTTTCCCATAACTTACTATCTCCCCTTCTCCCTGTTCTTGTGAATGTTTGTTTCTTGTTTTGTTTCCTTTCTCTGTTTTACTGACTGTCCTTCTGTTTGCCTCGCTGTGTTCTCTCTCTCCTTCTACATGTCCATCTCTTTCTCTCTCGTTGTGATGGTGATGGCTTCTCTATTCTTTTGAAGCATGTGATGGCTCTTTGGTTGGATGTTGGCAATACAATAAATTCAATTATGTTTTGGTATCTTAAACATAATTTAAATTTATTGGTTAAATTTCAATTGTTGTCAAAACAGCAACCAGAATGTAGATATCCATTTAACAACCAATTGTTACATCTAAATATTTTGGAACTGCCTTCTCCCAGTGCTCTGCATACTGGCAAATGAAAGCATTCTATTCACGTGCATAATAGTGTAACGGGAACTGCTCTTCCCAGGACCATAAGAAACTACAGACGGTTGTGTGCACAGCCCGGACTATCATGGAGGACAACCTTCCATCCATTTATACTTCTCATTGTCAGCGAATGGCTGGCAACATCAAATATCTCTCCCAAACTGGTAATGATCTCCCACAACCTCTTCCAAAAGGGAGGAGATACAGAGACTTAAAAACATGGACTAGTATGCTCAGGAACACCTTCTTCCCTACCGTAATTAGATTGACGAATTGAAATCTCTAACTTTTCAAATAATATTAATCTTGCTAAATTCGATCTTGAATCGCACTGCTCCTGTGCAGCTGTCACCTTGTGTGCCTCACTCTGTGTCAGTGCCCTGTGAGGCTCAAGGTCTTCTCAAGGGCGATCAAAAACAGTGAACTAATGCTGGCCCAGCCAGCGATACCTATATCCCATTAATAAATATAAGAACTTGACAATACTCAGGGAACACAGACAGGTGGGATCAAATCGCTTTAAACATGATCTTAGAAAGATAGAGATTTCCCTCGGTATCTGAAAGTAGAGTGTTCCTGCAAAGCCTTTCATAAGCTTATATGGCATAAAGTGAGGTATCATTAATTTATGTGGGGAAAATTTACTTTTCTTGTTAAAAGTGAAAATCCTCTTCGGATTTCTTTTGATTAGTGAAAACAGGACGTAATGGAGGTTTTTCGGAAAGGGAAATGGCAAAATGCGAATTTTTTAAAAGCGGGGGATACGTGTAGCAGCATGGGCGTGATATTCAGGAAGATTTGAAAAGTTAAAAATAAATGAGGTGATTCTCACATTTTATTTCCACCCCAGCTGATCATCGTTCCCTTTGTTTGCTCTTTGTCTTCTATCTCTCTCTCTCTCTATCGATTCAACTCACTCCTCCTGCCCTTCAAAGCTGACTTCCCTGTCACCAGCATTGTTCACACTATTTTCCAGCTGCTTTCAGTTCAGAAAAGCTTCCCAGCACTTTCTGATCTTTTCCTTGAATTATTTATGGAATTTCAGATCTCCAGCATCTTTCAAATTTGTTTAACCTTCAAATTTGTTATTCCATGGGAAATCGGCATCTCTGCCCAGGGCAACATTTGTTAAGTATCACTAATTGTCCTGACTCTGACGACATTCCACAAGCCAATATAAAATCAAGCACATTGATATGGGTCTGAAGTCACACTTAACCCAGAACGGGTAGTAACATTAGATTTCTTTACCGAAGGTCATCAGTGAAACAGGAAAATGTTCAGACAAAATGTGGTTTTATAGTTGTTTTTCGTGAAATTCACTTTTATTCCAATTCTTATCATTTTTATTTAAGTTCTGCCATCAGCTGTGGTAGGACTTGAAACAAATCGCTTGAAACAATGTATTTCGTTGAATAAGCTTTGCTCCTGAATTATGTCCAGCGACATTCCTACTCTGATACATTGTCCTAATCATGAAGTAACGTTCGAGACAAGAACAATTTTGTTATTGAAATACTTGTAACTGGAAAAGTGGCCAGAAGAGAGCTTGAAACATAAAGTCTGAATTTTACCAACGAGCAGACAATGGTTTGTTCAGCCACAGCACTGACGCAGAGATGGAGACTGGGGATATTATGACCTGGTAGTGGACAGGGTTCGTGACAGAGAGAACAAGACACATAAATCAGTTCAGGGCAATAAGAGATCTCGAGGTTGTGCACAGTTTTGTTCTCAGATGTTTGTAAGGGAGTGGTCTGCAATTCAGATGAATGGAAACTGCAATTGAAATTGAAGATAAAAGTTTTTTTCATTGGCAAATATAGATAATAGAAATTGCAATGAAGTTCAAAATTGTTTATGGGCTTAATGAATGGACAGAGGTAGAGAACACCAACAATAGCGAGAATAGGTTATGATTTGGAGATGCCGCTGTTAGACCGGGGTGTACAAAGTTTAAAATCACACAACTCCAGGTTATAGTCCAACAGGTTTAATTGGAAGCACACTAGATTTCGGAGTGTCTCTCCTCCACCAGGAGTAACACACTCTCCACTCCGCCCAATCAGCCCCACTAATATCCGATAAGGTAGACATTTCCGACAGAGGGAAATGTTGAAAAGACCCAAGGAAAGCCTCCTCTCCATTTGTGTAATTATCCAGTCCATTATTCGCAGATTCAGATCTGTCCTCTCCACGTCTCTCCAGCTGCTGATCTCTGTTACTGTTGAAGCTGATGCATCGGCTCCTACACTGGGACAGCGCACTGAGTGAAGCCCCCCACCAATAGGGCACAGTTACAATGCATGGAGACTGACATCAATCGCGGTCACTGAGCAAACAGGTCTAGCTTTCAATACAGCACATTCAGTTCACAATATAACTGGACTGGACTGGACTGGATTCTGACATTGCTGGCTATTGGTCACATCTCCAATTCATCGAGTGAAGTCAGTTGTGAGGGAGAATGATGGAAGTTTTCTGATTAGCAGGCTAGAATACTCTGCCTTGATGTACGTTTGCAATGCTGTCGTCATCATACCCGGAATCTCTGCCCCTCCACAAAATAAAGAAACACAGTCAGGATGTTGTTACTGTGCTGATCTCTCCTTCACGGGAACAAACCCCAGCCAACAGACCGTCACTGGTCACAATTGCCCTGAACTTAGACAGGAAGTGTGGACTTCTCTGAATGGTCCTCTCACTGCTGTAATAAAGAAACGTTGGACCTTCCATATAGAATATGCTTCAGTAATTAATTTATACAAATTGACAAACATCTTAATGCAGTTTTATTTGCTGTAAAGCAATAATTTTTCACCTTTTTTCCCCTCAGCCCAAAACCAAAAGTGAACTTATTCATTTAGACTTATGAATTAATAAGTCAGATTTACCTAGTAGATCGGGCAGAATGGGGATAGTGGCTGTAGAGACTGCATGGGGACTACAATGATATTCCCCAGTCATCATCACTCTTAACGTCAGATAGAATTAAATATAGTTCACAACAAGGAACGAGCCAACGCTTGGGATATGTAATGCTCAATGACAATGTGAACTGAAACGGATAATTTTAAATGTGATAAAGTGAACTATATTTTAGATACACACCATTTCATCATTGGGAATACAGATTGAGTAGGGTCACCGCATCTGAAGAATTAACTTTGATGTCTCTTCACAGATACGGCTAGACCTGCTGAGCTTTCCCTCCAACGTCTGTTTTTGTTTGAGATTGAT
Source organism: Chiloscyllium punctatum (assembly GCF_047496795.1). Taxonomy (NCBI): domain Eukaryota; kingdom Metazoa; phylum Chordata; class Chondrichthyes; order Orectolobiformes; family Hemiscylliidae; genus Chiloscyllium; species Chiloscyllium punctatum. Next base: position 64,465,930 of record NC_092768.1, on the reverse strand, counting down.
CATGTTGTTCATATCTGGCAGGATGCTTACAATTAAAAGCAGATGCTAATAACAAAATGTACAGGGGTGTGGTGACAATACAAGAGAATGTCAGTAGAAATATCGCTCATTCCAAACTGGAGGAGACAATGGGCTGAGTTTTCACCACCTTTGCTGTAATAATTCTATGTTATGCATTGAAAGCTTTTGGAGATTGGGGAGACAAGCTTGTTCAATGAAGGACACAAGTGTTCCATCATCAAAAATCTATTGCTATTATTTCATGAAGTTCAGCTGCCTCTAAAATGTATTGTCAAACAAAATAGATTTCCTGAGATTTACAAGATGTTGAGATTTTCTTTTTACTTTCGATCTTAAAGAAGAGACAGATTTCGGCTGTAATTCAGGTATCACAGACACACCAACAGTAATAGAAACATGAAAGTACCACATTGTCCAAACATTACCAAGGTCAACATGTAGACCTGTCAAGAAACATGCAATAAAGTGATTATGGAAACATGATATGCAAACAGAAAATGCTGGATAAACAAAAAACGTGAGGATGTGTCTGCAGAGAGCAGCAGAATTAACATATGTAATATGATGTGACACTGTTCTGAAAAGTCCTATTAGAATCAAAGGTTAATTTTTTGCATCTCTGTTCAGATGTTGCCAGATTTACTGAGTTTTGCTCCAGCTCTTTTGATTTCTTTCTTCTTTCTGAACTGTGACAAAGTGTCTGATCTGAATGATAGCAGCAAAGCTGTTATCTTAGTTGAATCTCGAGTAATTTGTTATTGATTTTAAATGAGAAATTACAAAGTTCCTATGTTTGACAGGGCTCTAAATATCGATGACGTATTGCATTGTGAGACCTTGCGATGAAAATGTTGAAATAAAACAGAAGTTGCTGTAAACGCTCAGCAGGTCTGGCATCATCTGTGCAAAGAAATCAGAGTTAACGTTTCAGGTCCAGTGCCCCTTCCTCAGAACTGATAGGAACACGGAAAATGTTGGTTTATATGCAGAAGAGACTGGATAGCTCTTAATGGAGACTGTTAGTAGCTAACAATAGGGTGTGAGTAATGGAAGGCTATGTGACAACTCGGCCTGGTGTATGGATAGGGGGCTAGGACATTGGGGATTTCAGGCCCAAAAATTATTGAACTTGATTTTGAGTCTAAAGGACTGCAGAGTCCGCACATGGAAAATGAGGTGTAGTTCTTTTAGCTTGCGTTGAATTTGCCTGGAACACTGCAGCAAGCCTGACACAGCGATATTGGTCAGGGAACAGGATGGGCTGTTAAACTGGCAGGCAACTGAAAGCTCAGAGTCATCTGCAGCGGTCCAACTTGGATGTTCTGTGAAGCGGTCACCCAGTCTACCCTTCATTTCCCCAATGTAGAGGAGACCACATTGTGAGCAGCGCATGAGGTAGACTGGATTGTGGGAAATGTTGGTAAGGTGCTGCTTCACCTCGAAGGTATAGTTGGGCCCTTTGATACTGATGAGGAGGGAGGTAAATGGGCGGCACGGTGGCACAGTGGTTAGCACTGCTGCCTCACAGCACCAGAGACCCGGGTTCAATTCCCGCCTCAGGTGACTGACTGTGTGGAGTTTACACGTTCTCCCCGTGTCTGCGTGGGTTTCCTCCGGGTGCTCCGGTTTCCTCCCACAGTCCAAAGATGTGCAGGTCAGGTGAATTGGCCATGCTAAATTGCCCGTAGTGTTAGGTTAGGGGTAGATGTTGGGACTTGTTGGGTCGAAGGGCCTGTTTCCACACTGTAAGTAATCTAATCTAATCTAATCTAAATGGGAATGTGTCATACCTCCGGCAGGGGAAAGTGAAGTGGACCTGTGGTGGGAGTGAAGGTGGACAAGGGAGGAGAGGTGAATATGTGCAGGTGGGGCATCTCGCTGAAGATGGGGGAAATGTGGGCTGATGATCCTCTGCATGTGAATGCGGCTGGGATAGTAGGCAAGTGCAAGGGAAACTCCGTTGCGAGAGGGAAGGGGAGGGGCAGGCTAGAAGTGCAGGAGATGGATCAGACTCAGTTGAGGACCCGGTTGACAACAGTGATGGGGAATCCCTTGATTGTGGAACAAGGTGGACATTTGAAAGGCTTCCTGATTGAATTTAGTATCAGCAGAAGCAATGCGGTGGAGACGGAGGAACTGGGGGAATGGAATTGACTCTATACAGGAAACCAGGTGTGAGGATGAATACTCCAGGAACCTGTGGGAGTCGGTGGGTTAGTACTGGATATCAGTTGCCTGGCTATCCCCAGAAATGGAAGCAAAAATGTTGAGGAAAGGAAGTAAGGAGCCAGAGATCGACCAGGTGAAAGTGATGGAGAGTTTCAAATTCCAAGTGAAATCGGTGAACTTTTCCAATTCCGGACAAGAGAGAGATGCAGCAGCGATGATATCATCTGTGTATCGGACAAAGATTTGTGGATGGGTGCTGGAGTACAACTGGAACAGGGAATGGTCGATGTTCCCCAAGAAGAAACAGGCATAACTGGGGCCCAAGTGTTTATCCGTGCACTTCCGCCGTGTGGCAGGAGTAGGCTCAAGCAATGGGTCTGCCTAGGCTGTTCTGTTTGTGAACTTTTGAGAGGAGATAGAAGCGAGCTCTGCTATCAGAAGATTATCAGCTCGGGGGCAGTTAGGGGCGTGGGGCGAGTGGGGCAGAAATCTCCAGATGAAATGTGGTCAGTTATCATAGTTGATACAATTGCCTGATGTGCCATGGTAGGGTCATGGTCTAGGGGGAGATTAGAGGCAGTACCTGAGAGTGGGCGTTCAACCTTTGCAATGTCGAGGTCAGTCCACCAGACTATAGCAGCACCACCCTTGTCAGCACATCCTGAATAACACAGTCAGAGTTGGACCTAAGCACATGGAGTATAGGCTGTTCGGACATTGATAGTATGGATTTGGTGAGGCAAGTGCAGAGAAATTACGACAACCAATGTCAAGTTGAGATTTCTCAACGAACCGATTTAGTTCAGGTAAAGGCCAGAGGGAGGAGTCCAGGTGGAGGGAGAGTGTTGGAGCTGGGTAACGGCGTATTTGGAACAGGGAGAGGAATATTGCTGAAAGAAATGGGCACTGAGGCGAACGCAGCGGAAGAGCTCAACTAAATGTCATGCCTAAAATTCCTTAAAGTGGGGGCACAGAGAGGTAATGTTCAGATATTTGCTGAGTACAGAACATTCAGCATCAGAGAGTGGAAGTTAAGGAGGGACGGTGAATAAACGATAGGAGGTGGAGTTGGGGGAGGGCATGGAGTCAGTGGGCAGGTATGAGAGGGGAGGAAGGTTCCAGAGGGTCAAGGTCATCTCTACCTTGTTGCAAATTGTGTGCCCAGTGCATCTGTTTAGCATGATGAATGAGCCGGTGAATAAATTAGAATTGTAGAGTGGTGCAGTCTTTAGACAATATAATGCGATTCTGCTGGACAGAGAAAACGTTGATCTCAGTGGTACTGATATCGCACGATCAGACCTCAGAAAGTAAATGATTGACTATAATTGGGAAGGTATACTTATTGTAACATCCTTATTTCAATGGAGTGACACTCAAGCAGCAAGGTCTTATTTTTTTCGGAGACTTTAGACCAAACTTTAAAATATAATAAGTCTTGATGTTATTAACAAGAAAAAATTATCAATGGTTTTGGAAGGCACTAGCAAGGGCAGAGTTTAATTGGCATTCCCAATATATCTGGGGAAGGTGTTATTGTTTAGTGAGGAAATTACCAGCGCAAAATTTCCTTCGATTCCCAGTGACCACAGTTTACTCAGGATCTCTGATGTCACAGGAGTCAAATACTACTTTAATGCAATGCAAGTTACTCTGATCTCACCTCAACTGATATTGGAATATCAGTTCAATGAATAAGGAATAAAAGGCCAGTACACAGCTTGTTAGAACAATGTGCTCACTCTACTCACAATGTTTAAGGTAAAACTGATGCATGGATTTCTGACTGTGAGGAGAGGTTTGTCCTATTTGTGATGAGGCTGTTTGGTTAAGCGCTGTGACAGAGAGACAGAAAGACACTCCACTCTGTACCATGGGGAACAAAACCACCCTGTTTACGGTGCATCAGACAGTGACAGAAACAACTATTGTCAGTTCCTATTGGACATTGATCATCTCAATCTCATCATCCACTGATGCTCAATAGCAGCCCAGAAGCCAGCGGCTCCCATCATCCCAGTTGGAAAGCAAAATGGGGAAGGAATAGCCAGAGAAAGTGGGAGTAACTGGGGAATTGGTGTAACTTACAGTGGGAGTGGCAGAAGAAGAGTGTGAAGGGAGATCATCAGTGGAAGAGAATGTAGCAGCAGGAGGGGCAGTGCAAGGGAAGTAGGACTGTAAGAAAAGAGTAGGACAGAGGAGGAAGAAAGGCAGATGAAGTTTTATTGACAGGGAAAAGCTTGCTTTTGAGGAAGTGAGATTGGATGAGAAAACATCACTGTACATGAAAATCAGGATCTGGTTTCCATTCAAAATTAAGAAAGGATTTCTTGTACTTTCTCTTCTATCACTTGATTCTTGTTCAGGTTGTACATGTACTATATATTTCTATATCTCCATCAAGTACAGACGACATGTTTCTTTCTCCCCTACGGTGGTGTTTCAATATTTTTGATTTTATTTTTACAGTATATATTTGCTTCCAATTCAAGGTGGATATGAGAATATGATTTGATCTTCTGCAGTTTGCCCATAATATAGAATTTATTTGAATATTTATCCTCATCACACTCGCTGATTAAAACAAAAAATGAATGAGTGCATGTCCATCCTGCAGATGAAAAATTTCTTCAGCTCTGGCTATTGCAGGGAATGTTACAAAGAACAGTGCCACACAAAATGCTAATGTTCTACCGCAAAATGCCAAATCCTAGTTTATCCTAAATTATTTACAATGTTTATAAACAAAACATGCAGAGGGGCGGAGTGTAAAAGGTGAATTCAACTCTGTGTTCGAAAATGTTAATTGTGGATCCCTCATAAAATGCGTTAACTACATCACTCATAAATTCACCAAAATAGGAAAAGCAAGAGACTGTAATTGTCCAATCATCATCTAAATAACATCTGGCGAACAGGAAGGAAATCACTGGTTGTTTGTGATATTCAGAAATGACGATTGTGAGAATGTGGAGGTGGCGAGCAGTGAAATGATGATCAATGTTATAGATGACACAAAGATGGGCTGGGGGTGGATCACAGTCAGGAGGGAAGTGTCAGGCTACAGGAGGATATAAACAGATTATTCAGATAGCCAGATCAATGGCCTGATGAAACTTAACACCGATAATTTGGGAAGATGCAAGTCAGAAGTAACAAGACAAGTGAGTACTCAAAAGTAAGTATGAAAGAGGAGGGCTAAATTTGCTCCTTTTTTCTTTGCAGCAGGGAAGGTTAAGGAGGGAATATGGTACAGGTGTACAAGAGCAAATGGGGTATGGAACGGATGAACAGACAGCAGCTGTTTTCCTTCGTCAAAGGATCAAAAACAAAGAGACACACTTTTAAAGTGAATGTCAGGGGATTGAGAGAGGATTTGTGGAATGTGTTTCGAACTGAGAGGATGGTATGAATCTGGAATGCTTTGTCTCGATGGGTGGTTGAGGCAGGTAACCTCACAAACGGTTAAAATGTCTTTGGATATGCACTTGCTGGCACAGACGTGATAGGCCTGTTTTTCATTGAATGATTCTTTGCAGTGGCAGCCATGAACACTCTGGTATATTCTGAAACAATTAACAATGGCAGTTGCTGCTTTGTTCCTTTGACTGTACTCAGTAAGTGGTTATATTACAAACCAGCATCATCTCATGCATCTTCAGCACTCACTCAACTAAAGGCAGCCCAGCCATCTCTGGGACCATCCAGTGGAATTCATATTCTCAGTGGATGCTGTCCAACAACAACACTGTCACTATTCGAGCTGTATGCAACCATTAGTAAAGCTACAGCCATAATATGAAGACAGCTTTTCCTCCATTATAATACAGACCTCTAGCAATAAGGGTGTTCTTTATCTGAAGCATAATAAGTTCTTTCCCAGGTATTCACTTTTACAAGCAGCAAGTTTTCCTGTATTTTGCTGCCAGTTGTTTATCATGGAATTTCCCAGCCCAACCTCTTTCCCATTTAACATTTTCTTGTGCACTGTCTCCCTGATCCCACACACCTCACTCCCTCACATCCCCCACACTCTCCATCCTTACTTGTTAATCTCTGAAAAACCTGCGCCTCCTCTCTATAATTTATTCCAACTCCCAACTCACTGTTTTGATTCCTTCTCTCGGCATGGTCATTAGACTGACCGTGCCTGATGTCCTATTCACCTCTACCTTCTGCTCAGTTCCTGATATTCTGCTTTGGTTCTCACTCTCCTGGTTTATTCAAATCCATCTGACTTGTACTAGAAAACATCCCCACAAGGATGATGCTACTTGTACAGTTAAGATACAATCTGTCTTTTTTGTACAGGTCCCCACCTGTCCTGGAAGAGATCCCAATGATACAACAATCTGGAACTCTCACCCCTGAACTAGATTTTTAACAACATGTTAAGCTTTAGTGTCTTCCTCATCCTTCTCTCTTTTCCACATGGCACGGGGAGTAATCCAGGGATTAAAGAGGATTATTCTTTCTCTTTCTCGCTCGCTGTCTCTCTCTCTCTATCATATACACACACACATTCAAACACACACAGAAAGACACTATATTACTTTGCAAAAGAATGCAAATAACCTTAAAATAATCGGAATGACAAGTGGAATGAAGTATTTAGTTAAAGGGAGGATGAGAGAAATTGTGCTTCTTCTGGATGTCAGTTTGCTCGCTGAGTTGGAGAGTTCATTTTCAGATGGTTCATACTGTACTAGGGAACATTATCAGTGAGCCTTCGGTGAACTGCTGGTATTATGTCCCATTTACTATTTATGTGTTTAGGTTTCCTTGAGTCAGTGATGTAATTTCCAGTATTGGTGATTTTATGTCCAGTTCTTTTTGTCAGAGAGTGTTCGATGGAATCAAAATCGATATGTTTGTTGATAGAGTTCAGGTTGGAATACTATTTTTCTAGGAATTCTCGTGCGTGTCTCTGTTTGGCTTGTCCTAGATGGATATGCAGACCCAGTCTAAATCGTGTACTTCCTCATCTATAAGTAAGGATACCAGTGATAGTGGGTCATGTCTTTTTCTTCTGGCCAGTTGTTGTTCATGTATCCAGGTGGCTAGTTTTCTGACTGTTTTTCCGATGTAGTGCTTGTAACAGTTCTTGCAAGGATTATTTTTGCTTGAGCAGAACAGACAAATATGTGAACTTATTGCAGTGCTCAAAAGTATGAAAAAACGTTGTAGAGTAAAACAGGAATACTCTGTTTCCGTTAGTTGGCATTACAGCATCAAGGAGTTCTAATTTCAAGCTTGTCAGCAAAAGAGCCAGGAATGAGATAAGGAAACACTTCTTTATTGAGAGAGTTGTTAGGATTTGGAATGGAACTGCCTGGGAGAGTTGTGGATGAACATTAAAAAAATAGAACTGGATATGCATTTGGAAATATGAATTTAACAGGCTGCAGAGATAGGGCTGGCAAATGGGAGGGGCTTGGGAGACATTCCTGGAACTGATGCACACACAGTGGCCAATGGCCTCCTCCTGTACTTTAAGGTTTTGCACTCTATCATGTGTCTGATGCGAATAAAAGTCAGGATCCGATTATTTCCCATTGTAAATACTCACGAATATCTGATTATTTAGTGCAGCATAAGCATTTAAAATGCAACTACTGCAAGGTCAGCTTCATTAAATAATCTAATTATTACTCAGAATATGAATATTTGAAATGTTGAATTCCAATTACGAAAACAAATCTGTCATTGCTTTGGCACAAATCTCTTTGAAAAGGTTTGACTTTTCACTTACACGATAATATGCTCATCGTTTTTGTTCACTGTCTGCATTTCAAATTAAATGACATTCTTTCTAAAAGTTAAACGTTTTCAAATTGTCGTTCACTAAAATTTGATAGCACAAATCATTTAGTTAGTTTAATATTCACAGAGCATTTTGAACTATAGCCATTTTTAATTCGCTGACAAATAGCTGAAGCTTGTACATTTTAGTGAGAAATTGAACTGATTGATATATATAAATATATAAGAATGCTAATTCTATTTGATTATTCAATCGTTAGCTCACCCTGAACATGTAATCACTCAGAAGCCAACCACTTTCAAAATGTTGGAGTGACAATGCATTGTTTTAAATCCTGACATTGTGTGTGTAATTCTGATCACCAAAAGAGTTACATCCATGTTGTTTGTTTGATACAAAATAAAATGTACATTCTTTATTTCTGTGTTAGAAAATCTTGACAGGAGTTTATAGTTTTGTTCCATAAATATAGAATCAGCCTAATTCTTTTCAGAGATTATAGTTCAGTCGAATAATGATAGTTGACGTCTTATTTTTGCGCAATTCACGAAACATAGCAAACATCTGATTAATACATGGGTCACCCAACAGATTGTATCTGAAGAAAACAGCAGCAAATGACAAGTCAAGAATTACGTTAATAACTGAACTTGGCGGAGCCTGTCTGGTGTAGGACACGTCACATATTGCACTGGCAGTCAGGTGAATGGAACAATGAACAACATAACTGGAAGTTTTGGGCTAACGCCCCTCCCCAGCTTCCTAATCTCACTCAGATCACTCCCTCACACATTCAACAATTGAAAAGAATCCAGAGGCTGGGTGAAACATAAAGCACAGAACAGTACAGCTTAGTGCAAACCCTTCAAGCCTTCTTGTCCTGCCGAACGTTTATCCTACTCGAAGTTCAGGCTAACTGATATACCGTTCATTGTGCTATCATTCATGTGTCTATCCAATAGTCACTTAAATATCCGTTATGCAGCTGACTCCACTAACGCTGCTGGCAGTGCATTCCAAGCACCCACCACTCTCTGTTTAAAGAACCTACCTCTGACATCTCCTCAAACCTTCTTCTAATCATACTAAACTTATGCCCGCTCGAGATAGCCATTTCCACCCTGCGAAAAACTCTCTGGCTATGAATTCTGCCTATATCTCTCATCATCTTATACACGTCTATGAAGTCAACTCCCATTCTTTATTGCTCCAAGGAGGAAAGCCCTAGCTCCCTCAACACTTCTTTGTAAGACATGCCATCCAGTCTCGTAAGCTTACTGGTAAATCTCCCCGGCACTCTCTCCGAAGTCTCAACATCTTTCAGAAATGAGGCGACTAGAACTGAATACAATTTTCCTCGTGTAGTCCCAAGAGAGATTCTTGGCGCTGCAGTGTAACCTTGCGGCTCTTAAACGCAATCCCTGGCTAATGAAAACACCAGACATCTTAACAACCTTATCAGCTTGGGTTACAACATTGAGCATCCTATGATATGGACCACACGATCCTTATGGTCCTCCAGTCTACCAATAATCCTGCCTTTAAACCTGTATGCTGCATTCGAATTCGACCTTAAAAAATGAATCGCTTTACACTTATCCAAGTTGAACTCCATCTTCCATTTACCAGCTAATCCTGTCAATGTCCAATTACAACCTAAGACAGCCCTTAACAATATCCATAACTCTAACATCTTTATTACATTGTAAAACTTACTAAAGCACCCTTTCACTTTATCATCCAAGTCATTTGTAAAAATCACAAAGAACAGCAGACCCAGAAACGATTCCTGAAGAACGCTACTGGTCACCAACCTCCAGGATGAATCCTTTCCATGTTCTACCACTATCAGTCTTCTACAGGTCAGACAATTTGTATCCACACACACAGGTTTCCGTTTCCTTGTACCCCATGCCTCCTTACTTTCTGAATGGGCCGATCTTATGGTAACTTTATGAACCACCATGCTAAAATCCATGTACATCACATCCACTGCTCTACCTTCATCAACGTGTTTGATCCCATCCTGAAAGAATTCAATAAGTTCTGTGAGGCATGATTGTCCCTCAAAACGCCATGCTGACTATCTCTAATCAAACTATCACTTTCCAAGTAATCATAAATTCTGTTTCTCAGAATCCTCTCCAATACTTTTCCCAATACAGAAGTAAGACTGACTGGCCAGTATTTCGCAGGATTATCCCTATTGCCTTTCCTGAACAAGGGAATAACTTTTTCCACCCTCCAATCATCAGGCAATACTTCAGTGGACAGTGGGGATGCAAGGATCATCTACAAAGGTGCAGCAATCTCTTCCCTCACTTCCTCTGGTAACCTTGGGTGCTTCCTGTCTGGTCCAAAGGACTTATCTATCCTTCTGTTTGTACTTCAATCAGTCTGTACTCACCTTACTTTGTCTCCCCCCTGTCCAAACAACTGATTGACTGGTTTCCATTTCAGGGCTATATACAGTGCTGCCCTCCTGAGCAGCTACAGTTCCAAATTTCCCATGGAATGGAAATAATGTGAACGCACCAATGTCTTCCTGATGAAGGGACTGTGCTCAAAGTTTTCACTCTCCTGCTCCTCGGTTGCTGCCTGACTCACTGAGCTTTACCAGCAACATACTTTTCGACTCTGATCTCCAGCATCTGCAGTCCTCACGTTTTCCATTACTGAGGGCTGACCTCTCTGCACACTAAGCAAAGTAAGGTATTTGGAGCTGTCTGTTCAGTTCTGGAACGTTGCATTTGATTAACACATAAATTAAAAAAGAAATTACAATTCAACAATTATTCATTCAGTCCCAGAGTTACAGTTTTAGTTCATGGAAAGGCAGTTTGATAACAAACAATAAATGACTGAAGAACTGCAAGGTACAGAGTATTCCATGTGCTATATTCCAGGCTGGATGTCCTTTACCTTAATGTTGGGAATATTATCGGACCGACAGGTGTGATAAGGGAATGAGATGACATTTTTGCAGTGTGACATTTTTGCCATCACAGAGATGTGTTTGAGGGTGGTCAGGGCTGACAACTCAATATTCTGTGGTACAAGAACTATGGACAGCACAGGAGAAGGGTAAAAGAGAAGGTGGCGTTGCCTTATTAATTATGGAGTCAATGACGGCAGTTAGCTAGCATCTTATCTTGGAAGGGTATTAAAATGACGCTTTGTGCGTTGAGGTTAGGATCAAAACGATGACAGATGCACTGCTGGGGATATATTATCGACTCTCACATAAAATTAAATACAGCAGCAGATATATAAACAATTCACTGAGGTGTGTAAAAACAATAATAGGATTATTATATTTAGACATTTCAATTCCAAATATTCATTAGGACTGTTTTTTTTTAAAGTGGGGAAGATGACTTGACATTTATTCCAGAGAGACTCTTATATCAACATGGAGCAGATACAACGATGGGCGGAGCAGCGCATAGGCGTCACTGTGGGGAGCGAAGCCAGTCAGGTGCCAGGCAGGTTTGGGAGAGCATTGTAGGACCAGTGACCGTGACTCAAGCATTTTTAGCTTGTTAAGGAAAAGACCAAAAGAAAATGGTTTGAAAATTAAAAGTAAATTGGATGATGGAGGCAGGTCTTACCAAGAGAAAGACAGGATCTGGCCACAGTACAGTTGCTTCTGGGTGAAACTGTAACAGAACAGCGTATAGGTGGGGGCGGGGGGGGGGGATCAAATGCTCACAATGGAATTGATGAGAGTGTCACCACAACATGTTACACCAAAGATGAAATGTAGAAAATCCAGCCCAGAGAGTCTGGGATATCTACATATATTCAGAATGGAATTAACAATGAAAGAGAAGCTTAAAACAGGCATAAAGGGAACAGGTCAATTGTGGTCCCAGAAGAGGAGAGAACGTGAAGGTCTAAACTCAAGAAAGTAAGTAAAAGAGCAAAAAGAGGGTGGGGGTGCAGCGGTGATAAAAATATTAGTGGGCAGCATTTTCAAGAATCCAAAGACATTTTATCGGTTTATTAAGGGTAAGAGGGTAACAAGAGAAAGAATAGAGAGTATTAGGATCCGAGGAGGCAGCATGAGCACAGCCAGAGAATATGTCAAAGACGTACTACATATTTGTCTTCACTTTGGAGGAGCAGTTACTGTATTCAATGTCTGTTCCTGACAGTGTGACCTTGCGCAAATTGACACAGAATCTGAGGAAGAATTGGAAGTTGGTGTATGATAAAATGTGGCCAAATCCCTTGATACGGATGAACTGTATCTTCGACTGACGTGGAAGATGAGGGAGGAGATTACAGGTTCTTAAACGTTGTGTTGCTTTTTTTTTTGTTTTGCCTCTGGCCACAAAGTTGGTATGATCGAACATGATAACATCTAATGTAGGTTCAACTTCCACACAGAAATCTAGAAAAAAAGCCATGGGATTAAAGACCACCAAGTCTCACCTCAGTGGGAGGGAAACAATTGTAGAAAATTGAGATAGCTGTTGAGGAATGATCACTAAATATGTTCAAGGCTGCGATGGACAGAGTTTTAAACAAGGGTTACAGGGAAAATGCTGGAAAATGGAATTGAAGGTTATCAGAATAAATGTACCCTAATTGAAAGGAAAAACAGAGTCAGCGAGCGGATGGGCATTATATCGCTCATATATCTAATGGTAAACCTTTTCACTGTATTCACTGTAACACCAGCATCTCTCCCTCCAGAATGAGACACCGTTTGGAAAGCAATCAATAGATTCAAGGAATTCACAAATGCAGTACTCATAGACAGAAAAGATCAGAGGACTGCGCCAAGGTGGATTGGCTGTCAGGGTGAATATTTGCATCAGCGCAGTCACCACGACGAGGAGGAAAACCTCAGCAAGACACTCTCCAATTCCAAGTATGGGTCTGGGGTCAAGGGGTGCTTAAGTCCCAAACAATGCATCACTGCAGTGTTTCCCTCCTTCCCTAACCAAAACTAAATGTGGAGTGGTCTATTGACGTGCTGTTAGTGGCAAAATAGGTAGTAATGCTTTGGTTCCAGAGGCTTTGGTGAGCAGAGGCTCAGCAAAAGGTACAGGTTAGCTCACATAAAGTCTTTTTAATTTTGGTTTGACAACAGTTGAGATGGCAATTAGGGCAGTTGCACGTTCCACCTGCGGGATGTGGGAGCTCAGGGGGATTTCCTTTGTCCCTGATGACTACACGTGTGGGCAGTGCAACCAGCTGCAGTTCCTGGGAGACAGTGTTCAGGATCTGGAGTTGGCTGTTATCCGGATCATCCAGATACAGAGTACTTCAGAGGTAAGAGCTTTAGTGAGGTGGTCATACACAAGTCCCTCCCTTAGCCATGTTTCTTTAAAGACTGTCATAACCCAGTCCCATGTAAAGATCCCCGCCCTGAGTTCATCAGCCTTACCTGTCAGCCGTGTTGCATTTAAATAAACGCAATTTAATCCAGCAGGCGTTCCTTGCTTCCTGTCGTGTTCCAGGCAGAGAGTAGCTGGACGACAACCAGGAATGGGGAAGGGAGTAGGCAGAGAGTGTAGGAATCCCCTGTGGCATTCCTCTCGAAAACAAGTATACCATTTTTGATACTGACTTTGTGGTGTTGGGAAATGGGTGTCAGGAAATGACCGTTTAGGGGAAAGCAGCAGTAGCCAGCTTAGTTGCATTACGACTGGGTCTGGGGAGCAATGGGAAAGGATAAAAGTAAACAGGGTCTTAGAAATGAGAGATTCTGTGGCCTCAAACGGGAAACCAGGATGGTGTGTTGCCTCTCAGTTGTCAGTGTCCAGGATGTCTCTGAGTTTCTGCTGGAGTTGGGGGGCGTGGGGGGAGGTGTGAACTGTTAGAAGTCATTGTGCACGTTGGCACAAATGACACAGGTAGACATAGAAATGTGGTCCTTCAGAGTGATTACTGAGAGCTCGAAGAAAAGGTAAAAAACAGGACGTTGACAGTCACCTGATGACTTCCATTTTCATGAACTAGTGTAGGTAAGAACAGGAAGATATGGCGGATAAGTATGTGACTAAAGAATTGGTGCAGGGGGTGGGATTCATATTTTTTGATCATTGGGAGCTTTTCTGTGACAGAGTTGACCTGTTCAAGAGGGACTGGTGGCACATGCACTGGACGGGGGACCAATGTATTCGCAGCCAGTTTTGCTCGTGCTACAAGGGAGTGTTTAAACGAGATTGGCAGGAGGTGGTACCCTCAAGAGCAAGTGTGAGGCTGGAAGGAAATACAGTATTCAGAAATAGTACGTTGAGGAGATAGACCAGGCTGGAACATTTAGGGAGCAAGGAGTGCCTGTTGATTAAATTGCATTTATTTCAATGTGAAAGAGCTGACAGGTAAGGCCAATGAATTCAGGGTGTGGATAGATAATCGGCACTGGATAGTCTAGCTATTACAGAAACATGGCTGAGGGATGGGTAGGACTGACCTTTAATGTAAAAGGATAAATGCATTAGGAGGGACAGAGATGGTGGAAAGTTGGAGGGCAGTAGCATTTCTAATCAAGGGGAGTAGAAAGCACTGATCAGAGATAAAATAACTGATGAATCATCCAGTGAGGCTTTGTGGGTGGAACTAAGAAAGAAGAAGCGGATGGTGACCTTATTGGGGTTGTAATATAGGCCCCCAAACAGTCAACAGGAATTACAGTAACAAAAATATCTAGAGAGTTTGGGGAGACTTGCAGGGAACATTCGGGTTGTCATAATAGGGGTTTTAATTTTTATAACTCAGACTGGAACTGCCAGAGCATTAAGGGATTTGATGGGATGGAATCAATTAAGTGCGTCAGGAAAGTTTCCTCCAGCAGTATATAGAGGGTCCTAATCGGGAAGGGGCAATATTTGACCTACTCTTACGAAATATATCAGGATAGGTGAGTGAGGTGACAGTAGATGTGCACTTTGGGTCCAGTGACCATAGTTCTGTTAATTTGCAAATAGTTATGGAGAGGGAAGAAATTGGTCCACAGATTCAAGTTCTAAATTGGGGCAAGGTTAATTTTGATAGACTCAGACAGGCGTTTGCAGGAGTTGATCGGAGTAGTCTGTTTGCAAGCAAAGGGACCTCCAGCAATTGGGAGCTTAAGATCTATATGTTCCTGTGAGGATGATAGGAACGTTGACAGGAATGAGGAACACTGGATAACAGGAAATGTTTAGGCTTTGACCAAACAAAATGTGGAGGCGTGTCTCAGGTAGAGGCAGCTTGGATCACGGAAATCCCTGGAGGTGTACAGGGGATATCGGAGTTTACTGAAGAAGGAAATTAGGAGGTTGAAAAGGTGGTATGAGATAACCTTGACTGAGAAGATCAGGGTGAATCCAAAGAGGCACTTTAAGTATATTAAAGGAAAATCATTAACTAAAGAGAGAATAAGACCCCTCAAAGGCCAAAGTGGACATGCATGTGTAGTACCATAAGAGATAGGCGATATCCTCAACAAATATCTCACCTCTATATTTACAGTGGAGAAAGATATGAATATATGGGAATTTGGGGAAATTAGTGATGATATCTTAGGGACAGTCTGTATCACAGTAGAGAAGGTAATTGATGTACTAGAATCTTTGAAGTTGGAGAAATCTCATGGTCTTTACCAGATATATCCAAGAACACTGAAAGGGGCTAGAGAAGAATTTGCAGGGGCCGTGGCTGATAATTTTGATCATCAGTTATCACAGGTGAGATCCCAGAAGACTGACGGATAGCAAATGTGCACTTAATCAAGAAGGACTGAAAAAATAAAGCCTGGGAAATACAGACCAGTCAGCTTAACATCTGTGGTAGGTAAATTACTTGAGAAGATTCTGAAGGATAAGATGTACATGCATTCGGAAAACAAGGTTTGATTAGGAATAGTAAGCATGGCTTTTTCAGTGGAAGTTCATGCCTGAAGAATTTGGTAAATTTCTTTGATGACGTGACCAGGAAGGTTGACTAGGTCGGGCCAGTAGACGTCCAAATGTGTGGTGCTGGACAAGAACAGCAGATCAGGCAGCATTGGAGGGGAAGGAAAATCGATGTTTTGGCATATCCCTATCATCAGGAATGTCCAAGATTTCGATACTCCTGCTTCTTGAATGCTGCCTGACCAGCTAGGCATTTCCAGTGCCACACTTTGCAACTCTGATCTCCAGCATCTGCAGTGTTCACTTTCTCCAAGGGTGGTAGATCTGGTCTATATGGATTTCAGTTACACCAGAACAGGATGAGGCTTTTCAGCCCCTGGAGTATGATATACAGTTACAGGAGGAGGCCAATCAGCCCTCAAGGCAACAGAACTAGACCCATTCTAGATCATGCAGCAACATGATCAGGCTATTCAGCTACTTGAAGTCAATAACACAGGAAATGGAAGAGGCAACAAAATGACTGGCCTATGGGGTACACTGGAATAACACCAGGCTATATAGCCTGTAAAGCCTTCAATAAGGTCAGGGCTGATCTCTCCCGGCATTAATTTCTCTTCTCTGCCCAATTCTTTGTAGCCCTCAACTCCCTGATGTGTCAAGATCCATTAACACCATTCTGCTCCCCCACACTTTCAGAGATGTAGCTGTCTGAGATAGAGAGGCCAGAATAGTCACTACCCTCTGAGAGAAGGAAACAGTCCCCACGGATCTACCTTGACCTTTGACATGAACAAAATATATGAGCACAGTATCAGAGTGACTGGCCCTGACATCACGGCAGGGTGTGACTGAGGAATGTGTCAAGGAGACTGAATAACATTGAACCTAATGGGAATCAGTTGTAAACTCCCAAGTGGTTGGGCCATTCAGGACACCATGTGGCTGGTGCAGATCAATCCTCTCAGTCCCTAGATATCTATGTTGGCGATCTTCAGGGTAGCGTCCTCGGCACAAACATCTTCAGCTGGTTCATCAACGTCTTACCCTCCATCATTAGATCAGAAGTGAGGATGCTCAGAAAATATCACATAAAACATCAAAACCTGGTCAACGTTCAAGCTCATGCTGTTAACGTCTAGGTAACATTAATGTAACAGTACTACTGGACCCTGAATATTTCCAAAGAACTAAAAAAGAGCAGGTCATTCTGAATCTCAAGCTGGTGTCACAGAAATGTGAGAACACCATTCAGCCCATTGAAGCTATTGGATAAGAAGAGGCACAGCCCATTTACTATCTCTTAACTATTGCACAAGAAGATTTTTTTAAAAACTACAAATGTTGGAATGCAGGAGACTGGAAGAACGCAATAGGCCAGGCAGCATCAGGAGAAGAAGTCCAATCCTTGGGCATAAGCTTTCTTCATGACTGGGGTGGGGATAACGGTGTGTACAGATAAATCGTCGAGGTGCAAGAGTAGGAGGAAGCGGTGTGGTGAGGTGGGGAACACAGTTAGAGGGTACCACCGGGTTGGTCAATGGGAGGAATGAATCCAGGTGTCAGTTGGAAGATGGATTGATCAGAGGAAAGGAAGGAGGAGAGGCTGGGAAGGGAGTCGGGGTATTGGAAGGGAGGTTACTAGAAATTGGAAAAGTCAATGTTGAGTCTCCCGTGCTGTAGGCTGCACCGGTGGAATATGAGGTGTTGTTCCTCCAGTTTGTGCTTTGGTTCGTTGTGGCAATGGAGGAGGTCAAGGATGACCATGTCGGAAATGGAGTGGGAGGGGGAATTGAAATCGGAGGTGATTGGGAGGTCAAATCTGCCCTTACTGGCCCAGCTGAGATGCTCAGCAAAGCATTCCATTTAGTTTACATTTGGTCTCCCTGATATAGAGAAGACCACATCAGTAGCACCAGATACAGTTAACGAGGTTGGATCCCATCACCTGACACATCTTCCACAAGGACCAATCACTTCACTAATTTTGGTTCGTGCCACACTCCCCACCAAACCCGCCAAGCCCCACTGGCATCTGACCCTGCAGATGAAAAAAATGCATCACCTGCTGGCACACCACCTCCCTCATCTCATCCAAGACCCCAAACAGTCCTTCCACGTGAAACAGAGGTCACCTGCCTCTCCTTCAACCTAGTTTACTGCATCAGGTTCACCTGATGTGGTCTTCTCTACATCGGGGAGAGCAACGTAAACTAAGGGCTCATTTCGCCGAGCATTAAGACCGGGCCCACAGCGGCCGACCTGAGCTCCCAGTCACCACCCATTTCAATTCCCCTTCCCAATTCCTTTCCAACATGACCTACTTGGCCTCCTCTGTTGCCACAGTGAGTCAGACCGCAAATTGGATGAACAACATCTTACCTTCTGCCTGGTTAGCCTACAACCTGGAGGACTCAACATTGGGTTCTCCAATTTGGAATAACCTTCCTAACCATGGCCCTACTCCCTTTCCAGTCCCGCCTTCTCCCTTCCATTTCACCAAATGACCCCACCTTCGAGCTCCCAACCGGATTCATCCCTCCCATCGACCAACCAGGTTGCACCCACCACTTGTGTCCACCTATCTGCAACTTAACCATCCTGCTGCTCTCCCCACCCCAACCACTCCATCCCCTCTTTATCTGCAGTTCCCCCTTCCCCCACTCGCAGTCCTGAAGAACGGGTATACTTGAAGTGTTGACTTCTCCACCTCCTGATGCGGCCTGGCTTGCTGTTTCTTCCAGCCTCCTGTTTGTTTAATGTTACACAGGAAGGTAAGGAATCTAGTCAGCACAACACGCAAGTAAGCAGCTACCACGCGTCACCCAATAGTGGACCTCTTCCCTGGAACGATGAAGGGGACATTCAACGACCCGAGACATTGACAAATGAACAGAAGAAGCCATTCAGCCCATCCAAACTGTTACACTAAAATAGGAGGATGTAATTGATGCTGCAACACTACAAACTAATGAAGCAGAGGCTGCACAGACAGATTGCTCCATGTTGTGCCTCCTGGCTCCTTTGCTAATGTTTCACGCGTGTTACATTAACATGGTTTGCTGATGGTAAGAAGGCACACCGAATGGTTTGTGGCATATCTCAAGGAGGCATCTTCCATCTCCGAGAAGACAGGGCTAGTCTTCTGTATGGATGTCAGAAGCTTTTGAGAATGACCAACCCTGTCAGAATGTGGCTGCTGACAAGTTTGTGAACAACATGATGCTCAGTGCAGGGTCTCACTCCAACCGTGCGTTGAGACGGAGAGAGTTTGGTCAGAGCCTGGAGCTGTCTCTCAACCAACATGGGGGCTCCAAAGGGACATGTAAACTATCACAGAGTCATAGAGTTCAACGTGCCCTTTAGCCCAAACTGGACCATTCAGACTAAAATGTCCATCCATGCTAACTCCATTTTCCTGTACTTGGCCCATGTCCTTCTTAACATTCCCTATCATATATTTGTCCAAATGAGAAAACATAAATTGCGGGAAACACGTAATATTTCACGGTATCAATGCTTAGTTTTGAAAATAATGAATATTGGTCCATAACGCTCAAGTTTTATTGCAATCACATTTTATTCTTTTTTCGCATTACAGATTAAGCACTCATTTCCTTCACACTATCCTTGTGGCACCTTCAACGCAGGGATTACTCTGGCGCATTGCCTGTATTCTGTCTCATTGTGGCAAGGAGATCATTCCTCATAAAGGAGAGAAAATCTGTTCACAGCGTCCCAAGTACTGTTTCAATAACACTTTACAAATTCAGTAAGGTGTCTTCATACTTATACTTCCATCATTTTGCAATGAAGGACACTATACATTTACTGGGCTGATTACCTACTGCTCCGTATGAATTCTATCAGTGGCTCATGACCAAAGACATCCACCTCCTTTTCACCAAGAACACTTGCCATCATCTCACCTTCGCATAAATACAAACTGGGAAGGATGGTATTTTTTGCCAAATCATTTTGTTGCCTTGAAAAACGTTATGCTTTAAGCACAGCCACGCCAACAACAACACCACTATTGCCATTGGAGATGGTTACAGATGCTGCAGCGGTGATGGCCTAGCTGTATTTTCTCTGGAATAATAACCCAGAGACTCAGGTGATAACCGAGACCCCGGTTTCGAATCCCACCACGGCAAATGTTGGAATTTGCATTCAATAAAATGTCAGGAATGGAGACTCTAATGAAACCATTGTGTTTGTCCTACCTGGAACACTAATGCACTTCAGAGAAGGAAATCTACTGTCTTCACCCGGTCGGATTTACATGTGACTCCAGACCACAGCACTGTGGTTAACACACAGTTGTAGTTTGAAATGGCCAAGCCAGCCGCTCAGTTATATCACTTACTAAAATTTTCAAATAAATGAAACCGGGCGGACCTCAGCACTGACTACTTAAAGCCCACAGGCTGCAGTGGGTCAGGGAGGCGGCTCACCAACACCTTCTCAAGGACAATCAGGAAAGGAATTAATTACTGGCCCAACATCCCATTACTGAATAAAAGAAGATGATGACACTCAAGGAAGAGAGACAAAGGGACATAGCGCACTTCAAACTGGGACATGGAGGTACACCTCACATGGGCATGCATTTCAGTAATATGGGAACAGGAGAAAAATAAATAAGATTAGTCTGGACTATTATTTCCACTCCAGCTAATCATCAACAGTCCCTCTGTTTGTTTCTTTCTCTCTACCTCTCTCTTTCTCTATCTATTCAACTCACTCCTTCTCCCTTTCACAACAGCCATCCCTGTCATCAACATCGAACACACTATTTCCCAGCTGCATTCAGTTCTGATGTATGGTGATTGGACGCAAAACTTCACTTTTATTTTTCTCTCGACCTGAGGCTGCCAAATCTGTTCAGTTTCTCTGGCACTTACTCGTTCCTTTTGTTTCTGATCTCTAGAGGCATTTTTTTCCTCTACCTTTCATGGGATGTCTGCATCACTGACAGGGCAGCATTTGTGGACCTCACTAAATGCCTTTTACTGTGAGGCCATTCCTTAAGGTATTGGGTCTGACGTCAGTCTTAATTCAGACCAGGCAATAATGTGAGATTTAATCACCAAAGGACAACAGTGAAATAGATAAACTTATTGACAAAGTGCTGGTGGGATTATACTAGTAAAATTCACTTTTATTTCCAGTTCCTGTCATTTGAATTTAAGTTCTGTCATCATCTGTGATAGGATTTGAAACAGTATCCACAGTGTAGTTACCTGGGCCACTGAATTACGTGGCCAGCGACATTACTACTCTGACACCGTGTCCCTGTCATGAATTTACTTTACAGACAAGAACAAGATTTTGATGGAAACATTTGTAACGGAAAGAGTGATTAGAAGAGAACAGGAACCATAAAGTCTGACTTTTACCAAGGTATAGATAATGGTTTATTTAGCATTCACACTGACGTCAAGATAGGGTCTGGCGCTACCATGGAGCTGGGAGTGAGTTGCTTTGGTGATGGAGAGAATACCAAGACACAAATCAATTCGGGGAAAATAGGTACTTTGTGGTTGTGAACAGTCTTGTTTTCAGATGTTTGTGTGTGCGGGGGTGTGGGCGGTTCTGAAATTTGTGGGTAATGAATGCGTTTGCATTTGAAACTGAAGACAATAGTTTCAGTATTTACTAAATATAGATAACAGAAATAGCACAGAAATTCACCATGGGATTAATAAATCGATAGTGATGGGGAGACTTACCAGGAACACCAACAATAGCGAGCATGGGATAGTAACCAGCCTGAATAATCAGCAGTACACCTAATATCCGATCTAGTAATATGTGCCAATACCAGGAGAGATACAAAAGACCCCAAGATAAACTCCTGTCCATTGTTGCAGTATTCCAGTCTATTTTTCTTAGATTATGAACCATTGTTGCGTCATTCCAGTCGGCTGTTCTCAGATTCTGATCCATTGTTGGTATATTCCAGTCTAATGCTCTCAGATTCTGATCCATTGTTGGTATATTCCAGTCTAATGCTCTCAGATTCTGATCCACTGTTGAAACATTCAATCTACTGTTCTCAGATTCTGGCCCATTGTTGGAACATTCCAGTCTATGGTTCTCAGATTCTGATCTCTCCTTTCCCTGTCGCTGCAACTGATGATCCTTGTCAGTGTTGCTGGTGATACATCTGCATCAATAATGGGAAAAAGCATTGGAAGAAGCCCCGTACAAATAGAAGAGGAAAACTATCCAGTGACATAATTAGGATCCATGGAGAGTGACATCAATCACAGTCATTGAACAAACAGATCCAGATAACTCCTTTTGGAATACGACTTTCAGTTCAAAATAACAACTGGATTGAATTGAATGTTGACATCGCTGGCTAATGGTCACATCTCCCATTTCCATTTGCTCTCGTGGAGTTAATTGTGAGGGAGAATTATTGACGTTTTCTTATCGCGGGTTAGATGATTCTGCTGTGTTATTCATTTACAATGCTGTAACCACCTGAACGCTCCACCATGACCATCCACAAAAAAAAAATCACAATCTACATGTGGTTTCCGTGCTGGTCTCTCCTTGACTAGAACAGGCGCCAAGCAACAGATTCTCAGTGGATATATTTGCCCTGACCATAGACAGGAAGTGTGGATATGTCTGGTCATTCCACTCGTGACAATGCTGAATCTTCAACACACAATTTGATTGAGCACTGTTTTATGTAAACTAACAAACACCTTAATACATTATATTGGCTTCAAAGCGGTAAGACTTACAGTTTTGGAATTCAGTCCAAAGCCAAATGTGGCATGTTCTCACAAAGCCAGTCCTTTTACAGGGTTATGTTGTCCTTGGTTGTTTTGAAAGAGGGTCTAAAGGACCCAAGATTCCAATATGTCAGAATTTTTAAACGTTCTTTGGGGTCCTTTTGTTTATACCTAACACATAATGCCTCATCCAAGAAGCCTTTCAAGTCTCTAAAAAGTACCCTGTATAATCAGGAGGACCTGTCCAGCTCCCTCGGTGGACAGGTTGGATCAGTTCAGGGGTTTGTTGAGTCAGGGTCACTGGACGCTCTCTGCCTCCTTCTGCCCTTCCGACACTATAACCTGTAAGCAGTTGTGTCAGTTTTATTCTTGGTGCTAAGGGGTTTTGTTTATTGGGATTGTTGCAAGTATATTGGAACAGCATCTTTAAATCGGGATAGCCTGTCAGGTTCGGATACGATACGTTATTCAGGTATTCTATTTTCGGTTCCTTATGTTTAATTTTGTAATTTGGCAAATAAATGTCATTTGTTTAAAACTCGGCAGTCTGACCAGCTAATTCTCTCTGGGAATATCAGCTGTACACTAACCTTCAACAAGTAGAAAATTTACCGTCCGGCTACCTGCTTAAAATGTTTTGAGAGGAGGGTCTGGTCCATAACAGATTAGGGGCCTTCGCGGAATTTAGACAGCGAGTGGCAATTGATATTGTCTCTTACTTCGTGTGTTGATTAGGTGAGTAAACAGACCTTCAGATAGCAATGGTTCCTGCAGGAACAAAGCTTGTTTTGGAGGTGGAGAAAGTAACCTTGGGGGTTTTACGAAATGCACATAAGTCCAAGCCACAGGAATTAGTAGACAAAGGGAGTTAAAGCTACCGTCTGGTGTGAGGAAAGATGAGATGAATGCAGCAGTAGCTCAGCATTCCAATTTGCTGGAAACTCCATCAGGATCTGTGGAGATGAGTAAGCTTCAATCGCAAAAGAGGCAGCTTGAGTTGGAAGCAGAGGTGAAGCAGTTTGAGCTACGACTAAAATCAGAAGAGGAAGAACGATAACGAATAGGTTTAACAGAGGAAAGAGAAAAAAATAAATAGCTTCAGCAAGAGAGAAAGAAAAAGAGGGAGCATTTGAGCTTCAGAGATGGACACTTAGAATGGAAAGTCAGCTGAAAAGGATGAGGATGAAGGCTGAAGGTCAGCTTAGTGAGGTACAGACTGAAGATGGGTAAACCCATGGTCGTCCAAAGCCTGGTGAGAAATGCGTTTCAGTATATTCACAGCTTGCCTAAATTAATGACTAGGAAATTGGCTAAAGAATTTCAGTGGCCAGTGACCATGTAGGTTTTGTTGACCCAAACAAAACTTATAGGTAGAGCGAGTGAGGTATGCGCAACACTATCAGAGGAGGGATCCGGGGAGTATGAGGAGGGGAAAATGTACATATGAGCATGTGCCAAAAGCCGACAGACAACGTGAGGAATTTAAGGAAGGATCCTATTCGAACCCATATTGAGTTTGAAAGAATCACACAAAGCAATTTTGATAGATGGATAAGAGCTTTAGAAAGAGAGCAAACCTACAATGCTCTGAGAGAGACAATTACTTTGGAGGAGTTTAAGCATTCACATAGTGCAAACTCATTTGGAAGATACTACAGTAATAAAGGCAAGGCTGGAAGCTGAAGAGGCTGATGATTATGACTGGTGATTATTGTTATAAACATTGTTTTGGCTTCCAGAGTCAATTTCAGTCCATGATGGATAGAAATTGGGGCAAAGAGAAATCCCCACGTAGAAAGGGAGACGTAGATCTCGGTGAAGGCAATACTTGAAAGAGGCAGAGAAGATTTTTTAAAAGCCTCCGGTGTTTTCATTGCAACAAATTAGGTCACGTGAAATCACTGTTTTGGTGGATTCAGAAAAAAACACAGACATAGGAAAAAGGAATAAATCTGGGAGTTTTGATGGAGCGGTAACAGAATGCAGAGTGGAAACTAGAAAGCTGCATCAGAGTCTATAATCTGATTGGAGGTTTGTTACGGAGGGAGTACCAGATCTGCTTATAAAATATACCTGCAAAGGGAAAGTTTATTCACATAGGGCAGTTAAAGAGAATGCAATATTAAGAGACACAGGATACTCTGTGAATTGATAAGGAGATATGTACTCCTGAAGGAATATTTCCAGAAAAGGTACAGCGAAAGGCAATTCAGCATGAGACAAAAGGTGCAAAATCATGTAAAGTGAGCATAGCGTGTCCAAGAAAAGTGTGGGGAAATTGTGGTACAGGTATTGGACAAACTCAGCTCCAGGAATACAATTTGTCCTTGCGGAAAATATAGCTGATTCAGTGGTAGGATTACTGCTCCTCTCGTTGAAAAGCCAGTGGATATGCAGGCAACTGAATCAATGTAGGAGTCTTATCCTTGAAATTTTCCTGATTGTGGGTAACAAAGTCCCAATGTCACGAGTTGAAACAGAAAATACCAAAAGTGTAAAGATAAGGAAGCTTAAGTGGCATGAACAGATACTTTGTTCCATCAGAAAGTTGAGAGAAAACAGGAGCAAATAGGTGATCATGTTTTTTTTTTTTTGCTCAGCTAAACTAATTGAGTCACAGCAGAAAGATAAAGGTTTAAAGCAGTTGCATCAAAAAGCACATACGTTCGGAATTTTGAATGTATCCCTGAGCTTTATTACCTGAAAAATGATGTCCAAATGAGGAAATGGAGACTATCATATATTCAAGGAGATGAGAAATGAGAAGAGATTCATCAAATCATATTCCCAATGTGGTACAGAAACGAGGCGATGCGAATGGTGGATGAGTTACCATCGAGAAGTCAGTTCGGAGTGATGAAAAAAAACAGACTGAATACAGAGACACTTTACTGGCCTGGACTGCAACGGGATGCAGTTGAATTTTGCCAGATGCATCATACATGTCAGGTAGTTGGAAAAACACAAGCGATAATAAAACCTGCACCTTTCTTAACTACTCCGGCATTTGAGGAACCTTTTACAGGAGTCTTAGTTGATTGGCTAGGTCCCAGACCACAATCAAAAGAGTGGGCATCAGTATTTTTTTAACAATAATGGATGCATCGACGAGATTTCCAGAGGCCATCCCAAGGTGCAGTATCACAGCTAAAAGAATTGCAAAGAATTAAAAAATAGATACGGACTACCAATGAAGATGCAGTGAGATCAAGGTTCAAAGTTCACATCTAATTAATCACGACAATGTCTTCGGAATGAAGCAATTCAAATCTACCGCAAACCATCCACAATTGCAGGGAGCCCTAGAAAGGTGACATTAAACATTAAAGACCATGTTGAGGGCTTATAATCAGGATTATCCAGATGATTAGGGTTAGGGAATTCCATTTGTACTTTTTGTGATCAGGGATGCCCCCAATTAACAGAGCAAATTCGTTCCATTGGAATTATGTTTGGGGCATGAAATGAGAGGACCATTAAAATTGATTAAGGAGAAAATAGTAAATTAGAGTTCAAAAGCCACACATTGGGACTCGGTCTCAAAATTTAAGGAACGATTAATAGCGATGGGGAGTTGGCTAGACAGCATTTAAAAGAAATTCAACATGCAATAAAACAGGAAGCAGACAGGAAATTTTTAAAAATGCAATTTTGTTATCGGGGATAAGATATTACTGTTACTTCCAGTTATAGGTGAACCTTGAAAAGCAAGGTTTAGTAGACCTTATCAAACACAACGGATATTGAGTGAGAGTAACTACATGATAGGGACTCCAGAAAGAAAGAAATCTCACAGTGTATGTCATGTGAATATGCTCAAAATGTACGTTGACAGGCAAGGACAGCCAGAGAACTAGGTGTTAATGATTACGGCACAGAAGGAAAAAACAACTTCAGAGGATTCTGATTCGGACATTCCTCAAATTAAAGTGGACAATGAGGTAGTTGTTTAAAAATGTGTTGCTGGAAACGCGCAGCAGGTCAGGCAGCATCAAAGGAGAAGAAGAATCAACGTTCCGGGCATAATCCCTTGTTCAGGAATGAGGAGGGTGTGCCAAGCAGGCTAAGATAAAAGGTAGGGAGGAGGGACTTGGGAGAGGGGAATTGGGAATTCGATAGGTGGAAGGAGGTTCAGGTCACGGTGATAGGCCGGAGAGGGGGTGGGGGCGGAGAGGTCGAGAAGAAGATTGCAAGTCAAGAAAGCGGTGCTGAGTCTGAGGGTTTGGACTGAGAAAAGGTTGGTGGAGGGGAAATGAGGATGCTGGAGAAATCTTCATTCATCCCTTGTGGTTGGAGGGTTCCTAGGCAGAAGGTGAGTCGCTCTTCCTCTAGGCGTCGTGTTGCCATGGTCTGGCGATGGAGGAGGCCAAGGACCTGCATGTCCTTGGCGGAGTGGGAGGGGGAGTTAAAGTGTTCAGCCACGGGGCAGTTCGGTTGGTTGGTGCTGGTGTCCCAGAGATGTTCTCTGAACTGTTCTGCAAGTATGCGGCCTGTCTCCCCAATGTATAGGAGGCCACATCGGGTGCAGTGGATGCACTAAATGATGTGTGTGGAGGTGCAGGTGAATTTCTGATGGATATTGAAGGATCCCTTGGGGCCTTGGAGGGAAGTGAGGGGGGAGGTGTGGGCGCAAGTTTTTCATTTTTTGCAGTTGCAGGGGAAGGTGCCGGGAGCGGAGGTTGCATTGGTGGAGTGTGTGGATCTGACAAGGGAGTCACGGAAGGAGTGGTCTTTCCGAAACGCTGATAGGGGTGGAGAGGGAAATATATCCTTGGTGGTGGGGTCCGTTTGGAGGTGGCAGAAATGACGAAGGATGATCCGATGTTACTGGAGGTTGGTGGGGTGGTAGGTGAGGACTAGTGGGGTTCTATCCTGGTGGCGATTGTAGGGGCGTGGTTCAAGGGCGGAGGAGCGGGAAGTGGAGGAGATGCGGTGGAGAGCATCGTCAATCACGTCTGAGGGGAAATTGCGGTGTTTGAAGAAGGAGGCCAGTGGATTGTTCGGTATTGGAATTGGTCCTCCTGGGAGCAGATGCGGTGAAGGTGAAGGAATTTGGAATATAATCCCACCTTTTCCTCCACTACATTGATGACTGTATCGGCGCTACCTCGTGCTCCCACGAGGAGATTGAACAGTTCATCCACTTTACGAACACCTTCCACCCAGAGCTCAAATTTACCTGGAGAGTCTCAGACTCCTCCCTCCCCTTCCGAGACCTCTCCATCTCTATCTCGGACGACCGACTCAACACGGACGTATAATATAAACCGACTGACTCCCACAGCTACCGAGATTACACCTCTTCCCACCCTGCCCCCTGTAAATACGCCATCCTACGTTTCATTCCAGCTCCAACTCTGACATGTCCCTGGCGATGAGGAAAATTACTCAACTATATCCAGTCCCTGCATAGGAGAATAATTACAATCTGACCAATTACCACACCCTCAGTCCCATCTCGACAGACAAATTGGTGGGAATACTTTTCGATAAAGCTGTCAAGTAGCACCGAAATAATCAGGTCAGTGTGGTTTCTGATAGATCCCCATGTGGAGATGGTGCTGCAGTGGACATATCATTGGTTTACGAATCCAGTCCAGGCCAATGATCTGGCAGCTGTTGGAAGTTAAAAATAATTAATAAAATATCGATACCTAAAATCTGCTGTCATTAATAGTGTCCAATGTTGATTGTAAACATCGGTCTCCTTCCCCAAGTGATCTCCCGTGCTTTCTTGGCCTAAAAGTGACTCCAGACACACAAACATGGTCTCTGAATCGGCCAAGTGAGACACTCAATAGTATCAAACTACTCTGAGGTCTTAAAGGATAAAACCTGACAGATCATCTAGCATCAGCCTCGTTATCAGAAAAGGGAGTGAGAAACACAGTTCTGTCGACCCTGCATAGACATCCTTCCTAACATCTGAGAGCTTATGACAACATTTACAGAGCTTTCCAACAGACTGAACAGAAACATCGGGAGAGGAGGAGGTCATTCAGCACATTGAGCTTTCCGCATACTATTTCATGGCCGAACATCTCCTCAAAGCAGTTTTCCCCACACAGTGTTCATATCCCAAAATATGGTTAAACATTATGAAATATAGTGCCTTTGGCCCATCAATATATAGGGAGTTCTCTGATAACACGTGTTTATTAAGTATGATTTGACTGCAATGTGATTCATGAACCATTTTCTATAAAGTGAACTAACATCCCTGCTTCCAATCTGTCACATCCTGTCAAAGTTTATATATCTCACTGATATCTCCACTCATTTTCCTAAAGCCCATGGAATATAGGCCCAGTCACCCCAAACTCTGCTCCCACAACTAACTGTCATCCCAGAGATCAGTCTGTCATCCTTCACTGCACTCGCTCAATGTCAGATTTGCCCTTTATTAGCTAAGGACACCAGAACTGCACACAATACTGCACAATGTTCGAGATGGGGTCCCACCAAGGCCCTGTACAGTTGCAGTAAATGGCCCTTACTCCTGTATTCTAAATCACCCTGAAATGAAGGTGAATAAACCATTTATCTTCCTACCTGCTTTCTGCTCCTGCAATATTGCTTTTAGTGACTAGTGTACAGGGAGATCCAGATTCTTTGCAATGTTACAGCTCCCTACTTGCTGGGTCTATGTACACTGTATACTGCGCGCCAATGCCATTCCCAGTATTGACTTCCGTGTTCAGAACTCACTGCCCTACATGGACTCGGAATGCTGCGCAGAAATAAACAAAAATGCAGCTTAAGTTCATTTATATATCAACAAATTTCAACCAATCCCTTTTCAAATGATAGGCTGCCATTCAATTGATCCCATCAATGTACACAACCTCTCATCTCTGCCATTGCTCTCCATCTGCCAGGTATTTGCCCAGTCACTCCACTTGTCTCAATCAATTTGGAGCCTTTTTTACATCCTCCTCATCCACTCACAAGCTGACATCGTTTCGAGCTTTTATATTGGGAATATTGCAATTGAGCCCCTCAACCAAAGATATGATGTGTATTGGGAATAGTTGGATGCCAAATCTCGATCCTTGTTATATCCTCCAAGCCTTCCATTCAAAAAACATGGTTTTATTCCTACTCACTTTTTCCTGCCAACTCTCCCATTCTAAAACCATGACCATATATTAGCCCCAGTCCCATAGGATTCGAATTTGCACAATAGGCTTGGGGCTTTATCAAAAACCTTTCTGAAAATCCAATCGTATTGCGTTGATACCTTCTCCATAATTTTGCTAAAAGCCATTTTCCCAAACATGATTCCTATTTCATAAACCTATGTTGACTTTGCCTATGCCCATTAATTTCAGTCCAATATTTTCTCTAAAATGTTTTAGTTACTAATTTCATTCTATTCCCTTTTTCTCTCCAGACTAAAGTTCCCGAGTATTGCGAGGAAATGTTATTTTTGTTTTTTCTTCTTCTGTGAAGGCATAACCGAAGTATTTGCTCAATTGATCTGCTATTTACCTGTCCTCAATTATCTGGTATCAGACTGTAAGGAAGCTGCACCTTTTTCTCTTAATTTTGCCATTGGCGTATTTTCAGAAGATATTACAAGTTCACTCAATATACACTGTGATAAGATATTCTTCAGAAAACCATCAATTCCTATCTTAAGCTGCTGAATGATTGACCTTCCACAGCCATATAATCACAGAAGCACAGACTCTGTACTATCATAAATACAGCACGGTCTACATTAGCCCCACTTTCCAACACAAAACCTGTCGCCGTGAATCTTATGGCATTTCAAGTGCACAACCATGTATTTTCTAATGGTTTTGAGGTTACCATGACAATTCCCTCTCACGAAGTGCATCCCAGACCCAAACACACTTTGCTTCAAAAACAGTCCTCAAATCCTCACTAAGCCTCAAACCCTTCACTTCAAAAGTGTGTCCCTTTGATTAAAAGGACCAGCTGCTTTCTATCCACCCCATCCATATCCCTCGTAATCTTATCCTCCTGATTCAGGTCCCCCTTAGCTTTCTCTGCACCAAAGTAAACAATTCGAGCTTATCCAGGCTCTATCCATAGCTGATACGCTCCATCCCAGGGAACATCCTGGTGATTCTCCTCTGCACCCCCTCCAGTACAATCACATCCTTCCTGTAATGTAGCTCCCAGAATTGCACACAGTATTCCATCTTGGCTAATGAAAGTTCCACATAGCTCTTTTCATCTATGCTTCCATATGTGAAGGCGATGTTTACTCTCCCATACGCTTTCTCAAATTGTGTGTTACCCTGTCCAGCCACATTCAGAGATGTGTGGAGAAGCACCCTCTCAGCTTCCTAGTGTGTTGCCATTCATTGAGTCCTTGCCTGTCTGGTTCCTTCTTCCAAAGTGCATCACCTCATAGTTATCAGGGTTACATTTCATCTGCCATTGATCCACCCATCTGACCATTCCATCTGTATCTTCCTGCAACGTAAGGCCTTCCTCTTCACTGCCAACTACCCGGCCAATCTTTGTATCAAACACAAACTTACTTAAGACACTCCCCACCCCTCGTCCATATTCACAGCTGCATCCTTTTTGATAAGGTTTAAAATCAGAAAACATCAGCTTATAGTCCAACAGGTTTATTTGGAGGCACGAGCTTTCAAAACGCTGCTTCTTCATCAGGTGGTTGTACGCTTTGATGAAGCACTTCAAAAGCTAGTCCCACCGAATATACCTTTTGGAGTATAACGTGGTGTTATGCAATTTTTAGGTTTGTCCACCCCAATCCAACACCAACACCTCCGAATCACAAATATTAAGAGACACAGCACTTATCCCCGTGGTGCACCATTGGACACTAGCCTCCAATCACACAAACAGCCCTCTACCACCACCCTCTGTCTCCTAACACTTAGTTTAATTTGGTTGCAACTTGGCAAGTCACTAATGAGTCCTACCTGTTCCCTAGTTATTCAGTTCTGCTGGAGACACTTGTAGAATATCTGGTGATTCTCCCGAATCTTTCCTACCAGTAGGTTTCCATGCCCCGGTATTAGTCACTCCCATCCAAATGATGAATTTCCTCCTTATTGCAGTCTTAACTGGCCTGTCCCAGATCCTGCCATTATTTGCCTTGAATGTGGAATAGACAGCGAGGGAAACGTTCTGTTAATTTCCAACTTGTCAAATGATTTGTGAATTATCTAAATTTCACTGTGACCCACCTCTCATTCTTTGAAACTCTAGAGAACACAGGCCGAGTTTCCTCATCAGACAATCTCACCATCTGAGGGATTAATCTGGAGAATGCCCACTGCACTTCCTCTCAGGTCAGTATATTCTTTCTGTGATTCGGTCACAAAAACTCTGCACAATACTCCAGCTACAGTCCCACCAACATGCTGTGAAACTGTTTCAACATGTCTTTACATCAATGTTCTGGCTCCCTTAAATGAAGGCGAACCAAACTTTAACTTTCCACTTACATATATTCCTCCAAACACCCTTCACATTCATTACATTTACGAACTCACTGAGATCTTATAGAAACCCTTCCGAAAATCCAGTATATGCCAATTCTACACTTTCCCCATTATCTATGCTATAAGAAACAACTTCAAGCAATTCTGAAGTTTATCAAGTATGATTTCTCTATCAGAAATACATGCTGATTCTCTCCATTGTTGCTGCTAATTTCTAAA
This sequence comes from Chiloscyllium punctatum, assembly GCF_047496795.1. Taxonomy (NCBI): domain Eukaryota; kingdom Metazoa; phylum Chordata; class Chondrichthyes; order Orectolobiformes; family Hemiscylliidae; genus Chiloscyllium; species Chiloscyllium punctatum. Next base: position 64,433,697 of record NC_092768.1, on the reverse strand, counting down.
TAGCAAAAATGTCATCCTGTGTAATAGATTCCAACAGTTTCCCGACAAATGTCAAGTTACCTGGTCTACAGTTCTCCACACGATGTCTTTTTCCCTTTGTAGCTGTTTGGATCCCTTCCATTCATCTATAGTTTTTCCACAATAGTTTCCGGTCTCTGCAGAATGTATAGGAAAATAAAACACAGTCATCGACAGTGCAATTAATACTACTATTGGTATTTATTTCTGGCATTTTGATTTGAAGTACATCTGTTTCAGCAGACTTAGCAATGCTCAATCCAGCTACATGTTCAAGTACTACCTTGTTACTGATATGAATTGAGTTTGTCTTTAGCTCCAGGAGTCCGATACGATAACTTGGCATTACTGGGTGATTTTCTGAATCTTCCTCCATGAAGACAGATGCAATGTAACTGGTTATTTTGTTGGCCATTTCCCTGTTCTGCACAAGGACCTCTCCTCTCCCGATTACAAATTTCCATATTTGACTTAGCTTTTATTTTGTTTCTTTTGAAATGTAGATCGCAGATTGATGTAGTCTTTGTGGTCCAGTTTGTTAGCAGGTATGTTCTCTTTTTGATTTCCTTTTCAGTTTCATGGACTTCCATTTTTGTATCGTTAAATTCTGAGAATTCTCAGGTTTTCACAATAGCTGGAATTCTTCTGAAGTCACTTCCTACGATTAATATATTTTCTAATTTGTTATGTTAACCATCACTGAGTCACTTTCTCACTCTTTGGTGTTTGCACCTGAAATAAATAGATGTATGTTTCAGACTTTGCAGTAATTCTAAAAACACCTGGTCCTGACCAGTTATATTCAGGAACACAGCAGGAGGATAGGGGGATAGAGAAAATATTGCGGGAGCACTGTTTGACTCTTTTCTATCATCACTGGCCAACGAGTGCCGTCCTGGACGACTGGAGTATAGCGAATACTGAGCCCGTATTCAAGAAATGCTACAAAGATAAACTTGGGAACTAAAGACCAGTAATCCTAAAATCTAGTGGGTAGGTTACTTTAGAAGATTTAGAGAGACTGGATATACATTCAATTGAAAGGCAGGGTAATGTTCGGAGTAAGACTAAAATGGTGCTGGAAAAGCAGAGCATGTCAGGCAACATCCGAGGAGCAAAAAAATCGATGTTTCTGGCAAAAGCCCTTCATCAAATTCAGCACAGGAGTTTGTGCAAGAGAGATCGTGACTCACAATTTTGTTGGAGTTCTTTGATAAAGTGACCAGCAACGTTGAGGAGGTCTGGGTGGCATACGTAGTATAGGTTGATTCCAGTAAGGCCTTCTGTAAGTTTCCACATGGTACTCTGGAACCTCTGGAAGGTTAGATCGCATGGAATTGAGGGGGAGCTGGCAAATGAGGTACAAAATTGCCTTGATGGTAGGAAGTAGAGATTAATACTGGAAACATGCTGGTCAGACTGGAGGCCTGTGAATAGTGGAATGCCTCAGGGGTTGATGCTGACACCACTACATATTACATATATTACATGAGAATGTACAGGCATGATTTGTAAGTTTGAAAACGGCACTAAAACAAGCGGCATCATGGAGAGTGAGGAAGGTTATCAGAATTTTCAGAAATTTCAGCAGTGCTTTGATCAGCTGGAGAAGTGGGCTGAGAAATGGCAAATGGATATTAATATAGATCAGTGTAAGTTCTTGTATTTTATAAAGTCAAATAAAGTTTCGAGTTTCATGGTGAATGGTTGGGTCCTAAGGAGTGTAGTGGAACAGAGGAACCTTGGAATTCAGATGCATGATTCTCTGGAAGTTGATTCAGATGTAGACAGTGAAGAAAGCTTTTGGCACACTGGCTTTAATCGGTTTATATCACTGAGTATCGAAATTAGAGAGTTATGATGCAGTTATACAGGATGCTAGTCAGGCCTTATTGGTAACGTTATGTTCAGTTTTGCTCACTTTGCTATAGAAAGGATGTTATTAAACTGGAAAGAGTGCAGAAACCATTTACAAGGATATTGCCAAGGTCTCAATGGTCCGAGTTACAGAAAGAGGTTCGACAAGCTAGGACTTTTTACTTTTGCATGCATGAGGCTGAGGGAGGATCATATTGAAGTTTATAAGATCATGTCAGGCATGGATAGAGTGAATGCACCCAGTCTTTTTTCCCAGGGTTGGGCAATCACAGATTAGAGAGCATCAGTTTAAGGTCAGAGGGGACAGAATTAAAGGGAATTTGAGGAACAACTTTTTAACACAGGGGCTGTTGCACATGGATTGAGAAGTGGTTGAGGCGGATACATTAACAATATTTAAAAAGCATTTGAACAAATACATGGATAGTAAAGGATTAGAAAGATATGGGACAATGGCAGGGAAATGGGTTTAGCGTGGATGGGCATTTTGGTTGCAATGGACCAGTTTGGGCTGAAGGGCCTGTCGCCGTGCTGTCTGCCTCTATGACTCGAACAACCATTGCTTGTCTCCCACTGAATGTTATATTGTACTTTCCCAATTTACTGAAGATATCTTGACACTCTAGCCTCCAGTCTTCCATAATGTTTGACTGGAATATTTAAGCATTCTAAACTGTATGCAGACACCTTGTAAACTTTACCTTATAAATGGCATTATTCCTTAAATGCTGCTTCAGACCAAGGTTAATAATTCGTCCTTCTGACCACACAACATCAAATCCGAAATAACCTGCTCTCTAGTTTACTTCACAACATACTCTTCAACCCAAATCATATACACTTATGGAACGTATTTTTTCACAGCTTCAGCAGTCACTTAGTTAACGCTGTTAACCATTCAATAAGACTGCGGTATCCACAATACTTATCTATCTCATTTCCAGAGCATGTGATGCTCCGATTTTCTGCGATTGTTTTGGGTTCGACATATAACACACCAATATTTGCTTCTTCTTGCTATCTGTAAATTCTACCTAAACTGATTCTGTGGAAGCTGAGGGACAGGTCTGTGTCGTTATTAGTGGTAGACCTGGGCAAGACATTCAGGGAGGCTCACCTCGACGCTGAGATGATCTGGAGAAATATCCCACAATACTGGACAAGCAACAATGTCCTCCTCTCTCTGTTAGGATAAGACTTACCTTATACTCTCTGCTCCCTCACACTCGCTGTATATCTGTTATAGCACCTAACCCAGAACAAGGTTCACACTCTGTCTCCAAATAAGGCTCAGGCATTACCACTCTCAGTATTAAATTCAGCAACTAATAATACTATATGGATTCAAAACTGTAGACTGACTCATTCCAGACACCTCAAAACTCCCTCCACCTATACCAGCACAAACAGCATAGAACATAGAACATAGAACAATACAGCACAGAACAGGCCCTTCGGCCCACGATGTTGTGCCGAACTTCTAACCTAGATTAAGCACCCATCCATGTACCCATCCAAATGCCGCTTAAAGGTCATCAATGATTCTGACTCTACCACTCCCACGGGCAGCGCATTCCATGCCCCCACCACTCTCTGGGTAAAGAACCCACCCCTGACATCTCCCCTATACCTTCCACCCTTCACCTTAAATTTATGTCCCCTTGTAACACTCTGTTGTACCCGGGGAAAAAGTTTCTGACTGTCTACTCTATCTATTCCCCTGATCATCTTATAAATCTCTATCAAGTCACCCCTCATCCTTCGCCGTTCCAACAAGAAAAGGCCGAGAACTCTCAACCTATTCTCATACGACCTATTCTCCATTCCAGGCAACATCCTGGTAAATCTCCTCTGCACCCTCTCCAAAGCTTCCACATCCTTCCTAAAGTGAGGCGACCAGAACTGCACACAGTACTCCAAATGTGGCCTAACCAAAGTCCTGTACAGCTGCAACATCACTTCACGACTCTTGAATTCAATCCCTCTGCTAATGAACGATAATACTCCATAGGCCTTCTTACAAACTCTATCCACCTGAGTGGCAACTTTCAAAGATCTATGTACATAGACCCCAAGATCCCTCTGTTCCTCCACCTGACCAAGAACCCTACCATTAACCCTGTATTCCGCATTCTTATTTGTTCTTCTAAAATGAAAAGGTTTGAATGAATAAATTGGGGAAGTCCGTCTTTCCAGGGATTCAATAACTTTAGTTAGAGCTTGAAAACCATTAGCGAATGATTAAGAAAAGTTTGGATGAGAGTTCCTTCCACTCAATAGAGTTATTTAAATCGTGAACGACTTTCCAGAAATAAAACGTAGAAGCTGACTTCAATGTGTTTTAAAAGATACACGAACAAACGTACAAGGAGGGAATTTACCATTGAGTGAAAGTCGGTGTGGTTGCGTAACAATTTCGAATCTGTTGACTTCAGACACAAAGATATTTCATGAACACGTACAACTGAATAAGACTGAGTATAGCAAGTTCATGGATTGGTAAGGTGTGGCGTATTATTCAAGATGAATCTCTGTAAATGGGGCTGATGTCGTAAAATATCTGCAGGCAGAACTTTTATCCTAATGAGTAGGAATTGAATCGTAACTTGCAGACGCAACACCTACTTTAAAGATTTGACGACATTCACATGATGTTATGTACATTTCGTACATTCTTAACTCCACCCAAGAAATCCACCAAGAAGACTCTGTCCTTTTGTATTGTTAACCCTCAGAAACTTCTCTGCAGCACGTCATTGAAGATAAAATATGCTCAGACCAAAATTCAGTTCAATACAATATTCAAACGGTCCTATGTGATTTCTGTTTTTATTATTGCAATAACCTTTGTGAGTTTGCAACAAACCGTGCAACATGAAACCAGTTCAACATCTATTTTCCCGGAATTTAACGCAGTGCACATGGGAAACGTTATCCATCTGCTGAAAAATCACCTTCGGCTCTCTCCCCACATATGTCTCTTCACGTTTTAGATACTTGCAGTATGTTTGTTGATCAAAAAGTCATTACCCAGAAAAGGTTGTTTCTCAATCCACAAACACGGGTATTTTCCCATAAACTTGGCTTTGCTCAATATCACCTTCTGTCTGTATCCCTCAACCCGACGATAAATTGAAGCTGCTCCATGTGAGGCTCAAACTGAAAACTTCGGCACAGCACACCCCACTATACTGAAACAGAGATACCGTGCACTGGTCACCTTCAGCACATGAGCAACACATTAATGCTTACCTCCACATTCCTGGTTTTACCTTAACGTTTGGGAAACCGAGTTTCTCTGATTCCATGGCTAGTAACGGGGATTATATGATCATCTTCAGTGGTTCTGTCCCCGCGTGAGGAACGTGGTGAGGTACTCATTGTAATATGCATAGATTGATGAAATGTACAATTTCATCTTTTGCCTTCACTAACCCATGAGCTTTCTATTTTGTTTTGCATCTGTAGAAATCTTAAAATCTTCATCTTGAACAAACTCAATGACAGGTCTCCATTGTGTCTCTGGCATCAAACTTCAAAGTGTAAACCCCCTCTGAATTCTTCCACCGCAGTCCGCTGTTTGGGAAGTGTTCCTGTTGTGGGAAATGCACTTCCCCGTGTGTCAACTGCCGCTCCCAGCATGCGCTCTGCCACTGCACTCATTTTCCTTCTGACACTTGCTCACGGTGTTGCTGTGATCATACAGTGACTTGGTGTCGCACGGCCCAGGAAAATGATACAGATCAAGTTTTTTGCATTGTTGAGTTCAATTGTCAGTTTACCCTTATTTTGAATTTTGAAATTGTCTGTTCTGTACACAAGTGCGTGTCAAAAACATCTGAGCGGAAGTTCGGTGCTCCGAATAATGACATTGAGCACTGTGCACTCTCCTCCAGTCTGGAAAACAATTCCTCACAGGCAATTTAATAGACAATAGACAGCAGGTGCAGGAGTAGGCCATTCTGCCCTTCGAGCCAGCACCACCATTCATTATGATCATGGCTGAACATCCTCAATTTGTATCCTGTTCCTGCCTTGTCCCCATGACCCTTGATTCCACTCTCCTTAAGAGCTCTATCCAACTCTTTATTGAAAGAACACCTTCTGCTGTCTCGGGTTCTTCATTCCGTTGACTTCAAATCTTCACAGAATTCAACAGACCTTGTTACATATTCATTTTCTTATTTTTGCTCAGATCACTGTGTGCATAGTGTGACAGTGGGAGTGTACTTGCCCAACAATCTAGGGATCAGACCATAGTCTTGGAACCTTACTGTGTTATTTATCATTTCACCAACTCCGGGGAGAAATCTCTGCTGCTCTGCATAATTTACACAATTCAATTATTCATAAGGTCATAGCTTTTCCTGCATCTGTGACGAGGTGGCCGAGAGGTTAAGGCGATGGACTGCTAATCTATTGTGCTCGAATCCCACTCTTGTTGCTGTCATCAACGGCATTTCAGTGGTGCTGTTTTCAGGTGTTCACAGCTGTCGTATTGAAATTGGAACTCCAATGGTCAGTTTATATGCATCGAAGCTGTTACAAACTTTCAAAGAATAGTTTGAGCCTGTTGACTAAACTGTATTGAAATGTAGGTTGCATTGGGATAATAAAAAGCAGCGTGGTTTTCTTTTTCAAGTCAAGTTGCTGTGACCGTTTTTTTGTATGAAAGACATCCAGGAAAATCAAATAACGAGAGCTGCGAAGTGCATGTTTATGCAAAGGGAATCTTAATGAATGTTTTGTCAGATGAAATCTGGAGGAGGTTGAGTAGAAGTAATTCATCCTGGTGAGAAGAGCACAGCGAGACTGCACAAAATAATGGAGATATTTCAAAGGGGCAGGGCGTGGGTGTAGGGGCACTGAGAACTGGCTGTAAATACACAGTGGAGAATTGCCGCTGTGCGTGCCGTGCATGGGCACGGAGAGACTTGCAAATTGGTATCACCCTCGCCCCTTGCTCTCGCCATTGATGAATGCTGGACATAAGGCACAGATAAACGCAAGATGTGGGAAGCAAGCTCCCTCTCGTTATGCACACACTGGATGCATCACATTGAACTATGAACAACTAGAGAAATCAGCATGTTACCTTTAAGGAGTGAAACTAAACAGTGGATCAATAACCGCAGATTCATGCAACATAAACATGAAAAATAATTTAAAATGTAGGGTGTCGGTTTGCTTGCTGAGCTGTAGGTTTGATATCCAGACATTTCATTACTTGGCTAGGTAAAATCATCATCAGTGGCGACCTCCAAGTGAAGCGAAGCTGTTGTCTCCTGCTTTCTATTTATATCTTTCTCCTGGATGGGGTTCCTGGGGTTTGTGGTGATGTCATTTCCTGTTCGTTTTCTGAGGGTTTGATAGATGGCATCTAGATCTATGTGTTTGTTTATGGCGTTGTGGTTGGAGTGCCAGGTCTCTAGGAATTCTCTGGCGTGTCTTTGCTTAGCCTGTCCCAGGATCAATGTGTTGTCCCAGTCGAAATTGGTATTTTTAATCCGTGTCTCGGACTACGAGGGAGAGAAGGTCGTGTCTTTTTCTGGCTAGCTAGTGTTCGTATATCCTGGTGGCTAACTTTCTTTCTGTTGTCTTACTTAGTGTTTGTGGCAGTCCTTGCATGGAATTTTGTAGATGACGTTGGTTTTGTCTATGGGTTGTTCTGGGTCTTTTAAGTTTGTTAGTTTTTGTTTTAGAGTGTAGGTGGGTCTGTGTGCTTCTAGGATTCAGAGGGGTCTTAGTAGTCTGGCTGCCATGTGTGAAACTTCTTTGATGTATGGTAAGGTGGTTATGGTTTCTGGCTGTGTTTGGTCTGCTTGTCATGGTTTGTTCTTGAGGAATCTGTGGACTGTTTTTTTGAGTATCTGTTGTTCTCGAATACGTTGTATAGGTGGTTCTCCTCTGTTTTCCGAAGTTCGTCTGTGCTGCAGTGTGTGGTGGCTCATTGGAATGCTATTCTGACGCAGGTTCGTTTGTGTGTGTTGGGATTGTTGCTGGTGTAGTTAAGTATTTGGTCAGTGTTTGTCGGTTTTCTGTATGCGCAGGTTTGTAGTCCTCTGTTGTCCTTTCTTTCTACTGTGACATTCAGGAATGCGAGTTTGTTGTCGGTTTCTTCCTCCTTGGTGAACTTTATGCCTGTGAGGGTGTTGTTGATGATGTTAAATGTCTTTACTATCTTGATTCATTTTGTGGTGACAAACGTGTTGTCTGCGTAGCGGACCCACATTTTGCTTTGATTGTTGGTAGGGCTGTTTGTTCTCGTCTTTGCATTACCGCTTCTGCTATGAATCCTGATAGCGGAGATACCATGGGTGGGCCGTTGGTTTGTTTGTAGACTATGTTGTTGAAAGTGAAGTGGGTGGTGAGGCACAGGTCCACTAGCTTCATTATGTTTTCGTTGGTAATGTGATTGATGGTGGTCTGTGTGTGTGATGGTCTCTTCTAAAATTGTGGTAAGTGTTTCCTTTGCCAGGTCGATGTTGATGAAGGTGAACAGTGCTGTTATGTCGAATGAGATCATTGCTTCCACTTCCTCTACTTTGGTGTTTTTGACGATTTTTAGGAATTCCTGGGTGGAGTGGATGGAGTGTTGTGACTCTTCTATGCGGTATTTCAGTCTTGCGTGTCGTTCGTTGTACTGTCTGTAAGTTGGTGTTCCGGGTAATGAGACTATGGGTCTGAGTGGGCTCCTGGTTTATGAATTTTTGGTCGTCCGGTTCGACATGTCCAACACATTGATCCTGGGACAGTCTAAGCAAAGACATGCCGGAGAATTCCCAGAGGCCTGGCACTCCAACCACAATGCCATAAACAAACACATAGATCCAAATGCCATCTATCAACCCAGCAGAAAACAAAGCGGAAATGACATCACCACAATCCCCAGGAACCCCATCCAGGAGAAAGATCTAAATAGAAAGCAAGAGACAACAGCTTCGCTTCACTTGGAGGTCGCCACTGATAATGTAACCTAGCCAGGTAATGAAACGTCTGGATATCAAACCTTCAGCTTAGCGAGCAAACCTACACCATAAACCTCAACCTGAGCTACGAACCTTCACAAACTTTGCGATTTAAAGTGTCTTTATACGCATATCATTAATATACTTTTCATTATAATACCCGTCTGGTTGAAAGAAGAAGACACCACATTTCAAGATGGATGACAACGTTACCAATTTTGTTTTGAAATTGAGATCTATTTGATCATTTTACACAGTGAACAAGTTCATTTTAAATAATGCAAACCACATTCTCTCACCTGGAATAAAAGTGTGATTTCAATATAAACATTGTCCTTGCTAAGGAGCAGGTACTCAACATGAAAAATAGGATGTAATTTTTATTAAGCATAGATCAATTAGCACCATTACCTTACTTCGGATTGACTGCAGTGTGCACATGCTAACTATGGTTTAAGAAAGAATGACTTTTGGAAACAATGATTCGGTGGTGACTAAAAATAATATTAGGTTCTCATGATGCAGATATTCCACCAATGGCTCCAATGTGAGCTGCCAGGGATGGGAGCTCCCACCTCATCTGGAGCAGCGTCTTTTGACGTGGAGCAGGGAGCATTATCGCATCAATCTGGGAGTTCCAACCACACCTGGAGAAGCTTCTATTGACATGGAGCAGCAGGAAGCACTGGCACATCCGAATGCAAGATCTAACATCATTTGGAGCAGCTTCAGTTGGCATGGAGCAGGGAGCTTTGCGAGATCCATCTGGGAGCTCCACTCTCAGCTGGAGCAGCTTTTAATGACATGTAGCAGCAGGGAGCATTAGGACATCAGAGTGATAGATCCAACCTCAACTGGACCGCTTTTATTGACATGCAGTAGGGAATATTGGGACATCAGACTGGGAGCTCCAACTTCAAGTAGAGCTGCTTCTATTGACATGGAGCAGCAAGGAGCATTGGAACGTCAACTTGGGAGCTCCAACATCACCTGGAACAGCTTGTATTTACATGGAAGAGGAGGGAGGATTGGGACATTAGGCTGGGGGAAAGGATATTAAACTCTTTTAATCTAAAGTAAAATATGTTTCAACACCTCAGATGTGAATTGATTTATGAAGAATCTTTCCCGGGAAAATAATTAATTCTTTAGATAGTAAAGACAAGTCCTGCAAATATTCAACTCAGGAAAACGCATTGGCCCAGAGAGAAATGGGAGTGATGTTTCATGTCTTTGTCTTTTCTTTTCTGGCCGACCCTGCACTGGATTACATCACCGGAAGGACGTTTTCACTTATTTCCTGCAAATACGGACAGGTCACTAACATAATCTTACGTTGAAAATCAATGGGAATATGCGATGTTATGATTAGGCTGGAGTTTACCTCAAATTATGGTGAAAACGCAGCGAAGTCAGTTGCAATTTCCAAGATCAGCAGTGACCTCATTGATTGGCTGATCAGATTGTGAATTGTTGTTTTTTTGAGGACAATTTGAAGTGAATCAATGATGGTGATTATCTTTGTTCTTTGTTCACCTTGTGACTGTTATTGTTATTGCTCATGTCCTTGTTAACACCACAGCTCTGCAGCGTGTACAATCTCAGCTGTGCATCTGACCAGTGGTACAACCATTCGTATAGCTGGCTACGGATCAGGTGGTTGTTGGTTCGACTTTTACTTTGCACAAGCGCATTATGGAGATTCATCACAATCCAACCTAATCATTTTTGTTATGCTGAGGTGGGTAATATTTGACATTTTCATCTCCACGAACGAAAATTCTTTCACTGTCTTCGACCAGTTAAACATTGCCAAGAGCTATCTGAGTAAAAATGACACAGCACCAGATTGAAATGACCACACGTATTTGCAAGCCCAGGTGTTCCATGCACTGCTTCTTCATCAGGTGTTTGTCAACTGTTGGAATCTAAAATGGCTTTGTGTGATTTTTAAAATTTATCCACCCCAGTCCAACCCCAACACCTCCACGTCATGGGTACCATCGACACCATGAACGGTCGGTTAAAGTCCAGATGATCTTCCAAAAGATCGTGCATATTGACACACACACCAAGTCTCTGCAGAAAAACACCCACCAGATGAAGGAGCGTCTATCCGAAAGCTAGTGCTTCCAAATAAACCAGCTGGACTCTGTCCTGATATTGTGTAATTTTTAACTTTGTCTACTCAACTCAAACACTGGCACTTCCATATCATAGACAACATCAGTCATGTCCCACAGTTGTCAGAGAAGGCAATCCTGGAATAGCCGCACACATTGCTCATAGGTACGTTTCATTTTCAGAAACCAATGCACTCAATTGATACAGCTCCTATGTATGAAAAGCACAGAAAAGAAATTTTGAGACTCAGTTTTGACAATATTTTGAAACTCTTTGGAAAATGGAATCAGAGGAGAACGAAAATTAACTGTCCGACTGTGCAGAGAGAGGGAAGGCACTTTTCCCTTCTTTAATGAGCTGGGGTATTGACTGATCTAAGGCATGAAACAGATTCCTGGTAGAGCTGCGCTCTCTGCATCAGGAACAAGAAGTCCTGATTTCCTGAACGGCAATGAAACCCAGGCCACTCAGTTAAAGCGCTGAGTACTAACCACTAGACCACCAGGGATGAGGGCAGAAGCCGTTGCACCGTTTCTTCATAACACGGTTTTTGGAATTATGTCACTGCAGATATGTTTCCCCTCAAAAATGATTGAATTATGGAGTGTTTACAGCACAGATCTGGGTCCCTTCATCTCATTTCCCAGCACTTGGTCTGTAACCTTGTGAACTCTAACGTTTCACCTGAATGTTAATTTCTCTGGAACGTTTTAATCTCGTAAAACACAATAAATGGGATTAAAGTTTGAGGTGGGAACTGAATCCCATTTTTACCCATAGACTGAAGCACGCAGACACATTTCCCCAAGTGTGACACAGGCCTCGGGAGAAAACAAGCAGAAAGTAAGATTTCACCGACTTGTCTGATGTTGTCCCATTTCTGAGTTCAACACCAATGTCTGGTTACAGCAAAGATAGGAAGCATTCAGCTCCTCCCGTCCCAGTGTTCCTTACCCATTGTTTCCCCATTACTCTGTAGTTTATACTGCCTCACCTCGTTCTTGCTGCCAAACGTGATCACTGCTCACGCCCGCTATTTCCTGTCCTGTCTAACGTTTTGCCTCAAGTTCTTGGAATGAAAAACAGGAATGGCCTATTTCAAGCACTTTTCTAGCTTACAAGGACAGTGTTATCAACACTGAGCAAGCACATTGCCAGCTCAGAGAGAAGGTATCATCCTTTAGAAACTGAAATGCAAAGATGATTGGATATCTTCAGTGTTGTAAACCAAACAACAAGACCGGAATAGGGCCGAGGGGATCACGCACAGAAGGTTGGGTGAATAGAATGGCGAATCTCATGGTGTCCTGGGTGATGTTGACGGAAATCATCCCTGGTAGTATAGTGATGAGGATTCAGTGATTTCACTGTCATGGCTTGTTAAAGGTTAACGTTTACAGTTATCAATATGAAATACGGCTTGATATTTCGAAGCAGAATGATGTTGTGCAGCAGACAGACTCGTTTCCCTGCATGACCTAATGAGAGAGCTCAGAAGAGCCAGGAGGAGACATGAGAGCCAGGAGGAGATATTAGAAGTTGTTCGCGGATAGGGTCAGGGTTAACCCTCAGGCTTTCCATAGGTATGTCAAGAATAAAAGAATGACGAGAGTTAAATGAGGTCCAATCAAGAATAATGGTGGGAAGTTGTGTGTGGAGTCAGAGGAGACATGGGAAACACTAAATAAATATTTTTCGACAGTGTTCACTATATAAAAAGAAAATGTTGACGAGGAAGATACAGAGATACTTGCATCTAGACTCGAAAAGATTGAGGCTAACAAGGAAGAGATATTAGAAATACTGCAGAGTGTGAAAATAGAGAAGTCCTCTGGGCCGGATGGGATCTATCCTAGGATCCTCTGGGAAGCAAAGGAAGAGATTGCCGAGCCTGTGCCATTGATCTAGAAATCATCATTGTCTACAGGAGCAGTGCCTGAGGACTGGAGGATAGCAAATGTGGTTCCCTTGTCAAGAAGGGTAGTAGAGACAACCCTGTTAATTACAGACCAGTGAGTCTCACTTCAGTTGTGGTAAAGCGTTGGAAAAGGTTATAAGAGATAGGATTTATAATCATCTATAAAAGAATAATCTGATCAGGGACAGTCAGCACGGTTTTGTAACGGGTAGGTTGTGCCTAACGAAACTTATGATTTTTTTGACAAAGTAACCAAACAGGTGGATGAGAGGAAGCAGGTTGATGTGCTGTATATGGATTTCAGCAAGGTGTTCGATAAGGTTCCCCACGGTAGGCTGTTATACAAAATGCTTAGGAATGGGATTGTGGCAGACACAGCAGTTTGAATCAGTAATTGGCTCGCTGAAAGACAACCGAGGGTTGCAGTTGATGCAACATGTTCATCCTGGTATCCAGTTACTAGCGGCATTCCGCAAGGGTCGATATTCGGTCCACTGCTATTCGTCATTTTTATAAATGACCTGGATGAGGGATTAGAAGGGTGGGTTAGTAAATTTGCGGACAGCACTACGGTCGGTGGAGTTGTGGATAGTGACGAAGGATGTAGTAGGTTGCAGAGAAACATAGTTAGGATGCAGAGCTGGGCTGAGAGGTGGCAAATAGAGTTTAATGTGGACAAGTGTGAGGTGATACACTTTGGATGGAGTAATCGGAATGCAAAGTACTGGGCTAACGGTAAGATTCTTGGGAGTGCAGACGAGCAGAGAGATCTCGGTGTCCATGTGCACAGATCCCTGAAAGTTGCCACCCAGATTGACAGGGTTGTAAAGAAGGAAAACAGAGTTTTGGCCATTATTAATAGAGGAATTGAGGTCTGGAATCAGAAGGTTATGCTGCAGCTGTACAAAGATCTGGTACGGCCACATTTGAAGTATTGTGAACAGTTCTGGTCACCGCATTTTCAGAAGGATGTTGACGCTTTGGAAAGGGTGCAGAGGGAATATTCTAGCACGTTGCCTGGTATGGAAGGAATGTATTACGAGGAAAGACTGAGGCCCTTCAGGCTGTTCTCGTTAGAGAGAAGAAGATTGAGAGGTGACTTAATTGAGATATACAAGATAATCAGAGGGTTAGATAGAGTGGACAGGGAGAGTCTTTTTCCAAGAATGGGGACGGCAAACACGAGGGGTCATAACTTTAAAGTGAGGGGAGATAGGTATAAGACAGATGTCAGAGGTAGTTTCTTTACTCAGAAAGTAGTTAGGGCATGGAAAGCTTTGCCTGTAACGGTGGTAGATTCGCCAAGATTAAGTGCATTTACATCGTCATTGGAGAGGCATATGGACGTACATGGAATAGTGTCGATGGGATGGGCGTCAGATTAGTATGACAGGGCGGCGCAACATCGAGGGCCGAAGGGCCTGAACTGCGCTGTAATATTCTATGTTCTATATGCTGCAGTTCCACATCAGCAATGTCATCGGCAATTGCCTGACGTTCAATCAGTTTAAAACAAGAACGGAGGGGGAGTCAGGAAAATGGAAGGGGAATAGTGGTTTGTGAGAGTTAACTACATGCCTCGTGGAGCCAGGTACAATGTAGATACTGAATATCGGTTTTCCTGTTTACCTTGGTATACTGATCACTACGGATCAATGACCCAATATTGCCTGCCCTTTGTGTGTTGTTCTTTGTACATTTCACCTCGGTTCAGTGCTCCGGGGGACCACGCTTTTTTAAATTTGGCACATTTTACTCAGGTCGGTTTTGCAGCTTCATATTAAGGCCAACAATTTTAGGAACAAATAGTCACCATTCAGACCATCAAGTCTACTCCGCTATTGAATGGTTTCATGTCTGATCTGATAACCTTGACCTGCACTTTCTTGCCTTTCCCCATAATGCTTGATGTCTTTGCTGTTTGAAGATCTGCCGATCTCAGCCTCATTCCACCTAATGACACTTCCTCAACAGCCTTCTGCTACAAGAAAGTCCACTGATACAGAACTATCTGAGAGAATAAATGCTTCTTCATTTCTATTTTAATTGTGAGATCGGCATTCTAACACAAAGTTAGAAATCACACAACACCAGGTCATAGTCCAACAGGTTTAATGCAAGCAATAGCGTTTGGTGAGCAACTCCTTCATCAGGTGGCTGTGGAGTACACAGTGGTAAGATACAGAATTTATAGCGAAATGTTACATTGTAATGTCACTGAAATTATACATTGAAAAATACCTTGATTGCTTGTTAAGTCTTCCATCTGTTAGAATGACTATATAATGTTCATTTCTTTCTTATGTAAATCGAAAAACGTTCTTTTAACAGTTACATTCTCACGTGGACTTTACCAATTAGTGTCAGCACAGATAATATGTTGAAGGGATTAGTCCCTTTGTGCTGCGTCCTTGCCATAATGTTTAGACTGACTCTAATCTTAAAAAAAAGCAACACGCTGCAGGCAAGAATGCCTTAAGACATGGTACATTGGTGAAGCTGAGCAGAGGCGACCACAACGGAATGGGCGCTGCACATTAATCAACAGACAGGTGTGCCCCTTCTCAGTTGGAGAGCACTTCAGTGATCCAGGACATTCGACCTCGGATCTTTGGGTGACAATCCTCCAAGGCGGTCTTCGGAACAGGCAGCAGCTATAAGTGCCCCCACAGAGACTGATAGCTAAATTCGGTACCCATGGTCATTGGGTTCATGTCACAGTACAGGTGATCCCATTGCCATATCTACAAACAGAGACCCTCCTACACACACACACACACACACATCCGTCTGTGGAGTGAAATTGTTCTTCCAGAGTTACATTGTACTTTGCTCAAAAACTGCATGAATCCATGTAAGTCTCTGGTAACTCATTTTTATAAATTAGAATCAGTCTAAACATTATGGAACAGACAGCAGCAGAGGGGGGCAAAACACCAGTTGTTAAACTTCACCTGAGAATGAAATTTTAAAATAAAAATGTTTTGCGCTTTGCATATGAAAGAAGTGAAGCTAACATGGTCATTCTAACAGATCGGAGACTTAGCAAACAATCAAGGTATTTTTCAATGTACAATTTCAGTTACATAACACTGTAAACATATGCTATAAATTTTGTGATTTACAACTGTGGACTCCACAATCACCTGATGAATGAGCAGTGGTCCGAAAGCTAGTACCTCCAAATAAAGCTGTTGGACTATAAGCTGGGGTTGTGTGATTTTCAAATTTGCATACCCCAGTCCAAAACCGGCATCTCCAAGTCCTTCGATACGAAGTGCTCTGGTCACAGAACCAAACTTTCTGCATCCAACTTATTAAATCCTTGAAAATACCTATATGTTTCAATAAGTATCATTTTGTAGTACTGAGTCTCAGCAGGCAAAGGCAACTGATTTCAGCGTTTCTTCCCGTTTGATTTCATCTCCTCTATGAAATTCTCACTGACTCTGACAGAACTGCTACCTTTGCTGTTTTGTAATGTCAGGAACTCATGTTCAATTTCAGATTTCCATAAGGAACAACATTTTTTTTTCCCTGACATGAAATCAACATTGGGAATTAGCAGTGAGACAGCTGCATTTCAGCACGTTCGCACCAAGGACGACATATGCAATGCTTGGAACTTTTCTTGATGACTTTGTTTTTGCCTGTTTTGTTCAGTTGAAAAATGACAGTTTTTGAGTTTTTAAAAGCATGGCGAATGGTCCTTCAACCTATTGCATCATTATCAGTTATCAAACATCTGGCTTGGAAACACAGTTTTCAGACGTGACTCGTCGCCTGGTGTGTTCTAACATTTCAAGTCTTAGATAAATTGTTATTCAATTTCTTAAGGATTTGAGTGGAACAAGATACATCTCTGTGAACGAACAGTTCTGAAAGACAAACTCTTTCTCGGAGCCATTTGTCAGTTTTCCTCATGATGCTGCGGAAAATGTTTCTGCGCTCAGATCTGAATTGGTTTACCCTGTTTCTTCCTCAGCTTCCTCCTTCTTTCTATTAAATGGTTTAGACTCCAGTACAGACACAAGGTGCAGGTTGCGGAAGTCACGTGTTTGCACTTTCATTGATACTGTCTCGCCGGGAGCTGCAGACCTTCCCCACGCTGATTCAGACAGCACTGTCCTTCCTGGGACATTTCCCATGGAGAATGGAAGGACAGGCATTAATAACCCGCACTTGGAAACGGAGCGACAGTTTTAAAACATTTACAGTGCCCCAGCCAGGAATTGAGTTCATAACTCCCGCATAACATACGGCGACACTAGCCACTATACTAGCAAGGAGAACAGTTTCAAAGGAGACACTTCAGCCCATTGTGGTTGCATTTGTCAAAAGCAACTGCTTCACGACCTGAATGGTTTAGCCCATAGCCTTCCAGGTATTGGCAGAACATATTCACATCTGCATATTCCTTCAGGTTATAAGGGTTGCTGCCTCTCTGACCCTTACAGACAGTGTGTTCCAAATTCGAACACCCGCCGGCCTATACCACTTTTCTACACATCTACTTAAACCTTTCTGTCTTTCTCATTAAATTTCTGCCCCACTGTAATCGTTCTTTCCATTGATGGGAAACCCTTCTTTCAGTCTACCATGTCCATACCCCTCACAAACTCCTCTGCACGGTGACAAACAACCCCAGTTTGTCCTGTCTCCCTTCATGACTGAAACTCTTCAGCCTAGACACTATCCGAGTGAATCTCTCCTGCAACTTTCCCAGTGGGATCTCATCCCTCGACAATTCTAGCAATGAGCCGAATGAACATATTTCCATTCTGTAACAGCATCGGGGGTGGCACTGCAGCATTTATTGCCTTCCGGTTTTGAGTCACGTGGACGCCACACCAGATAAGGACGCCAGTTTCCTTCACTCAAGGACGTCAGTGAAACAGATGGGTTTTTCAGACATCGTATTCTTAATTCTAGGCATTTATTGCATTCACATACTATCATCGTCGTGGTGTGGTGGGAATCGAAGCCGTCTCCACAGAACATTACCTGACTTTGCTGTGTGAAAAATCCAGTGATAATTACACTAGGCAATCGCAGAAAGCCCTCATGGGGGATCTTTTCCAATAGAGTTTCTTTTCCCCAGTTATTCCTTATGCCCTTTTATTGAGCCTCACGCTCCAATAATCTCTGGTCCATGTCAGTAAAAGCTGCTAAAAGAGAATTGATCTCACAGCCACGATATCCAAATGGATCGAATGATTTGAAGGTGCCAATGAAGAGATTGTGGCAACAGTGAGTGCAACGGCACAGACTGGATGGTATCAACGTGAAAGTGTATGTTAGATTGTGCAATGCCTCAGTCAAATGGGATGAGGGACGGAAAAGAGAGTTAGGGAGAGTGCGAGGGAGACACATCTTCGAGAACTTTTGGGTTTAAATCCTGATACATGAAATGCAGAAATATTAGAGAACAAAATTCGATGGAAAACAGATCATCACCTCGGAGAATATTATCTTATAAAAACGTTTAATTTCTGACCGTGTTTCACCAAAAGTAAAACTTTGAGAGAACTGACCGCCATGATGTGGATTCTAGCCGAGGTCTCTGCAATCACAATGCAGAAGGCGAACTACTAAATGGTTACAGCACTCCACAGACCACACTTGTAAACTGCAACCAGGATGGTAGCAGAGGAAATGTCAGGAAGAATGTACAATATCAGGACTTAGCGATAGGCATGTGGGAACGCAGAATGAACCGAATCTTTAACTTTAGCGTCCCCAGAAAATGTGGAGATTCCATGAATGAGAGCACAGGAGAATGGGCTTAATGAAACTCTCCAAACTTTAGGGAGAGTGCAGAATATTGTTGAAATGTATGCTTCAATAACATTATATTTGAACATCGGCTACTTCATCACTTTGCCCACACAAGGCAGGACCAACTGCTACAGGCAATCACACATAATCCCAGTTCCAGACCCGGAATCAGAGAAACTCTGTGAAGCATGGACGAAGATCCAATTGGAAACTGGGATGGAATGACAGGAGAGAGGCGCTTGTATTTCCGAGGTTGGGACAGCTCCTGGTCAAAAGCGGGGCGGAAGGGAATACTTGCCCCATTTATCATATTATGAGCATAAACAGTACATGTTGCTGAGACAGCCGATTGGCGCATCCAAAGCATGTGGAGACTTTAACTTTGGGTTGGCAAGGTACGAAATTTCATTTTCCTGTTTGGATCAGTGGTTTTGACATTGGCATCTGCTTTTGTTCGCATCAACTCAGAATCAGCTTCTTGTATCCAATAAATACTGCAACCTGGAGAAGGTGGTGTTGTGGTTATACAATAAATTAGTAATCCTTGGAGTCTCACACATGGAACTGGTAATGTTAAAGTTCGATGAATAAAACCTGGAATGGAAGCCTGACCTCAGGAACAGAGAACATGTCTTTAATTTCCTGCAATCCCATTCATGCATGTTACTTATACAGGGGATGCTACCATCTTTACCCAATCCTGCCTACTTGTGTCTCCAGGACCTGAACGAAATAGCTGACCCTTCATCCGAGAATGACGACCCTGTGGGAAAGCAGGCCATTCGTCCCTTCCAGTCGACACCATCTCTCTGAAGAACATCCTAGCAGACACACACTCCATAACTATTCCGTTCCCCTTCATTGCCCATGGATGATCCCAGTACCTTGCACACCTTCGTATGTGGGAGGAAACTCACACAATCAAAGAGAGAATGTGCAAACTGCACACAGTCACAGGAGACTGGGATCGAATCCATGTCTCTCGTGCAGCGAGACAGCAGCGAATCAGGATGAACAACAAATGCTGTCCTGACCAGCGACATCCACACCCTGTAGGTATATCAGCAAGAATAAATACACATTCATAACATGGACAACGGGACCTGCGTCTGCGTGGACATGATTTCAACCAATCGTTCATCCTGGGTAGATACAAGGACACCGATATCACAGAGAAACCAGCGCAATGTGGGATTCAATTACCTGCTGAAGTGGAAACTCATCTACTCAGTCAAATTGGGTACAGACAGTTCATCAGTCCCGTGTATGGGAAGGGCTCAATGAGCAGAAGAACCTCCAGAGTAACCAGCAAGATTACATATCCCAGAAAGAGATCAATTAAACTGTTAACCCTGCTGTTAATCCCAACCAGCTGCCAGTTTCATAGCGTCAAAGTCATAGACTCACAAACAGGCCTTTCACTCCTACCAGCTCATACTGAACATAACGCCAAATTAAACGAGTCGCATATAATGGCTCTTGTGACTGCTGAGGTTTAATAATGCCCTTGTGATATTATTACTGCATTGTTAATATGAATGTCCAGATATAATTTTGGACTCCGGATCAAACCCTGCCATGGCAGATACTGGAATTTTATTGAAATAAATACCTAGAGTCTAATGATGATGTTGAATCAGTTGTTGTAGATCTGCTTCCCTAATGCCTGATATGGAAGGAAACTGCCATACTTATCTGGTCTGGCTGGTATGTGACTCCAGATCTATAATATCGTGGTTGATTCTGATCTTCCCTCTGGGCAATAAATTATGTACTAGGCATGAATGAATAGCTTTTGTTAATCCCACTGAAACTTTCCACTTCATTTATCGACCGAAATATCCTGTAAATATTGTAAATGTACATTCATTCATCACTGCCTCAGGAAGTGAATTGCATACATAAACCATCCTCTGTTAAAAAAAGCCTCTCATGTCTTATTTTAAATCCCTCTTTTCACTTTAAACATTTGCCGTCTCGTCTTGAAGTGCCCCTCCTTGGAGAAAAGACAGTTCAAGTTAACTCGAGCTGAACTCTCAATAATTTATAAATTTGTATCAGGTCGCCTTTCAAACTTCAGTGTTCGAGTGAAAATAATCTCAGCCTATCCAATCTTTCGTTATAATTCAAACATTCCCCACTAGCCAGACACTGGTATCCCTGTTCTAAACCTACCCCAGCTGAATAATTTCCTTGCTGTTACTGGGCGACAAGAACTGGACACAGTTTTCCAGAATACGCATCACCCAATGTCCTATTCAACTTCAACATAACGTACCGACTCCTACGCTCAAACGACAGAGCAACGAAGGCAAGATGACATTTTTTTTAACCATTCTGTCTATATATGAAGCAAATTAAAATGAATTATGTACTAGCATCCCTGGCCTCCGTGTTCCACAACACGATGCAACGCCCGATCATTAATTGTATAAGCCCTACTCTTATTTGATGTAGCAAAATGTAATACCTTCCATTTATCCAGATTAAATTTCATCTGACATTTTTCAGCCCAAAGACGGAATGGATTAAGATCCTTCTGGAATCTTAGATCACCTTCTTTACAGTCTCCAATTCTGCTGTCCTCTGCAAGCTTATGAGCTATGGCTTCTATGAGTTCTATTGTTTTCTCATATAGGTCAACGATTTTTAATTATTTGTCGTGGCCATCATTTAGTAGTTTGCAAATCAGGTAACAATTAGTCATGTAGTTAACCATGAGGAAGAAATCCATAGACTGCAGGGAGATTGGAAACAATTGGCAAGAAAATGTGCTGAAAGGAATTCAATCCAGTGAAGTGGGTGATAATGAATTTGGTGAGGAACAATGATAAAAGTGTGACTGTTAACAGTAACAAAAGAGAAATTGGCGTAGGCATTCACGAATGTTTGAAGGTGATTGGACAAGGGATCAAGTGGTCTCGATGGGTTGGAGATACTTTCTGTTCTTGACAGCAGGTGGGAATATATAAGAACAGGGAAATGATGCTGGAACTTTAGCAACGGCCTATTCAAGATCAATGGAGAGGGGAATCAGATGAACGGAAGTCCGTACTGCCAGTGCTGGAAATCAGAATTAAGATTAGAATGGTGCTGAAGAAGCACAGCACATCAGGCAGCATCCGAGTTCCAGAAAAAAAATAACGTTTCGGGCAAACGCCCTTCATCGGGAATAAAGCTGGGAGCATCGAGGGTGGAGAGATAAATGGGAGGACTGGGTCTGGGAAGAATTTAACTGAGAGTGCAAGAGGTGGATAGAAATGGGGTTAAATGTGATAGGTCGAAGAAGAGGGTGGAGCGGTAAGGTGGAAAGGAAGATAGACAGGTGGGAAAGGTCAGTAGGATGGTGCCAAGTTAGAAAGTTGGAACTCGTATAAGGTGGCCGTGGGGAGATGAGGATACTGGTGAAGACCACGTTGATGCCCTGGGGTTGAGGGTCCCGAGGTGGAAGATCTGGCGTCTGGTGGTGAGGGAACGGCGGTGCAGGAGACCCAGGAACTGCATGTCCTTGGGAGAGTCGGGGGGGGGGGGTTGGTAATTGATGTTTTTGGTCATGGGGCATTGGAGTTGAATGTTGCGGGTGCCCTGGAAATGTTCTATGAAGCGCTCTCCGAGAATGTGTCTGTTGGCCCCAATGCAGAGGAGACTGCATCGCGAGCAACAGATGCAATAAATGACATGTGTGGAAGTGCACACGGACATTTGATGGATGTGGAAGGCTCATTGGAGCCTTGAAAGGATGTGAGAGGGAAGATGTGGGTGCAGGTTTTGCAATTCCTGTGGTGGCAGGGGAAGGTGCCGTGAGGGGAGGGTGGGTCATTGGAGGGCGAGGACTTGACTAGGTAGTCGTGGAGGAAACAGTCTTTGTGAAAAGTGGATAGGGGTGGGGAGGGAAATATAAATGTCCCTGTCACTGCAGATATTGCAAAACCTGCACCTACATCTACCTCCTCACCTCTGTCCAAGGCTCTAATGGAGGCTTCCACATCCATCAAAGTTTCTCCTACACTTCCACACATGCCATTTCTTGTATACGTTCCTGCCGATGCGGTCTCCTCTAAGTTGGAGAGAGGAGATGGGTTCTCACAAAACATTTCAGAGAATATCTCCAGGATACCCGAAAGATTCCACCCCTGTGCCCCATGGCTAAACGTTTCAACTCCCCCTCCCACTCTCCCGAGGGCATGCAGGTCCTGGGCCTCCTGTATCGCCACTGCCTCACGACCCGATGCCTGGAGCAAGAAAGCTCATCATCCGCCTTGGGACCCTTCAACCCCATGGCATCAATTTGGACTTCACCCTTTGCCTCATTTCCCCTCCCCCTACCTTACCCCAGTTCCGATCTTCCAGCTCAACACCATCCGCCTGACCTGTCCCACCTGTGCATCTTCATTCCCATCTATCCACTCCACCTCCTTCTCTGACATATCATGTTCACCCCCGCGTGCATCCACTTTCAGCACTCTCAGCTACCTTCTCCCAAGCCCCATCCCCTTCCCATTTATCTCTCGATCCCATGTGCTCCCAGTCTCATTCCTGATGGAGGGCTTTTGCCAGAAACGTCCATTCTTTCCTGCTCCTCAGATGCTGCCGGACCTGCTGTGCTTCTCCAACATCAATCTAATTGAGGGGAGTCAGTTGATTGAGAGGGTTTTCGGATATTTTCTATTGTTGACCACAGGCTGTGGATGATAGTAGAACTTTAGCAACCACCAGTTTAGGGAACAGCGAAAGGACTGAGCACAAGTCTGGTCACGGCATAAATCAACATTTTTCTTAAAATTGTCAGATAAAAGATGTAAGGCTGAAGTATGAGACTTTGCCCATCAAGACCATTTCACCAATGAGTTTCTCACTGATTCCTTTCCAAGTCAGGGTGCTATGGGCCTTGGAGGGTAACTTGAAAATGGTGGCATTTCGTTGTACCTTCCAACCTTGTCCTTATAGTTAGTACAGCTGTTGAGCTTTGAAGGTTGTCAAAAATGCCCGAATGACTTACTCCAGTGCATCTTATAGTTGGTGCATTCTGCTGCAATTGTGCCTTAGCGGTGAAGGGATTGAAGATTGCAGGTGTTGAAGAGGGTACACTCAAGTGACTGCATTGTCGTGGACGGTGTCCAGTTCCTGAAGTGTTATTGAAGTTACACTTCAATGGAGAGAGTTATATTCCACGTCTCATTTGTGCCTTGCAAACGATGTAGGATTCACAGAACAATGAGTTGGGTTTATAATCAAAAAATGTCTCAAGAACATGTTATTGTTGTCAAAGTGTTTATGTCACCAGTTTCTATAAGCTTTTTCCCCGAAATAATAGCTCTGTGGAAAATTACACGGAGTAATTTGTTTACAGTAAAGTTATTGAATGTCAATGAGATATGATTAGTTTCTCATTTGTCAGAGTGATCATTACTCTATTTCGTCCTTGTGTGGACCAGTCTGATTCCAGTCGCTGTCTGATTTCAAATCCAATTGCCGTCTGGGCTTGAACGTTCAACCGTTTCTTCCCATAAATGTCTCCACCTGCCGTAATAATATGTAAGGACGCGACAGGGGACAGCAGAGATTAATGAACATGTTGTCAACACTGGAGAAAATGGAGCTTCGCGGAATGATTGGTTAGGCTGAGATTGTTCTCCTTGAAACAAAGGAGAGGGAGGGGAGCTCTATAATCACATAATAATATTTATGAACGTTCAATATTCATGGGATCTTGACAGGGTAGTTACGGGCAGGTGATTCACCCTCTGGTATGAGGAGAGTACCAGAGGACATGAAGTCAGAATTAGATATTGCCTATTTAATTCAGAAATGAGGAGTAATTTCTTTGCTCAGGATCCAGTGAAGCGGTGGAACTCCTTGCCGGACTTGTTGTTGGGGCTGAGTTGTTCTATATTTTCAAACTGTGCCAGACAGATATTTAACCAGAAAGATGATGAAGCTTTGTCGAGGCAATGCTGGAGAATGGAGTTGAGGATTATCAGATCAGCCATGAGTTCATTGAATGGTGGAGCAGACTCGATGGGCTGAATGGCCGACTTCCAATCCTGCACCATTTGGTCTGACGCCTTATTTTATTGATGCCTTTAAAATTCTGAGGGGATGGGATGAAATGATAGAAATGGTTTCTCAAACTGACCAGACAGATCAGGAACTAAGCTCATAAGTTCATGAACAAGAAATGTGCTGTGGCCTGGACACAACAAATGGCAATGGGCACACCGCAGATGGGTATGTGCAGTTGTTGTGATTGCTAAAGAAAATTGCTGGATCCAATATTGTTGCCAACTTGGTGATCACGCTGGATGATGGATCGCTGTATGATTCACACAGCAAAAGGTTGTGAAAGAATGAAAGATTCGTTTCATTGGAAAAGTTTCCTGCGGTTCCAATTCAATCGACTGTTTAAAATATTGATCAGAACTTTGTGTGGAGTATTACATTAAAATTCAGAAGCCCACTGGACAAACTATTGCACCCGATCTCTCCTTATTTGTTTCACTTTCATTCGATGTAAAGTCATAGAAAGTCAAGATGGAATGAAAGGAAAAAATAAACGTTTGCACTCCTTTTCATTATCCCAATGTAACGAACAACAAAACAAATTGCTTTACTTTGACTTTGATGATGTATCGATTTATCACAAATCTCTGGTGCAATGAAGGGCAAGAGTAAGATTCTCCACCCACAGTATCCTAAAGATGCGAGGCACAAAGGGAAACCACAGCTACTTCTGATGTAAGTAACAGCCAGAAAAGGATTCAAATCCACACATGGGCAATGGAAGAGCAACCCGTCGCCTTAACCTCTGGGCCACTTCAGCCCATTGCAAAGGGGCTCACATGTGACCCCGTCAAGATCACATATGGTGTACCTCGGGGATGAGAAATTCCCTGACAGGAATCGAATTCACACCATTATGTTTCTGCTTTCAGCAGAATAATAATACCAGCAAAATCCAAGGGATTGACCTCGTTCTTGGAAGGAATACCTTGTCCTTGATTTATTTCGAGTCGGAACTGTCTCAGAATGACCCAGCAAGCATGAAATTCCCGTCATGTTCACACGCTCATTTCGTCTTGACGCATAATTTCTTCAGACAGTTTCTATCGCACGTGAGGAAGTATGTACGTAGAGAGAAGTGAAGGTGATGGTTTAGCTCGATGGTCTTTCTCATATGGCTGAACCTGAACTGGGTAAAATTCCCGGAAATGCAGTTTTGTTCGTTTCATTTTATTAATTTTGCTGCAACTTCACTCTGTTCATTCCAATGATCGGAAGTGAATTGCATTTATATGATTGGAACGCTCAATGTTGTATTCAATTTTGCTCCGAATTTATTTCAGCTTAAACAAAATACTGATGAGAAAAACAGAAGGTTGAACTACAAAACAAGATGCCAGTTTTGATGCTCAGTTACGTTGGCAGATTTCAATGTGTTGTCAAATGAACCCAACATCATGGCGATCGTCCTCCAATCTTTAAGGCATGGGATTAAAGCAGGAAATCGATCTCCAAGAGACGGGTCACTTCTGATTCATTAAGAAATGGCTTTCCTTGACAATATACAAAATCTGCTCAGTTCCATTTATAATGCTTCATGTTGAATATTAATATAAATCTTGAAAACCTCTGAGTATTTTTTGCTGAATCTTACTCAGCTGCATTCGTTTCCGATATTTATTTGCATCTGAAGTTGTCCAAATTAGATATTGTTTCCTCGCACCTTCGACCCACTACACCCTCCTTTACACTTTTACATGGCCACACGATTTCTCTCTCCTGGTGAAACTCACTGCTTGCGTGTCTCTAAATGTGCCTTTCCAAATATTTTGGAAACGGATTGTCTGAGTGACAGAAATTCTGCTCCCATTATTTCTTTGCCCTACATCGATGGTTTTGAAATCTTGACTTTCAGAAATATATGAAAGTGAAATAGTGAATTTACCACCTATTTACTCTCTCCAAACCTCAAATCATCAGGAAAACTTCCATTCGGTTTTCCTTGGTTTAGTTTCAAATTTTCCAACACACAAATAAATAAAATTCCATCCCCACTAAACGCCGTCAGCATCGTGTCTAATGTCTTAGCAGCCCAGTAAACGCTGGCAGTGTCCTCTCTGATAGAATCACAGATTCCTTACAAGGCAGAAAGTGCAGTTCAGAAAATCGGGTCTGTAGGGAGACTCTGAACAGCATCTCAACCAGACCGAGCTCTCGTCTCTATCCCCACAGGCCTCTGACTTGTGATTTCAAATAAATCTTTTGGATGAAAACCTGGCATCGTGTGTCTGCTGACCTTATCACTGCGTTACCCATGGCTAATTCACTTAACTTACTGAATTCACTCCCTGGACATATCAGCGCAATTTAGCATGGCTAATCCACCTAACCTACAGACCTAAGAACAGTGCAAACCACTGAGCAAATGTACCATCACATTCAACACTATCTATATCATGTGTAATGGCTTCACACACTGGCCACTCCGCCCAGTGAAAGCAAGCTGCGCCCACCAACCCGAATTCAATGCATCCAAACACGGTTCTACGCTGTATAACTTCATTAGTTCTGCGGGAAATCTTTCTGCACTCAGATCTGAATGAGTTTACTCTGTTTTCTTCCTCAGATTCCTGCTTTAAATAAACATATCAGTCAGGAACAACTCTATATAATGTTTTTCATTACAACACAAACACAATGTGCAGTTTGCAGAAGTTACGTGTTTGCACTTTCACTGACACTTTGTCTCCCCAGGAGCTGCAGTCAGTCCCCAGCTGATTCAGACAGCACTGTCCTTCCTATGACATGTCCCATCGAGAATGGAAAGCCAGACATGAATAACCTTTACTGGGAACAGAGCGACAGGTTTAAAACCTTGACGATCCCCCAGCGGAGAATTGAACCCTGTGACAGGCGGGGACACTAACCACGATACTGTGGAGGACAACAACATCGAAGGATGCCCTTCAGCCTATTGTGGCCGCACTTGTCCAACACAACTGCTTAACGACCTGAATCAAGTTTTCCATCTTTTAGCCCATAATCCTACATGTTTCGGCATCACAATTTAACATCTCAATTTTTGTTAAAATGAGAATGATTTCCGACCCTCTGACCCTTTCTGCAAATCTACTCAAACCTATCTGCCTTTTCCCGAAATCTCTTGGCCCCAGTGTTCGATCTCTCCATCAATAAGAAACGCTTCTTTCAGTCTATCCTATCCATATCCCTCAGTATTTAGTACATCTCAGACATGTCTTCCCCAATCTCCTCTGCTCGGCGACAAACAACCCCAGTCTGTCCAATCTCTCCTCACAACTGAAACTCTTCAGCCCATACAATATCCCAGTGAATCTCTACTGCAACGTTCCCAGTGCGATCACATCCATGCAGTACTCTGAATTGCAGAACTGCACACAGTAATCTAGCTAGAGCCGAAAGAACTTTTTTCTATTCTGTTACAGTATGAGGTCGTCGCTGGTTCGGCACTATTGTTTGCTATCCCTAATTGCACAGCGGGTAGTTGAGACTCAACCGTATTGTAGTGAGTCTGGAGTCACATGGAACCCCGAGCAGCTAAGAATGGCAGTTTCATTCTTTGAATGACGTCAGATGGTTTTGTTGTTTTTTCAACAATTGAACATGGATATATAGGAGTTATTAGATTCATAATTCCAGATATTTATTGAATCCCAATTTAACCACCTAGCATGGTCGGAGTCAATCCCAGGTCCCTGGTGTCTGAATTAACAGTTCAGTGTTCAGTGGTAAGAGCGCTCGGCCATTGCAGAAAAGCAGTGAAACGTATCTTATCCAATTAAATCGCTTTTCCCCAATACTGTTCTGTGCCATTTTCCTGAGCTTGACCCCCCCCCCCCCCCCCAATAATATCTGGTCCGTATCAGTAAAAGCTGGTACATGAGTATTGATCTCACAACAGTGGTAACCAAATGGATCAAATGGTCTGCAGGTCCCGATGGTGGGGTTGGGGCACGTTCACCCAGCAACAGTGACCCCAGCCACAGACTGATCGGTATCAATGGGAGAGTCTGTATTAGAGTCTGCAGTGCCTTAGTGAAATAGGAAATGACTGCGCAAGCACATGATGAAAGAGCTGAGCTCCAAAAGCTAGTGCTTCAATTAAACCTGTAAGACCATAACCTGGTGTTGGGTCATTTTTAACTTTGCACTCCATAGTCCAACACCGGCATCTCCAAATTAATGAAATGGGGGTATGGGATGGAAAGATCGGTTAGTGATCGTAGGAGGGAAAAAATCTCTGAGAACGGGTGGACTTGAATTCTGACATATGAAACACAGAGATGTGAGCGAGCAGAGCTTGAAGGAAAAAAATCACCTTGGAAAAAATCAAAACTTTAAAACAACTGATTCATTTGTGTTTCACAAATTACTGGGACACATAGAACAACTAGCGCCGTGAATCGGATTCGAACCAAGGTTGCTGCGGCCACAACGCAGAACACAGACCACTACACGATCACGGCAACCCACAGGCAAACGTACAAAACTCCTGCAATAAGTACAGTATTATACGGAATGTTAGGCAGAGCACCAAATGCACAATATCAGTGCTTAGCGAACAGTAGCAGATATGTGGGAACTTAGAATGGTCTGACCGTTTAATATCGGTCTCCCCCCAGTGGCTGCGTTGATTCCATCATTAATGTGTTGAAGGCTGAGATAAATAGATTTCTCCAAAACATCAAAGACTCCGGGGACACTGCAGCTTTTGTTACCTGCACATCCACC
Source organism: Chiloscyllium punctatum (assembly GCF_047496795.1). Lineage (NCBI taxonomy): Eukaryota > Metazoa > Chordata > Chondrichthyes > Orectolobiformes > Hemiscylliidae > Chiloscyllium > Chiloscyllium punctatum. The sequence continues at coordinate 64,404,243 of NC_092768.1, read as the reverse complement.
AATATCATTTATTGTATCCGCTGCTCCCGGTGCAGTCTCCAGTACATTGGGAAGACTGGGCGCCTCCTAGCAGAGTGCTTTAGGGAACATCTCTGGGACACCCGCACCAATCAACCACACAGCCCTGTGGCCCAAAATTTCAACTCTCCCTCCAACTCTGCCAAAGACATGGAGGTCCTGGGCCTCCTTCACCGCCAGTCCCTCACCACCAGACACCTGGAGGAAGAACGCCTCATCTTCCGCCTTGGAACACTTCAACCCCAGGGCATCAATGTGGACTTCAACAGTTTCCTAATTTCCCCTTCCCCACCTCATCCCATTTCCAAACTTGCAGCTCAGCACTGTCCCCATGACTTGTCCAGACTTGTCCGAAAAGCCTATCATCCATTTCACCTATCCATTCCACCCTCCCCCCCGACCTGTCACCTTCATCCCCTCCCCCATTTAACTATTGTACTCTATACTACTTTTTTCCCCACCCCACCCTCCTCTCACTTATCTCTCCACCCTTCAGGCTCTCTGCCTGTATTCGTGATGAAGAGCTTTTGCCCGAAACGTCGATTTTACTGCTCCTCGGATGCTGCCTGAACTGCTGTGCTTTTCCAGCACCACTAATCCAGAATCTGCTTTCCAGCATCGACAGTCATTGTTGTTACCAAGCTTTTGAAATGTATACTTCAATAGCAATGCAGTTTAACATCGGTTACTTCACGAGTTTCCCCACACAAGGAAGTAACCACTGCTGCCACATAGTCCCAGTTCCCAGCCCCAGAATCAGAGGAACTGAGTGACGCAGTCGCGAATAACCAACTTGAAATCAAGATGGGAATGAGGTTGCAGAGATACTCGATGGCTCAAGTGACACAATCGGAGAATGCACGGTGTTTCTATGATGGTTTAGAGGCGCAAGCAATTCTGAGGTTGGGAGTGTTCCTGGTCAAAGGCGGGGCAGAATGGAAAATTTGTTCCCGTTTATAATAACAGCAATATACAGTGCATCTTGCTGAGACAGCTGAGTACCACAACTGGAGCGTGAGTAGCTGGTTTGAAGTTTAATTTTGCTTCACTATCACCCACTTCCCTGGAATGAATTGCTTTCACCAGTTTTATTTCCAATTGTTTGATATCTCCTTGCAGTCTGCGGCTTTCTTCCTCATGGTTAATTGCACGACTAATTGTTGTATGATCAGCACACTGTTAAATCACGGCCACTACAAGTAAATAGGAATCATTGATCTATATGAGAAAACAGTGGAACTCACAGCAGGCATGCTTAGTAAGTTTGCAGGCGATACCAGAATTGTAGACAGTGGAGAAGATTATCTAAGTTTCAAAAGGGTCTTAATCCAATGAGTCGTTGTACTGAAAAATGTAACATGGAGTTCAATCTGGATAAATGGAAGGTATTTCATTTTGGTACACAACAAGAGTATGGCTTTGCGTATGTTGGAGAGCACGGAAGCTCGGTGTGCAGGTAAATAATTCCTTATAATTTGCATTACCAACAGACAAGATGGTTCAAAGGCATTTAACCTACTTCCCTTCATTGCTCAGTTCTTTGTGTATAGCAGTTGGGACGTTATGTTGAAGTTTTGCAGGACATTGATGAGGCCTCTTCTGGAATATTATGTCCAGTTCTGGTCGCCCAGTCGTAGGAATGATATTATTCAGCTGGAGGAGGTTCACAAAAGGTATACACGCTTGTTGCCTGTGGAAGTTTTGAGTTATAATGAAAGGCTAGATAGGCTGAGACTGTTTTCAGATTCGAGATCGGGGTGCTGAAAAACCACAACAGGTAAGGCAGCATCCCAGGAGCAGGAGAATATACATTTTTTCGCGCAAGTGTCGTTCATCAGGCTCTTCCCCGAAACGTCGATTCTCCTGCTCCTCATATGCTTCCTGACCTGCTGTGCTTTCCCAGCACAACACTCTCGACTCTGATCTCTCATCTGCAGTTCTCACTTTCTCCTAGATGAGACTGTTTACACTCTAGGCTAGGGGTTTGAGCGGCGACCTGACGGAAGTTTATGAATTATTGAGAGGCAAGTTTAGAGTTAATGATGGCAGCCTTTTCACTGGAGGGGAATGACAAGACGAGAGGGCATATGTTTAAGATTAAAAGAGAGAGATGTTTTTTAAAAAAAAAGACATGTGCGGCATTTTTTTTCAGAACGGTGATTTACGTGTGTAATTAACTTGCTGAGGAAGTGATGGATGAGGTACGTTTGCAACATTTAATGGACAATACATTCCAAACATGAATGGGAAAGTGGGATTTTTAACATAAATTTATTCATGCCGAGTACGTCAGTTATATCCCAGAGGGCATTTAAGAGTCAACCACGGTATTATCCATCTGGAGTCTCCTGTGGGACAGAACAGATGAATATGGCAGGTTGCTTCCTGAACTGGCATGAGTGAATCAGATGAGACTTTCCACACAACTGATTCAGGTCATCACAATACTCTGCAACTCCAGGTGCTCAGTGAATTCAAACTTCACCATCTGTCATGCCAGGACCTGAACTCTTTGTCCCCAAAATATTACCTTTTTTTTGGATTTACAACAGAGTAATAAAACTACAAGGGTATTGTAATCACTCATCGGGTAGAGGAGGCGGCAGATGGGACTAGATTGTTTTGGAAGTATTTTCAGCATGGATTGGTTGCACTGACGGGCCTATTTTCATGCTGTATGACTCTATGATTAACACTATGGAGCAAATAGCTGGTTGGGATTAACAGCAGCATTGACAGCATAATCGAACACCTGATGGGATATGTAATCCTGCTGGAGTCTCCGGAGGTTGTTTTGCTCAGTGATCCCTTCCCACACACGGGACTGGTGAACGGTCTCTCCACAGTGTTACTGATTACATGAGTTTCCATTTCTGTGGTTAATTGAATCCCTTCCAGCAGTTCCCGAATTGCCCTGCTTTCTCTGTGATATCAGTGTCCTTTTCTCTACACAGGGTGAACGATCCTTTCAACTTGTGTCCACACAGATACAAATCCTGTTTTCCATATTGTGAATGTGTTTTCATTCTTCATTCACCCACAGGGTGTGAGTATCACTAGTCAGGACAACATTTATTCTTCGCCTCTCGTTCGTTGCTGTCTGGCTACACCACACACCCGGGTGGGATCTCAGCCTCGGGTGTCTGTCTGTGGGCAGTCTGCACATTCTCTGTGTGTTTGCGTTTTTATTTCTCCCTCTGATCAAAGATGTGCCAGTTACAGGGATCAACAATGGGAAATACCGGCTTATGGGACAGGGAATACCCTGGGGGTCTGGTGGGATGCGCTTCCGATGAACCGTGTGGACTGAAAGGGCCGATTAGACTGCTTCCCCACGCGGTGCAGATTCTTGAATTAAGGGTCAGCTCATGCTTTTCTGGTCTTGGAGTTTCTCGTACGCAGGACTGGGTGAAGATGGTGGAATCCCCTGCATAGGGGACAAGAATGAATGGGATTGCAGGAAATTAAAGTCATGATCTCTGTTCCTGAAGTCAGGCTTGTATTTCACGTTTTTTTGTCAAATGTAAACATCACCGTTTCCGTGTCCCAACCCCCAAGGATAACTAGTTTAAAATATCACCCCAACACCACCTTCTCCTGGTTGAAGTCTTGACTGTGTGGAAGAAACTGATACTGAGCTGATGCGAGCAAATGTAGCTGCCACCGCCAGTGTCGGAAACACAGATCCAAACAGCAGAATCATCTTTTAAACCCACCACTGCAAAGTTAAGGGCTCAACACGCTCCACTTGTGCCACTCAGCAGTCTTAATAAGATGCACCGGAAATCGCTATGATAGTATAAACGGGGAAAACCATTCCTTTGAGCATGAGCACATTCAACCGAGGAATTTCTTGAGCCTCTATACCATCACACGCTCACCTATTGCATCACTGTTAACTCTGCACACTGATTCCCATCCCTATTTCCGGTTGGATCTGGGTGGCTGTGCCGATGTTAAGCTAAAATGCTATTGAAGCATGCATTTCAACAATATCCTGTCCTGTCCCCCGAGTCTTTGATTTCTTGTCGAAATCGATCAATCTCATCTTTCAACATTCTTATTCAAGTGATCTCTACAGCCTCTGAGGACATCGAACTGAAAGATTCAGCTCATTCTCAGTTCCCACAAATCTGTCACTGTTCGCTGAGTACTGATATTGTACATTTGCTGTTCTTCCGAACATTTCCTCTGCTAGTATACTTACTGATGCTTGCAAACATCCTGTTCTGTGGTGATCGTGGTTGTCGGTATTTTGCATTGTGATCACAGCAACCTCGATTTGAAACCAAATCACGGCACGAAGTGTTCTCTCCGTTGTCCTTTTTGTGACACATGCTAAGAAATTAATTATTTTACCTTCAAATTCCGCTCCCTTACAAATCTGCGTGTCTTATATCAGGATTGAAACACACCCGTTGTCGGAGATTTCCCTTCTACCCACGATCATTAAACCTCCTTTCCGTCCCTCCTCCCATTTCTCTGAGGTAATGCACAATCTATCACTCTCTTTCACATTCACACTGTTCTGTCTGTGCTGCTGCTGCAGTCACTGTTGGGTGAATTCGCCCCAACTCCACATCGGGGCCTTCAAACAAATCGATCCATTTGGATACCGGGGTTGTGAAATCAATCGCCATGTAGCAGCATTTACTGACATAGATCAGAGACAATTGGAACATCAGGCTCATGGAAAATACCCAGAGCAGTTTTGGTGAAAAGACATTTTATTGGAAAAGATCAGCTTTTGTGGTTTTCTGTGATGGTCTTGTGGTAATTTCATAGGACTGATAATCCAGAGACCGAGGTAATAGTCTGGGTACTCGGGCTTGAATCCCCCCATGCCAGATTGTAAAATTTGGATTCAGCAAATATCTGCAATGAAGAATCGAATGATTACTATAGATCCATTGTCAATTGTTGAATAAAAAAACCATTTGGTTCACTGATGTCATTTCAGGAAGGAATCTGCTGTCCTTACTTGGTCTGGCCTGCATGTGACTTCAGACTCAGAACAATATGGTTGAGTCTCAATTGCCCCCTGAGCAATGGGTTATAAATTCGGCATAGCCAGAATCGCCCTCATACTAATCCAGAAATTTTAAAACAAATGCTCATTAGGCTCAAGCAAGAGTGTTGATTGCAGTTTTGCAAGTCGCAGGGATGTGATCACACTGAGAAAATCGCAGGAGATATTTACCGGGATACTGTTTGGGATGAAGAGTTTCAGTTGTGAAGAAGACAGGACATAGTGTAGTGTTTGTCGCAGTGTAAAGGAGATTTAGAGGAGACATGATTGGGTTAGGGTATGGACAGGGTTGACTGAACGAGTTTCCCATTGATGAAGGGATCAATTAGCAGGGGGCAGAGATTTACGAAGAAAGGAAGAATGGTTTGAGAAGATGTGCAAAAGTGCTTTATAAGCCAGTGGGTGGTTGGAATTTGGAATACACTGCCTGCATTGTTCAGAATGGCAGAAACCCTTAGAACCTGAATAAACATTCAGATGTGAACTTGTGATGCCAAGACATATAAGGCTGTGGGATAAACATTGTGAAATGGGATTCAGTTCATTAGGTAGTTGCTTTTGACAAGTGTCACCACAATTGGTTGGAGGGCCTCCTTTGACACTCTTGTCCTCGGTAGTATAGTGGTTCGTGTCCCCGTCTGTCACAGGGCTCAATTCTCCACTGGGGACAGTGTAAATATTTTAAAACTGTCGCTCCATTCCCAAGTGCGGGTATTGATACCTGTCCTTCCATTCTCGATGGGGCATGTCACAGGAAGGACAATGCTGCCTGAATCAGTGGGGGAAAGGGCTGCAGATCTCAGGGAGGCAGAGTGTCAGTGAAAGTGCAAACATGTGACTTCTGCAAATTGCACCTTGTTACAGTATTGGAAAGAAAAAACATTTGGCAGACTTGTTCCGGATTGAAGTGTTGAATTTGGGTTGATTTGCTTTGATGTGGCTGAGTTACCAGGGTTTAAAGACATTAAAAATGATTCAGGTTCTGCTCACTATAATGGAACGTTGGATCAGTAATTCGCACTGCTGTTCGGTCTGAGGGCTATGTTGATTCGTCAAGTTAAATTGCCCTCTCGTATCCAGGGAGTGAATCAGTAAATTAAGTGAATTACCCATGGGTAACGCGGGGACAAGGTCAGAAGTCACAGGACGCCAGGTTATAGTCCAACAGGTTTATTTGACATCATAAGGGGGAGGGTTGCCGCTTCTTCTGGTGAAATATACGGGAATAGGGAGGAGAACTAGGTCTTGGTGAGATGCTCTTCAGAAAGTCGAAACCGGCTTGATTGATTGAAATACTCTTTCTGTACTGTAGGATTCTGTGATTCTATCGGAGAGGGTAATGATAGTGTTTACTGGGGTTAAAGCAACTAGAGTCGATGCTGACGGGGTGTACTGAGGATGAGATTTTATTCACTTGTTATCTTCGAAAATTTAGAACAGTTATCCCTGAACCAAGAAAGACTTAATTGGGGGTTTTTCATGTTATGAAATATTTGGACAGAGTAAATAGGTGGAAAATTCCCTATTTCAAGTCAGTAAACATCTAGACGTCAGACATTCAAACCCTTTGATAAAACCTTTGAAGGACAAAGAAATGATGAGAGCAGAATCGCTGTCACTCCGAGAATCTGTTTTTCAAAATATTTGGAAAGGCACATTTGGTGACATACAAGGAATAAATTTCACAAGAGGGCGACAGCGTGTGTCTCGGTAAAGGTGTAGGGGTGGGGCGTAGTCGGTCGGAAGTTGCGGGGAAACAATATCTCAGTGGGTTGGCTTTAAATGTAAAGAAATTTCGTAAACGTGTGCAGCTGAATAAGATTCGGTTCCAAAAACTCTGGATTTTGAAAGTTTCGCATAATATTCTACCTGAAGCACTGTAAATGGAACTGAGTGGATTTTTCTCATTGTGAAGGGATGATATTACATAATGAATAAGAAGTGACCAGTTGAGATCGACGTCCTGCTTTAATCACATGCGTTAAAGCTGTGAGGACAAACACCATGATGTTTGGTCCATTTTATACTCGGTGAAATCTGCCAAAGCAACGAGCAACAAAACTGGTGGGTTTTCTTTTGCATTTTAACACTCTGATGTTCTAAGCAGTATTTTCCTTAAGCTGAAATATAGTCGGAGCAAGTTTGAATACAACATCAATCGTTCCAATGAGATAAATCGAATTCACTTCCGATTATTACAATGAACATTGTGAGGTTTCAGCAAAATTAAAATGAAACGAACAAAACAGCGTTTCTTGTGACTTAATCCAATTCAGGTTCAGCCATATGAGAAAGGCCATTGAGCCACAACATCGCCTTTAATTCCCTCTCCATGGCTCCTTCTTCATGTGAGAGAGAAAGTGACTGAAGAAATTATGCGTCAAATGTAGGTGTGAATATGACGGAAAATTCTTGTTCTCTGTTTCATCCTGACACAGTTCTGATCAGAATGTATCAATGACAGCTATTCATTGTGACGAACATGGCTATTTATTGGAATTTGCTGTTATTATAATTCTGATGCAAGCAGAAACACAATGGTGTGGATTTGAGTCCGCTCTGCAAATTTCTCATTCTTTACTTTCACCACATGTAACCTGATGAGGTGACATGTCACCCCGCCGCAAAATGTGCAGAGGAGACTGAATGATTATGGTGGTGGGTTATTTTCCCGCTGTGCTCCACATTCACGAGTTCGAGTCGCACTCTAGTTGCTAACTTTACGCACCACTCCAGCAGTTTTTCTTTGCACCTCACACTCTGGTATACACTGGATCGAGAATCTTGTTCTTGCCCTTCACTGCACGGAAGATTCAGGAAAAATCGACACCACATTAAAGTCGAAATTAAGAGTGAGAGCAGTCATTCTATTTAATTGTACATTAAATTCGTGTAATGAGAATGAACGCATTTTTCTTTCTGCCCCACATTCCATCTTGTCTTTCTATGAATTTGCATCGAAAGAAAGAGAAACAAGTAACAAGAGATCGGGAGCACAAGTTTATCCAGTGGGGTTGTTCATGAGTATTTTAACCTAACACTTCACACAATGATCTGATCAGTATTTCAAATAGTCACTCGGAATTGGAATCGCAGAAAACTTCTCCACTGAAACGAACCTTTCATTCTTTCACCAATTTCTGCTGTGTGTGAATCATACAACGATCCATCATCCAGCGTGATCACTGACTTGCCAACTGTCTAAGGTCTACCAACTTTCTTCAGCATTCACAGCTTCTGTATACAGCCACCTGTGCTGTGCCCACTGTCATTTGTTGTCCCCATGTCACAGCACATTTCGTCTTCCTGAGTTTATGAATCTTGTTTCTGATATGTCTCATCTGTTTAATAAACCTTTTCTATCACTTCATCCCATCCCCCCCACAATTCTGAACTTATGAATAAAATAAAGCGTTCGACCAAATGTTAAACAAATGGAAGTTTGCCATTCAGCCCATGGGGTCTGCCCCAACATTCAACGAACTCATGATTGATCTAGATTAGATTCTCTACAGCATGGAAACAGGCCCTTCGGCCCAACAAGTCCACACCAACCCTGCGAAGAGTAACCCACCCAGACCCATTCCCCTCTGACTACACGCAATTTAACACAGCCAAGTCACCTGACCTGCGCATCTTTGGACTGTGGGAGGAAACCCACGAAAAAGCGGGAATGATGTGCAAAGTCCACAGTGACAGCTGCCCGAGGCTAGAGTTAAACCTGGGACCCTGGTGCTGTGAGGTAGCAGTGCTAACCATTGAACCACCATGCCGCCCCAATAATCTGTAACTCCTTTCTGCTCGCTTAACTCGACAAATTTTCATCACCTTTCTGATTAACTATCTAGCACAGTTTGGAAATACCCAACAGCACAGATGGCACAGATTGTTTGGCCCCTGAGCAAAGAAATTACTCCTCAATTCTGAATTAAAAGGGCAAGATGAAATTCTGAGATTTTGTCCTCTGGTGCTCTCCTCACAGCCTAAGGCAAACCACCCGCCCGTATCTACCCTGTCAAGATTCCACGAATATTGAACGTTTATAAATGTTATTATGTGATTATAGAGCTCCCCTCCACCTCCTTTGTTTCGAGGAGAATAATCCCAGCCTAACCAATCATTTCACGAAGCTCCATTTTATACAGAGTTGGCAACATCCTCGTAAATTTGTGCTGTCCTCTGCAGCGTCCTTACATATAATGAAAGCATGTGGAGACATTTATGTGAGGAAACGGGTTGAAATATCAGGTGCAGATGGGAATTGGAACTTGAAATCAGAAAGCGATTGTAATCGGATTGATCCACAGAAGGACCAAATACAGCAATGATAACTCTGACAAATGATAATCTAATCATATTCGATTGACATTCAATGGCTTCATTGTAACTGAATTCCTACGTGTAATCGTCCTGAGAGCTAGTATTTAGGAGAATTGGAACCTGACCACCCATATAAAAGAATTGATGACAAAAACATGTCTGTCGGTCGTTTTTGTTTGATTATTAACTCAACTCTTGTTTCCGTGAAGCCTACATCGTCCGCAACGCACACGTTAGATGTTTAACAGGACTCTCTCCATGTGCCTCGGTGGGTGCCGCTGCAATATCACTGAAGGACCAGGACACCCTCCACGACAATACAGTCACCTAACTGTACATTGTAAAACGCCTGAATATTTATTCCCTTAATTGCTGAGGCACAATTGCAGCAGAGTACGCCACCTAGAAGATCCAATGAAATAAGTCAACCAGGCTTTGTTGACTGAACCTTCAAAGCTCAAAGACTGTACCGACCATAAGGACAAGGTTGAAGATGCACTGAAACGTCACCATTTATGAATTACCCTCCAAGGCACGTACCAGCATGACTTGGAGAGGAAGCAGTGGTAAATTCATTGAGTGGTGAAGCGGTCTTGATGGGCAAAGAGTTATACTTGAGCCCTCCGCCTTTTATATTACAATTTTGAAATATATTGATTATTGCAATGACCAGACTTGTGCTCATTCCTTTTGGGGTTTCCTAAACTGGCGGTTACTAAAGATCGAATATCATTCTCAGACTGTGGTCAACAATAGAAAATATCCAAAAGCCTCTCGAACAACTGATCTCCCTGTCCAACAATCTTCAGAGATCAGTGAACATCTTCTCCAAGATCTCTTTGTTCCTGTTCACCACTCAGAATCCTCACTGTTATTGTTTCAACTCCACAAATTCATTACCACTTACTGGTCTGGATTCAATTCCATTCTCCGTTTTTTCCTTTCCACCTGATTCATACATCCCTGCGTCCCTGGTATTATTCATCACAGTCACCTACACGACCAATTGTTGCATCGTGTGTAAACCTCTAAACATGACTCCGACAACTAAGTTTGAATTATTGATCTACATCAGGAAACAGTGGTACTCCACTGGAATCAGGCATCCAGTTCATTGCTGGATGGGATGAACACGTGCAATAACAGCAGAATCGTACTCTTGCTATCATTTGTAATCCTGATGGCAATTCTGCACGTTGGTCTCCTGAATGATTCTTTCTCACATGTGGGAGTGGTGAATGAACTGCCCACATTGTGACTGAGGAAGTGAGTTTACATTTCAGTGGGTAATTGAATCCCTTCCTACAGACCCCGCCCCCATGGACCTGACTTCATGGAGGCGTGGGTAACCTTGTGTCTATTTCGTGTGGATAATCAGCTGAATTTGAGACCATGCTGAGACGACTCCCAATTTTCTCCGTCATCCGTGTATCTTTTTTATCCTTCCTTATTCTCCCCAGAAGTGTGGCCATCATAGTCTGAACAACAGTTGTTATTCATCCTTAACTCTCCTTGAACTGAGTCAGAGGGAATTTAGGGGTGAACCGTACTATTGTGGGTGTGGAGTTATATGTTCGTAGGTCTCTTTATGGAAGGCAGAATTCCCTTTTGAAGGGACATAAATGAATGGGTTTTCAACAAATTAAAACTTTTTGCCACTCTTCCTCTGAGAGGGTTTATATTCCAGATTTTATTCATTGAATTTAATTACCAGCAGTTGCAATGCTCCAGTCTCCAAGGGTTGCTAGTCCAAATATCGCCATTACATTTGCAGATGACACATGGATTGGTGGAGTAGCAAAAAGCATAGGGACTGTCAAGGACTGAAGGAGAATATAGATAGACAGGAGAGTTGAGCGGAGAAGTGGCAGATGGAGTTGAATCCAGGCAAATGTGAGGTGATGCATTTTGGGAAGTCTAATTCTAGAGACAAGCATACTGTAAACGGAAGAGCCTTGGGTAAAGTTGATGAGCAGAGAGATCTGGGAGTTCAGGTTCTTTGTACCCTGAAGGTGGCTGCACAGCTGAATCGAGTGGACAAGAAGGCAAATGGCATGCTTGCTTTCACCGGACGGGGCATTGATTGTAAGAGCTGACAGGTCATGCTAAAAAATACAATATTTTGGTTCAACCGCATTTAGAATGCTGTGTACAGTTCTTGTCACCAAATTACCAAAACGATATGGACGTTTAGGAGAGGGTGCAGAGAAGGTTTATGAGGATGTTGCCTGGTATGGAAGATGCTAGCTCAGAAGAGAGGTTGAGTTGGTTACGTTATTTTCATTAAAAAAAAGAGATTGAGGGGGACCTGATCGACGTCTACAGAATCATGAAGGGTATAGTCAGGGTGGATAGAGGTAAGCTTTTTCCCAGGGTGAGGGATTCACTGCTGAGAGGTCACGCGTTCGAGGTGAAAGGTGAAAAGTTTAAGAGAGATAGACGTTGGAAGCATTTTACACTGAGGGTGGTAGGTGCCTGGAACGTGTTGCCAGAAGAGGTAGAGGCAATCACAGTAGATTCATTTCAGATGCATCTGCACTGATGCATGAGTCAGTGGGATGCAGAAGGATACAGATGCTTAGCAATTGATGGATAGGGTTAGACAGTGGATTTGGATCAGCTCAGCCTTCGACGTCCGAAGGGCCTGTTCCTGGGCTGTAAATTTTCTATGTTCTTTGTTCTTCTTTGTTCACTAGTCTTCCAAATCATCTCTCGCCCTCTGACTTATCACCTTCTCCCCGGCTCCATCCACCATTCGCTTTCCCAGCTACCTTGCATTCAACCCCAACCCCCTCCCATTTATCTCTCAGTCCCCACCCACAAAACTCATTCCTGATTAAAGACTTATGTCAGAAACGTCGATTGTCCTGCTCCTCGGATGCTGCCTGACCTGCTATACTTTTCCAGCACGACACTATCGCTATGGCGAAGATAGACGAGCTCTGCTCAGGCTCTTTATCTGGGAGCGGAGAAGGCGAGTGAGGAAGTGATTAAGGTGCACATTAAGGGGACCGGTATGTGTGATAGGAACAAACTTCTTATGGGAAGAGTTAACAACCAGGGATCTCCGTTAAACGCAAGAGAGAGGGTGCTCAGAGGAGATATAGGAAGAACGTTTTCACTCTGAGAGTATTGTATAATTGGAACTCACTGTTTGAACGTGTGGTAAAGCTTTGAGTCATGAAAACATTTCAGGAGTATTTAGCCGAATACTTGAGAAGCTAGAGCACACATGGATAAAGACCAGTACTGGAAAATGGGGTGAAGATAAACAGATGTCTGATGAAATATCCGAACACGGTACAGAAAATACAGAGCATGAAAGCATGGGAAGGGGAAAGGCACGGAAACTGTGTGCAATCTGTTACAAGGGGTCTGCGGAATGCCACACGCGTCAAAAGATCACTGGGGCAGGATGGGGCCGCTGTGGCAGGATGGGATAGGAATAGTGGAATGCTCCTACACCAATTAGCAGAGTCAGACTGAGGCTGAAAGGTTACAATGGCAGGCTGAGATAAAAACAATTAGTCAAGTCAGACTCCCTACTAAATATCATCATGGTAGGTTGGGACAAGTCGTGACAATAAATAGGAAGGGCATGACTTTAAATAATTTATTGATAGTCGAGTCAGCCTGCTTGAGACGCTTGTAGCAGGATATGACATTATATACATAATCAGCGGTTAGTTGAGTCAGCTTTGGACAGGAAAACATTGTGACAGATGGGGTAGCTGAATATCTTATCATGACAGGTTAGTCTGGGATGGAAGATCATTGTAGCACAGGTGGCAGTAGAATACCTAATAGTGACAGTAGAATAATATTAAGTAGAATTAGATAAAATACATTGTGACAGAAGTAGCACAACAACGGGAACTAAAACAATTGGTTTAATGTATAGCTGGAGTGAGGTGATTCTGATTAACACAGTTGGGCATTCTGATCAGCTAACTAAAAATTATTAAAGAAAAGTGATGGAGTTTAATTCAGATTAATGCGAGGTGATGCATTTTGAGAAAGCAAACCTTAGCAGGACTTATGCACTTAATGGTAAGGTTCAGGTTCTTAGCTCCTTGAAAGTGGAGTCGCAGGTGTCAGATCCCAGTCACATACATGGCTGTTGTTCTTAAAGTAATTTCTTCTCTACGTGTGTAGAAGTAACACAATGAGTGATCAATTACAATTGGCAGACGGACTTAAGGGGGCGTGTGAAATGCTGAAGTTGTGAGATCAGAGCAGTTCGTATTGACATACACCATTCACTGTTCGAATCTGATACTCAGGAATGCGATTTTGAGCGAAATTTGAGCAGGAAAGCTTACCACATGACGTAACACCAGTTTGTGTGGTTACTCTGTTGTTTACCACATTTGTGTGTTTTGCCTCATTGAGGATTTTGAAGTTGTCCCCCTATACAAAAGTTTCGTGCTTTTGCACTGTTATACAAAAGATGCAGTACAATAACACCCTAGGCTGATTCAGTGTACTTGTACAGATATTGACACCTGGAAACAGCACGATGCACTCTCCTCGAGTCTGGAAAATAATTTGCTCCATTCGCACTCTTATGGCTCTTTTCATTCAATCGACTTCTGTTCTCCACAGAATCCGATTCAGCAGACCTTGTCACTGAGTCATTTATTTGTGTGTGTTTAGATCATGTGAGGAGAATATCACAGTGGAGGGCCCTGGGTCCATAACCCAGAAGCCAGACCATACTCAGGGAACCCTCCTCTGCGCTTGCTCATTTCATGAACACCAGGAAGAAATATCTAAGCTCTTCAAAATTTACTAACCGATTTTTCAGTAGCAAGATAAACAATTCCAGGTTTCTGCTTTTGTTGTCACACGGACCAAGATTGTAAATGCTGGAACCATTTGAGAATGTCCGCTCACCCACGTCCATTTTCTCCCCAGGAGGTGTTAAGATGATGGTCTCAATCGGATTCTTCGCAAAAGAATAATCTTTTAATCCATTAATTTCTGGTTTATGGGTCCACCAGTTTCCCCTAGGCCTCTGTGTTAGCGCTGACCACAACAGTTTCCCGCAGTCTTCGGCTTTTTGTAGCATGTACCTTCGAGGATGACATCAAAAGATCTTCACTGTTAATGTGTGATGATCTACCAATGGAGACGGCTCAGTCCGCGGGGATGCGATAAACACCACCACCCCGCTACTGCTACTTAGTTCATGTGACCAATGCCTTTCCACTTGGTCACCGCGCCCTACATCTGCATTGCAGATAAATTGACAAATTTATGGTACTCTCTCGGATTGGTAATCAGAAGTGAGATTGTTTGAATTGTTGAAAAAGTAAGATAAACTGAGAAAATACAGGATATCAAATGGGGAACCGGAAGGGAAAGAGAGAACAGTGAATGATCGTGTTCTGACAAAATTTAAATATCATTGCTGAAGATTCAGAAAATGCTATCATTCACAAACATAGTACAATGTGGAATGTAAGTTTTGGTACAAGCAATGCAAGCAGATTGCAAAATCTTAGTCTGAAAATCTTAGTCTTTCTGCAACTGTTTTAGTTTTAATGAACGCCCACATGGGATTCAGTGCTGTAATGATCTCCTAAACTGTAGAAGGAAATCCTTGCCTTCGAGGATACGGGCGAAAGTTTACTGATTCATCCCTGTAATGGCAGGACTGTCCTCTGCAAGCATATAAGTACAATTATTCAATGATCCATGGGGCTTCGAATAAGAGGTGAAGGGAAAGTCTCCATTCACAAATTAATCATTCAGTAGAACTCAATTAAAGGACACATGTAGTGATGGACAAAGTGGGCAAGAACACGGAAATACGATACACAATAGCTACGATAATTACTGTGTGAAAAGTATTGAATTCAGATCTATGGTGGCCTTTGGCAATGATATTTACTGTCCAGAACTAGTCCGCAGTTGAATATCTATAGTCCTACTATGATGTATTTGAACGTCAGTTACCTTTAGAAATATCTGAGACTCACTCAGGTCATGGAGATTTAGTGTAATCATATTTAAAAAGCAAAGAGTTCATCGCGAAACTGTGAAATCGGTCACCCTCAGTGTAATCCTTGACCTCGTTCTCCAACAAAGACATGTGAAGAGTTTATAAAGTGCACAAACGCTGCTTCCTGGATAGCAATATATTAGGAATCCCAGGGACGGGGTTTACTGAGACATAAAATCATCAGCAAGGATATAAATGGTTTCATCGGTATGATAGAGAATGAAGGAGTTTATTCACGAGATGTGGAATTGCTGCACAAGAAACACGCAAGCTTAAACGGAAACAAACGAGATTTTCAGATAATGTGAGGTTTGAAGTGACTAAATCGGGGAAGCTCCCTCTTTCGAGTGAACCTACCAATTCAGTTAGGGCTTCAAAACCACTAGTGAATGATTAAGGAAAGATTGGATGAGAGTTTCTTCCATTCAACAAAGTTATTGAAATCCTGGATGAATTTCCGGAAATAAAACGTAGATTTCTGATCTCAGAGTGTTTTAAAAGACGCACGAACTGACATACAAGGAGGGAATTTATCATTGAAAGAAAGGAAAAGTGTGGGTGTGGATTAATTTCGAATTTGTTTTTTTTTCAGACACAAAGGCATTTCACAAACACGCACAGCTGAATAAGATGGAGTATAAAAAGTTCATGGACTTGAAAGGTGTAGCGTATTATTCAAGGTGAAGCATTGAAAATGGGGCTGATGTCCTAAAATAACTGGAGACAGAAGTTACATCCAAATGAGTAGCAATTGAATCGTCACTTGGAGACGCAACACCTACTTTAAAGATTTGATCACATTCACATGATGTCAGGTGTATTTCATGCTTTCTTATCTCCACCAAAAAGTTTACTCTGTCTTTTTTTGTGTTTTTCAACAGCACACCACTTCATCTGAAAGATGCTCAGACTAAAATTGAATACAATATTCAGACGGTCCTACGCGACCAATCTTTTTTTTTGATTATTACAATGACCTTTGCGAGTTTGCAACAAACTGGATATCATGAAACCAGCTCAACATCTATTTTCCCGGGATTTAACGCAGTGCACATGGGAAACGTCACCATCTGCTGAAAAATCACCTTCGGCTCTTTCTCCACACATGTCTCTTCACGTTTTAAATATTTGCAGGATGTTTGTTGATCAAGGAGTCATTATCCAGAAAAGGTCGGTATTCAATCCACAAAAACTGGTAGTTTCCCATAAACTTGGCTTTGCCCAATATCACCTTCCATCCGTACCCCTCGACCCGACGACAAATTGAAGCTGCTCCATGTGAGGCTCAGACCTAAACCTTCGGCACAGCACAGCCCACTATACTGGCACAGAGATACCATTCACTGGTCATCTGCAGCACTTTGAGCCACACATTAATGCTTACCTCCACATTCCTGGCTGTACCTTAACGGTTGGGAAACCGAGTTTCTCTGATTCCATGGCTGGTAACTGCGATTACGCGATCATCTTCACCAATGGTTTTGACCCCGAGTGAGGCAAGTGGTGAGCTTCTTATTGCAAAGATGGGCAGATTGTTAAAATATACAACTTCAACATTTGCCTTCACTAACTCATGAGCTTTTTATTTTGTTTTTCAAATGGAGAAATCTTAAAATCTTTATCTTAAACACACTCAATGACAGGTCTCCATTGTGTCTCTGGCATCAAATTCCAAAGTGTAAACCCCTCTGAATTATTCCACTGCAGTCCGCTGTTTGGGAAGTGTTCCTGTTGTGTGAAATGCACTTCCCCGTGTGTCACCTGCTGCTCCCAGTATGCGCTCTGGCACTGCACTCATTTTCCTTCTGACACTTGCTCACTGTGTTGCTGAGATCATACAGTGACTTGGTGTCGCACGGCCCAGGAAAATGATACAGCTCAAGGTTTTTGCATTGATGAATTCAATTGTCAGTTTAGCCTTATTTCGGATTTTGAAATTGTCAGTTCTGTACACAAGATCGTGTCAAAAATATCTGAACGGAAGTAAGGTGTTCCGAATAATGACATTGAGCACTATGTGCTCACCTCCAGTCTGGAAAACAATTCCTCACTGACAATTCTACACCTTCTGGTGTCACGGGCTCTTCATCCTGTTGACTTCAAATCGCCACAGAATTCAACAGACCTTGTTACATAGTAATTTCTTCAATTTTGTTCAAATCATTGCGAGCAGAGTATCACAGTGGGAGTGCGCTTCCCCATAACCCAGAGGTCAGTCCATACACTTGGAACTTACTGCACTAATTATCATTTCGCCAACACCACGGAGAAATATCTGCTGCGCTGCATAATTTAAGCAACTCAATTACTCATACGGTCACATGCCTCTAAGCATTTTATGACGATGTGGCAGCGAGGTTAAGCTGGTGGACTACTAACCCATTATGTTCTACACTAGGGGGTTCACATCCCACTAACTTTGGTGATTTTGTTGTTGCCATTTTTGGATGACCACAGCTGACTTTTTGAAATTGGAACTCCAATGGTCAGTTTCTAACCATTACGCCATTATAAATTCTCAAAGAATAATTTGAGCCTTTTGGCTAAACTGCATTGAAATGTGGATTTAATTGGGATAATGAAATGGTACGCGTTTCTCTTTTGCAAGTCAAGTTGCTGTGAACTTTTATCGTATGAAAGAAATTCAGGAAAATGTAATAACGAGAGATGTGAAGTGCATGTTTATGCAATGCAATTCTTAATGATTGTTTTGTCAGATGAAATCTGGAGCAGGTTGGGTGGAAGTGAATCATCTTGGTGAGAAGAGCACAGTGAGACAGCACAAATTAATGGAGATATTTGAAAAAGGGCAGGGGATGTGTGTAGGGGCACAGAGAACTGGCTGCAAATGCACAGTCGAGAATTGCCGTTGTGGGTGCCGTGCATGGGCATAGACAGACTTAAACATTGGTCTCGCCCGTTCCCCTTGGACGTGCCATTGATGAATGATGGACATAAGATACAGATAAAGGCAAGATGTGGTAAGCAAGGTCCCTCTCGTTATGCACACACTGGATGCATCACATTGAACTATGAACAACTGGGGAAGTCAGCATGTTAACTGCAGGGAATGAACCTAACCTGTGTATCAATAACCGCAGATTCATGCAGCATAAACTTAAAAATGATTTCAAGTGTCTGTATACGCATGTCATTAACAGATGTTTCGTTCTAATACCTGTGTGGTGGAAAGAAGAAGACACCACATTTCAAGGTGGATGACAACATTAGCAATTTTGTCTTGAAATTGAGATCTATTTGATAATTTCACACAATGAACAACTTCAATTTAAATTATACAAGTCACATTCCCTCACCTGGAATAAAAAAGTGTGATTTCATTCCAAACATTGTCCTTGCTAAGTAGAATTTACACAACATGAAAAATAGGATGTAATTTTTATTGAACATACGTCAATTAGCACCATGATCTTACTTCGGATTGACTGCAGTATGCACATGCTAAATAAGGTTTAAGAAAGAAAGTCTTTTGGAAATAACGATTCGGTGGTGATGAAGAATAAGATTAGGTTCTCATGATTTGGATATTCCACCAATGGTTCCAGTAGTAGAAATGGTCAGTGGGCAGTATTTCTACGATGGTGTAGAGGTGAGTGAGCTTCCAGCGATAAGAGCTCCCACCTCATCTGGAGCAGCGTCCGCTGACATAGACCAGGGAGCTTTGTGACATCAGTCTGGGAGTTCCAAACACACCTGGACTAGTTTCTATTGACATGAAGCAGCAGGGAGCATTGGGACATCAGACTGGTAGATCCAACCTCAACTGGACCGCTTCTATTGACATGGGGGTAGGGAGCATTGGGACATCAGACTGGGAGCTACAACGTCACCTAGAGCAGCTTCTATTGACATGGAGCAGCTAGGAGCAATGGAATGTCAGGTCGGGATCTCCAACCTAACCTGGAGCAGCTTGCATTTACATGGAAGAGGAGGGAATATTGGGACATTAGGCTGGGGAAAGGATATTCAACTATTTTAATCTGAAATAAAATAGGTTTCAACACCGCAGATGTTAATTGATTTATGAAGAATCTGTCCCGGGAAAATAATTGATTTTGTAGATATTAAAGACAAGTCCTGCAAATGTTCAACTCAGGAAAATACATTGCTACAGAGAGAAATGGGAATGATGTTTCAAGTCTTTGACTTCTTTTCTGGTCGACTTTGCATTGGATAACATCACCGGAATTACTTTTTCACTCATTTCATGTTATTCAGTTTTCTGCAAATACGGAAAGGTCATTAACGTAATATAAAGCTGAAAATTAATGGGAATATAAAATATTGTGATATTGCTGGCGTTTACCTCTAATTATGGTGGAAACGCAGCAAAGTCAGTTGTAATTTCCTCGATCAGCAGTGACCTCACTAATTGGCTGATCAGATTGTGAATGGTAGTTTTTTAAAAGACAATTTGAAGTGAATCAACGATGTTGATTTTCTTTGTTCTTTGTTCACCTTGTGACTATTACTGCTATTGCTCATGTCCTTGTTTAAACCACAGCTCTGCAGCGTGTAAAATCTCAGCTGTGCAGCTGGCCAGTGGTACAACCATTCGTATAGCTGGCTACTTATCAGTTGGTGTTGGTTCGACTTTTACTTGGCGCAGTCGCATTGTGGAGATTCATCACACATCCAAACTAATCTTTCTTGCTCCACTGAGATGGAGTATATTTTAAATTTTCATCTCTATGAACGAAAATGATTTCACTGTCCTCGATCAGTTAAACTTTACCAAGAACAATCAAAGTTAAAGATTACACAGCACCAGATTGTATCGAATAGGTGTATTTGGAAACACCAGTGTTCCATGCGCTGCTTCTTCATCAGGTGGTAGTCAACTGTGGGACTCTAACCTTGCTTTGTGTGATTAATATATTTGTCCACCCCAGTCCAATACCAACACCTCCAAGTCATGGGTAACATATACACCACGAACGGTCGGTTAAAGTCTAGATGATCTTCCAAAAGATCGCGCATGTTGACACACACATCAATTTTGTGCAGAAAGACACCCAGTTGATGAAGGAGCGGCTCTCCGAAAGCTAGTGTTTCCACACAAACCTGCTGGACTATGTCCTGATGTTGTATTTTTTTTTTACTTTGTCTATCCAACTCAAACACTGGCAATTCCATGTCGCAGAGAACATCAGTCATGCCCCAGCGCTGTCAGAGAAGACAATCCTGGAAAAGCCCCACACATTGCTCATAGGTACGTTTCGTTTTCAGAAACCAACCCACTCAATAGGTGAGACTCAGTTTTGACAGTTTTTTGAAACTCTTGCGAAGTGGAATCAGATGAGAATGATGAACTGTCCGACTGTGCAGGGAGAGGGAAGACACTTTTCCATTCTTTCAAGGGCTGGGGTATTGACTAATCTAAGACATTAAACAGATTCCTGGTAGAGCTGCTTTCTCTGCCTCAGGAACAAGAAGTCCTGATTTAAGAAGTCAAGAAGTTAAAAATTGCACAACACCAGGTCATAGTCCAACAGGTTTAATCGGAAGCATTAGTATTTGGAGTGCTGCTACTTCATCAGGTGGTTATGGACTACACAGTTGTAAGATACAGAATTTATTGCAAAAGGATACAGTGTGACGTAACTGAAATTCTACATTGAAAAATAACTTGATTGTTTGTTAAATCTTCCATCTGTTAGAATGACTCCGTTCGGTTCACTTCTTTCTTATGTAAATTGCAAAACTTTCCTTTAATAGTTACATTCGCAGGTGAACTTGAACAATTAATGTCAACCCAGATAATATGTTGAAGGTGTTAGTCCCTGTGTGCTGTGTCCGTGCCATAATGTTTAGACTGACGCTAATCTAAGAAAAAACAACACGCTGCAGGCAAGGATGCATTGGTGAAACCGAGCTGAGGCTACAGAACGGATGAATGGCGACTGCACATCAATCAACAGGCAGGTATGCCCCTTCGCAGTTGGGGAGCACTTCAGTGGTCCAGGACATTCGACCTCGGACCTTCGGGTGACCATCCTCCAAGGCCAGGTATTAGAACTAGAGGTAGGTGAGCACTTTGGGGACAGTGACCACAATTCGGTGATTTTTACTCTAGTGATGGAGAGGGATAAGTGTGTACTACAGTGCAAGAGTTATAGCTGGGGGCAGGGAAATTATGATGCATTGAGGCATGACTTAGGATGTGTGGATTGGAAAAGTAGATTCCAAGGCAAGAGCGTAATTGATATGTGGAATTTGTTCAAGGAGCAACTATTGAGTGTCCTTGATAAGTACGTACCTATCAGGCAGGGAGGAAAGGGTCGTGTGAGGGAGCGGTGGTTTAATAAGGAGTTGGAATCCCTTGTTAAATGGAAGACGGCGGCCTTTGTAAAGATGAGGCGTGAAGGTTCAATAGGGGCGATTGAGAGTTATAAGGTAGCCCGGAAGGACCTGAAGAGAGAGCTAAGAGCAGCAAGGAGGGGACATGAAAGTTCCTTAGTTGGTAGGATTAGGGAAAACACTAAGGCTTTCTATAGGTATGTTAGGAATAAAAGAATGACTAGGGAAGGAATAGGTCCAATCAAGGATAGTAATGGGAAGTTGCCCAGTGTGGAGGCTGAAGAGATTGGGGAGGCACTGAATGAATACTTTTCGTCAGTATTCACTCAGGAACAGGACATTGTTGTCGATATGAATACTGAGGCACAAATAAGTAGAATGGATGGCTTTGAGATATGTAGAGAAGAGGTGTTGGAAATTCTGGCAAGGGTGAAAATAGATAAGTCCCCTGGGCCTGATGACATTTATCCTAGGATTCTCTGGGAAGCAAGGGAGGAGATTGCAGAGCCATTGGCCTTGATTTTTGTGTCCTCTTTGTCTACAGGAGTAGTGTCAGAGGACTGGAGGCTAGCAACCGTGGTTCCCTTGTTCAAGAAGGGGAGTAGGGATAATCCTAGTAACTATAGGCCAGTGAGTCTCACTTCTGTTGTGGGCAAAGTCTTAGAGAGAATTGTAAGGGATAGGATTTATGCACATCTGGATAAGAATGATGTGATCAAGGATAGTCAGCATGGTTTTGTGAAGGGCAGGTCGTGCCTCACAAACCTTATTGAATTCTTTGAGAAGGTGACTAAGGAGGTAGATGAGGGGAAAGCGGTAGATGTGGTATATATGGATTTTAGTAAGGCGTTTGATAAGGTCCCCCATGGTAGGCTACTGCAGAAAATACATAGATATGGCATTGAGGGTTAGTTGGAGGTTTGGATTAGGAATTGGCTGGCTGGAAGAAGGCAGAGGGTAGTAGTTGATGGCAAAGGTTCATCTTGGAGTGCCGTCACTAGCGGTGTTCCGCAAGGATCTGTTTTGGGACCATTGCTGTTTGTCATTTTTAGAAATGACCTGGAGGAAGGGTTAGAAGGTTGGGTGAGCAAGTTTGCGGATGATACGAAAGTCGGAGGAGTTGTAGACAGTGAGGAAGGATATGGCAGGTTACAGCGGGATATAGAGAAGCTGCAGAGCTGGGCAGAAAGGTGGCAAATGGAGTTCAATGTAGCTAAGTGTGAGGTGATTCACTTTGGTAAGAGTAATAAAAAGATGGATTACTGGGCTAATGGTAGACTACTTGGTAGTGTGGAAGAACAGAGGGATCTTGGTGTCCATGTACACAGATCTCTGAAAGTTGCCACCCAGGTAAATAGTGCAGTGAAGAAGGCATATGGCGTACTGGCTTTTATTGGTAGAGGAATTGAGTTCCGGAGTCCTGAGGTCATGCTGCAGTTGTATAAGACTCTGGTGCGGCCGCATCTGGAATATTGTGTGCAGTTTTGGTCGCCATGCTATAGGAAGGATGTGGAGGCACTGGAACGGGTGCAGAGGAAGTTTACCAGGATGTTGCCTGGTATGGTAGGAAGATCCTATGAGGAACGTCTGAGGCACTTGGGGTTGTTTTCATTGGAGAAAAGAAGGTTTAGGGGTGACTGGATAGAGGTGTACAAGATGATTAGGGGGTTAGATAGGGTTGACAGTGAGAACCTTTTTCCACGTATGGAGTCATCTATTACAATGGGGCATAGCTTTAAATTATGGGGGGGTAGATATAGGACTGGTGTTAGGGGTAGGTTCTTCACTCAGCGAGTCGTAAGTTCATGGAATGCCCTGCCAGTAGCATTCGTGGACTCTCCCTGTTTATGTGTATTTAAGCGGGCATTGGATAGGTATATGGAGGATAGTGGGTTAGTGTAGGTTAGGTGGGCTTTGATCGGCGCAACATCGAGGGCCGAAGGGCCTGTCCTGCGCTGTATTCTTCTCTGTTCTATGTTCGAAGGCGGACTTCGGAACAAGCAGCAGCTGAAAGTGCCTGAGCAGAGGCTGATAGCTAAGTTCGGTATCCATGGTGATGGCCTCAACCGGGAACTTGGGCTCATGTCAATGTACAGGTGATCCCATTACCTATCTACACAAACAGACCCTCCGACACACACATACACACACACACACACACACACACACACACACACACACACACACGCATATACGTTTGTGGAGTGAATTTGCACTTGCAGAGTTACATCGTAATTTGCTCAAAAACTGCATGAATCCATGTAAGTCTGTGTTAGCTCATTTTATAAAAGTAGACTCATTCTAAACATTATGGAACAGACAGCAGCACACGGGGGCTGACACCAATTGTTAAAGTTCACCTGAGAATGTAACTTTAAAATAAAAAGTTTTGCGCTTTACATATGAAAGAAGTGAAGCTAACATGGTCATTCTAACAGATCGGAGACTTAGCAAATAATCAAGGTATTTTTCAATGTATAATTTCAGTTACATCACACTGTAAACATATGCTATAAATTCCGTGTCTTACAACTGTGTACTCCACAACCACCTGATGAATGAGCAGCGGTCCGAAAGCTAGTATTTCCAATTTAGCCTGTTGGAATATAACCTGGTGTTGTGTGATTTTCAAATTTGCACACCCCAGTGCAAAACCTGCATCTCCAAGTCTTTCAATCCGAGGCACTCTGGTCACAGATCCAACCTTTGTGCATTCAACTTATTAGATCCTTGAAAAATACTGAATGTTTCAGTAATAATCATTTTTGTCATACTGAGTCTGAGCAGGCAAAGGCAACTGCTTTCAACGTTTATTTCCATTTGAATTCATCTCCGATATGAAATTCTCACTGACTCTGACAGCACTGATACCTTTGCTGTTTTGTAATGTCAGGAATTCATGTTTAATTTCCGACTTTCATAAGGAACAAAAAATATTTTTTCCCTGACTGGAAATCAACATTTGGAAATAGCAGTGAGACAGCTGAATTTCAACACTTTCACAACAAGGAAGACAGATACAATGCTTGCAAATTTTCTTGGTAGCTTTGTTTTTACCTTATTGGTTCAGTTGAAAAATGACACTCATTGAGTTTTTTAAAACATGGCGAATGGCTTTTGAGCCATTCAGCATCATCATCAGTCATCAAGCATCTGGCTTGTAAAGACAGTTTCCAGCACGTGATCGCCTGGTGTGTTCTAAAATTTCAAGTCTTCAGTTAAATTGTTATTCAATTTCTTAAGGGCTTAAGTGGAACAAAAACATCTCTGTGAACTAACAGTCCTGAAAGACAAACTCTTTCTCGGAGCCATTTGTCAGTTTTCCTCATGATGCTGCGGAAAATGTTTCTGCGCTCACATCTGAATTGGTTTACCCTGTTTCTTTTTCCTGTACAGATACAAGGTGCAGGTTGCGGAAGTCACGTGTTTGTACTTTCACTGACACTCTGTCTCAGCGGGAGCTGCAGACCTTCCCCACGCTGATTCAGACAGCACTGTCCTTCCTGTGACATGTCCCATGGCGAATGGAAGGACAGGCATGAATAACCCGCACTTCGGAATTTTAGCGACAGTTTTAAAACATTTGCGCTGCCCCAGCGAGGAATTGAGCTCTTATCTCCCGCATAACATGCGGCGACACTAACAACTATACTACCGAGGACAACAGTTTCAAAGGAGACCCTTCAGCCAGTTGTATCTCCATTTGTCAAAATCAACTGCTTAACGACTCAAATCGTTTAGCCGATAGCCTTATTGTTATTGGCATAACATATTCATATCTGAATATTACTTCAGGTTAAAAGGGTCCCTGCCTCTGTGACATTTACAGACACAGTGTTGCAAATTCCAAAACCTGCCGGCCTATAACGCTTTTCCACACATCTACTTAAAACTTTCTGTCTTTCTCATTAAATTTTTGCCCCCCCTGTGATCGAACTCTCCGTCGATGGGAAACGTTACGTTCAGTCTACCTGATCCACACCCCTCATTATTTTGTATATCTGAACTATGCCTTTTCACAAATGCCCCTGCACCGTGACAAACAACCCCAGTCTTACCTGTCTCTCTTCCTGACTGAATCTCTTCAGCCTCGACACTATCCGTGTGAATCTCTCCTGCACCTTTCCCAGTGTGATCACATCCCTGGACTTATAAGAATTGCAGACAATTATCGAGGTAGAGTCGAATAAACCTTTTTTTTAACATTCTGCACCAGCATGCGGTGCGTCTCTGCAGCATATTTTGCCAAGCGGTCTGGAGTCACTTGGAGTCCAGAGCAGTTAAGGACGGCAGATTCCTTCCCTCAAGGCCTTCAGTGAAACAGATGGGATTTTCGGACAACGGATTTAGCGTATTCATAATTGGAAGTATTTCTTGCATTTGCATTCTATCGTCGTCGTGGTGTGGTGAGAATCGAACCCGTCTCCCCAGAACGTGACCTGGCCTTTTGTGTTAACAATCCAGCGATAATACCAGTAGGCTATCGCAGAAAGCCGTCATGGCTGATCTTTTCCAATAGAGTCTCTTATCCCCAATTATTCTCTGTGTCAACTTATTGAGCCACACGCTCCAATGATCTCTGGTCCATGTCAGTAAAAGCTGCTAAAAGAGAATTGATTGCACAGCCACGATATCCAAACGGATCGAATGATTTGAAAGTGCCAACGAAAAGATTGAGGCATGGTCACCCAGTAACAGTGAGTGCAACGGCACAGACTGGACGGTATCAACGTGTAAGTGTATGTTAGATTGTGCAATGCCTCAGTCAAATGGGACGAGGGACAGGAAAGAGAGTTAGGGCGAGTGGGAGGAAGAGACATCTTCCAGAACTTTTGGGTTGAAATGCTGATACATGAAACACTGAAATATCAGAAAACGAAATTCGATGGAAAACAAATCATCACCTCGGAGATCATTATCATGCAAAAACGAGTCATTTCTTACCGTATTTCAGCAAAAGTAAAACTTTGAGAGAACTGACCGCTATGAAATGGATTTGGTACGAAGTCGCGGGAACCACAACGCAGAAAACAAAATACTAAATGGTTACAGCACTCCACAGACCACGCTTGTAAACTACAGCCAGTATGGTAGCAGAGGAAATGTCAGGAAGAATATACAATATCAGGAATTAATGACAGGCATGTGGGAACTCTGAATGGGCTGAGTCTTTAACTTTAACGTTCCCAGAGTCTGTGGAGATTCCATGAATGAGAGTGTTGGAGAATGGGATTTATGAAACTCTCCAAACTCATGGGACAGGACAGGATATGCTTCACTAGAATTATAGGTTAACATCGTCTACTTCATCACTTTGCCCACACAAGGCAATAACAACTGCTGCACGCAATCACACTTCATTCCAGTTCTCGACTGAAGCAGGCATGAAGATCCAATTGGAAGTTGGGATGGAATGACGGGAAAGTGGCGCGTGTATTTCCGAGGTTGGGACTGCTCCTGGTCAAAAACGAGGTGGAAGGGAATACTTGCCCCCATTTATAATATTATAGCCATAAGCAGTACATGTTGTTGACTCAACCAACTGGCGTATCTAAAGCGTGTTGAACTTTGGGGTGACAATGTTCGAAATTTCATTTTCCTACTTGGATCAGTGTTCTTGACATTGGCAGTCGCAGCTGCTTATGGTTGCATCTGCTCAGGATCAGTTTCTTCTTCCCAGTAAATACTGCAACCTGGAGAAGGTTGTGTTGTGGTTATACAATAAATGAGTCATCCTTGGGCACTCACACACCGAACTGGTAATGTTAAAGATCGACGAATAAAACCTGAAATGAAAGCCTGACCTCAGGAACAGAGAACATGCCTTTAATTTCCTGCAACCCCATTCATGCATGACCCTTATGCAGGGGATGCTACCAGCTTTACCAAATCCTGCCTACTTGCGATTCCAGGTGCAGAACAACATAGCTGACACTTAATCCGAGAATGCCGACGCTGCAGGTAGGCTGGACATTCGGCCCATTCCAGTCGACACCATCCCTCCGAAGCACATCCTATCAGACCCACACTCCATACCGATTCCGTTCCCCTTCATTTCCCATGGCTGATCCGAGTAACCTGCACACCTTCAGACTGTAGGAGGAAACTCACACAATCAAAGAGAGAATGTGAAAACTACACACAGTCACACGAGACTGGGATCGAATCCATGTCTCTCGTGCAGAGAGGCAGCAGCGAATCAGGATGAACAACAAATGCTGTCCTGACCAGCGACATCCACACCCTGTGGGTGTATCAGGAAGAATAAAAACACGTTCACAAATGGACAACGGGACTTATGTCTGCGTGGGCATAATTTGAGCCAATCGTTCATCCTGGGTAGATACAAGGACACCGATATCACAGAGAAACCAGCGCAATGCGGGATTCAATTACCTGTTGCAGTAGAAACTCATTTACTCAGTCACACTGGGGACAGTCTGTTCAACAGTCCAGTGTGTGGGAAGGGCTCTATGAGCAATAAAAACTCCAGAGTAACCAGCAAGATTACATACCCCAGAAGGAGATCAATTAAACTGTCAATGCTGCTGTTCATCCCAACCAGCTGCCGGTTTCATAGCATCAAAGTCATCGACTCACACAGCATGAAAACAGGCCTTTCAGTCCTACCAGCTCATACTGAACATAATGCCAAACTAAACGAGTCGCATCTGACACTCCTGTAATTGCTGAGGGTTAATAATGCCCTTGTAATAATATTACTGCATTGTTAATATGAATGTGCAGATATACTTCAATGGACACCGGTTCGAATCCTGGCATGGCAGAGGCTGGAATTCTATTTCAATAAATACCTCGAGTTGAAGAGTCTAATGATGATGTTGAATCAGTTGTTGTAGATCTGATTCACTACTGCCTGATAGGGAAGGAAACTGCTATACTTCTCTGGTCGGGTATATGGCTCCAGATCCATAATATCGTGGTTGATCCTGAACTGCCCTCTGGGCAATAAATAATGGACGAGGCATAAATGAATAGCTTTTATCTAATCCCACGGAAACTTTCCAATGCATTTATCGATCCAAATATCCTGTAAATATTGTAAATGTACTTTCATTCATCACTGCCTCAGGAAGTGAATTGCACACATAAACCATCCTCTGTTAAAAACAGCCTCTCATGTCTTATTTTAAATATCTCTCTTTTCTCCTGAAACATTTACCCTCTCGTCTTGAAGTGTCACTGCTTGGAGAAAAGACAGTTAAAGTTAATTCTATTCGAACTGTCAATAATTTATAAATTTCTATCAGGTCGCCTTTCAAACTCCAGTTCTCGTGTGAAAATATTCTCAGCCTATCCAGCCTTTCATTGTAACTCAAACCTTCCCCACTACCAATATGCGGATACACGTCTTCAAAACCTACTCCAGCTGAATAATTTCCTTGCTATTACTGGGCGACAAGAACTGGACACAGTACTCCAGAAGAGGCCTCACACAATGTCCTATTCCATTCAACATGACGTACCAACTCCGACGCTCAAAGGACTGTGCAACGCAGGCAGGATGACAATTTTTTATTTACCATTCTGTCTATATGTGAAGCAAACTAAAAAGAAATATTTAACTGTATCCCTGGCCTCCGTTTTCCACAACATTATGCAACGCCCTAGCACTAATTGTATAAACCTTTCTCTTATTTGATGTAGCAAAACGCAATACCTTCCATTTATCCAGATTGAACTCTATGTAAAATACTTCAGCCCAAAGACGCATTGGATTAAGATACTTCTGGAAACTTAGATTACCTTCTTTACAGTCTCCAATTCTGGTGTCCTCTCCAAGCTTATGAACCTTGGCTTCTATGAGTTCCATTCTTTTCTCATATAGGTCAATGATTTATACTTATTTGTCGTGGCCATCATTTCGCAGTTTGAAAATCAGGTGACAATTAGTCCTGTCGTTAACCATGAGGAAGAAAGCCATGGACTGCAGGGAGATTGGAAACAATTGGCAAGAAAATATGCTGAAAGGAATTCAATCCAGTGAAGTGGGTGATAATTAATGAATTTGGGGAGGAACAATGATAAATGTGTGAATACTGAGTGGTTTAAAGTAATAAAAGAGAAATTGGAGTAGACATTCAACAATATTTGAAGGTGATTGGACAAGGGATCAAGTGGTCTCGAGGGGTTGGAGATACTTTCTGTTCTTGACCGCAGCTGGGAATATAAGAGCAGGGAAACGATGCTGGAACTTTAGCAACGGCCTATTCAAGATCAATGGAGGGGGAATCAGATGGACGGAAGTGCGTACTGCAGGTGCTGGAAATCAGAATCAAGATTGGACGGGTGCTGAAGAAGCACAGCAGGTCAGGCACCATCCGATTTGCGGAAAAAAAAATAACGTTTCAGGAAAAAGCCCTTCATCAGGAATAAAGCTGGGAGCCTCGAGGGTGGAGAGATAAACGGAGGATGGGTCTGGGAAGAATTTAGCTGAGAGTGCAAGAGGTGGATGGAGATGGGGTGAAAGGTGATAGGTCGGAGAAGAGGGTGGAGCGGATAGGTAGGAAGGAAGACAGACAGGTGGGACAGGTCAGTAGCATGGTGCCAAGTTAGAAAGTTGGAACTCGGATGAGGTGGGCGTGGGGAGATGAGGAAACTGGTGAAGACCAAGTTGATGCCCTGGTGTTGAAATGTCCCGAGGTGGAAGATCTGGCGTCCAGTGGTGAGGGAATGTCAGTGGAGGAGACCCAGGAACTGCATGTCCTTGGGACAGTCGCGGGGGGGGGGGAGGTAGTTGATGTTTTTGGTCATGAGGCATTGGGGTTGAATGTTGTGGGTGCCCTGGAAAAGTTCTCTGAAGCGCTCTGCGAGAAGGTGTCTGTTGGCCCCAATGTAGAGGAGACCGCATCGCGAGCAACAGATGCAATAAATGACACGTGTGGAAGTGCACATTTGATGGATGTGGAAGGCTCATTGGAGCCTTGGAAGGATATGAGAGGGAAGATGTTGGTACAGGTTTTGCAATTCCTGCGGTGGCAGGGGAAGGTGCCACGAGGGGAGGATGGGTCATTGGAGGGCTTGGACTTGACTAGGTAGTCGTGGAGGAAGCAGTTTTTGTGAAAAGTGGAGAGGGGTGGGGCGGGAAATATATCCCTCGAGGTCAGTGTTGCTGACACCTTTTACAAACCCACTGATCCCCACAGCTGTCTGAATTATACCTCCTCCCACACCACCTCTTGAGCAAATGTTATCCTGTATTCCCAATTCCTCCACCTCAATCGCATCTGCTCCCCAAGGTCCAGCTCCATCACAGAACACACCAGATAGCCTCCATCTTTAAAGACAGGAATTTCCCCTCCGATGTGGTTGAAGATGCCCTCCAACGCACCTCATCCATGTGCCGTACCTCTGCCCATGAACCCCACACGTCCAACCACAACAAGGACAGAAACTCCCTGGTCCTCATCTTCTAGCCCTCCAACCTCTGCATAAATCACACCATCCACTGACAGTATCGCCACCTCTAAACGGATTCTAACACCAGGGATATGTTCCCCTTCAATGTTTGGTAGAAGATTTGTAGCTCGGGTTGTTGTTGTGGTTCTGTTCGCCGAGCTGGGAATTTGTCTTGCAAACGTTTCGTCCCCTGTCTAGGTGACATCCTCAGTGCTTGGGAGCCTCCTGTGAAGCGCTCCTTTGCTGTTTCCTCCGGCATTTATACTGGCCTGTGTCTGCTGCTTCCAGTTGTCAGTTCGAGTTGACCGCTGTAGTGGCCGGTATATTGGGTCCAGGTCGATATGTTTGTTGATAGAGTCTGTGGATGAGTGCCATGCCTCTAGGAATTCCCTGGCTGTTCTCTGTTTGGCTTGCCCTGTAATGGTAGTGTTGTCCCAGTCGAATTCATGTTGCTTGTCGTCTGAGTGTGTGGCTACTAAGGATAGCTGGTCGTGTCGTTCCGTGGCGAGTTGGTATTCATGTATACGGGTCGTTAACTGTCTTCCTGTTTGTCCAATGTAGTGTTTTGTGCAGTCCTTGCATGGTATTTTGTACACTACATTAGTTTTGCTCATTTTGGGTATCGGGTCCTTCATTCTGGTGAGTTGTTGTCTGAGCGTGGCTGTTGGTTTGTGTGCTGTTATGAGTCCTAGTGGTCTCAGTAGTCTGGCTGTCAGTTCATAAATGCTCCTGATGTATGGTCGTGTGGCTAGTCCTTTGGGTTGCGGCATGTCCTCGTTCTGTTGTCTCTCCCATTCCTAGACGTGATGGTACAGAGAACACCGGACTTAGAATTCACCACAAAGGTTTACAGGAAAGCCACACACACAGCCCAAGTCCTAAACTATGAAAGCAACCACCCCAACACACAAAAACGAAGTTGCATTAAGGCACTATTCAAAAGGGCCACAACACACTGCAGCACACCAGAACTGCAAAAAGTGGAAGAGGAACACCTATACAAGGTATTCGCCACAATGGATACCGTCACAATTTCAACAGATGCCTAAGGGAGAGACAACGGAACGAGGACATGCCGCAACCCAAAGGACTAGCCACACTACCATACATCAGGAGCATTTCTGAACTGACAGCCAGACTACTGCAACCACTAGGACTCATAACAGCACACAAACCAACAGCCACTCTCAGACAACAACTCACCAGAATGAAGGACCCGATACCCAAAATGAGCAAAACTAATGTAGTGTACAAAGTCCCATGCAAGGACTGCACAAAACACAACATCGGACAAACAGGAAGACAGTTAACGACCCGTATACACGACCACCAACTTGCCACGAAACGACACAACCAGCTATCCTTAGTAGCCACATACACAGATGACAAGCAACATGAATTCGACTGGGACAACACTACCATTATAGGACACGCCAAACAGAGAACAGCCAGGGAATTCCTAGAGGCATGGCACTCACCCACAGACTCTATCAACAAACACATCGACCTGGACCCAATATACCGGCCACTACAGCGGACAGCTCGAACTGACAACCGGAAGCGGCAGAGACAGGCCAGTATAAATGCCGGAGGAAACTGCACAGAAGCGCTTCACAGGAGGCTCCCAAGCACTGAGGATGTCCCCTAGACAGGGGACGAAACGTTTGCAAGACAAATTCCCAGCTTGGCTATCAGAACCACAACATATGTTTCCCTCCCAACCCCTATCCACTTTCCGCCAAGACGATTCGCTCTGGGACTACCTAGTCAAGGCCACGCCCTCCAATGACCCACCTTTCCCACTTGGCAACTTCCCCTGTCACTGCAGCAATTGCAAAACCTGCATCCACATCGACCTCCCCACCTCTGTCCAAGGCTCAAATGGAGGCCTCCACATCCATCAAAGTTTCTCCTGCACTTCCACACATGTCAGTTCTTGCATACGTTCCTCCCAGTGTGGTCCCCTCTTAGTTGTAGAGAGGAGATGTGTTCTCACAGAGCACTTCCGCGAATATTTACAGGGTACCCGCAAGAATCAACCCCAGTGACCCATGGCCAAACAATTCAACTATCCTCCACTCTCCCGAGGACATGCAGGTCCTGACCCCCTGTATCGCCACTGCCTCATGAACCGATGCCTGGAGGAAGAAAGCTTCATCATCCGCCTGGGGAACTTTCAAACCTATGGCATCAATTTGGACTTCACCCGTTGCCTCATTTGCCGTCCCCCTACCTAACCCCAGTTCCCACCTTCCAGCTCAACACTGTCCGAAAGACTTGCCCCAACTGTACATCTTCAATCCCACCTATCCACTCCACCTTCTTCTCTGACATTTCATGTTCACCCCCCGCCTGCATCCACTTACAGCACTCTCAGCTACCTTCTCCCCAGCCTCACAACTTTCCCATTTATCTCTCCATCCCATATGCTCCCAGTCTCATTCCTGATGAAGGGCTTTTGGCTGAAACGTCCATTTTTCCTGCTCCTCAAATGCTGACGGACCTGCTGTGCTTCTCCAACACCACTCTAATCTTGAGGGGAGTCAGTTGCTTGAGAGGGTTTTCGGATATTTTCTATTGTTGACCACAGGCTGTGGATGATAGCAGAACGTTAGCAACCACCAGTTTAGGGATCAGCTAAACGACTGAGCACAAGTCTGGTCACAGTATAAATCAACATTTTTCTTAAAATTGGAAGATAAAAGATGGAAGGCTGAAGTATGCAACTTTGCCCATCAAGACCGTTTCACCAATGAGTTTCTCACTGATTCCTTTCCAACTCAGGGTGCTATGGGCCTTGGAGGGAACTTGCAAATGGTGGCATTTAATTGCATCATCCAAACTTGTCCTTGTCGTCAATACAGCTGTTGTGCTTTGAAGGTTCTGTCAAACATGCCCGAATGACTTACTGCAGTGCATCTTGTAGTTGGTGCACTCTGCTGCAATTATGCCTTAACGGTGAAGGGAATGAATATTGTAGGTGTTGAAGAGGGTACATTCAAGTGACTGCTTTGTTGTGGACGGTGTCCAGTTCCTCAAGTGTTATTGAAGATACACCCATCTAGGCAAATGGAGAGAGTTATGTTACTCGTCTCATTTGTGCCTTGCCAACGATGTAGGATTCACGGAGCAATGAGTTGAGTATATAATCAAAAGAATGTCTCAAGAACATGTTGTTGTTGTCAAAGTGTTTATGTATCCAGATTCTATATGTTTTCCCCCGAAATAATAGCTCTGTGGACAATTACACGGGGTAATTTGTTGACAGTAAAGTTATTGAAGTCAATGCGATATGATTAGTTTCTCATTTGTGAGAGTGATCATTACTCTATTTCATCCTTGTGTGGACAGATCTGATTCCAGTCGCTGTCTGATTTCAAGATCCAGTTCCCGTCTGTGCTTGAAATTTCAACCGTTTCTTTGCATAAATGTCTCCACCTGCCTTCATAATATGTAAGGACGCTGCAGGGACAGCAGAGATTTACGGACATATTGCCAACACTGGAGAAAATATAGGTTCTTGGAATGATTGGTTAGGCTGGGATTATTCTCCTGGAAACAAAGAGAGGGAGGGGAGCTCTATAATCACATAATAACATTTATAATCGTTCAATATTCATTGACAGGGTAGTTACGGGCTGGTGGTTCACCCTCTGGTATGAGGAGAGCACCAGAGGACATGAACTCAGAATTAGGTATTGCCGATTTAATTCAGGACTGAGGGGTAATTTCTTTGCTCAGGGGCTAATGAATCGGTAGAACTCCTTGCCGAAATTGTTCTTGAGGCTGAGTTGTTGTGTATTTTCAAACTGTGCCAGACAGATATTTAACCATAACGGCGATGAAGCTTTGTCGAGGCAATGCTGGAGAATGGAGTTGAGGATTATCAGATCAGCCATTAGTTCGTTGAATGGTGGAGCAGACTCGAGGGGCTGAATGGCCGACTTCCGATCCTACATCATTTGGTCTAACGCCTTATTTCATTGATATCTTTAGAATTCTAAAAGGATGGGATGAAGAGATAGAAAAGGTTTTCAAACTGATCAGACAGATCAGGAACTAGGCTCATAAGTTCATAAACAATAAATGTGCTGTGGCCTGGAGACAACAAATGGCACTGTGCACACCGCAGATGGGTATGTTCACATGTTGTGATTGCTAAAGAAAATTGGTAGATCTAATATTGTTGCCAACTTGGTGATCACGATGGATGATGGTCGCGGTATGATTCACACAGCAAAAGGTTGTGAAAGAATGAAAGGTTCGTTTCACTGGAAAAGTTTTCTGCGGTTCCAATTCAACTGACTGTTTAAAATACTGATCAGAACTTTGTGTGGTGTATTACACTAAAATTCACAAGCCCACTGGATAAACTATTGCACCCGATCTCTCCTTATTTGTTCCCCTTTCATTCGATGTAAATTCATAGAAAGTCAAGATGGAATGAAAAGAGAATAGAAACGTTTGCCCAACTTTTCATTATCCCAATGTAACTTACAACAGAACCAAATTGCTCTACTTCGACTTTGATGAGGTATCGATTTATCACAATTCTCTGGTGCAATGAAGGGCAAGAGGAAGATTCTCCATCCAATGTATCCTAAAGATGCGAGGCACAAAGGGAAACCACAGCTGCGTTTCATAGAAGTAACAGCCAGAGTAGGATTCAAATCCACACCAGCACAATGGAAGAACAACCCGTCGCCTGAACTCCTGGGAGACTACAGCCCATTGCAAAGGCGCTCACATGTGACCCCGTCAAGATCACATATGGTGCACCGAGGGGATAAGAAATTTCCTGAGCGGAATCAAATCCACGCCATTATGTTTCTGCTTTCAGCAGAATAATAATACCAGCAAAACCCAAGGGATTGACCTCGTCCTTGGAAGGAATATCTTGTCCTTGATTTATTTCGAGTCGGAACTGTCTCAGAATGACCCAGCAAGCATGAAAATCCCGTCACATTCACACGCACATTTCGTCTTGACGCATAATTTATTCAGATAGTTTCTCTCTCACGTGAAAAACTATATATGGAGAGAGAAGTGAAGGTGATGTTTTAGCTCGATGGTCTTTCTCATATGTCTGAATCTGAACTGGGTAAAATTCCCGGAAATGCAGTTTTGTTCGTTTCATTTTATTAATTTTGCTGCAACTTCACTCTGTTCATTCCAATGATCGGAATTGAATTGGATTTATGTGATTGGAATGTTAAATGTTGCATTCAATATTGCTCCGAATTTATTTCAGCTTAAAGAAAATGCTGATGAGAAAAACAGAAGGTTAAACTACAAAACGAGATGTCAGTTTTGATGCTCAGTTACTTTGGCAGATTTCAGTGGGTGTCAAATGAACCCAACATCATGGCGATCGTCCTCCCACCTTTAAACCATCGGATTAAAGCAGGAAATCGATCTCTAAGAGACGGGTCACTTCCTATTCATTATGGAATAGTTTGCCTTTACAATATGCCAAATCTGCTCAGTTCCATTGATAATGTTTCATGTGGAAAATTCATAGAAATCTTTCAAAACTCTGAGGTTTTTTATTGCTGAATCTTACACAGCTGCAGAGGTTTCCGATATTTCTTTGCATCTGAAGTCGTCCAAATTAGATATTGTTTCCTCGCACCTTCTACCCCACTGTACCAATCTACCACACCCCACTTTTACACTTTTACCTGGCCACAGGCTGTCTCTCTCCTGGTGAAACTCACTGCTTGTGTGTCTCTAAATGTGCCTTTCCAAATATTTTGGAAACGGATTGTCTGAGTGACAGAAATTCTGCTCCCATCATTTATTTGTCCTACATCGATGGTTTTGAAAGCCTGACGTTCAGAAATGTACGAACTTGAAAGAGTGAATTTACCACATATTTACTCTCTCCAAACCTCACCTACTCTGGAAATCTTACATTCGGTTTTCCTTGGTTCAGTGTCAAATTTTCCAAAACAAAAAATTAAAAGTCCATCCACACTAAACGCCGTCAGTATCGTCTCTAATGTCTTAACGGGCCAGTAAACGCTGGCAGTGTCCTTCTGATAGAATCACAGATTCCCCCTACCATGCAGAAAATGCAGTTCAGCCAATCGAGTCTGTAGGGAGACTCCGAACAGCATCTCAACCAGACCTAGCTCCCGTCTATATCCCCGCAGGTCTCTGGATTGTGATTTCAAATAAACCTGTTGGAATAAAACCTAGCAACGTGTGACTGCTGACCTTATCACTGCGTTACCCATGGCTAATTCACTTAACTTACAGAATTCACTCCCTGGACACATCAGCGCAATTTAACATGACCAATCTACCAAACCTACAGACTTAACAGCAGTACAAACCACTGAGCAAATGGACCATCACAGTGAAGACAATCTGTATCATTTACACACTGGTAACTCAGCCGAGTGAAAGCAAGCTGCGCCCAGCAACCTGAATTCAATCCATACAAACGCGGTCCTGCGCTGGACAACCTCATGAGTGCTGCTGGAAATGTTTCTGCACTCAGGTCTGAATGGGTTTGCTCTTTTCTTCCTCAGATTCCTGCTTTAAATAAACATATCAGTCAGGAACAACTCTATATAATGGTTTTCATTGCAACACAAACACAATGTGCAGTTGGCTGAAGTTACGTGTTTGCACTGTCACTGACACTCTCTCTCCCCAGGAGCTGCAGACCTTCCCCACGCTGATTCAGACAGCACTGTCCTTCCTGTGACATGTCCCATCGAGAATGCAAGGCCAGGAATTAATAAACTTCACTGGTGAACAGAGCGACAGGTTTAAAACCTTTACGATGCCCCCAGCGGAGAATTGAGCCCTGTGACAGGAGGGGACACTAACCACGATACTGTGGAGGACAACAACATCGAAGGAGGCCCTTCAGCCTGTTGTGGCCGCGTTTGTCAAACACAACTGCTTAACGATCTGAATCAAGTATTCCATCGTTTAGCCCATAATCTTACATGTTTTGGCATCACAATTTAACATCTCAATTTTTTTCTAAGGTTAGAATGATTTCCGCCTCTCTGACCCTTTCCGCAAATCTACTCAAACCTTTCTGCCTTTTCCCGAAATCTCTTGGCCCCAGTGTTCGATCTCTCCATCAATTAGAAACAATTCTTTCAGTCTATCCTATCCATATCCCTCATTATTAAGTACATCTCAGTCATGTCTTCTCCAATCTCCTCTGCTCGGTGACAAACAACCCGTCTGCCAATATCTCCTCACAACTGAAACTCTTCAGCCCAGACAATATCCCAGTGAATCTCTACTGCAACGTTCCCAGTGCGATCACATCCATGCAGTACTCTGAATTGCAGAACTGCACGCAGTAATCTAGCTAGGGCCGAATGAACTTTTTTCTATTCTGTTACAGTATGAGGGCGTCGCTGGCTCGGCAGTATTGATTGGTATCCCTAATTGCAGAGCGGGCATTTGAAACTCAACCATATTGTAGTGAGTCTGGAGTCACATGGAGGCTCAAACAGGTAAGAATGGCAGTTACATTCCTTAAATGAGGTCAGATGGTTTTGTTGTTTTCAACAATTGGCCGCGGATTTATAGGAGTTATTAGATTCGTAATTCCAGATATTTATTGAATCCCAATTCTACCACCGAGCATGGTTGGAGTCAAACCCGAGTCCGTGGTGTCTGAATAAACAGACCAGTGTTCAGTGATAATCGTGCTCGGGCATTGCAGAAAATCAGTGAATCTGATCTTTTCCAATAAAGTCGCTTTTCCCCGATACTGTTCTGTGACATTTTCCTGAGCTTGACCCCACCCCCCCTTTAATATCTGGTCCATATCAGTAAAATCTACTACATGTGTATTGATCTCACAACAGTGGTAACCAAATGGATCAAATGGTCCGCAGGTCCCGATGGTGGGGTTGGGGCACGTTCACCCAGCAACAGTGACCCCAGCCACACAGACTGATCGGTATCAATGGGAGAGTCTGTATTAGATTCTGCAATACCTTAGTGAAATAGGAAATGACTCCGTAAACACATGATGAAAAAGCAGCGCTCCAAAAGCTAGTGCTTCAATTAAACCTGGAAGACCATAACCTGGTGTTGGGTCATGTTTAACTTTGTACTCCATAGTCCAACACCGGCATCTCCAAATTAATGAAATGGGGGGATGGGATGGAAAGTTCGGTTAGTGATCGGAGGAGGGAAGAAATCTCTGAGAACGGGTGGATTTGAATTCTGACATATGAAACACAGAGATGTGAGCGAGCAGAGCTTGAAGGAAAAAACATCACGTTGGAGAAAATCAAAACTTTAAAACAACTGATTCCTTTGTGTTTCACAAAAGACTGGGATACAGCACAATTACGGCCGCGACTGGGATTCGAACCGCTGTTGCTGCGGCCACAACACAGACTACTAACCACTATACGATCATGGTAACCCACAGACGAACACAGCAAACACACCTAATAAGTGCAGTATCATAAGGAATGTTAGGCAGAGCACCAAATGCACAAAATCAGTGCTCAGCGAACAGTAGCAGATATGTGGGAACTCAGAATGGACTGACCGTTTAACATCGGTTCCCCCAGTGGCTGTGTTGATTCCATCATTAATGTGTTTCGGGCTGAGATGAATAGATTTCTCCAAAACAACAAAGATTCCGGGGACAGTACAGCTTTTCTTACCTACACATCCACCAATATCATTTATTGTATCCGTTGCTCCCGATGCGATCTCCTGTACATTGGGGAGACTGGGCGCCACTGAGCAGAGCGCTTTCGGGAACATCTCTGGGACACGCACACCAATCAACAACACAGACCTGTGCCCCAACATTTCAACTCTCGCTCCCACTCTGCCGAAGACATGGAGGTCTTGGGCCTCTTTCACCGCCGCTCCCTCACCACCAGACACCTGGAGGAAGAACGCCTCATCTTCCGCCTCGGAACACTTCAACCCCAGGGCATCAATGTGGACTTCAACAGTTTCCTCATTTCCCATTCCCCACCTCACGCCATTTCCAAACTTCCAGCTCAGCACTGTCCCCATGACTTGTCCTGACTTGTCCTACCTGCCTATCATCTATTCCACCTATCCATTCCACCCTCACCCCGACCTATCACATTCATCCCCTCCCCCACTCACCTATTGTACTCTGTGCTACTTTCTCCCCACCCCCACCCTCCTCTCACTTATCTCTCCACCCTTCAGAATCTTTGCCTGTATTCTTGATGACGAGCTTATGCCCGAAACGTCGATTTTACTGCTCCTCGGATACTGCCTGAACTGCTGTGCTCCTCCAGCACCACTAATCAAGAATCTGGTTTCCAGCATCTGCAGTCATTGTTTTTCCCAAGCTTTTGTTGAAATATATAGTTCAATAGCAA
This sequence comes from Chiloscyllium punctatum, assembly GCF_047496795.1. Lineage (NCBI taxonomy): Eukaryota > Metazoa > Chordata > Chondrichthyes > Orectolobiformes > Hemiscylliidae > Chiloscyllium > Chiloscyllium punctatum. The sequence goes on along the minus strand of NC_092768.1, from coordinate 64,363,766 downwards.
TGCAGTTTAACATCGGTTACTTCTCAAGTTTCCCCACACAAGGCAGTAACCACTGCTGCCACATGGTCCGAGTTCCCAGTCCCAGAATCAGAGGAAATGAGTGGCGCAGTCGCGAATAACCAACTTGAAATCAAGATGGGAATGAGGTTGCAGAGATACTCGATGGCTCAAGTGACGCAACTGGAGAATGCACGTTGTTTCTATGATGGTTTCGAGGCGCAAGCAATTCCGAGGTTGGGTGTGCTTCTGGTCAAAGGCGGGGCAGAAGGGAAAATCTGTTCCCGTTTATAATAACAGCAATCTACAGTGCATCTTGCTGAGACAGCTGAGTGCCACAACTGTAGCGGGGGCAGCTGGTTTGAAGTTTAATTTTGCTTCACTATCACCCACTTCCCTGGAATGAATTGCTTTCACCATTTTTATTTACAATTGTTTAATATCTCGCAGCAGTCTGTGGCTTTCTTCCTCATGGTTAATTGCATGACTAACTGTTGTATGATTTGCACACTGCTAAATCACGGCAACTCCAAGTAAATATGAATCATTGATCTAAATGAGAAAACAGTGGAACTCACTGCAGTCATGCTTCGGAGGTTTGCAGGCGATACCAGTGTTGGAGACAGTGATGAAGATTATCTAAGTTTCAAAAGGATCTTAATCCAATGAGTCGTTGTACTGAAAAATGTAACATGGAGTTCAATCTGGATAAACGGAAGGTATTGCATTTTGGTCCAACAAAAAGAGTATGGCTTTGCGTAATGTTGGAGAGCATGGAAGCTCAGTGTGCAGGTACATAATTCCTTGTACTTTGCATTACCAACAGACAAGATGGTTCAAAGGCATTTAACCTACTTCCCTTCATTGCTCTGTCCTTTGTGTACAGCAGTTGGCAAGTTGTGTTGAAGTTTTGCAGGACATTGATGCGGCCTCTTCTGGAATATTATGTCCAGTTCTGGTCGCCCAGTTGTGGGAATGATATTATTCAGCTTGAATAGGTTCACAAAAGGTGTGCACGCTTGTTGCTAGTGGACGTTTTGAGTTATAATGAAAGGCTGGATAGGTTGAGACTATTTTCAGATTCGAGATTGGGGTGCTGGAAAACCACATCAGGTAAGGCAGCATCCGAGGAGCAGGAGAATCATTTTTTCACACAAGTGTCGTTCATTAGGCTCTTCCCCGAAACGTCGATTGTCCTGCTCCTCAAATGCTGCCTGATCTGCTGTGCTTTCCCAGCACAACACTCTCGACTCTGATCTCCCATCTGCAGTTCTCACTTTCTCCCAGTTGAGACTGTTTCACTCGAGGTTAGGGGTTTGAACGGCGACCTGACAGAAGTTTATGAATTATTGAGAGTCAAGTTTTGAGTTAACGATAGCGGCCTTTTCCCAGGAGGGGAATTTCAAGACGAGAGGGCATATGTTTAAGATGAAAAGAGAGATTTTTAAAAAAAGACATGTGCGGCATTTTTAAAGGGAATGTGTTTTACGTGTGTAATTAACTTGCCGAGGAAGTGATGGATGAGGGTATGTTTGCAACATTTAATGGACAATTAATTCCAAACATGAATGGGAAATTCGGATTGTTAAAATAAATTTATTCATGCTGAGTACGTCAGTTATTTCCCAGAGGGCATTTAAGAGTCAACCACGGTATTAACCATCTGGAGTCTCCTGTGGGACAGAGCAGATGAATATGGCAGTTTGTATCCCGAACTGGCATGAGTGAATCAGATGGGATTTTCCATACAACTGATTCAGGTCATCACGAGACTCTTCAATTCCAGGTGCTTATTGAATTCAAACTCCACTATCTGTCATGCCAGGACCTGAACTCTTTGTCCCCAAAATATTACCTGGGTTTTGGATTAACAACACAGTAATAAAACTACAAGGGCATTATAACCACTCAGCGGGTACAGGAGGAGGCAGATGGGAATGGGTTAGTTTGGCAGTGTGTTCAGCATGGATCGGTTGGACTAATAGGCCTGTTTTCATGTTGTGTGAGTCTGATTGACGCTCTGGAGCAGGCGGCTGGTTGGGATTAAATGCGCATTGACATCATAATCGAACACCTGATGGTTTATGTAATCCTGTTGGAGTCTCCGGAGGTTGTTTTGCTCAGTGATCCCTTCCCAAACACGGGACTGGTGAACGGCCTCTCCCCAGTGTTACTGGTTAAATGATATTCCATTTCTGTGGTTAATTGAATCGCTTCCAGCAGTTCCCACATTGCCTTGCTTTCTCTGTGGTATCAGTGCCCTTTTTACAACCCAGGGTGAACGATCCTTTCAACTTGTGTCCACACAGAGACAAATCCTGTTTTCCATGTTGTGAATGTTTTTTTTATTCTTCCTCATTCACCCACAGGGTGTGATTATCACTGGTTAGGACAACATTTATTCCTCGCCCCTTGTTTGTTGCTGTCTAGCTCCACTGCAAACCCGGGTGCGATCCCAGCCTCGGGTGTCTGTCTGTGGGCAGTCTGCACATTCTCTGTGTGTTTGCGTTTTTATTTCTCCCTCTGACCAAAGATGTGCCATTTACAGGGATCAACAATGGGAAATGCAGGCTTATGGGACAGGGAATACCGTGGGGTCTGGTGGGATGCGCTTCGGATGGACCGTGTGGACTGGAAGGGCCGATTAGACTGCTTCCCCACGCGGTGGAGATTCTTGAATTAAGGGTCAGCTCATGTTTTTGTGCTCCTGGAGTCTCTCGTAGGCAGGACTGGTTGAAGATGGTTCAATCCCCTGCATAAGGGACGTGAATGAATGGGATTGCAGGAAATTAAAGTCATGATCTCTGTTCCTGAGGTCAGGCTTGTATTTCATGTTTTAATCATCGAACGTAAACATCACCGTTTCCGTGTCCCAACCCCCAAATATGACTAGTTTAAAATATCACCCCAACACCACCTTCTCCTGGTTGAAGTCTTGACTGTGTGGAAGAAACTGATACTGAGCTGAAGCGAGCAAATGTAGCTGCCACCGCCAGTGTCGGAAACACAGATCCAAACAGAAAAATCAGTTTTAAACCCATCACTACAAAGTTAAGGTCTCAACACGCTCCACTTGTGCCACTCAGATGTCTTAAAAAGATGCGCCAGAAATCGCTATGATAGTATCAACGGGGACAACCATTCCCTTGAGTGGGAGCACACTCAACCGAGGAATTTCTTGCGCCTCTTTCCCATCACAGAAGGACAGGATGCTCACCTATTGCATTACTGGAGCCAGAGAGTAACTCCGCGCACACATGCCCACCCCCATTTCTGGTTGTATATGGGCGGCTGTGCCAATGTTAAGCTAAAATGCTATTGAAGCATACTTTTCGACAATATCCTGTACTGTCCCCCGAGTCTTTAATGTTTTGTCGAAATCGATCAATCTCATCCACATGCAGGCCAGACCAAGTAAGGATAGCAAATTCCATCCCTAAATGACATCATTGGAATTTTTTTTTCAACAATTGTCAATGGATATATAGTAGTCATTAGATTCTTCCTTGCCGTACCTGAGCCGGTCCAAATCAACTCACTAAACATGTCGCCCAATTTCTAAGCATCCGTATCCCTCTGCTTCTCACTTACTCATGCATCTGTCCAGGCGCACCTGAAATGAATCTACCATGTCTGCCTCTACTACCTCTGCTGGCAACGCATTCCAGCACCTACCACCCTCTGTGTAAAATACTTTCCATGTCTATCTCCGTTAAAAGTTTCACCTCTCATTGAATGCATGACCTCTCATTATTGAAGCCCTCATCTTGGGAAAAAGCTTATCTCTATCCATCCTGTCTGTACCCGTCATGATATTGTAGACCTCAATCAGATCCCCTCAATCTCGTTTTTGCCTAATGAAAGCAGAAGTAATCGACTCAACCTCTCTTCAGAGGTTGCATCTTCCATACCAGGCAACATCTGCGTAAACCTTCTCCTCATTCTCTCCTAAACGTCCACATAATTTTGGTACTTTGGCGACCAGAACTGCACAGAGTATTCTAAACGCGTCCGAAACAAACGCTTGTACAATTTTAGCAGGGCTTGCCTGCTCTTATACTCAATGCCCTATCCGGTGAAGGCAAGCATGCCATATGCCTTCTTGACCACTCTATCCACCTGTGCAGTCACCTTCAGACTACAAAGGACCTGAATCCCAGATCTCTCTTCTCATCAAGTTTACCCAAGCTCTTCCATTTACTGTATACTTGGCTCTGGAATTAGACTTCCCTAAATCATCACCTCACATTTGCTTGGATGGAACACCATTTGCCACTTCTCTGCTCAACTCTTCTGTCTATCTATATTCCCCTTCATTCTTTGACTGTCCTCTATGTTTTCTGGCTACTCCACCAATCTTTGTGTCATCTGCAAATGTAGTGGCGAGATACTGGGCTAGCAACCCTTGGAGTTGTTCATCCCATGCAGAAAGGAACCATGTTTGGTTGCTTTTTCCCAGTGAAGTACCACTGTTTCCTGATGTAGATCAATAATTCAAACTTTTTTATTAGAAGTCATGATTTAGAAGTTTACTGCCGATATATAGTCGTGTGGTTGACTCTGATGAATAATGTCAGGGACCGCAGGGATGTATACATCATGTGGAAAGGCAAAATGGTGAATGGAATTGAATCCAGACCAATGAGTGGTGGTGAATTTGGGGAGTTGTAACAATAACCGTGAGGATTCTGATTGGTGAACAGGAACAAAGAGATCTTGGAATGGGCATTCACAGATCCCTGAACACAGGGACAGGGAGATCAGTTGTTCGAGAGGGTTTTGGATATTTTCTATTGTTGACCACAGACTGTGGATGATATTCGATCTTTAGCAACCGCCAGTTTAGGAAAAAACTAAAGGAACGAGCACAGGTCTGGTCTATGCAATAACCTATTTTTTTAAACATTGAAAGATGAAAGATAGAGGGCTGAAGTATAAATCTTTGCCCATCAAACTACTTCACCACTCAATGAATTTACCACTGATTCCTCTCCAAATCATGCTGGTATGAGCCTTGGACGCTAATTTGCAAATGGTGAAGGTTCAGTGCATCTTCAAACTTGTCCTTATGGTCGGTACAGTTTTTGAGCTTTGAAGGTTCTGTCAACAAAGCCTCGATAACTAACTCCAGCGAATCTTCTATGTGGTGCACTCTGCTTCAATTGTGCCTTAACAGTTAAGGGAATAAATAGTCAGGTGTTGAACAATATACAGTTAAGTGACTGCATTGTCGTGGAGGGTGTCCAGTTCCTTCAGTGGTGTTGAAGCTGCACCCACCTCGGCAAATGGAGAGAGTTCTGCTAAACATCTAATTTGTGCGTTGCGGACGATGTAGGCTTCACGGAGACAAGAGTTGAGTTAATAATCAAACAAAGTTGACCCACGGACAGGTTTTTGTCGTCAACTTCTTTATACGGGCGGTCAGGTTCCATTTTTCCTAAATACTAGCTCCGAGGACGACTACACGGAGGAATTCAGTAACATTGAAGCCATTGAATGTCAATCGAACATGATTAGATTCTGATTTGTCAGAGATATCTCTGCTGTATTTAGTCCTTCTGGGGGTCAATCCGATTCTAATCGCTTTCTGATTTCAAGTTTCAATTCCCGTCTGCGCCTGAAATTTCAACCCGTTTCCTCGCTGAAATTTCTCCACCTGTCTTCATAATATGTAAGGATGCTATAAGGGGTAGCGCAGACTTACTAACATGTTGCTAACTCTGAATACAGTAGAACTTCGTGGAATGATTGGTTAGGCTGGGATTTTTCTCCTTCAAACAAAGGAGGAGTCGGGGAAATTTATAATTACATAGTAATAATTATAAATGTTCAATAGTCGTAGGATCTTGACAGGGTAGATACGAGCATTTGGCTTGCCCTATGCTCTGAAGAGAGCACAAGAGGACATAATCTCAGAATTAGATATTGCCCATTTAATTCAGAAATGAGGAGTAAGTTCTTTGCTCAGGGGTCTAAGAAACTGTGGCATTTTCCAGTAACCACTGTTGAGACTGTGTGGTTGGGTATTTTCAAACTGTGCCAGATAGTTAATCAGAAAGATGATGAAACTTTTCGAGCTAAATGAGCAGAAAGGAATTCAAGATTATCAGACCAACTATGTGAAGAATCACACAACACTAGGTTATAGTCCAACAGGTTTAATTGAAAGCACATTAGCTTTCGGAGCGACACTCCTTCATCAGGTGATAGTCAGGTGACTATCACCTGATGAAGGAGCATCGCTCAGAAAGCTAGAGCTTCCACGTAAACCTGCTGGACTCTAACCTCGTGTTGTGTGATATTTTACTTAGTTCAACACCGGCATCTCCAAATCAGATCAACCATGAGTTCGTTGAATGGTTGAGCAGACTCCTTGGGCTGAATACCATTCTTCCACTTGGTTTAACATTTCATCGAACGCCTTATTTTATTCATAAGTTCAAAATTGTGAGGGGATGGGATGAAGTGACAGGAAAAGTTTATTAAACAGATCAGACAGATTATGAACAAAGCTCATAAACACAGGAAAAAGAAATGTGCTGTGACCTGGGGCAACAAATGACACTGGGCCCAGCACAGGTGGCTGTGTACAGAAGCTGTGATTGCTGAAGGAAGTTGCTAAATCTTATACAGTTGGCACGCTCACAGTCAGTGATCACGTTGGATGATGGATCGTTGCATGATTCACACACAGCAGAAATTGGTGAAGAATGAAAGGTTCATTTCATTGGAGAAATTTTCTGCGGTTCCAATTCCGAGTGACTGTTTGAAATACTGATCAGATCTTTGTGTGAAGTGTTAGGTTAAAATACTCATGAACAACCCCACTGGATAAACTTGTGCTCCCAATCTCTTGTTTTCTTTTTCTCTTTCTTTCGATGGGAATTCATCGCAAGACAAGATGGAGTGTAGGACGGAAAGAAAAATGTGTTCCTTCTCATTACACCAATTTCGTCTACAATTGAATAGAATGACTGCTCTCACTCTTCATTTCGACTTTAATGTGGTGTCGATTATTCCTGAATCTCTCGTGCAGTGAAGGTCAAGAACAAGTTTCTCGATCCAGTGTATACCAGAGGTGTGATGTGCAAAGAAAAACTGCGAGTGCGGCGCGTAAAGTTAGCAACCAGAGTGTGACTCGAACCCGTGAATGTGGAGTACAGCGGTGTAATATCCCACCACCATAATCTCTCGGTCTCCTCTGCACATTTTGTAGAGGGGTGACATGTGACCTCATCAGGTTACATGTAGTGAAAGTCATTGATGAGAAAGTTCCAGAGCGGAATCGAATCCACGCCATTGTGTTTCTGCTTTCACTAGAATTATAATAATAGAAAATTCCAATAAATAGTCATGCTGGTCAGAATGAATTGCTGTCATTGATACATACTGAGTCAGAACTGAGTCAGAATGAAACAGGACAAGAATTTTCCGTCATATTTACACCTACATTTGGCACATAATTTTTTCAGTCACTTTCTCTCTCACGTGAAGAAGCAGCCATGGTAATTGAAATAAAGGTGATGTTGTCGCTCAATGTCCTTTCTCGTATGGCTGAACCTGAATTGGATTAAATCGCAAGAAAAGCTGATTTGTTCGTTTCATTTTAATTTGCTGCAAACTCACAATGTTTATTGTAATAATTAGAAGTGAATTGGATATATCTCATTGGAACGATTAATGTTGTATTCAAATTTGCTCAGACTTTATTTCAGCTTAAGGAAAATACTGCTTAGAAAAATAGAGGGTTAAAGTACAAAAGAAAACCCACCAGTTTTGTTGCTCGTTCCTTTGGCAGATTCACTGAGTATTAAATGGACCAAACATCATGGTGTTTGTTCTCACATCCTTAACGCATGTGATGAAAGCAGGAAGTCGATCTACAAGCAACTGGTCACTTCCTATTCATTATGTAATATCTTCCGTTCACAATAAATAGAACTCCACTCAGTTCCATTTACAATGCTTTAGGTGAACATTATGCCAAATCATTAAAAACGCAGAGTTTTGGAACCGAATCTTCTTCAGCTGCACACATTAAAGAAATTTCTTTACATTTAATGTCAATCAACTTAGACATTGTTTCCCCGTAACTTCCGACCGACTACACCCCACCTCTGCATCTTTACCGAGCCACACGCTGTCTCTCTCCTTGTGAAATTTATTCCTTGTATGTCATCAAATGTGCCTTTCCAAATATTTTGAAAAAACAGATTCTCGGAGTGACAGCGATTCTGTTCTCATCATTTCTTTGTCCTTCAAAGGTTTTATCAAAGGTATTGAATGCCTGACATCTAGATGTTTACTTACTTAAAAGTCGGAATTTTCCTCCTATTTACTCTGTCCAAACATTTCATAACCTGAAAAAACCCCATTTATCTTCCTTGGTTCAGGGATAACTCTTCTCAATTTTCCAAGAGCACAAGTGAATAAAATCTCATCCTCAGTACACCCCCATCAGCATCTTATCTAATGGCTTTACGCCCCAGTAAACACCGTCATTATCTATTCATAGAATCACAGAATCCTACAGTGCAGAAAGAGCATTTCAGTCAATCGAACCGGTGTTGATTCTCTGAAGAGCATCTCACTCAGACCTAGTTCCCCTTCCCATTTCCTTATACTTCACCTGAAGAAGGGGAATCCCTCCACCTTTTGATTTCAAATAAACCTGTTGGAGTATAACCTAACGTCCTGTGACTTCTGACCTTATCCCCGCGTTACCCATGGCTAATTCACCTAACTTACTAAATTCACTCCCTGGACACGAAAGGGAAATTTAACTTTGCAAATCAACCTAACCCTCCCTCTGAACAGCAGTGCGAATTACTGAAACAATGTTCCATCAACTGAGCAAGTGCTGTATCATTTTTTCATGGTTTTATAACCTGGTAAAACTGATCAAAACAAATGAATCCAAATTCAATGTATCGAAACGCTACTCTGTCTTTTACAATTTTATTCGTGCTGTGGGAAATGTTTCTGCACTCATACTTGAATGCGTTTATGTTGTTTCTTCCTCAGCTTCCTGTTTCTAGTAAATCCTTCAATCCGGAACAAGTCTGTCAAATGCTATTCATTCCAACACAGTCACAAGGTGAAGTTTGCAGAAGTCACGTGTTTGGCCGTTCACTGATACTCTGCCTCCCTGAGAGCTGCAGCCCTTTCCCACACTGATTCAGGCAGCACTGTCCTTCGTGTGATATGCCCCATCGAGAATGGAAGGACAGGTAGCAATACTCGCACTTGGGAATGGAGTGACAGTTTTAAAACGCTTATACTGTCCCCAGCGGAAAATTGAGCCCTGTGACTGGCGGGGACACTAACCATTATACTACAGAGAACAAGAATGTCAAAGGAGGCCCTTCAACCCAATGTGGCCACACTTGTCAAAAACAACTGCCTAATGAACTGAATCCCATTTCAGAATGCTTACCCCACAGCCTTATATGTCTTGGCATCACGAGCTCACATCTGAATATTTATTCAGGTTGTAAGTGTTTCTGCCACTCTGGAAAATGCAGACAGTGTATTCCAAATTCCAACCACCCGCTGGCTGATAAAGCTTTTCCTCACATCTTTAAAAACCTTTCTGTCTTTCTCCTTAAGTCTCTGGCCCCTGCTGATCGTTCCCTCCATCAACGGGAAACTCGTTCAGTCAACCCTGTCCATGCCCTAACTCAATCATGTCTTGTTTCCATCTCCTTTGCACTGAGACAAACACTCCACTCTGTCCTGTCTTTCTTCACAACTGAAACTCTTCAGCCCAAACAATATTCCGGTAAATAACTCCTGCAACTTTCTCAGTGTGATCACATCCCGACTATAATGTGACTTGCAAAGCTGCACACAACGCTCTTGCTTGATCCTAATGAGTATTTGTTTTAAAATTTCTGGATTAGTATGAGGGCGATTCTGGCTGAGCAGTTTTTATTACACATTCCACATTGCCCAGAGGGCAGTTGATACTCAACCACATTGCTGTGAGTCTGGAGTCACATGGAGCCCAGACCAAGTAAGGATAGCAAATTCCATCCCGAAATGACATCAGTGAAATAGATTTTTTTTTCAATAATTGTCAATGGATCTATAGTAGTCATTAGATTCTTCCTTGCAGATATGTTTTGAATCCAAATTTGACGATCATGGCATAGTGGGATACAAGCCCCGGTACCCAGACAATTACCTCGGTCTCTGGATTATCGGTCCTATGAAATTATCACAAGACCAACGCGGAAAGCCATAAAAGCTGATCTTTTCCAACAAAATGTCTTTTCACCAAAACTGCCCTGGGTATTTTCCATGAGCCTGACGCTCCAATTGTCTCTGGCCTATGTCAGTAAAAGCTGCTACATGGGGATTGATTTCACAACCGCGGTATCCAAATGGATCGATTTGTTTGAAGGCCCCGATGGTGGGATTGGGGCACGTTCACCCAATAACAGTGACCGCAGCAGCAGCACAGACAGAACAGTATGAATGTGAAAGAGAGTGATAGATTGGGCATTGCCTCAGAGAAATGGGAGGAGGAACGGAAAGGAGGTTTAATGATCGTGGGAAGGACCGGAATCTCTGTCAACGGGTGTGTTTGAATCCTGATATATGAAACGCAGAGATGTGCGAGAGCGGAATTTGAAGGTAAAACAATTAATTTCTGAGCATGTGTCACAAAAAGGACAACGGAGAGAATACTAAGTGCCGTGATTTGGTTTCAAATCGAGGTTGCTGTGGTCACAATGCAAAATACCGACAACCACGATCACAGTAACCACAGAACAGGATGCTTGCAAGCAGCAATAAGTATACTAGCAGAGGAAATGTTCGGAAGAACAGCAAATGCCCAATATCAGTACTCAGCGAACAGTGATATATATGTGGGAACTGTGAATGAGCTGAATCTTTCAGTTCGGTTTCCTCAGAGCTGTGGAGATCCCTTGTAAGAGAATGTTGAAAACTGAGATTAATAGATTTCGACAAGCATCAAAGACTTGGGGGACAGTACAGGATATTGTTGAAATGTATGCTTCAATAGGAGTTTAGCATAACATCGGCACAGCCGCCCAGATCCAACCGGAAATGGGGATGAGAATGAGTGCGTGGAGTTACTCTCCGTCTCCAGTGATGCAATTGGTGAGCGTGCGTCCTTCTGCGATGGTATAGAGGCGCAAGAAATTCCTCGGTTGAGTGTGCTCCTGCTCAAGGGAATGTTTGTCCCCGTTTATACTATCATAGCGATTTCCAGTGCATCTTTCTAAGACAGCTGAGTGGCACAAGTGGAGCGTGTTGAGCCCTTAAAAACGCATACACACAGAGAATGTGTGGACTGCCCACAGACAGACACCCGAGGCTGGGATCACACCCGGGTTTGTGGTGTAGCCAGACAGAAACGAACGAGGGGCGAAGAATAAATGTTGTCCTGACCAGTCATACTCACATCCCGTGGGTGAATGAGGAAGAATGAAAACAAATTCTCAACATGGAAAACAGGATTTGTATCTGTGTGGACACAATTTGAAAGGATCGTTCACCCTGTGTAGAAAAAAGGACACAGATACCACAGAGAAAGTAGGGCAATATAGGAACTTCTGGAAAAGATTCAATTAACCACAGCGATGGAATCTCATTTAATCAGTAACACTGGAGCGAGACCGTTCACCAGTCCCGTGTGTGGGAAGGGATCACTGAGCAAAATAACCTCCGGAGACTCCAGCAGGATTACATATCCCATCGGGAGATCGATTATGATGTCAATGCGCCTTTAATCCCAACCAGCTTCCTGCTCCATAGCTTTAGTCAGAGTCAGACAACATGAAAACAGGACTGTCAGTCCAACCGATCCATGCTGAACATACTGCCAAACTCACCCATTCCCGTCTGCCTCCTCCTGTACCCGCTGAGTGGTGATAATGCCCTTGTTGTTTTATTAATGTGTTGTTAATCCAAAACCCAGGTAATATTTTGGGGACAAAGAGTTCAGGTCCTGGCATAACAGATGGTGGAGTTTGAATTCAACAAGCACCTGGAATTGAAGAGTTTCTTGATGACCTGAATCAGTTGTGTGGAAAATCCCATCTGATTCACTCATGCCAGTTCGGGAAGCAAACTGCCCTATTCATCTGCTCTGTCCCACAGGAGACTCCAGATGGATAATATCGTGGTTGACTCTTAAATGCCCTCTGGGAAATAACTGATGTACTAGGCATGAATAAACTTATTTTAAAAATCCCACTTTCCCATTCATGTTTGGAATCAATTGTCCATTAAATGTTGCAAACATACCCTCATCCATCACTTCCTCAGCAAGTTAATTACACACGTAAAATACGGTATCTAAACATGTCTTTTTTAAAAAAAACTCTCTCTTTTCATCTTAAACATATGCCCTCTCGTCTTGCAATCCCCCTCCTGGGAAAAGGCCGCTATCGTTAACTCTAACTTGCCTCTCAATAATTCATAAACTTCTGTCAGGTCACCGTACAAACCCCTAACCACGAGTGAAAACAGTCTCAACTAGGAGAAAGTGAGAACTGCAGATGAGAGATCAGAGTCGAGAGTGTTGTGCTGGGAAAGCACATCAGGTAAGGCAGCATCCGGGGAGCAGGAGAATCAATGTTTTTTTTCACGCAAGTGTCGTTCATCAGGCTTTTCCCCGAAACGTCGATTCTCCTGCTCCTCAAGTACCCCAATATCCAGTACCCCAAACTCGTATCTGAAAATAGTCTCAGCCTATCCAGCCTTTCATTATAACTCAAACCTTCCACAGGCAACAAACGTTTTGTGAACCTATTCCAGCTGAATAATATCATTCCCACAACTGGGCGACCAGAACTGGACATAATATTCGAGAGGAGGCCTCATCAATGTCCTGCAAAACTTCAACATAACGTCCCAACTACTATACACAAAGGAATGAGCAATGAAGGGAAGTATGTGAAATGCCTTTGAATCATCTTGTCTGTTGGTAATGCAAATTACAAGGAATTACGTACCTGCACACCGAGCTTCCCTGTTCTCCAACATACGCAAAGCCACACGTATTGTTGTACCAAAATGTAATACCTTTCATTTATCCAGATTGAACTCCATGTTGCATTTTTCAGTACAACGACTCATTGGATTAAGATCCTTTCGAAACTTTGATAATCTTCCTCACTGTCTACAATACTGGTATCGCCTGCAAACCTAAGCAGCATGCCTGCAGTGAGTTCCACTGTTTTCTCATATAGATCAATGATTTATATTTACTTGTAGTTGCCGTGATGTAGCAGTGTGCAGATCACACAACAGTTCGTCATGCAATTAACCATGAGGAAGAAAGCCGCAGACTGCTGGGAGATATTAAACAACTGGAAATAAAAATGGTGAAAGCAATTCATTCCTGGGAACTGGGTGATAGTGAAGCAAAATTAAACTTCAAACCAGCTGCCCACGCTCCAGTTGTGGCACTCAGCTGTCTCAGCAAGATGCACCGTAGATTGCTGTTATTATAAACGGGAACAAATTTTCCCTTCTGCCCCGCCTTTAACCAGAAGCACTCCCAACCTCGGAATTGCTTGCGACTCTAAACCATCATAGAAACACCGTGCATTCTCGGGTTGAGCCACTTGAGCCATCGAGTCTCTCTGCAACTTCATTCCCATCTTGATTTCAAGTTGGTTATTCGCGACTGCGCCACTCAGTTCCTCTGATTCTGGGGCGAGGAACAGGGACCATGTGGCAGCAGTGGTTACTGTCTTGTGGGGGAAACTCGAGAAGTAACCGATGTTAAACTGCATTGCTATTGAACTATATATTTCAACAAAAGCTTGGGAAAAACAATGACTGCAGATGCTGGAAACCAGATTCTGGATGAGTGGTGCTGGGAGAGCACAGCAGTTCAGGCAGTATCCGAGGAGCAGTAAAATCGACGTTTCGGGCAAAAGCTCTTCGTCAAGAATACAGGCAGAGAGTCTGAAGGGTGGAGAGATAAGTGAGAGGAGGGTGGGGGTGGGTAGAAAGTAGCATAGAGTACAATAGTGGGGGAGGGGATGAAGGTGATTGGTCGGGGTGGGGAGGGTGGAATGGATAGGTGGAATAGAAGATAGGCAGGTAGGACAAGTCATGGGGACAGTGCTGAGCTGAAAGTTTAGAAATGGGGTGAGGTGGGGGAAGGGGAAATGAGGAAACTGTTGAAGTCCAGATTGATGCCCTGGTGTTGAAGTGTTCCGTGGTGGAAGATGAGGCGTTCTTCCTCCAGGTGTCTGGTGGTGAGGGAGCTGCAGTGAAGGAGGCCCAGGACCTCCATGTCCTCGGCAGAGTGGGAGGGAGAGTTGAAATGTTGGGCCACAGGGCTGTGTGGTTGATTGGTGCGGGTTTTCCGGAGATGTTCCCTAAAGCGCTCTGCTTGGAGGCGCCCAGTCTCCCCAATGTACAGGAGACTGCACCGGGAGCAACGGATATAATAAATGATATTGGTGGATGTGCAGGTTATAAAAGCTGCACTGTCCGCGGAGTCTTTGATGTTTTGGAGAAATGTATTTATCTCAGCCCTCAACACATCAATGATGGAATCAACACAGCCACTGGGGGAACCGATGTTAAATGGTCAGACCATTCTTAGTTCCCACATATCAGCTACTGTTCGCTAAGCACTGATATTGTGCATTTGCTGCTCTGTCTAACATTCCTTATGATACTGTACTTATTGCGCGCGCTTAGCGCGTGTTAGTGTGCTGCCGTGATCGTGTAGTGGTTAGTACTCTGCGTTGTGGACGCAGCAAACTCGGTTCGAATCCGAGTCATGGCAGTAATTGCTCTATATGACCCAGTCTTTTGTGAAACACAAAGGAATCAGTTGTTTTAAAGTTTTGATTTTCTCCAAGGTGATTTTTTTTTCCTTCAAGCTCTGCTCGCTCACATCTCTGTGTTTCATATGTCAGAATTCAAATCCACCCGTTCTCAGAGATTTCTTCCCTCCTACGATCACTAACCGAACTTTCCATCCCATAACCCCCATTTCATTAATTTGGAGATGGCGTTGTTGGACTATGGAGTACGAAGATATAAATGACCCAACACCAGGTTATGGTCTTACAGGTTTAATTGAAGCACTAGCTTTTGGAGCGCTGCTCTTTCATCATGTGTTTGCGGAGTCTTTTCCCATTTCACTAAGGCATTGTAAAGTCTAATACAGACTCTCACATTGATACCGATCAGTCTGTGTGGCTGGGGTCACTGTTGCTGGGTGAACGTGCCCCAACCCCACCATCGGGACCTGCAGACCATTTGATCCATTTGGTTACCACTGTTGTGAGATCAATACTCATGGAGCAGCTTCTACTGATATGGACCCGAGATAATTCGGGCGGGCGGGCGGGGGGGGGGTGGTCAAGCTCAGGAAAATGGCACGGGACAGTATCGGGGAAAAGCGACTTTATTGGATAAGATCAGTTTCACTGCTTTTCTGCAATGGCCGAGCGCTATTACCACTGAACATTGAACTGTTAGTTCAGACACCAGGTACCTGGGTTTGACTCTGACCATGCTAGGTGGTAGAATTGGGATTCAATAAATATCTGGAATTACGATCTAACAACCCCTATATATCCATGTTCAATTGTTGAAAAAAAACATCTGACGTCATTTAAGGAATGTAACAGCCATTCTTACCTGCTCGGGCCTCCATGTGACTCCAGACTCACTACAATATGGTTGACTTTCAACTATCCGCTGTGCAATTAGGGATACCAATCAATACTGCCGAGTCAGCGACGCCCTCATACTGTAACAGAATAGAAAAAAAGTTCATTCGGCCCGAGCTAGATTACTGTGTGCAGTTCTGCAATTCAGAGTACTGCATGGATGTGATCGCACTGGGAACGTTGCAGTAGAGATTCACTGGGATATTGTCTGGGCTGAAGAGTTTCAGTTGTGAGGAGAGATTGGACAGACTGGGGCTGTTTCTCGCCGAGCAGAGGAGATTGGAGAAGACATGACTGAGATGTACTAAATACTGAGAGATATGGATAGGATAGACTGAAAGAAGCTTTTGTTATTGATGGAGGGATCGAACACTGGGGCCAAAAGATTTCGGGAAAAGGCAGAAAGGTTTGAGTAGATTTGCGGAAAGGGTCAGAGAGGCAGAAATCATTCTAACCTGAAAGAAAATCGAGATGTTAAATTGTGATGCCAAAACATGTAAAATTATGGGCTAAACGATGGAAAACTTGATTCAGGTCGTTAAGCAGTTGTGTTTGACAAGTGCTGCCACAACAGGCTGAAGGGCCTCCTTCGATGTTGTCATCCTCCACAGTATCGTGGTTAGTGTCCCCGCCTGTCACAGGGCTCAATACTCCGCTGGGGGCATCGTAAAGGTTTTAAACCTGTCGCTCTGGTCCCCAGTGAAGGTTATTAATGCCTGGCCTTCCATTCTCGATGGGACATGTCACAGCAGGGACAGTGCTGTCTGAATCAGCTGGGGAAGGACTGCAGCTCCTGGAGAGATCGAGAGTCATGAAAGTGCAAACACGTAACTTCTGCAAACTGCACATTGTGTTTGTATTGTAATGAAAACCATTATATAGAGTTGTTCCTGACTGATATGTTGATTAAAATCGGGAATCTGAGGAAGAAAACAAAGTAAACCCATTCAGATCTGCGTGCAGAAACATTTCCAGCAGCTTTGTGTACAATGAGGTTGTCCAGCATAGAACCGCGTTTGGATGCATTGAATTCGAGTTGGTGGGCGCGGCTTGCTTTCACGAGGTGGAGTTACCAGTGTGTAAAGCCATTACACATGATTCAAATATTGTTCAATGTGATGGTACATTTGCTCAGTGGTTCTCACTGCTCTTAAGTCTGTAGGTTAGTTGGATTAGCCATGTTAAATTGCGCTCATGTGTCCAGGGAGTGAATTCAGTCAGTTAAGTGAATTAGCCATGGGTAACGCAGTGATAAGGTCAGCAGTCACACGATGCTAGGTTTTATTCCAGCAGGTTTATTTGTAATCACAAGCCAGAGGCCTGAGGGATTGAGATGGGAGCTATGTCTGGTTGAGATGCTGTTCAGAGTCTCCCTACAGACTTGATTGTCTGAACTGTACTTCCTGCCTTGTAGGGAATATGTGACTCTATCAGAGAGGACACTGCCAGCGTTTACTGGGCTGCTCAGACATTGGAGACGATGCTGACGGCGTTTAGTGGGGATGGAATTTTATTTATTTGTGTGTTGGAAAATTTGACACTGAACCAAGGAAAACCGAATGGAAGTTTTCCGGAGTATATGAGGTTTGGAGTCAGTAAATATGTGGTAAATTCACTCTTTCAAGTTCATAAATTTCTGAAAGTCAAGATTTCAAAACCATCGAAGTAGGACTAATAAATGATGGGAGCAGAATTTCTGTCACTCAGACAATCCGTTTCCAAAATATTTGGAAAAGCACATTTAGAGACACAGAAGCAGTGAGTTTCACCAGGAGAGAGACAGCCTGTGGCCAGGTAAAAGTGTAAAGGAGGGTGTAGGGGCTAGAAGGTGCGAGGAAACAATGTCTTATTTGGACGACTTCAGATGCAAATAAATATCGGAAGCGAATGCAGCTGAGTAAGATTCAGCAAAAAAAAACTCAGTTTTGAAAGATTTATATTAATATACCACATGAAGCATTATAAATGGAACAGAGCAGATTTTGTATATTGTCAAGGAAAGCTATTCCATAATGAGTAGGAAGTGACCCGTCTCTTAGAGATCGATTTCCTGCTTTAATCCCATGCCTTAAAGGTGGGAGGACGATCGCCATGATGTTGGGTTCATTTGATACCCACTGAAATCAGCCAAAGTAACTGAGCATCAAAACTGGCATCTTGTTTTGTAGTTCAACCTTCTGTTTTTCTCATCAGTATTTTCTTTAATCTGAAATAAATTCGGAGCAAAATTGAACACAACATTAAACGTTCCAATCATATAAATCCAATTCACTTCCGATCATTGGAATGAACAGAGTGAAGTTACAGCAAAATTAATAAAATGAAACGAACAAAACTGCATTTCCGGGAATTTTACCCAGTTCAGGTTCAGCCATATGAGAAAGCCCATCGAGCTAAAACATCACCTTCACTTCTCTCTCCGTATATACTTCTTCACGTGAGAGAGAAACTATCTGAAGAAATTATGCGTCAAGATTAAATGTGCGTGTGAATGTGACGGGAATTTCATGTTTGCTGGTTCATTCTGAGACAGTTCCGACTCGAAATAAATCAAGGACAAGGTATTCCTTCCAAGGACGAGGTCAATTGCTTGTATTTTGCTGGTATTATTATTTCGCTGAAAGCAGAAACATAATGGCGTGGATTCGATTCGGCTCAGGGAATTGCTTATCGCCTAGGTGCACCAAATGTGATCTTGACGGGGTCACATGTGAGCCCCTTTGCAATGGGCTGAAGTCTCCTAGGGGTTCAGGCGACGGGTTGCTCTTCCATTGCTCATGTGTGGAGTTGAATCCTTCTCTGGCTGTTATATCCATCATAAGCAGCTCTTGTTTTCCTTTGTGCCTCACATCTTTAGGATACTTTGGGTGGAGAATCTTGCTCTTGCCCTTCATTGCAACGGAGATTTGTGATAAATCGATATCTCATCAAAGTCGAAGTAAAGCAATTTGATTCTGTTGTAAGTTACATTGGGATAATGAAAAGGAGTGCAAACGTTTCCTTCCTCCTTTCATTTCATCTTGACTTTCTATGAATTTACATCGAATGAAAGGGGAACAAAAAAGGAGAGATCGTGTGCGATAGTTTATCCAGTGGGATTGTGAATTTTAATGTAATGCTCCACACAAAGTTCTGATCAGTATTTTAAATAGTCAATTGAATTGGAACCGCAGAAAACTTTTCCAATGAAATGAATCTTTCATTCTTTCACAAATTTTTGCTGTGTGAATCATACCACCATCCAGCATCCAGCGTGGTCACCAAGTTGGCAACAATATTATATCCACCAATTTTCTTTAGCGATCACAACATCTGCACATACCCATCTGTGGTGTGCCCAGTGTCATTTGTTGTATCCAACCACAGCACATTTCCTGTTCATGACCTTATGAGCTTAGTTCCTGATCTGTCTGATCAGTTTGAGAAACCTTTTCTATCATTCATCCCATCCCCTCAGAATCCTAAAGGTATCAATAAAATAAGACGTTAGACCAAATGATGTAGGATTGGAAGTCGGCCATTCAGCCCATCGAGTCTGCTCCACCATTCAACGAACTCATGGCTGATCTGATAATCCTCAACTCCATTCTCCAGCATTGCCACGACAAAGCTTCATCATCTTTCTGGTTAAATATCTGTCTGGCATAGTTTGAAAATACACAACACCTCAGCCTCAATAACAATTTCGGCAAGGAGTTCCACCGATTCACTGGCCCCTGAGCAAAAAAATTACTCCTCATTTTTGAATTAGGTAATATCTAATTCTGAGTTCATGTCCTCTGGTGCTCTCCTCATACCAGAGGGTGAACCACCTGCCCGTAACTACCTTGTCAAGATCCCATGAATATTGAACGTTTATAAATGTTATTATGTGATTATAGAGCTCCCCTCCATCTCCTTTGTTTCAAGGAGAATAATCCCATTCTAACCAATCATTCCACGAAGCTCCATTTTCTCCAGTGTTGACAACATGTTCATTAATCTCTGCTGTCCCCTGCAGCATCCTTACATATTATTACAGCAGGAGGAGACATTTATGCGAAGAAACAGTTGAAATTTCAAGCACAGATGGGAATTGGAACTTGAAATCAGACAGCGAATGGAATCAAATTGGTCAACACAAGGCGGAAATAGAATAATGATCACTCTGACAAATGAGAATTTAATCATATCTCATTGACATTCAATAACTTTACTGTAAACAAATTACCCCGTGTAATCGTCCACAGAGCTATTATTTCAGGGGAAAAGCTTATCGAAACTGGCTACATAAATACTTTGACAACAATAACATGTTCTTGAGACATTTTTTGATTATAAACTCAACTCATTGTTCTGTGAATCCTACATCGTTTGCAAGGCACAAAAGAGACATGGAATGTAACTCTCTCCATTTACCTAGATGGGTATAACTTCAATTACACCTGAGGAACTGGACACCGTCCACGACAATGCAGTCACTTGAGTGTCCCCTATTCAACACCTGCAATATTCCTTCCCTTCACCGCTAAGGCACAATTGCAGCAGAGTGCACCACTATAAGATGCACTGGAGTAAGTCATTCGGGCATTTTGACAACCTTCAAAGCTCAACAGCTATACTGACTATATAACAAGGTTGGAAGATGCAACGAAACGCCACCATTTTCAAGTTCCCCTTCAAGGCCCATAGCACCCTAACTTTGAATCGTATCAGTGAGAAACTGATTGGTGAAACGGTCTTGATGGGCAAAGTTGCATACTTCAGCCTTCCATCTTTTATCTTACAATTTTAAGAAAAATGTTGATTTATGCCGTGACCAGACTTGTGCTCAGTCCTTTAGCTGTTCCCTAAACTGGTGGTTGCTAAAGTTCTGCTATCATCCACAGTCTGTGGTCAACAATAGAAAATATCTGAAAATCTTCTCAATCAAATGACTCCCCTCGTGATTAGAGTGGTGTTGGAGAAGTACTGCAGGTCCGGCAGCATCTGAGGAGCAGGAAAAATGGACGTTTCAGGCAAAAGCCCTTCATCAGGAATAAGACTGGGAGCACATGGGATGGAGAGACAAATGGGAAGGGGGTGGGGCTGGGGAGAAGGTAGCTGAGAGTGCTGTAAGTGGATACAGGCGTGGGGCGAACATGATATGTCAGAGAATTAGGTGGAGTGGATAGGTGGGAATCAAGATGCACGGGGGGACAAGTCAGGCGGATGGTGTTGAGCTGGAAGGTGGGAACTGGGGTAAGGTAGGGGAGGGGAAATGAGGCAACGGGTGAAGTCAAAATTGATGCCATGGGGTGGAAGAGTCCCGAGGCGGATGATAAGGCTTTCTTCCTCCAGGCATCGGGTCGTGAGGCAGTGGCGATACAGGACGCCCAGGACCTGCATGTCCTCGGGAGAGTGGGAGGGGGAGTTGAAATGTTTGGCCATGGGGCACTGGGGTTGATTCTTGCGGTTATCCTGGAGATAACCTCTGAAGTGTTGTGTGAGGACACATCTCCTCTCTCCAACTTAGAGGAGACCGCATCGGGAGGACCGGAACAAGAAATGGCATGTGTAGAAGTGCAGGAGAAACTTTGATGGATGTGGCAGCCACCATTAGAGCCTTGGTCAGAGGTGAGGAGGTAGATGTGGGTGCAGGTTTTGCAATTTCTGCAGTGACAGGGGAATTTATATTTCCCTCCCCACCCCTATCCACTTTTCACAAAGACTGTTTCCTCCACGACTACCTAGTCAATTCCACGCCCTCCAAAAACCCACCCTCCCCTCACGGCACCTTCCCCTGCCACCACAGGAATTGCAAAACCTTCACGCACATCTTCCCTCTCACATCCTTCCAAGGCTCCAATGAGCCTTCCACATCCATCAAATGTCCCTGTGCACTTCCACACATGTCATTTACTGCATCTCTTGCTCGTGATGCGGTCTCCTCTACATTGGCGCCAACAGACACATTCTCGGAGAGCGCTTCAGAGAACATTTCCAGGGCACCCACAACATTCAACTCCAACTCCCCATGACCAAAAACATCAATTACCACGTCCCCGACTGTCCTAAGGACATGCAGTTCCTGGGTCTCCTCCACCACCATTCCCTCACCACCAGACGCCAGATCTTCCACCTCGGGACCCTCAACTCTAGGGCATCAACGTGGTCTTCACCAGTTTCCTCATCTCCCCACGGCCACCTTATCCGAGTTCCAACTTTCTATTTTGGCACCATCCTACTGACCTGTCCCACCTGTCTATCTTCCTTTCCACCTATCCGTTCCACCCTCTTCTCCGACCTATCACCTTTAACCCCATCTCTATCCACCTCTTGCACTCTCATCGAAATTCTTCCCAGACCCAGTCCTCCCGTTTATCTCTCCATCCTCGAGGCTCCCAGCTTTATTCCTGATGAAGGGCGTTTGCCCGAAACGTTTTTTGTTTCTGCAACTCGGATGCTGCCTGACGTGCTGTGCTTCTTCAGCACCACTCTAGTCTTCATTCTGATTTCCAGCACCTGCAGTACGCACTTCCGTCCATCTGATTCCCCTCTCCATTGATCTTGAATAGGCCGTTGCTAAAGTTCCAGCATCATTTCCCTGCTCTTATATTCCCACCTGCTGTCAAGAACAGAAAGTATCTCCAACCCATCGAGACCACTTGATACCTTGTCCAATCACCTTCAAACATTCTGAATGCCTACTCCAATTTCTCTTTTGTTACTGTTAACAGTCACACTTTTATCATTGTTCCTTCCCAAATTTATTATCACCCACTTCACTGGATTGAATTCCTTTCAGCACATTTTCTTGCCAATTGTTTCCAATTTCCCTGCAGTCTGTGGCTTTCTTCCTCATGGTTAACGACATAACTAATTGTTACATGATTTGAAAACTGCTAAATGATGGCCACGACAAATAATTAAAATTCGTTGACCTATATGAGAAAACAATAGAACTCATAGAAGCCATAGTTCATAAGCTTGCAGAGGACAGCAGAATTGGAGACTGTAAAGAAGGTGATCTAAGATTCCAGAAGGATATTAATCCATTGCGTCTTTGGGCCGAAAAATGTCACATGAAGTTCAATCTGGATAAATGGAACGTATTGCATTTTGCAACATCAAATAAGAGTAGGGCTTATACAATTAATGATCGGGCGTGGCATCGTGTTGTAGAACACGGAGGCGAGGGATGCAAGTACATAATTCATTTTGTTTGCTTCATATAGAGACAGAATGGTTCAAAAAAATGTCATCTTGCCTTCGATGCTCTGTCCCTTGAGCGTAGGAGTTGCTACGTTAAGTTAAATTTGAATAGGACATTGGGTGATGCGTCTTCTGGAATACTGTGTCCAGTTCTTGTCGCCCAGTAATGGCAAGGAAATTATACGGCTGGAGTCGGTTTAGAACAGGTATACCAGCGTATGGCTAGTGGGGAAGGTTTGTGTTTTAACGAAAGGTTGGATAGGCTGAGAATATTTTCACTCGAGCACTGGAGTTTGAAAGGCGACCTGATAGAAATTTATAAATTATTGAGAGTTCGGCTCGAGTTAACTGTAACTGTCTTTTCTCCAAGGAGGGGGACTTCATCACGAGAGGGCAAATGTTTAAAGTGAAAACAGGGATTTAAAATAAGACATGAGAGGCTTTTTTTTAACAGAGGATGGTTTATGTGTGCAATTCACTTCCTGAGGCAGTGATGAATGAATGTACATTTAAAATATTTACAGGATATTTGGTTCGATAAATGAGTTGGAAAGTGTCAGTGGGATTAACAAAATCTATTCATTCATGCCTAGTACATAATTTATTGCCCAGAGCGAAGTTCAGAATCAACCACGATATTATGGATCTGGAGTCACATACCAGCCAGACCAGATAGGTATGACAGTTTCCTTCCCTATCAGGCATTAGTGAATCAGATCTACAACAACTGATTCAATATCATCATTAGACTCTAGGTATTTATTTAAATAAAATTCCAGCATCTGCCATGCCAGGGTTTGAACCCGTGTCCACAGAAGTATGTCTGGACATTCATATTAACAATGCAGTAATAATATCACAAGGGCATTATTAACCCTCAGCAGTTTTAAGAATCGTCAGATGCGACTCGTTTAGTTTGGCATTATATACAGTCTGAGCTGGTTGGAGTGAAAGGCCTGTTTTCATGCTGCGTGAGTCTATGACTTTGGCGCTATGAAACCGGCAGCTGGTTGGGATTAACAGTAGCGTTGACAGTTTAATTGATCTCCTTCTGGGTTATGTAATCTTGCTGGTTACTCTGTAGGTTCTTCTGCTCATTGAGCCCTTCCCACACACGGGATTATTGAATAGCCTGTCCCCAGTTTGACTGAGTAGACGAGTTTCCACTTCAGCAGGTAATTGAATCCCGCATTGCCCTGGTTTCTCTGTGATATCGCTGTCCTTGTATATACCCAGGATGAACGATTGGTTCAAATCATGTCCATGCAGACGCAAGTCCCGTTGTCTATGTTGTGAATGTGTTAAAATTCTTCGTGATATATCCACTGGGTGTGGATGTCGCTGGTCAGGACAGGATTTGTTGTTCTTCCAGATTCGCTGCTGTCTCGCTGCACAAAAGATATGGATTGGATCCCGGTCTCGTGTGACTGTGTGCAGTTTGTACATTCTCTCTTTGCTTGTGTGAGTTTCCTCCCACAGTCTGAAGGTGTGCAGGTTTCTGGGATCAGCCATGGGAAATGAAGGGGAATGGAATAGGTATGGAGTGTGGGTCTGATAGGATGTGCTTCAGCGGGATGGTGTCGAATGGAATGGGCCGAATGGCCTGCTTTCCCACACGGTCCTCATTCTTGGATTAAGGGTCAGCTATGTTGTTCAGGTCCTGGAGTCACAAGTAGGCAGGATTGGGTAAAGATGGTAGAATCCCCTGTATAAGCGACATGCATGAATGGGATTGCAGGAAATTAAAGGCATGTTCTCTGTTCCTGAGGTCAGGCTTCCATTCCAGGTTTTACTCATCGAACTTTAACATGACCAGTTCCGTGTGTGAGTCCCCAAGGTTGACTCGTTTATTATATAACCACAACACCACCTTCTCCAGGTTGCAGTATTTATTGGGAACAAGAAGCTGATTTTGAGCTGATGTGAACAAAAGCAGATGCCAATGTCAAAAACACTGATCCAAACAGGAAAATGAAATTTCGAACCTTGCGACCCCAAAGTTAAAGTCTCCACACGCTTTAGATGCGCCACTCGGCTGTCTCAGCAACATGTACTGTTTATGATCATAATATTATAAATGGGGGCAAGTATTCCCTTCTGCCCCGCTTTTGACGAGGAGCTGTCCCAACCTTGGAAATACATGCGCCACTTTCCTGTCATTCCATCCCATTTTCCAATTGGATCTTCGTGCATGCTTCACACAGTTTCTCTGATTCCAGGTCTGGAACTCGGATTATGTGTGATTGCCTGCAGCAATTGGTCCTGCCTTGTGTGGGCAAAGTGATGAAGTAGCCAATGTTCAAATATAATGCTATTGAAGCATACGTTTCAACAATGTTCTGCACTCTGCCAAGAGTTTGGAGAGTTTCATTAATCCCATTCTCCTGTACTCTCATTCATGGAATCTCCACAGTCTCTGGGGACACGACATTTAAAGATTCTGTTCATTCTGCGTTCCCACATGCCTGTCGCTAAGTCTTGATATTGTACATTCTTCCTGACATTTCCTCTGCTACCATCCTGTTTGCAGTTTGCAAGCGTGCAATGTGGAATGCTGTAACGGTTTAGTAGCTCGCATTCTGCGTTGTGATTGCAGCGACCTCGGATAGAATCCACATCATGGCGGTCAGTTCTCTCAAAGTTTTACTTTTGGTGAAACACGGTCAGAAATTAATCGTTTTTACAAGATAATATTCTCCGAGGTGATGATCTGTTTGCCATCGAATTTTGTTCTCTGATATTTCTGCGTTTCATGTATCAGGATTTAAACACAAACGTTCTCGAAGATGTCTCTCCCTCGCACTCTCCCTAGCTCTCTTTTCCGTCCCTCGTCCCATTTGACTGAGACATTGCACAATCTAACATACACTTGCATTTTGGTACCATCCAGTCTGTGCCGTTGCACTCACTGTTGCTGGGCGACCATGCCCCAATCTCTTCATTGGCACCTTCAAATCATTCGATCCGTTTGGATATCGTGGCTGTGAGATCAATTCTCTTTTAGCAGCTTTTACTGACATGGACCAGAGATTATTGGAGCGTGAGGCTCAATAAAAGGGCATAGGGAATAACTGGGGAAAAGAGATTCTATTGGAAAAGATCCCCCATGAGGGCTTTCTGCGATAGCCTAGTGGGATTATCGCTGGGTTGTTAACACAGCAAAGCCAGGTAATGTTCTGTGGAGACGGGTTGGATTCCCACCACACCACGATGATGATAGTATGTGAATGCAATAAATGCCTAGAATTAAGATTACGTTGTCTGAAAAACCCATCTGTTTCACTGACATCCTTGAGGGAAGGAAACTGCCGTCCTTATCTGGTCTGGCGTGACTCCAGACCGGAAGGCAATAAAAGCTGCAGAGCTACCCCCGATGCTGTTACAGAATGGAAATATGTTCATTCGGCTCAGTGCTAGAATTGTACAGGGAAGAGATCGCACTGGGAGAGTTGCAGGAGAGATTCACTCGGATCGTGTCGAGGCTGAAGAGTTTCAGTCATGAAGGGAGACAGGACAAACTGGGGTTGTTTGTCACCGTGCAGAGGGGTTTGTGAGGGGTACAGATAAGGTAGACTGAAAGAAGCGTTTCTCATCGATGGGAAGGACGATCACAGGGGGCCAGAAATTTAAGGAGAGAGACAGAAAGTTTTAAGTCGATGTGTAGATAAGCGGTATAGGCCGGAGGGTGTTCGAATTTGGAGCACACTGTCTGTTAGGGTCAGAGAGGCAGCAACCCTTATAACCTGAAGGAATATGCAGATGTGAATATGTTCTGCCAATACCTGTCAGGCTATGGGCTAAACCATTCGGGTCGTTAAGCAGTTGCTTTTGACAAATGCAACCACAACTGGCTGAAGTGTCTCCTTTGAAACTGTTGTCCTTGTTAGTATCGTGGTTAGTGTCGCCGTATGTTATGCGGGAGTTCGAGCTCAATTCCTGGCTGGGGCACTGTCAATATTTTAAAACTGTCGCAACGCGCCGAAGTGCGGGTTATTAATGCCTGTCCTTCCATTCTCCATGGGAAATGTCACAGGAAGGACAGTGCTGTCTGAATCAGGGTGGGGAAGGTCTGCAGCTCCCGGCCAGACAGAGTGTCAATGAAAGTGCAAACACGTGACTTCCGCAACCTGCACCTCGTGTCTGTATTGGAGTGTAACCCATTTAAGAGAAAGAAGGAGGAAGCTGAGGAAGAAACAGGGTTAACCAATTCAGATGTGAGCGCAGAAACATTTTCCACAGCATCATGAGGAAAACTGACAAATGGCTCCGAGAAAGAGTTTGCCTTTCAGAACTGTTAGTTCACAGAGATGTTTGTTGTTCCACTCAAGCCCTTAAGAAATTGAATAACAATTTAACTAAGACTTGAAATGTTAGAACACACCAGGCGAAGAGTCACGTCTGGAAACTGTGTTTCCAAGCCAGATGTTTGATAACTGATAATGATACAATAGGCTGAAGGGCCATTCGCCATGCTTTTAAAACCTCGATAACTGTCATTTTTCAACTGAACAAAATAGGCAAAAACAAGTCATCAAGAAAAGTTCCAAGCATTGCATATGTCGTCCTTGGTGCGAACGTGCTGAAATGCAGCTGTCTCGCTGCTATTTCCCAATGTTGATTTCCAGTCAGGGAAAAAAAAACATTGTTGTTCCTTATGGAAATCTGAAATGGAACATGAATTCCTGACATTACAAAACAGCAAAGGTAGCAGTTCTGTCAGAGTCAGTGAGAATTTCATATCGGAGATGAAATCAAATGGGAAGAAACGCTAAAATAAGCTGTCTTTACCTGCTGAGACTCAGTACTACATAATGATCCTTATTGAAACATATAGGCATTTTCAAGGATTTAAGAAGTTGGATGCAGAAAGTTTGGTTCTGTGACCAGAGCACCTCGTATCGAATGACTTGGAGATGCCGGTTTTGGACTGGGATATGCAAATTTGAAAATCACACAACCCCAGGTTATAGTTTAACAGGTTTAATTGGAAGTACTAGCTTTCGGACCACTACTCATTCATCAGGTGATTGTGGAGTACACATTTGTAAGACACAGAATTTATAGCATATGTTTGCAGTGTGATGTAACTGAAATTGTACATTGAAAAATGGCTTGATTGTTTGCTAAGTCTCCGATCTGTTTTCATGACCATGTTAGCTTCACTTCTTTCATATGCAAAGCGCAAAGCTTTTTTTATTTTAAAGTTTCATTCTCAGGTGAAGTTTAACAACTGGTGTCTGACCCCTGTGCTGCTGACTGTTCCATAATGTTTAGACTGATTCTAATTTATAAAAATGAGTTACCAGAGACTTACATGGATTCATGAAGTTTTTGAGCAAAGTACAATATAACTGTGCAAGTACAAATTCACCCCACAGACGGATGTGTGTGTGTGTGTGTGTGTGTGTGTGTGTGTGTGTGTGTGTGTGTGTGTGTGTAGGGCAATGGGATCACCTGTACTGTGACATGAACCCAATGACCATGGGTACCGAATTTAGCTATCAGTCTCTGTGGGGGCACTTTTAGCTGGTGCCTGTTCCGAAGACCGCCTTTGAGGGTTGTCACCCGAAGATCCGAGGTCAAATGTCCTGGATCACTGAAGTGCTCTCCAACTGGGAAGGGGTACACCTGTCCGTTGATTGATGCGGAGCGCCCATTCCGTTGTTGTAGCCTCTGCTCGGCTTCACCAATGTACCATGTCTTAAGGCATCCTTGTCTGCAGCATGTTGTGTTTTTTTAGATTAGCGTCAGTGTAAACATTATGGCATGGACGCAGTACACAGGGACTAACACCTTCAACATGTTATCTGTGCTGACACTAATTGGTTAAGACAACCTGAGAATGTAAGTGTTAAAAGAAAGATTTTCGATTTACATAAGAAAGAAATGAACCTAACATAGTCATTCTAACAGATGGAAGACTTAACAAGCAATCAAGGTATTTTTCCAATGTATAATTTCAGTGACATTACACTGTAACCTTTCACCATAAATTCTGTACCTTACCACTGTGTACTCCACAGCCACCTGATGAAGGAGCAGCCCTCCAAATGCTATTGCTTCCATTAAACCTGTTGGACTATGACCTGGTGTTGTGCGATTTTTAACTTTGTATTAGAATGCGGATCTCACAATTAAAATAGAGATGAAGAAGCATTTATTCTCTCAGACAGTTCCGTATCAGTGGACTTTCTTGGAGCAGAAGGCTGTTGGGGAAGTGTCATTAGGTGTAATGAGGCTGAGATCGGTAGATCTTCAAACCGCAAAGATATCAAGCATTCTAGCGAAAGGCAAAAATTGCAGTTCAAGGTTATCAGATCAGATATGAAACCATTCAATAGCAGAACAGACTTGGTGGTCTGAATAGTGACTATTTTTCCCTAAAATTGTTGGCCTTAATATGAAGCTGCATAACCGACCTGAGTAAAACGTGCCAAATTTAAAAAAGTGTGGTCCCCCGGAGCACTGAACCGAGGTGAAATGTACAAAGAACCACACACAAAGGGCAAACAATATTGGGTCATTGATACGTCGTGATCAGTATACCAAGGTAAATAGGAAAACCGATATTCAGTGTCGACATTGAACCTGGCTCCACGAGGCATGTAGTTAACTCTCAAAAACTACTATTCCCCTTCCGTTTTCCTGACGCCCCCTCCGTTCTTGTTTTAAACTGATTGAACTTCAGGCAATTGCAAATGACATTGCTGATGTGGAACTGAAGCATATAGAACATAGAACATTACAGCGCAGTACAGGCCCTTCGGCCATCGATGTTGCGCAACCCTGTCATACTAATCTGAAGCCCATTCCATCCGCACGATTCCATGTACGTCCATATGCCTCCCCAATGACGACTTAAATGCACTTAATCTTGGCGAACCTACCACCGTTATAGGAAAAGCATTCCATGCCCGAACTACTCTCTGACTAAAGAAACTACCTCTGACATCTGTCTTGTACCTATCTCCCCTCACTTTAAAGTTGTGACCCTCGTGTTTGCCGTCCCCATACTTGGAAAAAGACTCTCCCTGTCAACCCTATCTGAACCACTGATTATCTTGTATGTCTCTATTAAGTCACCTCTCAGTCTTCTATCCAACGAGGACAGCCTCAAGGTCCTCAGTATTTCCTCATAATACATTCCTTCTACACTAGACAACATGCTAGAAAATCCCCTCTGCACCCTTTCCAAAGCGTCAACATCCTTCTTATAATGCGGTGACCAGAAACGTTGACAATACTTCAAATGTGGCCGTACCAGATCTTTGTACAGCTGCAGCATAACCTTCTGATTCCATAACTCAATTCCTGTATTAATTATGGCCAAAACACTGTTTTCCTTCTTAACAACCCTGTCAATCTGGGTGGCAACTTTCAGGGATCTGTGTACATGGACACCGAGATCTCTCTGCTCATCTGCACTCCCAAGAATCTTACCATTATCCCAGTACTTTGCATTCCGATTACTCCGTCCAAAGTGTATCACCTCACACTTGTCCACATTAAACTCCATTTGCCACCTCTCAGCCCAGCTCTGCATCCTATCTATGTCCTTCTGCAACCGACTACATCCTTCGTCACTATCCACAACACCACCGACCATAGTGTTGTCCGCAAATTTACTAACCCACCTTTCTAAGCCCTCATCCAGGACATTTATAAAAATGACGAATAGCAGTGGACCCAACATCGACCCTTGTGGAATGCCGCTAGTAACTGGACACCAAGATGAACATGTTGCATCAACTGCAACCCTCTGTTTTCTTTGAGCGAGCCAATTACTGATTCAAACTGCTATGTCTCCCACAATTCCATTCCTCCGCATTTTGTATAATAGCCTACTGTGGGAATCTTATCAAACACCTGGCTGAAATCCATATACAGAACATCAACCAGCTTACTCTCATCTACCTGTTTGGTCACTTTGTCAAAAAACTCATAAGATTCGTTAGGCACGACCGACTCTTTACAAAACCATGCTGCCTGTCCCTGACAAGATTATTCTTTTCAAGATGATTATAAATCCTATTCCTGATAATCTTTTCCAACGATTTACCAACAATTGAAGTGAGACTCACTGGTCTGTAATTACCAGGGTTGTCTCTACGACCCTTCTTGAACAAGGGAACCACATTTGCAATCCTCCAGTCCTCAGGCACGATTCCTGTAGATAATGATGATTTCTAGATCAATGGCACAGGCTCGGCAATCTCTTCCTTTGCTTCCCAGAGGATCCTAGGATAGATCCCATCTGGCCCAGAGGACATGTCTGTTTTCACACACTATAGTATTTCTAATACCTCTTCCTTGTGAACCTCAATCTCTTCGAGTCTAGATGCAAGTATCTTTATATCTTCCTCGCCAACATTTTCATTTTATATCCTGAACACTGTCGAAAAATATTTATTTAGTGTTGCCCATGTCTCCTCTGACTCCACACACAACTTCCCACTATTATTCTTGATTGGCCCTAATTTAACTCTCGTCATTCTTTTATTCCTGACATACCTATGGAAAGCCTTATGGTTAACCCTGATCCTATCCGCCAACAACTTCTAATGTCTCCTCCTGGCTCTCATGTCTCCTCCTCGCTCTTCTGAGCTCTCTTATTAGGTCATGCAGGGAAACTATTCTGTCTGCTGCACATCATTCTGCTTCGAAATATCAGGCAGTATTTCATATTGATTGCTGTAAACGTTAACCTTTAACAAGCCATGACAGTGAAATCACTGAATCCGCATCACTATACTACCAGGGAAGATTTCTGTTAAAATCACCCTGGACACCATGAGATTCGCCATTCTATTCTCCCATCCTTCTGTGCGTGATCTCCTCGGCCCTATTCCGGTCTGGTTGGTTGGTTCACAATACTGAGGCCATCCAATCATCTTTGCATTTCAGTTTCTAAAGGATGAGACCTTCTCTCTGAGCTGGCAATGTGCTTGCTCAGTGGCGATAACACTGTCCTTGTAAACTAGAAAAGTGCTTGAAATAGGCCATTCCTGTGTTCCATTCCAAGAAATTGAGGCAAACCGTTTGGCAGGACAGGAAATAGCGGGTGTGAGCAGTGACAAAGTTTGGCAGCAAGAACGAGGTGAGGCAGTATAAACTACAGAATAATGGGGAAATAATGGGCAAGGAACACTGGGACGGGAGGGGCTGAATGCTTCCTTTCTTTGCTGTAACCAGACATTGGTGTTGAACTCTGAAATGGGACAACATCAGACAAGTCGGTGAAATCTTACTTTCTGCTTGTTTTCTCCCGAGGCCTGTGACACACTTGGGGAACTGTGTCTGCGTGCTTCAGTCTATGGTTAAAAATGGGGTTCAGTTCCCATCTCAAACTTTAATCCCACTTATTGTGTTTTACGAGATTAAAACGTTCCAGAGAAATTAGACCTCACGTGAAATGTAAGAGCATACAAGTTTACAGACCAAGTGTTGGGAAACGAGATGAAGGGACCCAGATCTGTGCTGTAAACACGCGATAATTCAATCATTTTTGAAGGGAAACATATCTGCAGTGACATAATTCCAAAAACTGTGTTATGAAGAAACGGTGCAACGGCTTCTGCCCTCATCCCTGGTGGTCTAGTGGTTAGTATTCAGGGCTTTAACTGAGTGGCCTGGGTTTCATTACAGTTTAGAAAATCAGGACTTCTTGTTCCTGATGCAGAGAGCGCAGCTCTACCAGGAATCTGTTTCATGCCTTAGATCAGTCAATACCCCAGCTCATCAAAGGGAATAGTGCCTTCCCTCTCTCTGCACAGTCGGACCGTTAATCCTTCATTCTCCTCTGATTCCACTTCCCAAAAAGTTTCAAAATATTGTCAAAACCGAGTCTCAGCTATTTCTTTTCTGCCTTTTCATCCACCGGAGCTGCAGCGATTGAGTGCGTTGGTTTCTGAAAATGAAACGTACCCATGAGCAATGTATTAGGCTCTTCCAGGATTGCCTTCTCTGACAATGGTGGGACATGACTGATGTTGTCTATGATATGGAAGTGCTAGTGTTTGAATTGAGTAGACAAAGTTAAAAATTACACAATATCAGGGCAGAGTCCAGCAGGTTTATTTGGAAGCACTAGCTGTTGGAGAGCCGCTCCTTCATCAGGTGGGTGTTTTACTGCAGAAACTTGGTGTGTGTGTCAATATGCGCGATCTTTTGGAAGATCATCTGGACTTTAACCGACCGTTCGTGGTGTCGACGGGACCCATGACTTGGAGGTATTGGTGTTGGACTGGGGTGGATACATTTAATAATCAGACAAAGCCATTTTCGATTCCAACAGTTGACAAACACCTGATGAAGAAGCAGTGCATGGAACACTGGTGCTTCCAAATACGTCTGTTCAATACCATCTGGTGCTGTGTGATTTTTACTCTGATAGCTCTTGGTAATGCTTAACTGATCGAAGACAGTGAAAGAATTTTCGCTCGTGAAGATGAAAATTTCAAATATTATCCACCTCAGCATTACAAAAGTGATTAGGTTGGATGTGTGATGAATCTCCACAATGCGCTTGCGCAAAGTAAAAGTTGAACTTACAACCGCCTGATGCGTAGCGAGCTATACGAATGGTTGTGCCACTGGCCAGATGCACAGCTGAGGTTTTACACGCTGCAGAGCTGTGGTGTTAACAAGGACATGAGCAATAGCAGTAATAGTCACAAGGTGAACAAAGAACAAAGATAATCACCATCATTGATTCACTTCAAATTGTCCTCAAAAAAACGACCATTCACAATCTGATCAGCCAATCAATGAGGTCACTGCTGATCTTGGAAATTGCAACTGACTTTGCTACGTTTTCACCAAAATTTGAAGTAAACTCCATCCTAATCATAACATCGCATATTCCCATTATTTTTCATCATTAGATTACGTTAGTGACCTGACGGAATTTGCTGGAAATGAGTGAAAACGTCCTTCCGGTGATGTAATCCAGTGCAGAGACGGCCAGAAATGAAAAGACAAAGACATGAAACATCACTCCCCTTTCTCTCTGGGCCAATGCGTTTTCCTGAGTTGAATATTTGCAGGACTTGACTTTACTATCTAAAGAATTAAGTATTTTCCCGGGAAAGATTCTTCATAAATCAATTAACATCTGAGGTGTTGAAACATATTTTACTTTAGATTAAAATAGTTGAATATCCTTTCCCCCAGCCTAATGTCCCAATCCTCCCTCCTCTTCCATGTAAATACAAGCTGATCCAGGTGATTTTGGAGCTCCCAACCTGACGTTCCAATGCTCCTTGCTGCCCCATGTCATTAGAAGCGGCTCTATTTGAAGTTGGAGCTCCCAGTCTGATGTCACAATGCTCCCTGCTCCATGTCAGTAGAAGTGGTGCAGTTCAGGTTAGACCTACCACTCTGATGTCCCAATGCGCCCAGCTGCTAAATGTCATTAAACGCTGATCCTTGTGAGGTTGGAGCTCCCAGTCTGATGTCCCAATGTTCCGTCCTCCATGTCAAGAGAAGTGGTCCAGTTGAGGTTGGATCTATCACTCTGATGTCCCAATGCTCCCTGCTGCTCCATGTCAATGGAAGCTGCTCCAGGTGTGGTTGGAACTCCCAGACGGATGCCACAATGCTCCCTGGTCCACGTCAAAAGACGCTGTTCCAGATGAAGTGGGAGCTCCCATCCCTGGCGGCTCACATACGTCTATACCATCATAGAAATACTGCCCACTGTACATTTCCACCACTGGACCCATTGGTGGAATATCCGCATGATGAGAACCTAATATTATTTTTAGTCACCACCGAATCATTATTTCCAAAAGTCATTCTTTCTTAAACCTTACTTAGCATGTGCATACTGCAGTCAATCCGAAGTAAGATAATGGTGCTAATTGATCTATGCTTAATAAACATTACATCCTATTTTTCATGTTGAGTAACTGCGAGTTAGCAAGGACAATGTTTATATTGAAATCATACTTTTATTCCAGGTGAGAGAATGTGGTTTGCATTATTTAAAATGAACTTGTTCACTGTGTAAAATGATCAAATAAATCTCAATTTCAAAACAAAATTGGTAACGTTGTCATCTATCTTGAAATGTGATGTCTTCTTCTTTCAACCAGACGGGTATTATAACGAAAAGTCTTTTAATGATATTCGTATAAAGACACTTTAAATCGCAAGGTTTGTGAAGGTTTGTAGCTCAGGTTGAGGTTTAGGGTGTAGGTTTGCTCGCTGAGCTGTAGGTTTGAAATCCAGACGTTTCATTACCTGGCTAGGTAACATCATCAGTGGAGATCTCCAAGTGAAGCGAAGCTGTTGTCTCTTGCTTTCTATTTACA
The DNA here is from genome assembly GCF_047496795.1 of Chiloscyllium punctatum. NCBI lineage: Eukaryota > Metazoa > Chordata > Chondrichthyes > Orectolobiformes > Hemiscylliidae > Chiloscyllium > Chiloscyllium punctatum. The sequence goes on along the minus strand of NC_092768.1, from coordinate 64,328,602 downwards.
TCTTTCTCCTGGATGGGGTTCCTGGGGTTTGTGGTGATGTCATTTCCGGTTTGTTTTCTGCGGGGTTGATAGATGGCATTTTGATCTATGTGTTTGTTTATGGCATTGTTGTTGGAGTGCCAGGCCTCTGGGAATTCTCTAGCATGTCTTTGCTTAGACTGTCCCAGGATCAATGTGTTGGCCAAGTCGAACCGGACGACCAAAAATCCATAAACCAGGAGCCCCCTCAGACCCATAGTCTCATTACCCAGAGCACCAAATTACAGACTGGATAAAGAACTACACTCAAGACTGAAGTACCTCATAGAAGATTCACAGCACTCCATCCACTCCACCCAGGAATTCCTAAAAATCATCAAAAACACCAAAGTCGAGGAAGGGGAAGCAATGGTCTCATTCGACATAATAGCACTGTTCACCTTCATCAACATCGACATGGCAAAGGAAACAAACTTTTAGAAGAGACCATCACACACACCAACCACCATCAATCACATTACCAACGAAAACATCATGAAGCTTGTGGACCTGTGCCTCACCACCCACTTCACTTTCAACAACATAGTCTACAAACAAACCCCCAATGGCCCACCCATAGGACCTCCGCTATCAGGATTCAGAGCAGAAGCGGTAATGCAAAGACTAGAACAAACAGCCCTAGAAACAATCAAACCAAAATCTGGGTCCGCTACGCAGATGACATCTTTGTCATCACAAAACGAAACAAGATAGTAAAGACATTTAACATCATCAACAACACTCACAGGCATAAAGTTCAAAACGGAAGAAGAAACCGTCAACAAACTCGCATTCCTGAATGACACAGTAGAAAGAAAAGACAACGGAGAACTACAAACCTGTGCATACAGAAAACCGACAAACACTGACCAAATACTTCACTCCACCAGCAACCATCCCATCACACGCAAACGAAGCTGCGTCAGAACAGTATTCCAACGAGCCACCAGACACTGCAGCACAGACGAACTTCGGAAAACAGAGGAAAACCACCTTTACAGTGTATTCGAGAAGAACAGATACTCAAAAAATACAGTCCACACATTCCTCAAGAACAAACCACGACAAGCAGACCAAACACAGCCAGAAACCATAACCACCTAACCATACATCAAAGAAGTTTCAGACATGACAGCCAGACTACTAAGACCCCTCAGAATCCGAGTAGCTCACAAACCCACCAACACTCTCAAACAAAAACTAACAAACTTAAAAGAACCAGAACAATCCACAGACAAAACCAACGTCAACTACAAAATTCCATGCAAGGACAGTCACAACTACTACGTAAGACAACAGGAAGAAAGTTAGCCACCAGGATATACGAACACCAGCTAGTCAAAAAAAGACACGACCTTCTCTCACTCGTAGCCCTGCACACGGATTAAAAATACCACCATTTCTACTGGGACAACACATCTATCCTGGGACAGGCTAATCAAAGACACGCCTAAGAATTCATAGAGCGCTGGCACTCCAACCACAACGCCATAAACAAACACATAGATCGAGATGCCATCTATCAACCCCTCAGAAAACGAACAGGAAATGACATCATCACAAACCCCAGGAACCCCATCGAGGAGAAAGATATAAAGAGAAAGCAGGAGACAACAGATTCTCTTCACTTGGAGGTCGCCACTGATGATGATGTTACCTAGCCAAGTAATGAAACGTCTGGATATCAAAGCTACAGCTGAGCAAGCAAACCTTCACCCTACATTTTAAATTATTTTTCATGTTTATGTTGCATGAATCTGCGGTCATTGATCCACAGTTTAGTTCAACTCCCTAAAGGTAACATGCTGATTTCTCCAGTTGTTCATAGTTCAATGTGATGCATCCAGTGTGTGCATAACGAGAGGGAGCTTGCTTCCCACATCTTGTGTTTATCTGTGCCTTATGTCCAGCATTCATCAATGGCGAGAGCTAGGGGCGAGGGCGAGACCAATGTGTCAGCCTTTCCGTGCCCATGCACGGCACCAACATTGGCAATTCTCCACTGTGCATTTACAGCCAGTCCTCATTCCCCCTACACCCACGCCCTGCCCCTTTGAAGTATCGCCATCATTTTGTGCTGTCTCGCTGTGCTCTTCTCACCAGGATGAATTACTTCTTCTCAACCTCCTCCAGATTTCATCTGACAAAACGTTCATTAAGAATTCCTTTGCATAAACATGCACTTCGCAGCTCTCGTTATTTGATTTTCCTGGATGTCTTACATACGAAAAAACGTTCACAGCAACTTGATTTGCAAAAGGAAACCGCGCTCCCTTTCATTATCACAATGCAACCTACATTTCAATACAGTTGAGTCAACAGGCTCAAGCCATTCTTTGAAAATTTGTAATAGCGGAAATGGATGTAAACTGACTCTTAGCGTTCCAGTTTCAATACGACAGCTGTGATCATCTGAAAACAGCCCCACAAAAATGCCATTGATGACAGCGACGAGAGTGGGATTCGAACCCACGCGTGCAAAGCACAACGCATTAGCAATCCATCGCCTTAACCTCTCGGCCACCTCGTCACAGACCGTGGCGCAGCTATGACCTTATGAATAATTGAATTGGGTAAATTATGCAGAGCAGCAGATATTTCTCCCTGGTGTTGGTAAAATGATAAATAACATAGTACGGTTCCAAGACTATGGTCTGACCCCTGGGTTGTGGGGCAAGTGCACTCCCACTGTCACACAATGCACACAGTGATCTGAACAAAAATGAGGAAATGAATATGTAACAAGGTCTGTTGAATACTGAGAATATTTGAAGTCAACGGAATGAAGACCCCAGACAGCAGGAGGTGTTCTTTCAATAAAGAGTTGAATAGAGCTCTTAAGGATAGTGGAATCAAGGGTTATCGGGATAAGGCAGGAACAGGATACAGATTGAGGATGTTCAGGCCATGATCATAATGAATGGTGGTGCTGGCTCAAAGGGCAGAATGGCCTACTCCTGCACCTGCTGTATATTGTCTATTAAATTGCCTGTGAGGAATTGTTTTCCCGACTGGAGGAGAGTGCATAGTGCTCAATGTCATTATTCGGAACACCTAACTTCCGCTCAGATGTTTTTGACACGCACTTGTGTACAGAACAGACAATTTCAAAATCCAAAATAAGGCTAAACTGACAATTGAAGGCAACAATGCAAAAACCTTGATCTGTATCATTTTCCTGCACTGTGTGACACCAAGTCACTGTATGATCACAGCAACACAGTGAGCAAGTGTCAGAAGGAAAATGAGGGCAGTGTCAGAGCGCATACTGGGAGCAACAGGTGACAGACGGGGATGTGCATATCCCACAACTGGAACACTTCCCAAACAGCGGACTGCGGTGGAAGGATTCAGAGGGAGTTTACACTATGAAATTCGATGCCAGAGACACAATGGAGATCTGTCATTGAGTCTGTTCAAGATGAAGATTTTAAGATTTCTACAGATGCAAAACAAAATAAAAAGCTCATGGGTTAGTGAAGGCAAAAGATGACATTGTACATATCATCAATCTACCCATCTTTTCAATGAGGACCTCACCACTTTCCTCACGCGGGGACAGAATCACTGGTGAAGATGATCATATAATCCCCATTCCTAGCCTTGGAATCAGAGAAAGTCGGTTTCCCAAATGTTAAGGTAAAACCAGGAATGTGGAGTTAAGCATTAATGTGTTGCTCCTGTGCTGAAGGTGACCAGTGCACGGTATCTCTGTCTCAGTTTAGGTGGGGGGGGGGGGGGGGGGGGTTTGCCGAAGTTTGAAGTTTGAGTCTCACATGGAGCAGCTTCAATTTGTCGTCGTGTTGCGGGATACGGACAGAAGGTCAAGTTGATGGGAAAATACCCGTGTTTGTGGATAGAGAAACAACCTTTTCCGGATAATGACTCCTTGATCTACAAACATACTGCAAGTATCTAAAACGTGAAGAGACATATGTGGAGAGAGAGAGGCTAAGGTGATTTTTTTAGCAGGTGGATAACGTTTCCCATGAGCACTGCTTTAAATTCCGGGAAAATTGATGTTGAACTGGTTTCATGTTTCACAGTTTGTTACAAACTCACAAAGCTTGTTGCAATAATCATAAAAAAAGAAATCACATAGGACCGTTTGAATATTGTATTGAATTGAATTTTGGTCTGAGCATACTTTATCTTCAATGGCGTGCTGCAGAGCAGTACAGGGGGTTAACAATACAAAAGGACCGAGTCTTCTTGGTGGATTTCTTGGGTGGAGTTAAGAATGTACGAAATATACATAACATCATGTGAATGTGGTCAAATTTTTAAAGTGGGTGTTGCCTCTCCAAGTGATGATTCAATTCCTGCTCATTTGGATATAATTTCTATCTGCAGTTATTTTAGGACATCAGCTCCATTTACAGAGTTTCACCTTGAATAATATGCCACACCTTACCAATCCATGAACTTGTTATACTCAGTCTTATTCAGTTGTACATGTTCATGAAATATCTTTGTGTCTGAAGTCAACAAATTCGAAATTGTTACGCAACTATACTGACTTTCACTCAATGGTAAATTCTCTCCTTGTACGTTTGTTCGTGTATCTTTTAAAACACTCTGAAATCAGCTTCTACGTTTTATTTCTGTAAAGTCGTTCACGATTTAAATAACTCTATTGAGTGGAAGAAACTCTCATCCAAACTTTTCTTAATCATTCACTAATGGTTTTGAAGCTCTAACGAAAGTTATTGATTCACTCAAAAGAGGGACTTTCCCCGATTTACTCATTCAAACCTCGCGTTACGTGCAAATCTCATTTGTTTCTATTAAACTTGCGTGTTTGTGCATCCAGCATTTCCAAATCTCGTGAATAAACTACTTAATTCTTTCTATCATCCCTTTTGTATCCTTTCTGATATTTTTATGTCTCAGTAAACAACGTCACTTGGCTTTCTAATATCTTGCATTCCAGGAAACAGCGTCTGTGCGCTTTGTAACTTCTTTACATGTTTTTGGTGGAGAATGAGGACAAGGATTACACACAGTGTTCCCACTGAGTGTGACAAAAAGATTTTACAGTTACACGATGACCTCATTGCTTTGTAAATATGACGCCTCGATTTATAAACTCCAATAAGGTAAATTACTATCTATCCAGTTCATGAACATCGTCTCCATGGAGACGAAAAGTTTCTATCACTTCCTTTATTCTTCCACGGAATGCCTGAAAGGTTTGAAAGGCCAACATCTCCAAATCACCGTGTCCTGAGTCAGTCCCATCTATTTCTAAAGGCGACTGAAGTTCAAATACTTCATAGTGTGTCTCCAGTCATTCCAGTGCAGACTGGTTCTGGACAGTAAATGCCATCACCAAAGGTCACTGTGGATCTGAAATCAACAGTTTTCACATAGTAATGGTCGTAGCTATTGTGTGTCGTATGTCCGTGTTCTTGTTCAATTTGTTCATCATTTCATGGGTCCCTGTATTGAATTCTACTGAATGATTAATTTGTGAATGGAAACATTCCCTTCACCACTCATTTGAAACTCCATGGAACATTGAAAGATTTAACCCATACGCTTCCAGAGGACAGTGCTGCCATTACGGGGATGAATCAGTCAACATTCCCCACGTATCCTCGAAGGCAAGGATTTCCTTTCCCATTTTAGGAGATCATAACAGCACTGAATCCCATGTGTGCGTTCATGAAAACCAAAACAGTTGCAGCAAGACTTTAAAACTAAGATTTTGCTATCTGCTTGCATTGGTTGCCCCAAACATTACATTCCATATTATAGTATGTTTCTGGATGAAAGCACTTTCTGAATCTTGAGCAATTATATTTCAGTTTTGTCAAAAAACTATCATTCGCCGTTCTCCCTTTCCCTTTCAGTTTCCCGTTTTATATCCCGTGTTTTATCGGTTTATCTAAAGTTTTCAATAATTTCAATCAATCTCCCTCCTGATTGCCAATCCGAGAGAATGCCGCAATTTTGTCAATTTATATGCAGTGCAGCTGTAGGGCGCGGTCACCCAGTGGAAAGGCATTGGTCACGTGAACCAAATAAAAGTAGCCGGCTGGTGGAATCTGGCCGTTCCATCACAGTCATATTTAAAACATCGAACGTAATCTTTAGCCAAATCATATTTGCAGAAAATAAGAAAACAAAAATGAAAAAATTGCTGATGTTGAAAATCAAACAAAAACAGATGTTGCTGGAATATTTCAGGCCGTCTGACAGCATCTGTGGAGAGACAGACCCAATGGATGTGAAATGTTAACTGTGATTCATGTGCACAGTTGCTGCCAGCATACCTGTGATTTTACAGCAATTTCTGTTTTTGTTTCAGATTGGCAGATTTTGTCGCAGTCCATGAGAACAGTGCTCATTAGAATCAAACAGACAGCATGGACCTGGGAGTGTGAAATGAGACAGTAATAATGAATGAGTGGAGAATATTGTACTGGAAAAGCACAGCAGGTCAGGCAACATCCGAGGAGCAGAAGAATGGACGATTTAGGCGTAAGCCATTCATCAGGAATAGGGCTTGTGAGTCGGGCAGAGGAACAAAGCTGAAGCCAGGTGCCAACTCGCAGGCACCTCCTCCTACTGAACCCGATCACAACCTCTCCTCCCCTCAACAAACCATCATCTCGCAGACCATTCACAATCTCATCACCTCTGGGCATCTCCCATCCACAAACTTCAACCTCATTGTCTGTGAACTGCGCACTCCCCAATTCTACCTCGTTCCTAAGATTGACAAACCTGACTGCCCCAGTCGACCTATTGTCTCATCCTGAGCCTCTCGCATCCGAATCATTTACTCCTACGTTGACACAATCCTCTTTCCCCATTTCAGGAAATGCCTACTTACATTCGTGACACCCCAATGGATTTCACCTCCTCCAAAAATTTCGTTTCCCTGGCCCTCAACGCGTCATCTTCACCATGGACATGCAGCCCCTGTACAAATCCATCTGCCATGACAGAAGTCAGCAAGCCTTCCATTTCATAATCTCACAGCATCCCAACCATTCCCTTTCCACTGACATCCTCATCCACCTAGCTGAACTGGTCCTCACAATCAACAACTTCTCTTTCCAATTCTCCCACTTCTTCCATCGAAACTGGTAGCCACGGGCACCCGCATCGGACCTAGCTATGCCTGTCTGTTTATCAGATACGCGGAACCGTCCATCTTTCGCAGTTACACAGGCACCATCCTCCATCTGTACCTCCTCTACATTGATGAATGTTTGGTGCCACTTGGTGCTCCAACGAGCAGGTTGAATTGCTAACCAACTTTACCAACACCTTCCACTCCGACCTCAAATTTATCCGGATCAGCTTGGCAAATTCCCTCAACTTCCTGGACCTCTCCATCACCGACTCTGGCGACTGACTAATTACAGACATATACTACAAGCCCACCGACTCCCACATGTATCTAGACTACATCTCCTCCAACCCTATCTCGTGTAAGAAGACCATTCTTTATTCCCAATTCCTCCTCCTCCAGCACATCTCTTCCCAGGATGACCAATTACACCTCAGAAAGAGCCAGTTGGTCTCCTTCTTCCACGATCACAAATTGCCTTCCCACGTGGTTGACAGCGCACTCAAGTTCATCACCTCCATTTCACACACCACCACCCTTGAAGCCACCCCTCTCAACGCAACAAGGATAGAACGACCTGGTGCTCACTTTACACCCCATCAAACTCCGCATAAACGCATCATATTCTGTCGCTGATGCCACCTCCAAACAGACACCACCAACAGAGATATGTTTCGCTACCCAGCCCTTCCAACATTCCGTAAAGACCATTCCCTCAATGACCCCCTCTTCAGGTCCACACATCCCCCCACCAGCCCACAACCCTCTCCTGGCACCTTTCACTGCCACCAAAGGAAGGGTGAAACGAGCACCCACATCACTCCCCTCACCTCAGCCAAGGCCCGAAGGGATCATTCCACATCCATTAGAAATTCACCTGTACAGCTACCAACGTCATCTACTGAATCCGTTGCACCCAGTGTGGTCTCCTCGACATCAGGGAGACAGGAAAACTTCTTGCAGATCATTTCAGAGAACATCTCTGGGACACCCGCACCCACCAACTTCACCGTCCCGTGGCTGAACACTTCAACTCCCCCTCCTACCCCATCAAAGACATACAGGTCCTGGATGTCCTCCACTGCCAACCGTTACCACACACCGCCTGTAGGAGGAACACTACACATTCCACCTTGGGACTCTAACACCACACGGGATAAATGTGAATTTGGACAGTTACTTCATTTCCCCTCCCAAAAGCACAAGCCTTCAACTCGGCACCGCCCTCTCAACCCATTCCAACACTGCCATTTCTAACCTATTATCTTCTCCCTCCGATTCATCCATCTATTGCTTTCCAGCTATTTCCCCTTAACCCCACACCACTTCCATTTATTTCTCAGTCCCGACTCACAAGCCTTATTCCTGCTGAAGGGCTTAAGCCTGAAACCTGAATTCTCCTGCTGGTCGGATGTTACCTGATCTGCTGTGCTTTTCCAACATCACACTACCAACTCTGATCTCCAGCATCTGCTGCCCTAACTTTATCCTTGGAATTATCAATGACCGGAGAGTGCAGATATCCCTCGATTGCAGTGATCACAGTGTGACTGAGTTTTCCATTTATTTTGGGTGAGGGCAGGCTGGATCTGAGACGAGCGATTAACATCTAAACAATGGGAATGGTATCAGATAGCGAAGTTAGGGTGGGCTGAAGTGAAGTGGAAAATTCTGTCAGAAGATGGGTCAGTACAACTGCATCACATCACCCAGACTGTAAAAGACATGCAGAAGGAGAAAATCAACTTCAGTATAAGCACAATGACAGGTCAAGTGGAAAGGAGACAATACAACACACTTCGGTGCAGTGGAATTATTTATGTGAAAGGTTTCGATATATAAGCGACACCTTTACATATGGACTGCCATCACATTGGAAAAAGGAATTCCCTGCAGTATAACGGCGACATTTGCCTGTTGACATCACAATGTTGAGAGACACTGACATAGTTTCTTCTGTAGCAGCGTGGCCGAGTAAAAGCATGATCGTCCCATCAACCAGAATTCAGTACTTCAAAGCTCTCCTCTGCACTGTACAACTTGTTTGCTGCTTCTGTAGTCAGATCTCAATCGCTTCACTGTGTATCTTCTTCTGCTTCCTGCTTCATGGAAACACTTGAAACGTGAATAAATCCACTTTCCACTTTCACTAATCTTTTGCAACTTCCGAGTTGGCACAGGTACGAGTGACCGATTGGCCTTCTCGAGCGTTCTCACTCTGGTATGATCTGAATGATAAAGTACACTGTGTCTAATCTGCAGAATGTCCCCACGCGGGATGGTGCTGTTTATCCCATCCCCGGGGACTGAGCTGTCTCTATTGGCAGAGTCTTCAGCCATTTCCCTCCACTTGCAGGCATTATGAAGGGATGTAAATGCGGATATGCTCTGAAGCTTCCTCTCACGGGCACAGCCAGGTGCAACAGCGCCGCTGGAACTTAACAACTTTGATTGCGAACTTCCTCCAAATATCATTTATTTGAGAGAGAGAGAATCGTGCTGAGCTGGTGGGAAAGAGAGAAATGCGCTGTGAACTCTCTTCCCTCAGTAAAATTCAAATAAGTGCATTTTTGTGCTGCCCATTTGATGTTCAGAATCAATCTTCGCAGAACATTCCAGCAGAAAGGCTTTTGTTTCAGAGGCGTCGGTTTCTTTGCTGCAATCGGGCATCAGTTAACATCTGAGTCCCAACTGTCCTAGATGAAGTGACTCCGAATGAAACCCTCACTCACTGAGAACCATCCTCACAGCCAGGAGCTGCGGGGCTGCAGGCAGTCCAAAGAGGAAGGGAGGATTAAAAACGAGCCATTATTTCTCCCTCAGCCACTCTGTCACAGAGACAGGGAGAGGGACGGCAGAAACGTGTGACATCATTCACGTGCCGACAGAAGCCGTTCAGCCCATCGAGGCCACGGTAAATCTCTATCGCTTTCTTCTCTCTGAGGTTATTCATCATCAGTGCTGCTTGTTCTAATAATAGGAAACTGTATCTGTGTCGAAATGCTGTCTCCAACAGACTGAACCACATGTCATTCACGGCTGTTCATTTCACCGGAGGACCCTGCTGTGTGACACAGCGTGGGGAATAACTGCAAGGCGTCATGTGCATGGTACATGCTACAACTGACTTTTCTCATCTTCGCCAGTGTATTCCCAGCTCAGGCAAATGACTTTGCGAATCAGGTCATAACAGACCGACAGAGAACAGCAAAACAAATCTTCCATACCTTCAAACGTGGGTTTCCTCAAATGTATAAATGTGCATCTATTTCAGATACCATTGAGTGTACTGACGCAGAAGGCTCATCAATATGCAATGTGAAGAACGGAGCACTGTTATAGTGAAACTCTTGCAGTTGCAGTGCATACACTGAGAGCTGGAATTGTCATCGAGCAGAGGATGCTTTTCATTCATTAATTTCTGGATTATGCGCTCACCACGATCCCTCTGGGCCGTTCTGTTATCGCTGACCACAGCAGTTTCACGCAGTCTTCAGGTTTTTGGAGCATGTACCTTCGAGGATGACGTCAAAAGATCTTCACTGTTATTGTGTGATACACTGTGGCACAGATGTGTCCCAGCTGTGTCAATATAACGACTCTGTAACTTCCCCAATTCTGCTGTTTTAATTACAAATGCAATCAGAATCACAAAATGTGTCACACTGCAGACTGATGCCATGCAGCCCACCTTCACTCTGCTAGCTCCACGCAACGAGGAAATGACTGTGTTTTGATTGATTGATTGTCACATGTACCTAAGTACAGTGGAAAGCGTTGTTTGCGATTGGTAAAGGCGGATCATATTAATCAAGGACATGCAGATCACTGCGTGAGGAAAGCAAAATTTGACCAGACTTAGGAATTCAGGTTACTCCGTATCGGACGTGCGCTCAGCAAAATCCACATTGGCAAGATAGCATTCTTTCAAGTTAGACAATCCATTTCTCAGAGCAGCAATGGCCGAGAAGAAGCAGTTCTTGAACTTGCTTGTGTACGTTTTCAAGCTTTGGAATCTTTATCTGAAACCGATCTCATCAAAATCATATCTTCACAGTCAAAAATGGAGTAGTGTGCAAAATTGCAAGGCTCATCCGCAATGTGAACCCGAGAGCTCTCGCACGTATGTCACCTGTCTGAGGCAATATCACACCCGAGATAAACGATCCAGAACGGCGCCAGACATGGTAACCAGAAATCAGGTGAGTTTGTTGGTTAACTAAGGCTATTTCTGCTGTTTCAGAGTGAAAGAAGCACAGAGTCTTATTAACAGTTCCTTTCCATTCTGACTCGCTTCTCCCAGGAGGCTGTGCTAACTGCTTTCCCGGAACAGGGCGGTCTTCATTGAGAACTGGACTAACTCATTTTCCATTGTCACGCAGTGTTGGTGGACAGCAGTTTGAACGTGGTCTTCAGCTCCCTATCAAACAAGAGTTTGTGGAGCGGGGTAAGCATCTGGCGGAAGTGGGAAGTATGGGAATTCTGGAAAGGTGTAGAAAAGGGAGATCGTGCATGCACAAGAAATCATCTTTTTGGAACCATTGTCCAAATAATGCCACCTGAGAGAGCGAGAAAATGCAGAACTGCGAGGAAAGAGTTAATGTCTCCCCATTATTCAGGAACAGTGTCTGTGCTTCTCGAAGTCACAGGGAGGCTTCTGCTGTCTGAATCAGCATGGGATGTTACTGCAGCGAGTCCAATCGATCACGCAGCTGCTGTGTATACATTTTTCCACGTTGCCTCCAGTTCACATCAAAGATTACACAGCTCACCTCATCCTAGAGTGACAGGGAAGAGAAGGAAGCGATTCAGACCATCATCTTAACACAACCTGGGGATAAATTGGATGTGGGAGAGCGGACAGTCTCGACTTGTTCCAGCATTTAAAATCTTGGTCCGTTTGGCAACAAAAGCAGGAAGCAGGAACTGTTTATCTTGCTTCTTAAAACAGGTGATTAAATTTTGAAGAGCATAGATATTTCTCCCTGGTGTTCATGAAATGATCAAGAGCAGAATACGGTTCCCTGAGTATGGTCTGACTTCTGGGTTATGGGCCCAGGGCACTCCCACTGTGATATTCTGTTCACAAGAGCTGACCACATGGAAAGAAATGACACAGTGACAAGATCGATTGAATCGGATTCTGTGAAAAAACAGAAGCCGATGGAATGAAAAGCGCCATGAGAGCGAGAATAAAACATTATATGTGAGGAAGTTGTTTTCCAGATTCGAGGAGAGTGCACAGTGCTGTTTCCAGGGGTCAATATCTGGATAAGTCGACTGAATCAGCATCGACTGTTATTGTACTGGATCTTTTGTACAATGTTGAAAAAGTACGGGTAATTTGTATCGAGGAGACAACTTCAAAATCCTCAATGATGCAAAACACACAAAATTAGGTGAACAACAAAGCAACTGCAGAAACTCGTGTTACGTCATGGGGTAAACGCCCCGGCTCAACCTTTGCTCAAATTCGCTCTCTGTCAAATTCCTGAGCAAGAGATTCGAACAGTGAATGGTCTATGTTAATAAACACTGCTCAAATCTCACAACTTCAGTCTTTAATACGCCCCTACATGTATGTCTGACAACAGTAATTGCTCCCTCACTGTCTTACTTCAGCACACGTAGAGAAAAAATACACATGAGAACAACAGTCACATATGTGATGGGGATTTGACCCGATGCACACCTCTTCCCACCCTACCTCTTGCACACCTCTTCCCACCCTACCTCTTGCATTTCACCTCTTCCCACCCTACCTCTTGCAAAAATGCCATCCCGTATTCCCAATTCCTCCGCCTCCGCCAGACCTGTTCCCAGGGGGACCAGTTCCGCCACAAAACACACTAGAAGGCCTCCTTCTTTAGAGAACGCAATTTCCCTTCCCACGTGGTTAAAGATGCCCTCCAACGCATCTCGTCTACATCCCGCACCTCCGCCCTCAGACTCCACCCCTCCAACCGTAACAAGGACAGAACGCCCCTGGTGCTCACCTTCCACCCTACAAACCTTCGCATAAACCAAATCATCCACTGTAATTTCTGCCACCTGCAAACAGACCCCACCACCAGGGATATATATTCCTGACCCTAACCCTCCCCTTTCCGCATTCCACAAAGACCGTTCCCTCCGTGACTACTTGGTCAGGTCCACGCCCCCCTACAGCCCACCCTCCAATCCTGACACTTTCTCTGCCACCGCAGGAACTGGAAAACCTGTGCCCACACCTCCTCCCTCACCTCTCTCCAAGGCCCTAAAGGAGCCTTCCATATCCAATAAAGTTTTACTTGCACATTCACTAATATCATTTATTATATCCGTTGCTCCTGATGCGGTCTCCTCTACATTGGGGAGACTGGGCGCCTCCGAGCAGAGCGCTTTAAGGAACATCTCCGGGACACCCGCACCAATCAACCACACCGCCCTGTGGCCCAACATTTCAACTCCCCCTCCCAGCCTGCCGAATACATGGAGGTCCTGGGTCTCCTTCACCGCCACTCCCTCATTACCAGACGCCTGGAGGAAGAACGCCTCATCTTCCGCCTCGAAGCACTTCAACCCCAGGGCATCAATGTGGACTTCAACAGTTTCCTCATTTCCCCATCCCCCACCTCACCCTAGTTCTAAACTTCCAGCTCAGCACTGTCCGCATGACTTGTCCGGAATTGTCCTACCTGCCTAGCGCCTTTTCCACCTATCCACTCCACCCTCTCCTCCCTGACCTTTCACCTTAATCCCCTCCCCCAATCATGCATTGTACTCCATGCAACTTTCTCCCCACCCCCACCCTCCTCCAGTGTATCTCTCCACACTTCAGGCTCACAGCGTTAATTGCTGATGAAGGGATTCTGCCTGAAACCTCGATTTCGAAGCTACTCGGATGCTGCCTGAACTGCTGTGCTCTTCCTGCACCACTAATCCAGAATCTGGTTTCCCGCATCTGCAGTCATTGTTTTTACCGCCTTGCAGTTATTCCACACGCTGTGTCGCACAACATGGTCCTCCGGTGAAATGAACAGCCGTGAATGACATGTAGTTCAGTCTGTTGGAGACAGCATTTCGAGATAGATACAGTTCCCTATTATTAGAACAAGCATGATGAATAATCTCAGAGAGAAGCAAGTGACAGAGATTTCCCGTGGACTCGATGGGCTGAACGGCTTCTGTCGGCACGTGAATGACGTCACACGTCTCTGCCGTCCCTCTCCCTGTCGCTGTGACAGAGGCGTTGAGGGAGAAATAATGGCTCTTTTTAATCCTCCCTTCCTCTTTGGCCTTTCTGAAGCCTCGCAGCTCCTGGCTGTGGGGATGGTCCTCAGTGAGTGAGGGTTTCATTCGGAGTCGCTTCATCAGGGACAGTTGGGACTCAGATGTTAACTGATGCCCGATTGCAGCAAAGAAACGGACGCCTCTGAAACAAAAGCCTTTCTGCTGGATTGTTCTGCGAAGATTGATTCTGAACATCAAATGGGCAACACAAAAATGCACTTATTTGAATTCTACTGAGGGAAGAGAGTTCACAGCCCATTTCTCTCTTTCCAACCAGCTCAGCACCTTTCTCTCTCTCTCAAATAAATGATTTTTGGAGGAAGTTCGCAATCGATGTCGCTAAGTTCCAGCGGCGCTCTTGCACCTGGCTGTGCCCGTGAGAGGAAGCTTCAGATCATATCCGCACTTACATCCCCTCATAATGCCTGCAAGTGGAGGGAAATGGCTGAATACTCTGCCAATAGAGACAGCTCAGTCCCCGAGGATGGGATAAACAGCACCGTCCCAGTGGGAACATTCTGCAGATCAGACACAGTCCACTTTATCATTCAGATCATACCAGAGTGAGAGCGCTCGAGAAGTCCAAGCGGTCGCTCGTACCTGTGCCAACTCGGGAGTTGCAAAAGATTAGTGAAAGTGGAAAGTGGATTTGTTCACGTTTCAAGTGTTTCCATGAAGCAGGAAGCAGAAGATACACAGTGAAGTGATTGAGATCTGACGACAGGAGCAGCAAATAAGTTGTACAGCACAGAGGAGAGCTTTGAAGTATTGAATTGTGGTTGATGGGACGATCATGCTTTTACTCGGCCATGCTGCTACAGAAGAAACGATGTCAGTGTCTCTCAACTTTGTGATGTCGCAGGCCAATATCGCCATTATACTGCAGGGAATTCCTTTTCCCAATGTGAGGGCAGTCCATATGTAAAGGTGTAGCTTATATATCGAATCATTTCACAGAAATAATTTCACTGCACTTCAGTGTGTTGTATTGTCTCCTTTCCACTTGACCTGTCCTTGTGCCTGCACTGATGTTGATTTTTTCCTTCTGCCTGTCTTTTACAGTCTGGATGATGTGATGCAATTGTACTGTTCCATCTTCTGATAGAATGTTCCACTTCACTTCAGCCCGCCCGAACTTCGCTATCTGATATCATTCCGGTGTTTAGATGGTAAGTGCTCGTCTCAGATCCAGCCTGCCCTCACCCAAAATAAATGGAAAACTCAGTCACACTGTGATCACTGCAAGCGAGGGATATTTTCACTCTAAGGTCATTGATAATTCCAAGGATAAAGTTAGGACTGCAGATGCTGGAGATCAGAGTTGGTAGTGTGATGCTGGAAAAGCACAGCAGATCAGGTAGCATCCGAGGAGCTGGAGATATCAGGTTTCAGGCTTAAGCAATTCATCTGGAATAAGGCTTGTGAGTCGGGGCTAAGAGATAAATGGAAATGGTGTGGGGTTAAGGGGAAATAGTTGGAAAGCAATAGATGGATGAATAGGAGGGAGAAGAAAATAAGTCAGAAATAGCAATGATGGAATGGGTCGAGAGGGCGGTGCCGAGTTGAAGGCTTGGGTTTGGGGGAGGGGAAAGGAGGTAACTGGTCAAATTCACATTTATCCCGTGTGGTGTTATGGTCCCAAGTCGGAATGTGTGGCGTCCATCCTCCAGGCGTTGTGTGGTAACGGTTTGGCAGTGGAGGAGTTCCAAGACCTGTATGTCTTTGATGGGGTTGGAGGGGAGTTGAAGTGGTCAGCCATGGGACGGTGAAGTTTGTGGGTGCGGGTGTCCCAGAGATGTTCTCTGAAATGATCTGCAAGAAGTTTTCCTGTCTCCCTGACGTAGAGGAGACCACACTGGGCGCAACGGATTCAGTAGATGACATTGGTAGCTGTACAGGTGAATTTCTAATGGATGTGGAATGATCCCTTCGGGCCTTGGCTGAGGTGAGGGGAGTGATGTGGGTGCTTGTTTCGCCCTTCCTTTGGTGGCAGTGAAAGGTGCCAGGAGAGGGTTGTGGGCTGGTGGGGGCATGTGTGGACCTGAAGAGGGGGTCATGGAGGGAATGGTCTTGACGGAATGTTGGCAGGGCTGGGCAGCGTAATATATGTCTGGTCGTCGTGTCTGTGTGGAGATGGTATCAGTGGCAGAATATGATGCGTTTATGCGGTGTCTGATGGGATGTAAGGTGAGAACCATGTGGTTCTGTCCTTGTTGCGTTGAGAGGCGTGGCTTCAAGGGTGGTGGTGTGTGAAATAGAGGTGATGAAATCGAGGGCGCTGTCAACCACGTGGGAAGGCAATTTGTGATCGTGGAAGAAGGAGACAAAATGGCTCTTTCTGAGGTGTAATTGGTCATCCTGGGAACAGATGTGCTGGAGGAGGAGGAATTGGGAATAAAGAATGGCGTTCTTACACGAGATAGGGTTGGAGGAGATGTAGTCTAGATACATGTGGGAGTCGGAGGGCTTGTAGTATATGTCTGTAATTAGTCAGTCGCCAGAGTCGGTGATGGAGAGGTCCAGGAAGGTGAGGGAAGTTGCCAAGCTGATCCAGATAAATTTGAGGTCGGAGTGGAAGGTGTTGGTAAAGTTAGTGAGCAATTCAACCTCCTCGTTGGCGCACCAAAGTGGCCCCAAACATTCATCAATGTAGAGGAGGATCAGGTGGAGGATGGTGCCTGTGTAACTGCGAAAAATGGACAGTTCCGCGTATCTGACAAAAAGGCAGGCAGAGCTCGGTCCTATGCGGGTGCGCATGGCTACCAGTTTCGATGGAGGAAGTGGGAGAATTGGAAAGAGAAGTTGTTGATTGTGAGGACATGTTCAGCCAGGTGGATGAGGATGTCGGTGGAAAGGCACTGGTTGGGATGCTGTGAGATTAAGAAATGGAAGGCTTGCTGACTTCTGTCAAGCAGATGGATTTGTACAGGGACTGGATGTTCATGGTGAAGATGACGCGTTGTGGGTCAGTGAAAATAAATTCTTGGAGGAGGTGAAGTGCATAGGGGTGTCACGAATGTGTCACGAGCGGGCATTTCCTAAACTGGGGAGAGAGGATTGTGTCGAGGTTGGAAGAGATTATTCGAATGGGACAGGCTCAGGATGAGAGAGAAGGTCGACTGGGGCAGTCAGGTTTGTGAATCTTAGGAAGGAGGTAGAATCGGGAATTCTGCGGTTCACGGACAATGAGGTTGAAGGTTGTGGATGCGAGATGCCCAGAGCTGATGAGATTGTGGATGGTCTGGGTGATGATAGTTTGGTGAGGGGAGGAGAGTTTGTGATCGTGGTCTGTAGGAGGAGGTGCCTGCGAGTTGGCACCTGGCTTCAGCTTTGTTCCTCTGCCCGACTCACAAGCCTAATTCCTGATGAATGGCTTATATCTAAATCGTCCATTCTTCTGCTCCCCGGATGTTGCCTGACCTGCTGTGCTTTTCCAGTACAACACTCTCCACTCATTCGTTGTTACTGTCTCATTTCACACTCCCAGGTCCATGCTGTCTGTTTGATTCTACTGAGCACTGTTCTCATGGACTGCGACAAAATCTGCCAATCTGTCACAGAAAAAGAAATTGCTGTTAAATCACAGGTGTGCTGTTTTTGTTTGATTTTCAGCATCAGCAATTTTTTTCATCTTGTTTTCTTATTTTCTGCCAATATGATTTTGCTAAAGATTACGTTAAATGTTTTAAATATGACTGCTGGAACGGCCAGATTCCACCAGCTGGCTACTTTTATTTGGTTCACGTGACCAATGCCTTTCCACTGGGTCACCGCGCCCTACAGCTGCACTGCATATAAATTGACAAAATTGTGGCATTCTCTCGGATTGGTAATCAGGATCGAGATTGATTGAAATATTGAAAACTTAAGATAAACTGATAAAATACGGGATATAAAACGGGAAAATGAAAGGGAAAGAGAGAACAGCGAATGATAATGTTTTGACAAAACTGAAATATAATTGCTCAAGATTCAGAAAGTTCTTTCATCCACAAACATACCATAATATGGAATGTAATTTTTGGGACAACCAATGCAAGCAGATTGCAAACTCTTAGTTTTAAAGTCTTGCTGCAACTGTTTTGGTTTTAATGAACGCGCACATGGGATTCAGTGCTGCAATGATCTGCTAAAATGGACAAGGAAATCCTTGGCTTCGAGGAGACGTGGGGAATGTTGACTGATTCATCCCAGTAATGGCAGGACTGTCCTCTGGAAGCGTATGAGTAAATTCTTTCAATGTTCCATGGAGTTTCGACTGAGTGGTGAAGGTAATGTCTCCATTCACTAATTAATCATTCAGTAAAATTCAACACAGGGACCCATGAAATGATGAACAAATTGAACAAGAACACGAACATCCGATACACAATAGCTACGAGAATTACTATGCGAAAACTGTTGATTTCAGATTTGCGGTGGCCTTTAGTGATAGCATTTACTGTCCAGAACCAGTCTGCATTAGAATGATGGGAGACACCCTATGAAGTACTTGAACTTCAGTCGCCTTTAGAAATAGCTGAGACTGACTCAGGACATGGGCATTTCTAGATGTTGGCCTTACAAACCTTTCAGACATTCCGTGGAAGAAGAAAGGAAGACATAGAAAATTCTCGTCTCCATCGAGACGATGTTCATGAACTGGATAGATAGTAATTTACCTTATTGGAGTTTATAAATAGAGGCGTCATATTTAAAAAGCAAAGAGTTCATAGCATAACTGTAAAATCTTTTTGTCACTCTCAGTGGGAACATTGTGTGTAATCCTTGTCCTCATTCTTCACCAAAAACATGTGAAGAATTTAGAAAGGGCACAGACGCTGTTTCCTCGATAGCAAGATATTAGAAAGCCAAGTGACGTTGTTTACTGAGACATAACAATATCAGAAAGGATACAAACGGGATGATAGAAAGAATGGAGGAGTTTATTCACGAGATTTGGAAATGCTGGATGCACAACCACGCAAGTTTGTTGTAAACAAATGAGATTTTCAAATAACGCTAAGTTTGAATGAGTAAATCGGGGAAAGTCCCTCTTTCTAGTGAACAGATAACTTTAGTTAGAGCTTGAAAACCATTAGTGAATGATGAAGAAAAGTTTGGATGAGAGTTTCTTCCACTCAATAGAGTTTTTTAAATCATGAACGACTTTCCAGAAATAAAACGTAGAAGCTGACTTCAGAGTTATTTAAAAAATGCACGATCAAACGTACAAGGAGAGAATATACCATTGAGTGAAAGTCAGTGTGGTTGCGTGACAATTTAGAATTTGTTGACTTCAGACACAAAGATATTTCATGAACACGTACAACTGAATAAGACTGAGTATGACAAGTTCATGGAGTGGTAAACTGTGGCGTATTATTCAAGGTGAAACTCTGTAAATGGAGCTCATGTCCTAAAATAACTGCAGACGGAAGTTATATCCTGATGAGTAGGAATTGAATCGTCACTTGGAGATGCAACACCTACTTTAAAGATTTGACCACATTCACATGATGTTATGTATATTTCGTACATTCTTAACTCCACCCAAGAAATCCACCAAGAAGACTCTGTCCTTTTGTACTGTTCACCCTCTGTACTTCTCTGCAGCACGCCATTTCAGATAAAATATGCTCAGACCAAAATTCAGTTCAATTCAATATTCAAACGGTCCTATGTGATTTCTTTTTTTATTATTGCAACAACCTTTGTGTTTTTGCAACAAACTGTGAAACATGAAACCAGTTCAACATCTATTTTCCCGGAATTTAACGCAGTGCACATGGGAAACGTTATCCATCTGCTGAAAAATCACTTTCGGCTCTCTCTACACACATGTCTCTTCACGTTTTAGATACTTGCAGTATGTTTGTTGATCAAGGAGTCATTATCCAGAAAAGGTTGTTTCTCAATCCAAAAACACGAGTATTTTCCCATAAACCTGGCTTTGCTCAATATCACCTTCTGTCCGTATCCCTCAACACGACGACAAATTGAAGCTGCTCCATGTGAGGCTCAAAATTAAACCTACGGCACAGCACACCTCACCAAACTGAAACAGAGATACCGTGTACTGGTCACCTTCAGCACAGGAGCAACACATTAATGCTTACCTCCACATTCCTGGTTTTACCTTAACGTTTGGGAAACCGAGTTTCTCAGATTCCATGGCTAGTAACGGGGATTATATGATCATCTTCACCAGTGGTTCAGTCCCTGAGTGAGGAAAGTGGTGAGGTACACATTGTAAAGATGGGTAGATTGATGAAATGTACAATTTCATCTTCTGCCTTCACGAACCCATGAGCTTTTTATTTTGTTTTGCATCTGTAGAAATCTTAAAATCTTCATCTTGAACAGACTCAATGACAGGTCTCCATTGTGTCTCTGGCATCAAATTTCAAAATGTAAACCCCCTCTGAATTCTTGCACCGCAGTCCGCTGTTTGGGAAGTGTTCCTGTGGTGGGAAATGCACTTCCCCGTGTGTCACCTGCTGCTCCCCGCTTGCGCACTGGCACTGCACTCATTTTCCTTCTGACACTTGCTCACTGTGTTGCTGTGATCATACAGTGACTTGGTGTCACACAGTGCAGGAAAATGATACAGATCAAGGTTTTTGCATTGTTGCCTTCAATTGTCAGTTTATCCTTATTTTGGATTTTGAAAATGTCTGTTCTGTACACAAGTGCGTGTCAAAAACATCTGAGCGGAAGTTAGGTGTTCCGAATAATGACATTGAGCACTATGCACTCTCCTCCAGTCTGGAAAACAATCCCTCACAGGCAATTTAATAGACAATTTACAGCAGGTGCAGGAGTAGGCCATTCTGCCCTTCGAGCCAGCACCACCATTCATTATGATCATGGCCTGAACATCCTCAATCTGTATCCTGTTCCTGCCTTATCCCCATAACCCTTGATTCCACTATCCTTAAGAGCTCTATTCAACTCTTTATTGAAAGAACACCTTCTGCTGTCTCGGGTTCTTCATTCCGTTGACTTCAAATCTTCACAGAATTCAACAGACCTTGTTACATATTCATTTCCTCATTTTTGTTCAGATCACTGTGTGCATTGTCTGACAGTGGGAGTGCACTTGCCCCACAACCCAGGGGTCAGACCATAGTCTTGGAACCGTACTATGTTATTTATCATTTTACCAACACCAGGGAGAAATATCTGCTGCTCTGCATAATTTACCCAATTCAATTATTCATAAGGTCAGAGCTTTTCGTGCATCTGTGACGAGGTGGCCGAGAGGTTAAGGCGATGAACTGCTAATCCATTGTGCTCTGCACGCGTGGGTTCGAATCCCACACTCGTCGTTGTCATTAACGGCATTCAACGGTGCTGTTTTCAGATGATCATGGCTGTCGTATGGGAACGCTAATGGTCAGTTTATATACATTTACGCTATTCCAAAATTTCCAGGAATGGTTTGAGCCTGTTGACTGAACTGTGTTGAAATGTAGGTTGCATTGGGATATTGAAAGGGAGCGTGGTTTCCTTTTGCAAATCAAGTTGCTGTGAACGTTTTTTCGTATGAAAGACATCCAGGAAAATCAAATACCGCGAGCTGCGAAGTGCATGTTTATGCAAAGGAATTCTTAATGAACGTTTTGTCAGATGAAATCTGAAGGAGATTGAGAAGAAGTAATTCATCCTGGTGAGAAGAGCACAGCGAGACAGCACAAAATGATGCCGATACTTCAAAGGGGCAGGGCGTGGGTGTAGGGGCACTGAGAACTGGCTGTAAATGCACAGTGGAGAATTGCCAATGTTGGTGCCGTGCATGGCCACGGAAAGACTGACACATTGGTCTCGCCCTCGCCCATTGCTCTCGCCATTGATGAATGCTGGACATAAGGCACAGATAAACACAAGATGTGGGAAGCAAGCTCCCTCTCGTTATGCACACACTGGATGCATCACATTGAACTATGAACAACTGGAGAAATCAGCATGTTACCTTTAGGGAGTGAAACTAAACTGTGGATCAATGACCGCAGATTCACGCAACATAAACATGAAAAATAATTTAAAATGTAGGGTGAAGGTTTGCTTGCTCAGCTGTAGCTTTGATATCCAGACGTTTCATTACTTGGCTAGGTAACATCATCATCAGTGGCGACCTCCAAGTGAAGAGAATCTGTTGTCTCCTGCTTTCTATTTATATCTTTCTCCTCGATGGGGTTCCTGGGGTTTGTGGTGATGTCATTTCCTGTTCGTTTTCTGAGGGGTTGATCGATGGCATCTCGATCTACGTGTTTGTTTATGGCGTTGTGGTTAGAGTGCCAGGCATCTATGAATTCTCAGGCGTGTCTTTGATTAGCCTGTCCCAGGATAGATGTGTTGTCCCAGTAGAAATCGTGGTATTTTTAATCCGTATGTAGGGCTACGAGGGAGAGAAGGTCGTGACTTTCTTCCTGTTGTTTTACGTAGTAGTTGTGACAGTCCTTGCATGGAATTTTGTAGATGACGTTGGTTTTGTCTTTGGATTGTTCTGGTTCTTTTAAGTTTGTTAGTTTTTGTTTGAGAGTGTTGGTGGGTTTGTGTGCTACTAGGATTCCGAGGGGTCTTCGTAGTCTGGCTGTCATGTCTGAAACGTCTTTGATGTATGGACAGGTGGTTATGGTTCCTGGCTGTGTTTGGTCTGCTTGTCGTGGTTTGTTCTTGAGGAAAGTGTGGACTGTATTTTTTGAGTATCTGTTCTTCTCGAATACATTGTAAAGGTGGTTTTCCTCTGTTTTCCGAAGTTCGTCTGTGCTGCAGTGTCTGGTGGCTTGTTGGAATACTGTTCTGACGCAGCTTCGTTTGCGTGTGATGGGATGGTTGCTGGTGGAGTGAAGTATTTGGTCAGTGTTTGTCGGTTTTCTGTATGCACAGGTTTGTAGTTCTCCGTTGTCTTTTCTTTCTACTGTGTCATTCAGGAATGCGAGTTTGTTGACGGTTTCTTCTTCCTTGTTGAACTTTATGCCTGTGAGAGTGTTGTTGATGATGTTAAATGTCTTTACTATCTTGTTTCGTTTTGTGATGACAAAGGTGTCATCTGCGTAGCGGACCCAGATTTTGGTTTGATTGTTTCTAGGGCTGTTTGTTCTAGTCTTTGCATTACCGCTTCTGCTCTGAATCCTGATAGCGGAGGTCCTATGGGTGGGCCATTGGGGGTTTGTTTGTAGACGATGTTGTTGAAAGTGTAGTGGGTGGTGAGGCACAGATCCACAAGCTTCATGATGTTTTCGTTGGTAATGTGATTGATGGTGGTTGGTGTGTGTGATGGTCTCTTCTAAAAGTGTGTTTCCTTTGCCATGTCGATGTTGATGAAGGTGAACAGATGCTATTATGTCGAATGAGACCATTGCTTCCCTTACTCAACTTTGGTGTTTTTGATGATTTTTAGGAATTCCTGGGTGGAGTGGATGGAGTGCTGTGAATCTTCTATGAGGTATTTCAGTCTTGCGTGTAGTTCTTTGTCCAGTCTGTAATTTGGTGCTCTGGGTAATGAGACTATGGGTCTGAGGGGGCTCCTGGTTTATGGATTTTTGGTAGTCCGGTTCGACTTGGCCAACACATTGATCCTGGGACAGTCTAAGCAAAGACACGCCAGAGAATTCCCAGAGGCCTGGCACTCCAACAACAATGCCATAAACAAACACATAGATCAAAAAGCAATCTATCAACCCCGCAGAAAACATACCAGAAATGACATCACCACAAACCCCAGGAACCCCATCCAGGAGAACGATATAAATAGAAAGCAAGACACAACAGCTTCGCTTCACTTGGAGATCGCCCCTAATGATGTTACTGAGCCAGGTAATGAAATGTCTGGCTATCAAACCTACAGCTCAGCGAGCAAACCTAAACCCTAAACCTCAACCTGAGCTTCAAACCTTCACAAACCTTGCGATTTAAAGTGTCTTTATATGCATATCATTAATAGACTTTTCGTTATAATACCCGTCTGGTTGAAAGAAGAAGACATCACATTTTAAGATAGATGACAACATTACCAATTTTGTTTTGAAATTGAGATTTATTTGGTCATTTTACACAGTGAACAAGTTCATTTTAAATAATGCAAACCACATTCTCTCACCTGGAATAAAAGTGTCATTTCAATATAAACATTGTCCTTGCTAACTCGCAGTTACTCAACATGAAAAATAGGATCAACACATGTTTATTAAGCATAGATCAATTAGCACCATTATCTTACTTTGGATTGACTGCAGTATGCACATGCTAAGTAAGGTTTAAGAAAGAATGACTTTTGGAAATAATGATTTGGTGGTGACTAAAAATAATATTAGCTTCTCATGATGTGAATATTCCACCAATGGTTCCAGTGGTGGAAATGTTCAGTGGCAAGTATTTCTATGATGGTATATACGTATGTGCGCCGCCAGGGATGGGAGCTCCCACTTCATCTGGAACAGCGTCTTTTGACGTGGACCAGGGAGCATTGTGGCATCCGTCTGGGAGTTCCAACCACACCTGGAGCAACTTCCATTGACATGGAGCAGCAGGGAGCATTGGCACATCCGAATGCAAGATCTAACCTCATTTGGAGCAGCTTCAGTTGGCCTGGAGCAGGGAGCTTTGGGAGATCATTCTGGGAGCTCCACTCTCACCTCGAGCAGCTTTTAATGACATGTAGCAGCAGGGAGCATTGGGACATCAGAGTGTTAGATCCAACCTCAACTGGACCACTTCTATTGACATGGAGGAGGGAATATTGGGACATCAGACTGGGAGCTCCAACCTCACAAGGATCAGCGTTTATTGACATTTAGCATCTGGGCTCATTTGGACATCAGAGTGGCAGGTCTAACCTGAACTGCACTACTTCTACTGACATGGAGCAGGGAGCATTGTGACATCAGAGTGGGAGCTCCAACTTCAAGTAGAGCCGCTTCTATTGACATGGAGCAGCAAGGAGCATTGGAACGTCAGGTTGGGAGCTCCAACATCACCTGGATCAGCTTGTATTTACATGGAAGAGGAGGGAGGATTGGGACATTAGGCTGGGGGAAAGGATATTCAACTATTTTAATCTAAAGTAAAATATGTTTCAACACCTCAGATGTTAATTGATTTATGAAGAATCTTTCCCGGGAAAATAATTAATTCTTTAGATAGTAAAGTCAAGTCCTGCAAATATTCAACTCAGGAAAACGCATTGGTACAGAGAGAAATGGGAGTGATGTTTCATGTCTTTGTCTTTTCATTTCTGGCCGTCTCTGCACTGGATAACATCACCGGAAGGACGTTTTCACTCATTTCCATCAAATACCGTCAGCTCACTAACGTAATCTAAAGGTGAAAATTAATGGGAATATGCGATGTTATGATTAGGATGGAGTTTACTTCAAATTTTGGTGAAAACGTAGCAAAGTCAGATGCAATTTCCAAGATCAGCAGTGACCTCATTGATTGGCTGATCAGATTGTGAATGGTCGTTTTTTTGAGGACAATTTGAAGTGAATCAATGATGGTGATTATCTTTGTTCTTTGTTCACCTTGTGACTGTTACCGCTATTGCTCATGTCCTTGTTAACACCACAGCTCTGCAGCGTGTAAAACCTCAGCTGTGCATCTGGCCAGTGGCACAACCTTTCGGAGAGCTGGCTCCGGATCAGGCGGTTGTAAGTTCAACTTTTACTTTGCGCAAGCGCATTGTGGAGATTCATCACACATCCAACCTAATCATTTTTGTAATGCTGAGGTGGATAATATTTGAAATTTTCATCTTCACGAGCGAAAATTCTTTCACTGTCTTCGATCAGTTGAACATTATCAAGAGCTATCAGAGTAAAAATCACACAGCACCAGATGGTATTGAACAGACGTATTTGGAAGCACCAGTGTTCCATGCACTGCTTCTTCATCAGGTGTTTGTCAACTGTTGGAATCGAAAATGGCTTTGTCTGATTATTAAATGTATCCACCCCAGTCCAACACCAACACCTCCAAGTCATGGGTACAGTCGACACCACGAACGGTCGGTTAAAGCCCAGATGATCTTCCAAAAGATCGCGCATATTGACACAAACACCAAGTTTCTGCAGTAAAACACCCACCTGATGAAGGAGCGGCTCTCCAACAGCTAGTGCTTCCAAATAAACCTGCTGGACTCTGCCCTGATATTGTGTAATTTTTAATTTGTCTACTCAACTCAAACACTGGCACTTCCGTATCATAGACAACATCAGTCATGTCCCACCGTTGTCAGTGAAGGCAATCCTGGAATAGCCCAATACATTGCTCATGGGTACGTTTCGTTTTCAGAAACCAACGCACTCAATCGCTGCAGCTCCGGTGGATGAAAAGGCAGAAAAGAAATAGCTGAGACTCAGTTTTGACAATATTTTGAAACTTTTTGGGAAGTGGAATCAGAGGAGAATGAAGGATTAACGGTCCGACTGTGCAGAGAGAGGGAAGGCACTATTCCCTTCTTTGATGAGCTGGGGTATTGACTGATCTAAGGCATGAAACAGATTCCTGTTTGAGCTGCGCTCTCTGCATCAGGAATAAGAAGTCCTGATTTTCTAAACGGTAATGAAACCCAGGCCACTCAGTTAAAGCGCTGAATACTAACCACTAGACCACCAGGGATGAGGGCAGAAGCCGTTGCACTGTTTCTTCATAACACAGTTTTTGGAATTATGTCACTGCAGATATGTTTCCCCTCAAAAATGATTGAATTATCGCGTGTTTACAGCACAGATCTGGGTCCCTTTATCTCGTTTCCCAACACTTGGTCTGTAACCTTGTATGCTCTTACATTTCACGTGAGGGCTAATTTCTCTGGAACGTTTTAATCTCGTAAAACACAATAAGTGGGATTAAAGTTTGAGATCGGAACTGAACCCCATTTTTAACCATAGACTGAAGCACGCAGACACAGTTCCCCAAGTGTGTCACAGGCCTCGGGAGAAAACAAGCAGATTTCACCGACTTGTCTGATATTACCCCATTTCAGAGTTCAACACCAATGTCTGGTTACAGCAAAGAAAGGAAGCATTCAGCCCCTCCCGTCCCAGTGTTCCTTGCCCATTGTTTCCCCATTACTCTGTAGTTTATACTGCCTCACCTCGTTCTTGTTGCCAAACTAGATCACTACTCACGCCCGCTATTTCCTGTCCTGCCAAACTTTTTTGCCTCAAGTTCTTGGAATGAAAAACAGGAATGGCCTATTTCAAGCACTTTTCTAGTTTACAAGGACAGTGTTATCGCCACTGAGCAAGCACATTGCCAGCTCAGAGAGAAGGTCTCATCCTTTAGAAACTGAAATGCAAAGATGATTGGATAGCCTCAGTGTTGTAAACCAACCAACAAGACCGGAATCGGGCAGAGGGGATCACGCAGAGAGGGATGGGAGAATAGAATGGCGAATCTCATGGTGTCCAGGGTGATTTTAACAGAAATCTTCCCTGGTAGTATAGTGATGAGCATTCAGTGATTTCACTCTAATGGCTTGTTAAAGGTTAACGTTTACAGTAATCAATATGAAATACTGCCTGATATTTCGAAGCAGAATGATGTTGTGCAGCAGACAGAATCGTTTCCCTGCATGACATTATAAGAGAGCTCAGAAGAGCCAGGAGGAGAGATGAGAGCCAGGAGGAGACATTAGAAATTGTTGGCGGATAGGATCAGGGTTAACCCTAAGTCTTTCCATAGATATGTCAGGAATAAAAGAATGACGAGAGTTAAATTACGGCCAATCAAGAATAATAGTGGGTAGTTGTGTGTGGAGTCAGAGGAGACATGGGCAACACTAAATAAATATTTTTCGACAGTGTTCAGGATATAAAATGAAAATGTTGGCGAGGAAGATACAGAGATACTTGCATCTAGACTCGAAGAGATTGAGGTTCACAAGGAAGAGATATTAGAAACACTGTAGAGTGTGAAAATAGACAAGTCCTCTGGGCCAGATGTGATCTATCCTAGGATCCTCTGGGAAGCAAAGGAAGAGATTGCGGAGCCCGTGCCATTCATCTAGAAACCATCATTATCTACATGAATAGTGCCTGAGGACTGGAGGATTGAAAATGTGTTTCCCTTTTTCAAGAAGGGTAGTAGAGACAACCCTGGTAATTACAGACCAGTGAGTCTCACTTCAATTGTGGCTAAAGCTTTGGAAAAGATTATCAGAATAGGATTTATAATCATCTAGAAAAGAATAATCTGGTCAGGGACAGTCAGCATGGTTTTGTAAAGAGTAGGTCGTGCCTAACGAATCTTATGAGTTTTTTTGACAAAGTGACCAAACAGGTGGATGAGAGTAAGCAGGTTGATGTTCTGTATATGGATTTCAGCAAGGTGTTCGATAAGTTTCCCACAGTAGGCTACTATACAAAATGCGGTAGAATGGGATTGTGAGAGACATAGCAGTTTGGATCAGTAATTGGCTCGCTCAAAGAAAACAGAGTGTTGTAGTTCATGCAACATTTTCATCTTGGTGTCCATTTACTAGTGGCATTCCGCAAGGGTCGATGTTGGGTCCAGGGCTATTCGTCATTTTTATAAATGACCTGGATGAGGGCTTAGAAGGGTGGGTTAGTAAATTTGCAGACAACACTATGGTCGGTGGAGTTGTGGATAGTGACGAAGGATGTAGTACGTTGCAGAGAGACATAGATAGGATGCAGAGCTGGGCTGAGAGGTGGCAAATGGAGTTTAATGTGGACAAGTGTGAGGTGATACCCTTTGGATGGAGTAATCAGAATGTAAAGTACTGGGCGAATGGTAAGATTCTTGGAAGTGCAGATGAGCAGAGAGATCTCGGTGTCCATGTTCACAGATCCCTGAAAGTTGCCACCCAGGTTGACAGGGTTGTTAAGAAGGAAAACAGTGTTTTGGCCTTTATTAATAGAGGGATTGAGTTCTGGAATCAGAAGGTTATGCTGAAGCTGTATAAAGATCTGGTACGGCCACATTTGAAGTATTGTGAATAGTTCTGGTCACCGCATTATAAGAAGGATGTTGACGCTTTGGAAAGGGCGCAGAGGGGATTTTCTAGCATGTTGCCTGGTGTAGAAGGAATGTATTATGAGGAAATACTGAGGACCTTGAGGCTGTCCTCGTTGGAGAGAAGACTGAGAGGCGACTTAATAGAGATATACAAGATAATCAGAGTTTTAGATAGGGTGGACAGGGAGAGTCTTTTTCCAAGTATGGGGATGGCAAACACGAGGACCACAACTTTAAAGTGAGGGGAGATAGTTATAAGACAGATGTCAGAGGTAGTTTCTTCACTCAGAGAGTAGTTAGGGCATGGAATGCTTTGCCTGTAACGGTGGTAGATTCGCCAAGATTAAGTGCATTTTAGTCGTCATTGGAGAGGCATATGGACGTACATGGAATTGTGTAGATGGAATGGACTTCAGATTAGTATGACAGGGCTGCGCAACATCGAGGGCCGAAGGGCCTGTACTGCGCTGTAATGTTCTCTGTTCTATATGCTGCAGTTCCACATCAGCAATGTCATCTGCAATTGCCTGACATTCAATCATTTTAAAACAAAAACGGAGGGGGCGTCTGGAAAACGGAAGGAGAATACTGGTTTGTGAGAGTTAACTACATACCTCGTGGAGCCAGGTTCAATGTTGATAATGAATATCGGTTTTCCTGTTTACCTTGGTATACTGATCACTTCGGATCAATGACCCAATATTGTCTGCCCTTTGTGTGTTGTTCTTTGTACATTTCACCTCGGTTCAGTGCTCCGGGGGGACCACGCTTTTTAAAATTTGGCACATTTTACTCAGGTCGGTTTTGCAGCTTCATATTAAGGCCAACAATTTTAGGAACAGATAGACACCCTTCAGACCATCAAGTCTACTCCGCTATTGAATGGTTTCTGATCTGATAACCTTGAACTGCAATTTTTTGCCTTTCGCCATAACGCTTGATGTCTTTGCTCTTTGAAGATCTGCCGAACTCAGCCTCATTACACCTAATGACACTTCCTCAACAGCCTTCTGCTACAAGAAAGTCCACTGATCCAGAACTGTCTGAGAGAATAAATGCTCCTTCGTCTCTATTTTAATTGTGGGATCCGCATTCTAATACAAAGTTAAAAATCACACAACACCAGGTTATAGTCCAACAGGTTTAATGGAAGCAATAGCGTTTGGAGAGCTGCTCCTTCATCAGGTGGCTGTGGAGTACACAGTGGTAAGGTACAGAATTTATAGCGAAAGGTTACAGTGTAATGTCACTGAAATTATACATTGGAAAAATATCTTGATTGCTTGTTAAGTCTTCCATCTGTTAGAATGACTATGTTAGGTTCATTTCTTTCTTATGTAAATCGGAAAACTTTATTTTAACAGTTACATTCTCAGGTGGAGTTTACCAATTTGTGTCAGCACAGATATTATGTTGAAGGTGTTAGTCCCTGTGTCTGCGTCCATGCCATAATGTTTAGACTGACGCTAATCTAAAAAAAACAACATGCTGCAGACAAGGATGCCTTAAGACATGATACATTGGTGAAGCTGCGCAGAGGCTGCAGCAATGGAACGGGCGCTGCACATCAATCAACAGACAGGTGTGCCCCTTCCCAGTTGGAGAGCACTTCAGTGATCCAGGACATTTGACCTCGGATCTTCGGGTGACAATCCTCCAAGGCAGTCTTCGGAACAGGCAGCAGCTAAAAGTGCCCCCACAGAGACTGATAGCTAAATTCGGTACCCCTGGTGATTGGGTTCATGTCACAGTACACGTGATCCCATTGTCCGATCTTCAAACAGAGACCGTCCTGCACACACACACACACTCACACACACACACACACACACACACACATATCCGTCTGTGGGGTGAATATGCACTTGCAGAGTTACATTGTACTTTGCTCAAAAACTTCATGAAACCATGAAAGTCTCTGGTAATTCCTTTTTTGTAAACTTGAATCATTCTAAACATTTTGGAACAGACAGCAGCACACGGGGGCAGACACCAGTTGTTAAACTTCACCTGAGACTGAAACTTTAAAATCAAAAAGTTTTGCGCTTTGCATATGAAAGAAGTGAAGTGAACATGGTCATTCTAACAGATCGGAGACTGAGCAAAAAATCAAGGTATTTTTCAATGTACAATTTCAGTTACGTTCACACTGCAAACATATGCTATAAATTCTGTGTCTTACAACTGTGTACTCCACAATCACCTGATGAATGAGCAGTGGTCCGAAAGCTAGTACTTCCAATTAAACCTGTTGAACTATAACCTGCGGTTGTGTGATTTTCAAATTTGCATTTCCCACTCCAAAACCGGCATCTCCAAGTCATTCGATACGAGGTGCTCTGGTCACAGAACTAAACTTTCTGCATCCAACTTATTAAATCCTTGAAAATGCCTATATGTTTGAATAAGGATCATTTTGTAGTACTGAGTCTCAGCAGGCAAAGGCAACTGATTTCAGCGTTTCTTCCTATTTGATTTCATCTCCGATATGAAATTCTCACTGACTCTGACAGAACTGTTTCCTTTGTTGTTTTGTAATGTCAGGAACTCGTGTTCAATTACAGATTTTCATAAGGAACAACATTTTTATTTTCCCTGACTGTAAATCGAAATTGGGAAATAGCAGTGAGACAGCTGCATTTCAGCACGTTCGCACCAAGGATGACATATGCAATGCTTGGAACTTTTCTTGATGACTTTGTTTTTGCCTGTTTTGTTCAGTTGAAAAATGACAGTTTTTGAGTTTTTAAAATCATGGCGAATGGTCCTTCAGCCTGTTGCATTATTATCAGTTATCAAACATCTGGCTTGGAAGCACAGTTTCCAGCACGTGACTCATCGCCCGGTGTGTTCGAACATTTCAAGTCTTAGATAAATTGTTATTCAAAATCTTAAGGGCTTAAGAGGAACAAAAACCATCTCTGTGAACTAACAGTTCTGAAAGACAAACTCTTTCTCGGAGCCATTTGTCAGTTTTCCTCATGATGCTGCGGAAAATGAATCTGCGCTCACATCTGAATTGGTTTACCCTGTTTCTTCCTCATCTTCCTCCTTCTTTCTATTAAATGGTTTAGACTCCAGGATAGACACAAGGTGCAGGTTGCGGAAGTCATGTGTTTGTACTTTCATTAACACTCTGTCTCGCCGGGAGCTGCAGACCTTCCCCACGCAGATTCAGACAGCACTGTCCTTCCTGTGACATTTCCCATGGAGAATGGAAGGACAGTCATTAATAACCCGCACTTGGAAACGGAGCGACAGTTTTAAAATATATACACTGCCCCAGCCAGGAATTGAGCTCCGAACTCCCGCATAACATACGGTGACACTAACCACTATACTAGCAAGGACAACAGTTTCAAAGGAGACACTTCAGCCCGTTGTGGTTGCATTTGTCAAAAGCATCTGCTTAACGACCATTTAGCCCAAAGCCTTACAGGTATTGGCAGAAAATATTCACATCTGAATATTCCTTCAGGTTATAAGGGTTGCTGCCTCTCTGACCCTTCCAGATAGTGTGTTCCAAATTCCAACACCCGCTGGCCTATACCGCTTTTCCACACATCTACTTTAACCATTCTGTCTCTCTCCTTAAATTTCTGCCCCCCTGTGATCGTTCTTTCCATCGCTGGGAAACGCTTCTTTCAGTCTACCTTCTCTATACCTCTCACGAACCCCTCTGCACGGTGACAAACAACCCCACTCTGTCCTGTCTCCCTTCATGACTGAGACTCTTCTGCCCAGACACTATCCGAGTGAATCTCTCCTGCAACTCTCCCAGTGCGATCTCATCCCTGGACAATTCTAGCACTGAGCCGAATGAACATATTTCCATTCTGTGACAGCATCGGGGGTGGCTCTAGAGCATTTATTGCCTTCCAGTTTGGAGTCACGTGGACGCCAGACCAGATAAGGACGTCAGTGAAACAGATGGGTTTTTAAGACAACGGAATCTTAATTCTAGGCATTTATTGCATTCACATACGATCATCGTCGTGGTGTGGTGGGAATCGAACCCGTCTCCACTGAATATTAACAATCCAGCGAAAATACCACTAGGCTATCGCAGAAAGCCCTCCTGGTGGATCTTTCCCAATAGAGTCACTTTTCCCCAGTTATTCCCTATGCCCTTTCATTGAGCCTCACACTCCAATAATCTCTGGTCTATGTCAGTAAAAGCTGCGAAAAGAGAATTGATCTCACAGCCACGATATCCAAACGGATCAGGTGATTTGAAGGTGCCAATGAAGAGATTGGGGCATGGTCACCCAGCAACAGTGAGTGCAACAGCACAGACTGGATGGTATCAACGTGAAAGTGTATGTTAGATTGTGCAATGCCTCAGTCAAATGGGATGAGGGACGTAAAAGAGAGCTAGGGAGAGTGCGAGGGAGAGACATTTTCGAGAACTTTTGGGTTTAAATTCTGATATTTGAAACGCAGAACAACAAAATTCGATGGAATAGAAATCATCACCTCGGAGAATATTATCTTGTAAAAAACGATTGATTTCTTACCGTGTTTCACCAAAAGTAAAGCTTTGAGAGAACGGACCCCTATGGTGTGGATTAGAGCCGAGGTCGCTGCAATCACAACGCAGAATGCGAACTACTGAACGGTTACAGCTTTCCACAGACCACGCTTGCAAACTGCAACCAGTATGGTAGCAGAGGAAATGTCAGGAAGAATGTACAATATCAGGACTTAGCGGCAGGCATGTGGGAACGCAAAATGAACCGAATCTTTAACTTTTGCATCCCCAGATACTGTGGAGGTTCCATGAATGAGAGTACAGGAGAATGGGATTCATGAAACTCTCCAAACTTTTGGGAGAGTGCAGAACATTGTTGAAACGGATGCTTCAATAGCATTATATTTGAATATCGGCGACTTCATCACTTTGCCCACACAAGGCAGGACCAACTTCTGCATGCAATCACACATAATCCCAGTTCCAGACCCGGAATCAGAGAAACTGTGTGAAGCAGCCACGAAGATCCAATTGGAAACTGGGATGGAATGACAGGAGAGAGGCGCATGTATTTCCGAGGTTGGCACAGCTCCTCGTCAAAAGCGGGGCGGAAGGGAATACTTGCCCCCATTTATAATATTATGACCATAAACAGTACATGTTGCTGAGACAGCCGATTAGCGCATCCGAAGTGTGTGGAGACTTTAACTTTGGGGAGGCAATGTTCGAAATTTCATTTTCCTGTTTGGATCAGTGGTTTTGACAATGGCATCTGCTTTTGTTCGCATCAACTCAGAATCAGCTTCTTGTTCCCAATAAATACTGCAACCTGGAGAAGGTGGTGTTGTGGTTATATAATAAACGAGTCATCCTTGGGGACTCACACACGGAACTGGTAATGTTAAAGTTTGACGAATAGAACCTGGAATGGAAGCCTGACCTCAGGAACAGAGAACATGCCTTTAATTTCCTGCAATCCCATTCATGAATGTCGCTTATACAGGGGATGCTACCATCTTTACCCAATCCTACCTACTTGTGCCTCCAGGACCTGACCGAAATAGCTGACCCTTAATCCGAGAATGACGACCGTGTGGGAAAGCAGGCCATTCGGCCCTTCCAGTCGACACCATCTCTCTGAAGAACATCCTAGCAGACCCACACTTCATAACTATTCGGGTCCCCTTCATTTCCCATGTCTGATCCCAGTAGCCTGCACACCTTCAGTCTGTGGGAGGAAACTCACATAAGCAAAGAGAGAATGTGCAAACTGCACACAGTCACACGAGACTGGGATCAAATCCATGTCTCTCGTGCAGCGAGGCAGCAGCGAATCAGGAAGAACCACAAATGCTGTCCTGACCAGCGACATCCACACCCAGTGGGTATATCAGGAAGAATAAAAACACATTCACAACATGGACAACGGGACTTACGTCTGCGTGGACATGAATTCAACCAATCGTTCATCCTGGGTAGATACAAGGACACCGATATCACAGAGAAACCAGCTCAATGCGGGATTCAATTCCCTGCTGAAGTGGAAACTCATCTACTCAGTCAAACTGGGGACAGACTTTTCAACAATCCCGTGTATGAGAAGGGCTCAATGAGCAGATGAACCTCCAGAGTAACCAGCAAGATTATATATTCCAGAAGGAGATCAATTAAACTGTCAACGCTGCTGTTCATCCAAACCAGCTGCCAGTTTCATAGCGTCAAAGTCACAGACACACACAGCATGAAAACAGGCCTTTCACTCCTACCAGCTCAAACTGAACATAATGCCAAACTAAACGAGTCGCATCTGACGACTCTTGTAACTGCTGAGGGTTAATAATGCCATTGTGATATTATTACTGCATTGTTAATATGAATGTCCAGATATAATTCTGTGGACACGAATTCAAACCCTGGCATGGCAGATGCTGGAATTTTATTTAAATAAATACCTAGAGTCTAATGATGATGTTGAATCAGTAGATCTGATTCACTAATGCCTGATAGGGAAGGAAACTGCCTTACCTATCTGATCTGGCTGGTATGTGACTCCAGATCCATAATATCGTGGTTGATTCTGAACTCCCTCTGGGCAATAAATTATATACCAGGCATGAATGAATAGCTTTTGTTAATCCCACTGATACTTTCGAATTCATTTATCGATCCAAATATCCTGTAAATATTGTAAATGTACATTCATTCATCAATGCCTCAGGAAGTGAATTGCACACATAAACCATCCTCTGTTAAAACAAAAAGCCTCTCATGTCTTATATTAAATCCCTCTTTTCACTTTAAACATTTGCCCTCTCGTCTTGAAGTGCCCCCTCCTTAGAGAAAAGACAGTTACAGTTAACTCGAGCCGAACTCTCAATAATTTATTAATTTCTATCAGGTCGCCTTTCAAACTCCAGTGCTCGAGTGAAAGTAGTCTCAGAATGTCCAGCCTTTCGTTATAAGACAAACCTTCCCCACTCGCCATACGCTGGCATACCTGTTCTAAACCTACTCCAGCTGAATAATTTCCTTGCTATTTCTGGGCGACAAGAACTGGACACAGTTTTCCAGAAGATGCATCACCCAATGTCCTATTCAACTTCAACAGAACGTACCAACTCCCACGCTCAAAGGACAGAGCAACGAAGGCGAGATGACATTTTTTTTAACTATTCTGTCTATATATGAAGCAAATTAAAATGAATTATGTACTTGCATTCCTGGCCTCTGTGTTCCACAACACGATGCATTGCCCGATCATTAGTTGTATAAGCCCTACTCATATTTGATGTAGCAAAATGCAATACCTTCCATTTATCCAGATTGAACTTCATGTGACATTTTTCAGCCCAAAGACGCAATGGATTAAGATCCTTCTGGAATCTTAGATCACCTTCTTTACAGTCTCCAATTTTGCTCCCCTTTGCAAGCTTATGAACCATGGCTTCGATGAGTTCTATTGTTTTCTCATACAGGTCAACGATTTTTAATTATTTGTCGTGGCCATCATTTAGCTGTTTGAAGATCAGGTAACAATTAGTTATGTCATTAACCATGAGGAAGAAAGCCATAGACTGCAGGGAGATTGGAAACAATTGGCAAGAAAATGTGCTGAAAGGAATTCAATCCAGTGAAGTGGGTGATAATGAATTTGGGGAGGATCAATGATAAAAGTGTGAATACCGAGTGGTTTAAAGTAATAAAAGAGAAATTGGAGTAGACATTCACGAATGTTTGAAGGTGATTGGACAAGGGATCAAGTGGTCTAGAGGGGTTGGAGATACTTTCTGTTCTTGACCGCAGTTGGGAATATAAGAGCAGGGAAACGATGCTGGAACTTTAGCAACGGCCTATTCAAGATCAATAGACAGGGGAATCAGATGGACGGAAGTGCGTACTGCAGGTGCTGGAAATCATAATCAAGATTAGAGTGGTGCTGAAGAAGCACAGCAGGTCAGGCAGCATCCGAGTTGCAGAAAAAAATAACGTTTCAGGCAAACGCCCTTCATCAGGAAAAAAGGTGGGAGCCTCGTGGGTGGAGCGATAAACGGGAGGACTGGGTCTGGGAAGAATTTAGCTGAGAGTGCAAGAGGTGGATAGAGATGGGGTGAAAGGTGATAGGTCGGAGAAGAGGGTGGAGCGGATAGGTGGAAAGGAAGATAGACAAGTGGGACAGGTCAGTAGGATGGTGGAAAATTAGAAAGTTGGAACTCGGATAAGGTGAACGTGGAGAGATGAGGAAACTGGTGAAGACCACGTTGATGCCCTGGGGTTGAGGGTCCCGAGGTGGAAGATCTGGCGTCTGGTGGTGAGGGAATGGCGGTGGAGGAGACCCAGGAACTGGATGTCCTTGGAAGAGTCGGGGGACGTGGTTATTGATGTTTTTGGTCATGGGGCGTTGGAGTTGAATGTTGCGGGTTCCCTGGAAATGTTCTCTGAAGCGCTCTCGAAAATGTGTCTGTTGGCCCCAATGTAGAGGAGACCACATCGTGA
The DNA here is from genome assembly GCF_047496795.1 of Chiloscyllium punctatum. Lineage (NCBI taxonomy): Eukaryota > Metazoa > Chordata > Chondrichthyes > Orectolobiformes > Hemiscylliidae > Chiloscyllium > Chiloscyllium punctatum. The sequence continues at coordinate 64,290,797 of NC_092768.1, read as the reverse complement.
GTAACAGATGCAATAAACGACATGTGTGGAAGTGCACACGGACATTTGATGGATGTGGAAGGCTCATTGGAGCCTTGGAAGGATGTGAGAGAGAAGATGTGGGTGCAGGTTTTGCAATTCCTGTGGTGGCAGGGGAAGGTGCCGTGAGGGGAGGGTGGGTTTTTGGAGGGCGTGGACTTGACTAGGTAGTCGTGGAGGAAACAGTCTTTGTGAAAAGTGGATAGGGTTGGGGAGGGAAATATAAATTCCCCTGTCACTGCAGAAATTGCAAAACCTGCGCCCACATCTACCTCCTCACCTCTGACCAAGGCTCTAATGGTGGCTGCCACATCCATCAAAGTTTCTCCTGCACTTCCACACATGCCATTTCTTGTTCCGGTCCTCCCGATGCGGTCTCCTCTAAGTTGGAGAGAGGAGATGTGTCCTCACACAACACTTCAGAGGATATCTCCAGGATAACCGCAAGAATCAATCCCAGTGCCCCATGGCCAAACATTTCAACTCCCCCTCCCACTCTCCCGAGGACATGCAGGTCCTGGGCGTCCTGTATCGCCACTGCCTCACGACCCGATGCCTGGAGGAAGAAAGCCTTATCATCCGCCTCGTGAATCTTCCACCCCATGGCATCAATTTTGACTTCACCCGTTGCCTCATTTCCCCTCCCCCTACCTTACCCCAGTTCCCACCTTCCAGCTCATCACAATCCACCTGACTTGTCCCCCCGTGCATCTTGATTCCCACCTGTCCACTCCACCTATTTCTCTGACATATCATGTTCACCCCACGCCTGTATCGACTTACAGCACTCTCAGCTACCTTCTCCCCAGCCCCACCCCCTTCCCATTTGTCTCTCCATCCCATGTGCTCCCAGTCTTATTCCTGATGAAGGGCTTTTGCCTGAAACGTCCATTTTTCCTGCTCCTCAGATGCTGCCGGACCTGCTGTACTTCTCCAACACAACTCTAATCACGAGGGGAGTCAGTTGATTGAGAAGATTTTCAGATATTTTCTATTGTTGACCACAGACTGTGGATGATAGCAGAACTTTAGCAATCACCAGTTTAGGGAACAGCTAAAGGACTGAGCACAAGTCTGGTCACGGCATAAATCAACATTTTTCTTAAAATTGTAAGATAAAAGATGGAAGGCTGAAGTATGCAACTTTGCCCATCAAGACCGTTTCACCAATGAGTTTCTCACTGATACGATTCAAAGTCAGGGTGCTCTGGGCCTTGGAGGGGAACTTGAAAATGGTGGCGTTTCGTTGCATCTTCCAACCTTGTTATATAGTCAGTATAGCTGTTGAGCTTTGAAGGTTGTCAAAATGCCCGAATGACTTACTCCAGTGCATCTTATAGTGGTGCAATCTGCTGCAATTGTGCCTTAGCGGTGAAGGGAAGGAATATTGCAGGTGTTGAAGAGGGTACACTCAAGTGACTGCATTGTCGTGGACGGTGTCCAGTTCCTTAAGTGTTATTGAAGTTATACCCATCTAGGTAAATGGAGAGAGTTACATTCCATGTCTCTTTTGTGCCTTGCAAACGATGTAGGATTCACAGAACAATGAGTTGAGTTTATAATCAAAAAATGTCTCAAGAACATGTTATTGTTGTCAAAGTATTTATGTAGCCAGTTTCGATAAGCTTTTCCCCTGAAATAATAGCTCTGTGGACGATTACACGGGGTAATTTGTTTACAGTAAAGTTATTGAATGTCAATGAGATATGATTAAATTCTCATTTGTCAGAGTGATCATTATTCTATTTCCTCCTTGTGTTGACCAATTTGATTCCATTCACTGTCTGATTTCAAGTTCCAATTCCCATCTGTGCTTGAAATTTCAACCGTTTCTTCGCATAAATGTCTCCTCCTGCTGTAATAATATGTAAGGATGCTGCAGGGGACAGCAGAGATTAATGAACATGTTGTCAACACTGGAGAAAATGGAGCTTCGTGGAATGATTGGTTAGGCTAGGATTATTCTCCTTGAAACAAAGGAGATGGAGGGGAGCTCTATAATCACATAATAACATTTATAAACGTTCAATATTCATGGGATCTTGACAGGGTAGTTACGGGCAGGTGGTTCACCCTCTGGTATGAGGAGAGCACCAGAGGACATGAACTCAGAATTAGATATTACCTCATTCAAAAATGAGGAGTAATTTCTTTGCTCAGGGGCCAGTGAATCGGTGGAAGCCCTTGCCGAAATTGTTATTGAGGCTGAGGTGTTGTGTATTTTCAAACTATGCCAGACAGATATTTAACCAGAAAGATGATGAAGCTTTGTCGTGGCAATGCTGGAGAATGGAGTTGAGGCTTATCAGATCAGCCATGAGTTCGTTGAATGGTGGAGCAGACTCGATGGGCTGAATGGTCGACTTCCAATCCTACATCATTTGGTCTAACGTCTTATTTTATTGATACCTTTAGAATTCTGAGGGGATGGGATGAATGATAGAAAAGGTTTCTCAAACTGATCAGACAGATCTGGAACGAAGCTCATAAGGTCATGAACAGGAAATGTGCTGTGGTTGGATACAACAAATGACACTGGACACACCGCAGATGGGTATGTGCAGATGTTGTGATTGCTAAAGAAAATTGGTGGATATAATATTGTTGCCAACTTGGTGACCACGCTGGATGCTGGATCGTGGTATGATTCACACAGCAAAAATTTGTGAAAGAATGAAAGATTCGTTTCATTGGAAAAGTTTTCTGCGGTTCCAATTCAATTGACTGTTTAAAATACTGATCAGAACTTTGTGTGGAGTATTACATTAAAATTCACAATGCCACTGGATAAACTATTGCACCCGATCTCTCCTTTTTTGTTCCCCTTTCATTCGATGTAAATTCATAGAAAGTCAAGATGAAATGAAAGGAGGAAGGAAACGTTTGCACTCCTTTTCATTATCCCAATGTAACTTACAACAGAATCAAATTGCTTTACTTCGACTTTGATGAGATATCGATTTATCACAAATCTCCGTTGCAATGAAGGGCAAGAGCAAGATTCTCCACCCAAAGTATCCTAAAAATGCGAGGCACAAAGGAAAACAAGAGCTGCTTCTGATGGAAATAACAGCCAGAGAAGGATTCAACTCCACACATGAGCAATGGAAGAGCAACCCGTCGCCTGAACCCCTAGGAGGCTTCAGCCCATTGCAAAGGGGATCACATGTGACCCCGTCAAGATCACATTTGGTGCACTGAGGGGATGAGAAATTCCCTGAGCCGAATCGAATCCACACCATTATGTTTCTGCTTTCAGCGGAATAATAATACCATCAAAATACAAGCAATTGACCTCGTCCTAGGAAGGAATACCTTGTCCTTAATTTATTTCGAGTCGGAACTGTCTCAGAATAAACCAGCAAACATGAAATTCCCGTCACATTCACACGCACATTTAATCTTGACGCATAATTTCTTCAGATAGTTTCTCTCTCACGTGAAGAAGTATATACGGAGAGAGAAGTGAAGGTGATGTTTTAGCTCGATGGTCTTTCTCATATGGCTGAACCTGAACTGGGTAAAATTCCCGGAAATGCAGTTTTGTTCGTTTCATTTTATTAATTTTCCTGTAACTTCACTCTGTTCATTCCAATGATCGGAAGTGAATTGGATTTATATGATTGGAACGTTTAATGTTGTGTTCAATTTTGCTCCGAATTTATTTCAGCTTAAAGAAAATACTGATGAGAAAAACAGAAGGTTGAACTACAAAACAAGATGCCAGTTTTGATGCTCAGTTACTTTGGCTGATTTCAGTGGGTATCAAATGAACCCAATATCATGGCGATCGTCCTCCCATCTTTAAGGCATGGGATTAAAGCAGGAAATCGATCTCCAAGAGACGGGTCACTTCCTGTTCATTATGGAATAGCTCTCCTTGACAATATACAAAATCTGCTCAGTTCCATTTATAATGCTTCATGTGGAATATTAATATAAATCTTTCAAAACTGAGTTTTTTTTTGCTGAATCTTACTCAGCTGCATTCGCTTCCGATATTTATTTGCATCTGAAGTCGTCCAAATAAGACATTGTTTCCTCGCACCTTCTAGCCCCTACACCCTCCTTTACACTTTTACCTGGCCACAGGCTGTCTCTCTCCTGGTGAAACTCACTGCTTCTGTGTCTCTAAATGTGCTTTTCCAAATATTTTGGAAACGGATTGTCTGAGTGACAGAAATTCTGCTCCCATCATTTATTAGTCCTACTTCGATGGTTTTGAAATCTTGACTTTCAGAAATTTATGAACTTGAAAGAGTGAATTTACCACATATTTACTGACTCCAAACCTCATATACTCCGGAAAACTCCCATTCGGTTTTCCTTGGTTCAGTGTCAAATTTTCCAACACACAAATAAATAAAATTCCATCCCCACTAAACGCCGACAGCATCGTCTCCAATGTCTGATCAGCCCAGTAAACGCTGGCAGTGTCCTCTCTGATAGAGTCACATATTCCCTACAAGGCAGGAAGTACAGTTCAGACAATCAAGTCTGTAGGGAGACTCTGAACAGCATCTCAACCAGACATAGCGCCCATCTCAATCCCTCCAGGCCTCTGGCTTGTGATTACAAATAAACCTGCTGGAATAAAACCTGGCATCGTGTGACTGCTGACCTTATCACTGCGTTACCCATGGCTAATTCACTTAACTGACTGAATTCACTCCCTGGATACATGAGCGCAATTTAACATGGCCAATCCAACTAACCTACAGACTTAAGAGCAGTGAGAACCACTGAGCAAATGTACCATCACATTGAACACTATTTGAATCATGTGTAATGGCTTTACACACTGGTAACTCCACCTAGTGAAAGCAAGCCGCGCCCACCAACTCGAATTCAATGCATCCAAACGCGGTTCTATGCTGGACAACCTCATTTTACACAAAGCTGCTGGAAATGTTTCTGCACGCAGATCTGAATGGGTTTACTTTGTTTTCTTCCTCAGATTCCCGATTTTAATCAACATATCAGTCAGGAACAACTCTATATAATGGTTTTCATTACAATACAAACACAACGTGCAGTTTGCAGAAGTTACGTGTTTGCACTTTCATGACACTCGGTCTCTCCAGGAGCTGCAGTCCTTCCCCAGCTGATTCAGACAGCACTGTCCCTGCTGTGACATGTCCCATCGAGAATGGAAGGCCAGGCATTAATAACCTTCACTGGGGACCAGAGCGACAGGTTTAAAACCTTTATGATGCCCCCAGCGGAGTATTGAGCCCTGTGACAGGCGGGGACACTAACCACGATACTGTGGAGGATGACAACATCGAAGGAGGCCCTTCAGCCTGTTGTGGCAGCACTTGTCAAACACAACTGCTTAACGACCTGAATCAAGTTTTCCATCGTTTAGCCCATAATTTTACATGTTTTGGCATCACAATTTAACATCTCGATTTTCTTTAAGGTTAGAATGATTTCCACCTCTCTGACCCTTTCCACAAATCTACCCAAACCTTTCTGCCTTTTCCCGAAATCTTTTGGCCCCAGTGTTCGATCCCTCCATCAATAACAAAAGCTTCTTTCAGTCTATCCTATCCATATCCCTCAATATTTAGTACATCTCAGTCATGTCTGCTCCAATCTCCTCTGCTCGGCGAGAAACAGCCCCAGTCTGTCCAATCTCTCCTCACAACTGAAACTCTTCAGCCCAGACAATATCCCAGTGAATCTCTACTGCAACGTTCCCAGTGCGATCACATCCATGCAGTACTCTGAATTGCAGAACTGCACACAGTAATCTAGCTAGGGCCGAATGAACTTTTTTTCTATTCTGTTACGGTATGAGGGCGTCGCTGACTCGGCAGTATTGATTGGTATCCCTAATTGCACAGCGGATAGTTGAAACTCAACCATATTGTAGTGAGTCTGGAGTCACATGGAGGCCCGAGCAGGTAAGAATGGCTGTTACATTCCTTAAATGACGTCAGATGTTTTTTTTCAACAATTGAACATGGATATATAGGAGTTGTTAGATCGTAATTCCAGATATTTATTGAATCCCAATTCTACCACCTAGCATGGTCAGAGTCAAACCCAGGTGTCTGGTGTCTGAATGAACAGTTCAATGTTCAGTGGTAATAGCGCTCGGCCATTGCAGAAAAGCAGTGAAACTGATCTTATCCAATAAAGTCGCTTTTCCCCGATACTGTCCCGTGGCATTTTCCTGAGCTTGACCACCCCCCCCCCCCCCCCCCCGAATTATGTCGGGTCCATATCAGTAAAAGCTGCTCCATGAGTATTGATCTCACAACAGTGGTAAACAAATTGATCAAATGGTCTGCAGGTCCCGATGGTGGGGTTGGGGCACGTTCACCCAGCAACAGTGACCCCAGCCACACAGACTGATCGGTATCAATGGGAGAGTCTGTATTGGATTCTGCAATGCCTTAGTGAAATAGGAAATGACTCCGCAAACACATGATGAAAGAGCGGCTCTCTGAAAGCTAGTGCTTCAATTAAACCTGTAAGACCATAACCTGGTGTTGGGTCATTTATATCTTCGTACTCCATAGTCCAACAACGCCATCTCCAAATTAATGAAATGGGGGTTATGGGATGGAAAGTTCGGTTAGTGATCGTAGGAGGGAAGAAATCTCTGAGAACGGGTGGATTTGAATTCTGACATATGAAACACAGAGATGTGAGCGAGCAGAGCTTGAAGGAAAAAAAAAAATCACCTTGGAGAAAATCAAAACTTTAAAACAACTGATTCCTTTGTGTTTCACAAAAGACTGGTCATATAGAGCAATCACTGCCGTGACTCGGATTCGAACCGAATTTGCTGCGGCCACAACGCAGAGTTCTAAACACTATACGATCACAGCAGCCCACTAACACGCACTAAGTACTCGCAATAAGTACAGTATCATAAGGAATGTTAGGCAGAGCAGCAAATGCACAATATCAGTGCTTAGCGAACAGTAGCTGATATGTGGGAACTAAGAATGGTCTGACCATTTAACATCGGTTCCCCCAGTGTCTGTGTTGATTCCATCATTGATGTGTTGAGGGCTGAGATAAATACATTTCTCCAAAACATCAAAGACTCCACGGACAGTGCAGCTTTTATAACCTGCACATCCACCAATATCATTTATTATATCCGTTGCTCCCGGTGCAGTCTCCTGTACATTGGGGAGACTGGGCGCCTCCAAGCAGAGCGCTTTAGGGAACATCTCCGGAAAACCCGAACCAAACAACCACACAGCCCTGTGGCCCAACATTTCAACTCTCCCTCCCACTCTGCCGAGGACATGGAGGTCCTGGGCCTCCTTCACTGCAGTTCCCTCACCACCAGACACCTGGAGGAAGAACGCCTCATCTTCCACCACGGAACACTTCAACACCAGGGCATCAATCTGGACTTCAACAGTTTCCTCATTTCCCCTTCCCCCACCTCACCCCATTTCTAAACTTCCAGCTCAGCACTGTCCCCATGACTTGTCCTGACTTGTCCTACCTGCCTATCTTCTATTCCACCTAACCATTCCACCCTCCCCACCCCGACCAATCACCTTCATCCCCTCCCCCATTTTACTATTGTACGCTATGCTACTTTCTCCCCACCCCCACCCTCCTCTCACTTATCTCTCCACCCTTCAGACTCTCTGCCTGTATTCTTGACGAAGAGCTTTTGCCCGAAACGTCGATTTTACTGCTCCTCGGATACTGCCTGAACTGCTGTGCTCTCCCAGCACCACTCATCCAGAATCTGGTTTCCAGCATCTGCAGTCATTGTTTTTCCCAAGCTTTTGTTGAAATATATAGTTCAATAGCAATGCAGTTTAACATCGGTTACTTCTCGAGTTTCCCCACACAAGGCAGTAACCACTGCTGCCACATGGTCCCTGTTCCTCGCCCCAGAATCAGAGGAACTGAGTGGCGCAGTCGCGAATAACCAACTTGAAATCAAGATGGGAATGAAGTTGCAGAGAGACTCGATGGCTCAAGTGACTCAACCGGAGAATGCACGGTGTTTCTATGGTGGTTTAGAGTCGCAAGCAATTCCGAGGTTGGGAGTGCTTCCGGTCAAAGGCGGGGCAGAAGGGAAAATTTGTTCCCGTTTATAATAACAGCAATCTACGGTGCATCTTGCTGAGACAGCTGAGTGCCACAACTGGAGCGTGGGCAGCTGGTTTGAAGTTTAATTTTGCTTCACTATCACCCAGTTCCCTGGAATGAATTGCTTTCACCATTTTTATTTCCAATTGTTTAATATCTCCCAGCAGTCTGCGGCTTTCTTCCTCATGGTTAATTGCATGACGAACTGTTGTGTGATCTGCACACTGCTACATCACGGCAACTACAAGTAAATATAAATCATTGATCTATATGAGAAAACAGTGGAACTCACTGCAGGCATGCTGCTTAGGTTTGCAGGCGATACCAGTATTGTAGACAGTGAGGAAGATTATCAAAGTTTCGAAAGGATCTTAATCCAATGAGTCGTTGTACTGAAAAATGCAACATGGAGTTCAATCTGGATAAATGAAAGGTATTACATTTTGGTACAACAATACGTGTGGCTTTGCGTATGTTGGAGAACAGGGAAGCTCGGTGTGCAGGTACATAATTCCTTGTAATTTGCATTACCAACAGACAAGATGATTCAAAGGCATTTCACATACTTCCCTTCATTGCTCATTCCTTTGTGTATAGTAGTTGGGACGTTATGTTGAAGTTTTGCAGGACATTGATGAGGCCTCCTCTCGAATATTATGTCCAGTTCTGGTCGCCCAGTTGTGGGAATGATATTATTCAGCTGGAATAGGTTCACAAAACGTTTGTTGCCTGTGGAAGGTTTGAGTTATAATGAAAGGCTGGATAGGCTGAGACTATTTTCAGATACGAGTTTGGGGTACTGGATATTGGGGTACTTGAGGAGCAGGAGAATCGACGTTTCGGGGAAACAACACTTGCGTGAAAAAAAAACATTGATTCTCCTGCTCCCCGGATGCTGCCTTACCTGATGTGCTTTCCCAGCACAACACTCTCGACTCTGATCTCTCATCTGCAGTTCTCACTGTCTCCTAGTTGAGACTGTTTTCACTCGTGGTTAGGGGTTTGTACGGTGACCTGACAGAAGTTTATGAATTATTGAGAGGCAAGTTAGAGTTAACGATAGCGGCCTTTTCCCAGGAGGGGGATTGCAAGACGAGAGGGCATATGTTTAAGATGAAAAGAGAGAGTTTTTTTAAAAAAGACATGTTTAGATACCGTATTTTACGTGTGTAATTAACTTGCTGAGGAAGTGATGGATGAGGGTATGTTTGCAACATTTAATGGACAATTGATTCCAAACATGAATGGGAAAGTGGGATTGTTAAAATAAATTTATTCATGCCTAGTACATCAGTTATTTCCCAGAGGGCATTTAAGAGTCAACCACGATATTATCCATCTGGAGTCTCCTGTGGGACAGAGCAGATGAATAGGGCAGTTTGCTTCCCGAACTGGCATGAGTGAATCAGATGGGATTTTCCACACAACTGATTCAGGTCATCAAGAAACTCTTCAATTCCAGGTGCTTGTTGAATTCAAACTCCACCATCTGTTATGCCAGGACCTGAACTCTTTGTCCCCAAAATATTACCTGGGTTTTGGATTAACAACACATTAATAAAACAACAAGGGCATTATCACCACTCAGCGGGTACAGGAGGAGGCAGACGGGAATGGGTGAGTTGGGCAGTATGTTCAGCATGGATCGGTTGGACTGACAGTCCTGTTTTCATGTTGTCTGACTCTGACTAAAGCTATGGAGCAGGAAGCTGGTTGGGATTAAAGGCGCATTGACAGCATAATCGATCTCCTGATGGGATATGTAATCCTGCTGGAGTCTCCGGAGGTTATTTTGCTCAGTGATCCCTTCCCACACACGGGACTGGTGAACGGTCTCGCTCCAGTGTTACTTATTAAATGAGATTCCATCGCTGTGGTTAATTGAATCTTTTCCAGAAGTTCCTATATTGCCGTACTTTCTCTGTGGTATCTGTGTCCTTTTTTCTACACAGGGTGAACGATCCTTTCAAATTGTGTCCACACAGATACAAATCCTGTTTTCCATGTTGAGAATTTGTTTTCATTCTTCCTCATTCACCCACGGGGTGTGAGTATGACTGGTCAGGACAACATTTATTCTTCGCCCCTCGTTCGTTTCTGTCTGGCTGCACCACAAACCCGGGTGTGATCCCAGCCTCGGGTGTCTGTCTGTGGGCAGTCCACACATTCTCTGTGTGTATGCGTTTTTAAGGGCTCAACACGCTCCACTTGTGACACTCAGCTGTCTTAGAAAGATGCACCGGAAATCGCTATGACAGTATAAACGGGGACAACCATTCCCTTGAGCAGGAGCACACTCAACCGAGGAATTTCTTGCGCCTCTATACCATCGCAGAAGGACGCACGCTCACCAATTGCATCACTGGAGACAGAGAGTAACTCCACGCACTCATTCTCATCCCCATTTCCGGTTGGATCTGGGCGGCTGTGCCGATGTTATGCTAAACTCCTATTGAAGCATACATTTCAACAATATCCTGTACTGTCCCCCAAGTCTTTGATGCTTGTCGAAATCTATTAATCTCAGTTTTCAACATTCTCTTACAAGGGATCTCCACAGCTCTGAGGAAACCGAACTGAAAGATTCAGCTCATTCACAGTTCCCACATATATATCACTGTTCGCTGAGTACTGATATTGGGCATTTGCTGTTCTTCCGAACATTTCCTCTGCTAGTATACTTATTGCTGCTTGCAAGCATCCTGTTCTGTGGTTACTGTGATCGTGGTTGTCGGTATTTTGCATTGTGACCACAGCAACCTCGATTTGAAACCAAATCACGGCACTTAGTATTCTCTCCGTTGTCCTTTTTGTGACACATGCTCAGAAATTAATTGTTTTACCTTCAAATTCCGCTCTCTCACATCTCTGCGTTTCATATATCAGGATTCAAACACACCCGTTGTCAGAGATTCCGGTCCTTCCCACGATCATTAAACCTCCTTTCCGTCCCTCCTCCCATTTCTCTGAGGCAATGCCCAATCTATCACTCTCTTTCACATTCATACTGTTCTGTCTGTGCTGCTGCTGCGGTCACTGTTATTGGGTGACCGTGCCCCAATCCCACCATCGGGGCCTTCAAACAAATCGATCCATTTGGATACCGCGGTTGTGAAATCAATCCCCATGTCGCAGCTTTTATTGACATAGGCCAGAGACAATTGGAGCGTCAGGCTCATGGAAAATACCCAGGGCAGTTTTGGTGAAAAGACATTTTGTTGGAAAAGATCAGCTTTTATGGCTTTCCGCGTTGGTCTTGTGATAATTTCATAGGACCGATAATCCAGAGACCGAGGTAATTGTCTGGGTACCGGGGCTTGTATCCCACTATGCCATGATCGTCAAATTTGGATTCAAAACATATCTGCAAGGAAGAATCTAATGACTACTATAGATCCATTGACAATTATTGAAAAAAAATCTATTTCACTGATGTCATTTCGGGATGGAATTTGCTATCCTTACTTGGTCTGGGCTGCATGTGACTTCAGACTCACAGCAATATGGTTGAGTATCAACTGCCCTCTGGGCAATGTGGAATGCGTAATAAAAACTGCTCAGCCAGAATCGCCCTCATACTAATCCAGAAATTTTAAAACAAATACTCATTAGGATCAAGCAAGAGCGTTGTGTGCAGCTTTGCAAGTCACATTATAGTCGGGATGTGATCACACTGAGAAAGTTGCAGGAGTTATTTACCGGGATATTGTTTGGGCTGAAGAGTTTCAGTTGTGAAGAAAGACAGGACAGAGTGGAATGTTTGTCTCAGTGCAAAGGAGATGGAAACAAGACATGATTGAGTTAGGGCATGGACAGGGTTGACTGAACGAGTTTCCCGTTGATGGAGGGATCGATCAGCAGGGGCCAGAGACTTAAGGAGAAAGACAGAAAGGTTTTTGAAGATGTGAGAAAAAGCTTTATCAGCCAGCGGGTGGTTGGAATTTGGAATACACTGTCTGCATTTTCCAGAGTGGCAGAAACATTTACAACCTGAATAAATATTCAGATGTGAGCTTGTGATGCCAAGACATATAAGGCTGTGGGGTAAGCATTCTGAAATGGGATTCAGTTCATTAGGCAGTTGTTTTTGACAAGTGTGGCCACATTTGGTTGAAGGGCCTCCTTTGAGACTCTTGGTCTCGGTAGTATAGTGGTTCTTGTCCCCGTCAATCCCAGGGCTCCATTCTCCACTGGGGACAGTGTAAATGTTTTAAAAGTGTCACTCCATTCCCAAGTGCGAGTATTGATACCTGTCCTTCCATTCTCGATGGGGCATGTCACAGGAAGGACAGTGCTGCCTGAATAAAGGTGGGGAAGGGCTGCAGCTCTCAGGGAGGCAGAGTGTCAGTGAACGGCCAAACACGTGACTTCTGCAAACTTCACCTTGTGACTGTGTTGGAATGAATAGCATTTGACAGACTTGTTCCGGATTGAAGGATTTACTAGAAACAGGAAGCTGAGGAAGAAACAACATAAACGCATTCAAGTATGAGTGCAGAAACATTTCCCACAGCAGGAATGAAATTGTAAAGGACAGAGTAGCGTTTCGATACATTGAATTTGGGTTCATTTGTTTTGATCAGTTTTACCAGGGTATAAAACCATGAAAAAATGATACAGCACTTGCTCAGTATGATGGAACATTGTTTCAGTAATTCGCACTGCTGTTCAGAGGGAGGGTTAGGTTGATTTGCAAAGTTAAATTTCCCTTTCGTGTCCAGGGAGTGAATTTCGTAAGTTAGGTGAATTAGCCATGGGTAACACGGGGATAAGGTCAGAAGTCACAGGACGTTAGGTTATACTCCAACAGGTTTATTTGAAATCAAAAGGGGGAGGGATTCCCCTTCTTCAGGTGAAGTATAAGGAAATGGGAAGGGGAACTAGGTCTGGGTGAGATGCTCTTCAGAGAGTCAACACCGGCTCGATTGACTGAAATGCTCTTTCTGCACTGTAGGATTCTGTGATTCTATGAATAGATAATGACGGTGTTTACTGGGGCGTAAAGCCATTTGATAAGATGCTGATGGGGGTGTACTGAGGATGAGATTTTATTCACTTGTGTTCTTGGAAAATTGAGAACCGTTATCCCTGAACCAAGGAAGACTTAATGGGGTTTTTCAGGTTATGAAATGTTTGGACAGAGTAAATAGGTGGAAAATTCCCACTTTTAAGTACTAAACATCTAGATGTCACGCATTCAATACCTTTGATAAAACCTTTGAAAGACAAAGAAATGATGAGAACAGAATCGCTGTCACTCCGAGAATCTGTTTTTCAAAATATTTGGAAAGGCACATTTGATGACATACAAGGAATAAATTTCACAAGGAGAGAGACAGCGTGTAGCTAGGTAAAGATGCAGAGGTGGGGTGTAGTCGGTCGGAAGTTGCGGGGAAACAATTTCTAAGTTGATTGACATTAAATGTAAAGAAATTTCTTTAATGTGTGCAGCTGAATAAGATTCGGTTCCAAAACTCTGCGTTTTTAAAGATTTGGCATAATGTTCACCTAAAGCATTGTAAATGGAACTGAGTGGATTTTTATTTATTGTGACCGGAAGATATTACATAATGAATAGGAAGTGACCAGTTGCTTGGAGATCGACTTCCTGCTTTCATCACATGCTTTAAGGATGTGAGAACAAACACCATGATGTTTGGTCCATTTAATACTCAGTGAAATCTGCCAAAGCAACGAGCAATAAAACTGGTGGTTTTTTTTTGCACTTTAACCCTCTGTTTTTCTAAGCAGTATTTTCCTTAAGCTGAAATTAAGTCAGAGCAAATTTGAATACAACATTAATCGTTCAAATGAGATAGATCTAATTCACTTCTGATTATTACAATAAACATTGTGAGGTTGCAGCAAAATTAAAATGAAACGAACAAATCAGCTTTTCTTGCGATTTAATCCAATTCAGGTTCAGCCACATGAGAAAGGCCATTGAGCGAAAACATCGCCTTTATTTCACTCACCATGGCTGCTTCTTCAGGTGAGAGAGAAAGAAACTGAAAAAATTATGTGCCAAATGTAGGTGTAAATATGACGGAAAATTCTTCTCCTGTTTCATTCTGACTCAGTTCTGACTCAGAATGTATTACTGACAGCTATTCATTCTGACCAGCATGGCTATTTATTGGAATTTGCTATTATTATAATTCTAGTGAAAGCAGAAACACAATGGTGTGGAATCGATTCCCCTCTGGAACTTTCTCATCAATGACTTTCACTACATGTAACCTGATGAGGTCACATGTCACCCCTGTACAAAATGTGCAGAGGAGACCGAGAGATTATGGTGGGGGGATATTCCACCGCTGTGCTCCACATTCACGGGTTCGAGTCACACTCTGATTGCTACCTTTACGCGCCGCTCTCACAGTTTTTCTTTGCACATCACACCTCTGGTATACACTGGATCGAGAAACTTGTTCTTGCCCTTCACTGCACGAGAGATTCAGGAATAATCGACACGACATTAAAGTCTAAATGAAGAGTGAGAGCAGTCATTCTATTCAATTGTAGATGAAATTGGTGTAATGAGAAGGAACGCATTTTTCTTTCCGCCCTACACTCCATCTTGTCTTTCTATAAATCTGCATCGAAACAAAGAGAAAAAAAAAAACAAGAGATCGGGCGCACACGTTTATCCAGTGGGGTTGTTCATGAGTATTTTAACCTAACACTTCACACAAAGATTTGATCAGTATTTCAAACAGTCACTCGGAATTGGAACCGCAGAAAATTTCTCCAATGAAACGAACCTTTCATTCTTCACCAATTTCTGCTGTGTGTGAATCAAGCAACGATCCATCATCCAACGTGATCACTGACTGAGAGCGTGCCAACTGTATAAGATTTAGCAACTTCCTTCAGCAATCACAGCTTCTGTACACAGCCACCTGTGCTGGGCCCAGTGTCATTTGTTGCCCCCAGGTCACAGCACATTTCTTTTTCCTGTGTTTATGAGCTTTGTTCATAATCTGTCTGATCTGTTTAATAAACCTTTCCTGTCACTTCATCCCATCCCCTCACAATTTTGAACTTATGAATAAAATAAGGCGTTAGATGAAATGTTAAACCAAGTGGAAGTATGCTATTCAGCCCAAGGAGTCTGCTCAACCATTCAACGAACTCATGATTGATCTGATTTGGAGATGCCGGTGTTGAACGAAATAAAAAATCACCCAACACGAGGTGAGAGTCCAGCAGGTTTACGTGGAAGCTCGAGCTTTCTGAGCGATGCTCCTTCATCAGGTGATAGTCACCTGACTATCACCTGATGAAGGAGCGTCGCTCCGAAAGCTAATGTGCTTCCAATTAAACCTGTTGGACTATAACCTAGTGTTGTGTGATTTTTAACATAGTTGGTCTGATAATCTTGAATTCCTTTTTGCTCACTTAGCTCGAAAAAGTTTCATCATCTTTCTGATTAACTATCTGGCACAGTTTGAAAATACCCAACCACACAGTCTCAACAGCGGTTACTGGAAAATGCCACAGTTTCTTAGACCTCTGAGCAAAGAACTTACTCCTCATTTCTGAATTAAATGGGCAATGTCTAATTCTGAGATTATGTCCTCTGGTGCTCTCTTCAGAGCATAGGGCAAGCCAAATGCTCGTATCTACCCTGTCAAGATCCTACGACTATTGAACATTTATAATTGTTACTATGTAATTATAAAGTTCCCCTCCTCCTCCTTTGTTTGAAGGAGAATAATCCCAGCCTAACCAATCATTCCACGAAGTTCTACTGTATTCAGAGTTCGCAAATTGTTAGTAAGTCTGCGCTGTCCCTTACAGCATCCTTACATATTATTAAGACAGGTGGAGAAATTTCGGCAAGGAAACAGGTTGAAATTTCAGGCGCAGACGGGAATTGAAACTTGAAATCAGAAAGCGATTAGAATCGGATTGACCCCTAGAAGGACCAAATGCAGCAAAGATATCTCTGACAAATGAGAATCTAATCATGTTCGATTGACATTCAATGGCTTCAATGTTACTGCATTCCTCCGTGTAGTCGTCCTAGGAGCTAGTATTTAGGAAAAATGGAAGCTGACCGCCCGTATAAAGAAGTTGACGACAAAAACCTGTCCGTGGGTCAACTTTGTTTGATTATTAACTCAACTCTTGTCTCCGTGAAGCCTACATCGTCCGCAACGCACAAATTAGATGTTTAACAGAACTCTCTCCATTTGCCGAGGAGGGTGCAGCTTCAACACCATTGAAGGAACTGGACACCCTACACGACAATGCAGTCACTTAACTGTATATTGTTCAACACCTGACTATTTATTCCCTTAACTGTTAAGGCACAATTGAAGCAGAATGCACCACATAGAAAATTCGCTGGAGTTAGTTATCGAGGCTTTGTTGACAGAACCTTCAAAGCTCAAAAACTGTACCGACCATAAGGACAAGTTTGAAGATGCACTGAACCTTCACCATTTGCAAATTAGCGTCCAAGGCTCATACCAGCATGATTTGGAGAGGAATCAGGGTGGCATGGTGGCACAGTGGTTAGCACTGCTGCCTCACAGCGCCAGAGACCCGGGTTCAGTTCCCGACTCAGGCGACTGACTGTGTGGAGTTTGCATGTTCTCCCCGTGTCTGCGTGGGTTCATTCCGGGTGCTCCGGTTTCCTCCCACAGTCCAAAGATGTGCAGGTCAGGTGAATTGGTCATGCTAAATTGCCCGTAGTGTTAGGTAAAGGGGTGAATGTAGGGGAATGGGTGGGGTGCGCTTTGGCGGGTCGGTGTGGACTTGTTGGCCCGAAGGGCCTGTTTCCACAGTGTAAATAATCTAATCTAATTCCAAGTATACATTAAACTGAAGAGCTTGGGTAAACTTGACGAGAAGAGAGAGTTCAGGTCCTTTGTACCCTGAAGGTGACTGCACAGGTGGATAGAGTGGTCAAGAAGGCATATGGCATGCTTGCCTTCACCGGATCGGGCATTGAGTATAAGAGCAGGCAAGTCCTGCTTAAATTGTACAAGAGTTTGTTTCGGCCGCGTTTAGAATACTCTGTGCAGTTCTGGTCGCCAAACTACCAAAATTACGTGGACGTTTAGGAGAGAATGCGGAGAAGGTTTATGCAGATGTTGCCTGGTATGGAAGATGCAAGCTCTGAAGAGAGGTTGAGTAGATTACTTCTGCTTTCATTAGGAAAAAAACGAGAATCAGGGGACCTGATTGAGAACTACAATATCATGACGGGTACAGACAGGGTGGATAGAGATAAGCTTTTTCCCAAGATGAGGGATTCAATAATGCGAGGTCATGCGTTCAATGAGAGAGGTGAAACTTTTAAGGGAGATAGACATGGAAAGTATTTTACACAGAGGGTGGTAGGTGCTGGAATGCGTTGCCAGCAGAGGTAGTAGAGGCAGACATGGTAGATTCATTTCAGGTGCGCCTGGACATATGCATGAGTAAGTGAGAAGCAGAGGGATACGGATGCTTAGAAATTGGGCGACATGTTTAGTTATTTGATTTGGACCGGCTCAGGTACGGCAAGGAAGAATCTAATGACTATTATATATCCATTGACAATTGTTGAAAACAAATGTTCCAATGATGTCATTTCGGGATGGAATTTGCTATCCTTACTTGGTCTGGCCTGCATGTGGATGAGATTGATCGATTTCGACAAAACATCAAAGACTCGGTGGACAGTATAGGATATTGTTGAAATGTATGCTTCAATAGCATTTTAGCTTAACATTGGCACAGGCGCCCATATCCAACCAGAAATGGGGATGGGAATGTGTGGGCGGAGTTACTCTCTGGCTCCAGTGATGCAATAGGTGAGCGTCCTGTCCTTCTGTGATGGGAAAATGGCGCAAGAAATTCCTCGGTTGAGTGTGCTCCCGCTCAAGGGAACGGTTGTCCCCGTTGATACTATCATAGCGATTTCTGGCGCATCTTTTTAAGACAGCTGAGTGGCACAAGTGGAGCGTGTTGAGCCCTGAACATTGCAGTGATGCGTTTAAAACTGATTTTTCTGTCTGGATCTGTGTTTCTGACACTGGCGGTGGCAGCAACATTTGCTCGCATCAGCTCAGTATCAGTTTCTTCCACACAGTCAAGACTTCAACCAGGAGAAGGTGGTGTTGGGGTGATATTTTAAACTAGTCATCCTTGGGGGTTGGGACACGGAAACGGTGATGTTTACGTTCGACGAATAAAACATGAACTACAAGCCTGACCTCAGGAACAGAGATCATGACTTTAATTTCCTGCAATGCCATTCATTCACGTCCCTTATGCAGGGGATTCAACCATCTTCACCCAGTCCTGCCTACGAGAGACCCCAGTACCAAAAAAACATGAGCTGACCCTTAATTCAAGAATCTCCACCGCGTGGGGAAGCAGTCATATCAGCCATTCCATTCCACACGGTACATCCGAAGCGCATCCCACAAGACCCCACGGTATTCCCTGTCCCATAAGCCTGCATTTCCCATTGTTGATCCCTGTAACTGGCAAATCTTTGGTCAGAGGGAGAAATAAAAACGCAAACACGCAGAGAATGTGCAGACTGCCCACAGACAGACACCCGAGGCTGGGATCACACCTGGGTCTGTGGTGTAGCCAGACAGCAATGAACGAGGGGCGAAGAATAAATGTTGTCCTGACCAGTGATACTCACACCCTGTGGGTGAATGAGGAAGAATGAAAACACATGAACAATATGGAAAACGGGATTTGTATCTGTGTGGACACAATTTGGAAGGATCGTTCACCCTGGGTTGTAAAAAGGACACTAATACCAGAGAGAAAGCAGGGCAATGTGGGAACTGCTCGAAGCGATTCAATTAACCACAGAAATGGAATCTAATTTAATCAGTAACACTGGGGAGAGGCCGTTCACAAGTGCCGTGCGTGGGAAGGGACCACTGAGCAAAACAACCTCCGGAGACTCTATCAGGATTACATATCCCATCAGGTGTTCGATTATGATGTCAGTGCGGCTGTTAATCCCAACCAGCTGCCTGCTCCATAGCGTCAGTCAGAGTCATACAACATGAAAACAGGCCTGTCAGTCCAACCAATCCATGCTGAACATACTGCCAAACTAACCCATTCCCGTCTGCCTCCTCCTGTACCCGCTGAGTGGTTATAATGCCCTTGTAGTTTTATTACTGTGTTGTTAATCCAAAACCCAGGTAATATTTTGGGGAGAAAGAGTTCAGGTCCTGGCATAACAGATGGTGGAGTTTGAATTCAATAAGCACCTGGAATTGAAGAGTCTCGTGATGACCTGAATCAGTTGTGTGGAAAATCCCATCTGATTCACTCATGCCAGTTCGGGAAGCAAACTGCCATATTCATCTGCTCTGTCCCACAGGAGACTCCAGATGGATAATACCGTGGTTGACTCTGAATATATCCTCTGGGATATAACTGACGTACTCGGCATGAATAAATTTATTTTAAAAATTCGACTTTCCCATTCATGTTTGGAATTAATTGTCCATTAAATGTTGCAAACATACCCTCGTCCAACACTTCCTCGGCAAGTTAATTATACACATAAAACACATTCCCTATTAAAATGCCGCACATGTCTTTTCATCTTAAACATATGCCCTCTCGTCTTGAAATTCCCCTCCTGGGAAAAGGCCGCTATCGTTTACTCTAAAATTGTCTCTCAATAATTCATAAACTTCTGTCAGGTCGCCGTTCAAACCACGAACCTAGAGTGAAAACAGTCTCAACTAGGACAAAGTGAGAACTGCAGATGAGAGATCAGAGTCGAGTGTTGTGCTGGGAAAGCACAGCAGATCAGGCAGCATTTGAGGAGCAGGAGAATCGACGTTTCGGGAAAGAGCCTGATGAACAACACTTGCGTGAAAAAAAAAATTCTCCTGCTCCTCGGATGCTGCCTTACCTGCTGTGGTTTTCCAGCACCCCAATCTCGAATCTGAAAATAGTCTCAACCTATCCAGCCTTTCATTATAACTCAAAACTTCCAATGGCAACAAGCGTACATACCTTTTGTGAACCTATTCCAGCTGAATAATATCATTCCCACAACTGGGCGACCAGAACTGGACATAATATTCCAGAAGAGGCCGCTTCAATGTCCTGCAAAACTTCAACATAACGTCCCAACTGCTGTACACAAAGGACTGAGCAATGAAGGGAAGTATCTTAAATACCTTTGAACCATCTTGTCTGTTAGTCATGCAAATTATAAGGAATTATGTACCTGCGCACCGAGCTTCCCTGTTCTCCAACATACGCAAAGCCATACTCTTTTTGTTGTACCAAAATGCAATACCTTCCATTTATCCAGATTGAACTCCATGTTACATTTTTCAGTACAACGACTCATTGGATTAAGATCCTTTTGAAACTTAGATAATCTTCATCACTGTCTCCAATTCTGGTATCGCCTGCAAACCTCCGAAGCATGCCTGCAGTGAGTTCCACTGTTTTCTCATATAGATCAATGATTCATATTTACTTGTAACGGCCGTGATTTAGAAGTGTGCAGATCACACAACAGTTAGTCATGCAATTAACCATGAGGAAGAAAGCCGCAGACTGCAGGGAGATATTAAACAATTGGAAATAAAAATGGTGAAAGCAATTCATTCCAGGGAAGTGGGTGATAGTGAAGCAAAATTAAACTTCAAACCAGCTGCCCACGATCCGGTTGTGGCACTCAGCTGTCTCAGCAAGATGCACTGTAGATTGCTGTTATTATAAACGGGAACAAATTTTCCCTTCTGCCCCGCCTTTGACGAGAAGCACTCCCAACCTCGGAATTGCTTGCGCCTCTAAACCATCATAGAAACACCGTGCATTCTCCGGTTGAGTCACTTGAGCCATCGAGTATCTCTGCAACCTCATTCCCATCTTGATTTCAAGTTGGTTATTCACGACTGCGCCACTCAGTTCCTCTGATTCTGGGGCTGGGAACCTGGACTATGTGGCAGCAGTGGTTAGTGACTTGTGTGGCGAAACGCGAGAAGTAACCGATGTTAAACTGCATTGCTACTGAAGTATACATTTCAACAAAAGGTTGGTAAAAACAATGACTGTAGATGCTGGAAACCAGATTCTGGATTCGTGGAGCTGGAAGAGCACAACCGTTCAGGCAGCATCCGATGAGCAGGAAAATCGACGTTTTGGGCATAAGCTCGTCATGAAGAATACAGGCAGAGAGTCTGAAGGGTGGAGAGATAAGTGAGAGGAGGGTGGGGGTGGGGAGAAAATAGCACAGAGTACAATAGGTGAGTGGGGGAGGGGATGAAGGTGATAGGTCGGGGGTGAGGGTGGAATTGATAGGTGGAAAA
This sequence comes from Chiloscyllium punctatum, assembly GCF_047496795.1. Lineage (NCBI taxonomy): Eukaryota > Metazoa > Chordata > Chondrichthyes > Orectolobiformes > Hemiscylliidae > Chiloscyllium > Chiloscyllium punctatum. The sequence continues at coordinate 64,269,390 of NC_092768.1, read as the reverse complement.
GAAGATAGGCAGGTAGGACAAGTCATGGGGACAGTGCTGAGCTGGAAGTTTGGAAATGGGGTGAGGTGGGGAAGGGGAAATGAGGAAACTGTTGAAGTCCACATTGATGCCCTGGGGTTGAAGTGTTCTGAGGCGGAAGATGAGGCGTTCTTCCTCCAGGTGTCTGATGGTGAGTGAGCGGCGGTTAAGGAGGCCCAAGACCTCCATGTCTTCGGCAGAGTGGGAGGGAGATTTGAAATGTTGGGGCACAGGGCTGTGTGGTTGATTGGTGCGCGTGTCCCAGAGATGTTCCCTAAAGCGCTCTACTAGGAGGCGCCCAGTCTCCCCAATGTACAGGAGATCGCATCGGGAAAAACGGATACAATCAATGATATTGATGGATGTGCAGATAACAAAAGCTGCACTGTCCCCGGAGTCTTTGATGTTTTGGAGAAATGTATTTATCTCAGCCCTAAACACATTAATGATGGAATCAACACAGCCACTGGGGGAACCGATGTTAAACGTTCAGACCATTCTGAGTTCCCAAATATCTGCTCCTGTTCGCTAAGCACTGATATTGTGCAGTTGGTGCTCTGCCTAACATTCCTGTTGATCCTGTACTTATTACCAGAGTTTGCTGTGTTTGTCTGTGGGTTGCCGTGATAGTATAGCAGTTGGTACTCTGTGCTGTGGCCGCAGCAACCTCGGTTCGAATCCCAGTCACGTTAGCAGTTGTTCAATGTGTCCCAGTCTTTTGTGAAACACAAAGGAATCAGTTGTTTCACAGTTTTGATTTTCTCCAAGTTGATGTTTTTTTCCTTCAAGCTCTGCTCTCTCACATCTCTGTGTTTCATATGTCAGAATTCAAATCCACCCGTTCTCAGAGATTTCTTCCCTCCTACGATCACTAACCGAACTTTCCATCCCATACCCCCATTTCATTAATTTGGAGATGCCGGTGTTGGACTATGGAGTACAAAGTTAAAAATGACCCAACACCAGGTTATGGTCTGACAGGTTTTATTGAAGCACTAGCTTTCGGAGCGCTGCTCTTTCATCATGTGTTTGCGGAGTCCTTTCCTATTTCACTAAGGCATTGCAGAGTCTAATACAGATTCTCACATTGATACCGATCAGTCTGTGTGGCTGGGGTCACTGTTGCTGGGTGAACGTGCCCCATTCCCAGTCTTTTGTGAAACACAAAGGAATCAGTTGTTTCAAAGTTTTGATTTTCTCCAAGGGAGGAACGTATGCAAGAACTGACATGTGTGGAAGTGCAGGAGAACAGCCAGGGAATTCCTAGAGGCATGGCACTCCTCCACAGACTCTATCAACAAACACATCGACCTGGACCCAGTATACCGGCCACTACAGAGGTCAGCTCGAACTGACAACCGGAAGCGGCAGACACAGGCCATTATAAATGCCGGAGGAAACAGCACAGAAGCGCTTCACAGAGGCTCCCAAGCACTGAGGATGTCGCCGAGACAGGGGACGAAACGTTTGCAAGACAAATTCCCAGCTCAGCGATCAGAACCACAACAACAACCACCCCGAGCTCCAAATCTTCTCCCAAACTTTGAGGGGGAACATATCCCTGGTGGTGGAATCCGTTTAGAGGTGGCGAAACTGTCAGTGGATGGTGTGATTTATGCAGAGGTTGGAGGGCTAGAAGATGAGGACCAGGGAGGTTCTGTCCTTGTTGTGGTTGGAGGTGTGGGGTTCATGGGCGGAGGTATGGGACATGGATGAGATGCGTTGGAGGGCATCTTCAACCACATCGGAGGGGAAATTCCGTCTTTAAAGAAGGAGGCTATCTGGTGTGTTCGGTGGTGGAGCTGGACCTTGGGGAGCAGATGCAATTGAGGTGGAGGAATTGGGATTACAGGATAACATTTGCTCAAGAGGTGTTATGGGAGGAGGTATAATCCAGATAGCTGTGGGGATCAGTGGTTTGTAAAAAGTGTCAGCAACACTGACCTCGAGGGATATATTTCCCGCCTCACCCCTATCCACTTTTCACAAAAACTGCTTCCTCCACGACTACCTAGTCAAGTCCAAGCCCTCTAATGACCTATCCTCCCCTCGTGGCACCTTCCTCTGCCACCACAGGAATTGCAAAACCTGTACCAACATCTTCCCTCTCACATCCTTCCAAGGCTCCAATGAGCCTTCCACATCCATCAAATGTGCACTTCCACACGTGTCATTTATTGCATCTGTTGCTCACGATGCGGTCTCCTCTACATTGGGGCCAACAGACACCTTCTCGCAGAGCGCTTCAGAGAACATTTCCAGGGCACCGGCAACATTCAACCCCAATGCCCCATGACCAAAAACATCAACTACTCCCCCCCCCCCCCCCACGACTCTCCCAAGGACATGCAGTTCCTGAGTCTCCTCCACTGACATTCCGTCATCACTGGACGCCAGATCTTCCACCTCAGGACCTTTCAACACCAGGGCATCAACTTGGTTTTCACCAGTTTCCTCATCTCCCCACGCCCACCTTATCCGAGTTCCAACTTTCTAACTTGGCACCATCCTACTGACCTGTCCGACCTGTCTGTCTTCCTTCGTACCTATCCGCTCCACCCTCTTTTCCAACCTATCACCTTTTACCCCATGTCCATCCACCTCTTGCACTCTCAGCTAAATTCTTCCCAGACCCATCCTCCCGTTTATCTCTCCACCCTCGAGGCTCCCAGCTTTATTCCTGATGAAGGGCTTTTTCCCGAAACGTTTTTTTTTTCTGCAACTCGGATGCTGCCTGACCTGCTGTGCTTCTTCAGCACCTCTCCATTGTTGATTCTGAATTCCAGCACCTGCAGTACGCACTTCCGTCCAACTGGTTACCCTGTTCATTGATCTTGAATAGGCCATTGAATAGGCCGTTGCTAAAGTTTCCCTGCTCTTATATTCCCACCTGCGGTCAAGAACACAAAGTATCTCCAACCCCTTGAGACTACTTGATCCCTTGTCCAATCACCTTCAAAGATTGTTGAATGTCTACTCCAATTTCTCTTTTATTACTTTAAACCACTCAGTATTCACACATTTATCATTGTTCCTCCCCAAATTCATTCTCACCCACTTCACTAGATTGAATTCCTTTCAGCACATTTTCTTGCCAATTGTTTACAATCTCCTGCAGTCTATAGCTTTCTTCCTCATGGTTAACGACATGACTAATTGTTACCTGATTTTCAAACTGCGAAATGATGGCCACGACAAATAAGTATAAATCATTGACCTATGTGAGAAAACAATGGAACTCATAGAAGCCATGGTTCATAAGCTTGTCGAGGACACCAGAATTGGAGACTGGAAAGAAGGTGATCAAAGTTTCCAGAAGGATCTGAATCCAATGCGTCTTTGGGCTGAAATATTTTACATGGAGTTCAATCTGGATAAACGGAAGGTATTGCGTTTTGCTACATCAAATAAGAGAAGGGTTTATAAAATTAGTGCTAGGGCGTTGCATAATGTTGTGGAAAACGGAGGCCAGGGATGCAGTTAAATATTTCTTTTTAGTTTGCTTCACATATAGACAGAATGGTTAATAAAAAATTGTCATTCTGCCTGCGTTGCACAGTCCTTTGAGCGTAGGAGTTCGTACGTCATGTTGAATGGAATAGGACATTGTGTGAGGCCTCTTCTGGAGTACTGTGTCCAGTTCTTATCGCCCAGTAATAGCAAGGAAATTATTCAGCTGGAGTAGGTTTAGAAGACGTGTATCAGCATATTGGTAGTGGGGAAGGTTTGAGTTACAATGAAAGGCTGGATAGGCTGAGAATATTTTCACACGAGAACTGGAGTTTGAAAGGCGACCTGATAGAAATTTATAAATTATTGAGAGTTCGAATAGAATTAACTTTAACTGTCTTTTCTCCAGGCAGTGACGCTTCAAGACGAGAGGGTAAATGTTTCAGATGAAAAGAGAGATATTTAAAATAAGACATGACAGGCTGTTTTTAACAGAGGATGGTTTATGTGTGCAATTCACTTCCTGAGGCAGTGATGAATGAAAGTACATTTACAATATTTACAGGATATTTGGATTGATAAATGCATTGGAAAGTTTCCGTGGGATTAGAAAAAAGCTATTCATTTATGCCTAGTCCATTATTTATTGCCCAGAGGGGATTTCAGGATCAACCACGATATTATGAATCTGGAGCCATATACCAGACCAGATAAGTATGGCAGTTTCCTTCCCTATCAGGCATTAGTGAATCAGATTTACAACAACTGATCCAACATCATCATTAGACTCTTCAACTCGAGGTATCTATTGAAATAAAATTCCAGCATCTGCCATGCCAGGATTTGAACCGGTGTCCATAGAAGGATATCTGGACATTCATATTAACAATGCAGTAATATTATTACAAGGGCATTATTAACCCTCAGCAATTACAAGAGCCGTCAGATGCGACTCGTTTAGTGTGGCATTATGTTCAGTATGAGCTGGTAGGAATGAAAGGCCTGTTTTCATGCTGCGTGAGTCTATGACTTTGACGCTATGAAACCGGCAGCTGGTTGGGATTAACAGCAGCGTTGACAGTTTAATTGAGCTCCTTCTGGGATATGTAATCTTGTTGGTTACTCTGGAGTTTTTATTGCTCATAGAGCCCTTCCCACACACTGGACTGTTGAACAGACTGTCCCCAGTTTGACTGAGTAAATGAGTTTCTACTGCAACAGGTAATTGAATCCCGCATTGCGCTGGTTTCTCTGTGATATCGGTGTCCTTGTATCTACCCAGGGTGAACGATTGGCTCAAATCATGCCCACGCAGACATAAGTCCCGTTGTCCATTTGTGAACGTGTTTTTATTCTTCCTGATATACCCACAGCGTGTGGATGTCGCTGGTCAGGACAGCATTTGTTGTTCATTCTGATTCGCTGCTGCCTCTCTGCACGAGAGACATGGATTCGATCCCAGTCTTGTGTGACTGTGTGCAGTTTGCACATTCTCTCTTTGATTGTGTGAGTTTCCTCCCACAGTCTGAAGGTAAGCAGGTAACTGGGATCAGCCATGGGAAATGAAGGGGAACGGAATCGGTATGGAGTGTGGGTCTGATAGGATGTGCTTCAGAGGGATGGTGTCGACTGGAATGGGCCGAATGTCCAGCCTACCTACAGCGTCGACATTCTCGGATTAAGGGTCAGCTATGTTGTTCTGCCCCTGGAATCACAAGTAGGCAGGATTGGGTAAAGCTGGTAGCATCCCCTGCATAAGGGTCATGCATGAATGGTGTTGCAGGAAATTAAAGGCATGTTCTCTGTTCCTGAGGTCAGTCTTTCATTTCAGGTTTTATTCGTCGAACTTTAACATTACCAGTTCCGTGTCTGAGTCCCCAAGGATGACTCATTTATTATATAACCACAACACCACCGTCTCCAGGTTGCAGTATTTCCTGGGAAGAAGAAACTGATCCTGAGCTGATGCAAGCATAAGCAGCTGCTACTGCCAGTGTCAAGAACACTGATCCAAATAGGAAAATGAAATTTCGAACATTGTCACCCCAAAGTTAAAGGTTCAACACGCTTTAGCTACGCCAGTTGGTTGCGTCAACAACATGTACTGCTTATGGCTATAATATTATAAATGGGGGCAAGTATTCCCTTCCACCTCGTTTTTGACCAGGAGCAGTCCCAACCTCGGAAATACACGCGCCACTCTCCCGTCATTCCATCCCAACTTCCAATTGGATCTTCATGCCTGCTTCAGTCGAGAACTGGAATGAAGTGTGATTGTGTGGGCAAAGTGATGAAGTAGGCGATGTTAAACTATAATGCTATTGAAGCATATCCTGGACTGTCCCATGAGTTTGGAGAGTTTCATAAATCCCATTCTCCAACACTCTCATTCATGGAATCTCGACAGACTCTGGGGACGTTAAGGTTAAAGACTCAGCCCATTCTGAGTTCCCACATGCCTGTAAGTCCTGATATTGCATATTCTTCCTGACATTTCCTCTGCTACCATACTGGCTGTAGTTTACGAGCGTGGTCTGTGGAGTGCTGTAGCCATTTAGTATTTTGTTTTCTGCGTTGTGGTTCCCGCGACTTCGTACCAAATCCACTTCATAGCGGTCAGTTCTCTCAAAGTTTTACTTTTGCTGAAATACGGTAAGAAATAACTCGTTTTTGCATGATAATGATCTCCGAGGTGATGATTTGTTTTCCATCGAATTTCGTTCTCTGATATTTCAGTGTTTCATGTATCAGCATTTCAACCCAAAAGTTCTGGAAGATGTCTCTTCCTCCCACTCGCCCTAACGGTCTTTCCTGTCCCTCGTCCCATTTGACTGAAGCATTGCACAATCTAACATACACTTTCACGTTGATACCGTCCAGTCTGTGCCATTGCACTCACTGTTACTGGGTGACCATGCCTCAATCTTTTCATTGGCACCTTCAAATCATTCGATCCGTTTGGATATCGTGGCTGCGAGATCAATTCTCTTTTAGCAGCTTTTACTGACATGGACCAGAGATTATTGCAGCGTGAGGCTCAATAAAAGGGCATAGCGAATAACTGGGGAAAAGACACTCTTTTGGAAAAGATCCCCCATGAGGGCTTTCTGCGATAGCCTACTGGTATTATCGCTGGATTGTTAACACAAAAGGCCAGGTCACGTTCTGGGGAGACGACGACGATAGAATATAAATGCAAGAAATACTTCCAATTAAAAATACGCTCAATCCGTTGTCCAAAAATCCCATCTGTTTCACTGAGGGCCTTGAGGGAAGGAATCTGCCGCCCTTAACTGCTCTGGACTCCATGTGACTCTAGAACGCTTGGCAATATATGCTGCAGAGACGCATGGCATGCTGGTGCAGAATGTAAAAAAAAGGTTCATTCGACTCTACCTGGACAATTGTTTTCAACTCGCATAAGTCCATGTGATCACACTGGGAAAGGTGCAGGAGAGATTCATTCGGATAGTGTCTGGGCTGAAGAGATTCAGTCAGGAAGAGAGACAGGTAAGACTGGAGTTGTTTGTCACGGTGCAGAGGCATTTGTGAGAAGGCATAGTTCAGATATACAAAATAATGAGGGGTGTGGATAAGGTAGACTGAAAGTAGCGTTTCCTATCGACGATCACAGGGTACCAGAAATTTAATGAGAAAGACAGAAAGGTTTAAGTAGATGTGTGAAAAGGCGTTATACGCCGGCGGGTGTTGAAATTTGCAAAACTGTTTCTGTAAGGGTCAGAGAGGCAGGGACCCTTTTAACCTGAAGTAATATTCAGATATGAATATGTTCTGCCAATAACTATAAGGCTATGGGCTAAACGATTCGAGTCGTTTAGCAGTTGATTTTGACAAATGGAGATACAACGGGCTGAAGGGTCTCCTTTGAAACTGTTGTCCTCGGTAGTATAGTTGTTAGTGTCGCCGCATGTTATGCGGGAGATAGGAGCTCAATTCCTCGCTGGGGCAGCGCAAATGATTTAAAACTGTCGCTACATTCCGAAGTGCGGGTTATTAATGTCTGTCCTTCCATTCTCCATGGGAAATGTCACAGGAAGGACAGTGCTGTCTGAATCAGCGTGGGGAAGGTCTGCAGCTCCCGGCCAGACAGTGTCAGTGAAAGTACAAACACGTGACTTCCGCAAGCTGCACCTTGTGTCTGTACTGGAGTCTAAACCATTTAATAAAAAGAAAAAGGAAGCTGAATAAGAAGCAGGGTAAACCAATTCAGATGTGAGCGCAGAAGAATTTTCCGCAGCACCTTGAGGAAAACTGACAAACGGCTCTGAGAAAGAGTTTGTCTTTCAGAACTGTTAGTTCATACAGATGTTTTTGTTCCACTCAAGCCCTTAAGAAATTGAATAACAATTTAACTGAAGACTTGAAATTTTAGAACACACCAGGCGATGAGTCACGTGCTGGAAACTGTGTTTACAAGCCAGATGTTTGATGACTGATGATGATGCAATAGACTGAAAGGCCTCTCGCCATGTTTTTAAAAACTCAATGACTGTCATCGTTCAACTCAACCGATAAAGTAAAAACAAAGATACCAAGAAAATTTGCAAGCATTGCATCTGTCTTCCTTGTTGCGAAAGTGTTGAAATTCAGCTCTCTCACTGCTATTTCCCACTGTTGATTTCCAGTCAGGGAAAAAATATTTTTTGTTCCTTATGAAAGTCGTAAATTGAACATGAATTCCTGACATTACAAAACAGCAAAGGTATCAGTGCTGTCAGAGTCAGTGAGGATTTCATATCGGAGATGAATTCAAATGGGAATAAACGTTGAAAGCAGTTGCCTTTGCCTGCTCAGACTCAGTATGACAAAAATGATCATGACTGAAACATTCAGGTTATTTCAAGGATTTAATAATTTGAATGCACAAAGGTGGATCTGTGACCAGAGTGCCTCGGATTGAAAGACTTGTTAATGCAGGTTTTGCACTGGGGTGTGCAAATTTGAAAATCACACAACACCAGGTTCTTTTCCAACAGGCTAAATTGGAAATACTAGCTTTCGGACCGCTGCTCGTTCATCAGGTTGTTGTGGAGTACACAGTTGTAAGACACAGAATTTATAGCACAAGTTTACAGTGTGATGTAACTGAAATTATACATTGAAAAATACCTTGATTATTTGCTAATTCTCCGATCTGTTAGAATGACCATGTGAGCTTCACTTCTTTCATATGTAAAATGCAAAACTTTTTTTATTTTTAAGTTTCATTCTCAGGTGAAGTTTAACAACTGGTGTCTGCCTCCCGTGTGCTGCTGTCTGTTCCATAATGTTTAGACTGATTCTAATTTTTAAAAATGAGTTACCAGAGACTTACATGGATTCATGCAGTTTTGAGCAAAGTACAATGTAACTCTGCAAGTACAAATTCACCCAACAAAAGTATATGTGTTTGTGAGTGTGTGTGTGTGTGTGTAGGAGGGTCTGTTTGTGTAGATAGGGTAATGGGATCACCTGTACATTGACATGAGCCCAAGGTCCCGGTTGAGGCCATCACCATGGGTACCGAACTTAGCTATCAGCCACTGCTCAGGCACTTTCAGCTGCTGCTTGTTCCGAAGTCCGCCTTGGAGGATGGTCACCCGAAGGTCCGAGGTCGAATGTCCTGGACTACTGAAGTGCTCCCCAACTGCGAAGGGGCATACCTGCCTGTTGATTGATGTGCAGTCGCCATTCATCCGTTCTGTAGCCTCTGCTCGGTTTCGCCAATGTGTCTTCCCTCTCTCTGCACAGTCGGACAGTTCATCATTCTCATCTGATTCCACTTCGAAAGAGTTTCAAAAAACTGTCAAAACTGAGTGTCAGCGATTGAGTGGGTTGGTTTCTGAAAACGAAACGTACCTACGAGCAATGTGTGGGGCTTTTGCAGGATTGTCTTCTCTGACAGCGCTGGGACATGAATGATGTTCTCTATGATATGGAATCGCCAGAGTGTTTGAGTTGGGGAGACAAAGTAAAAAAAAATACAACATCAGGACATAGTCCAGCAGGTTTGTTTGGAAACACTAGCTTTCGGAGAGCCGCTCCTTCATCAGCTGGGTGTCTTTCTGCACAAAATTGATGTGTGTGTCAACATGCGCGATCTTTCGGAAGATCATCTGGACTTTAACCGACTGTTCGTGGTGTCGATGTTACCCATGACTTGGAGATGTTGGTGTTGGACTGGGGTGGACAAATTTATTAATCACACAAAGCCAGGTTAGAGTCCCACTGTTGACAACCACCTGATGAAGAAGCAGCGCATGGAACACTGGTGTTTCCAAATACACCTATTCGATACAATCTGGTGCTGTGTAATCTTTAACTCTGATTGTTCTTGGTAATGGTTAACTGATCGAAGACAGTGAAATCATTTTCGTTCGTAGAGATGAAAATTTCAAATATACTCCATCTCAGTGGAGCAAGAAATATTAGTTTGGATGTGTGATGAATCTCCACAATGCGACTGCGCCAAGTAAAAGTCGAACCTACACCAACTGATAAGTAGCCAGCTATACGAATGGTTGTACCACTGGCCAGCTGCACAGCTGAGATTTTACACGCTGCAGAGCTGTGGTGTAAACAAGGAAACGAGCCAATAGCAGTAACATTCACAAGGTGAACAAAAAACAAAGAAAATCAACATCGTTGATTCACTTCAAATTGTCTTTTAAAAAGCTACCATTCACAATCTGATCAGCCAATTAGTGAGGTCACTGCTGATCGAGGAAATTACAACTGACTTTGCTGCGTTTCCACCATAATTAGAGGTAAACGCCAGCAATATCACAATATTTTATATTCCCATTAATTTTCAGCTTTATATTACGTTAATGACCTTTCCGTATTTGCAGAAAACTGAATAACATGAAATGAGTGAAAAAGTAATTCCAGTGATGTTATTCAATGCAGAGTCGACCAGAAAAGAAGTCAAAGACTTGAAACATCATTCCCATTTCTCTCTGTAGCAATGTATTTTCCTGAGTTGAATATTTGCAGGACTTGTCTTTAATATCTACAAAATTAATTATTTTCCCGGGACAGATTCTTCATAAATCAATTAACATCTGAGGTGTTGAAACCTATTTTACTTCAGATTAAAATAGTTGAATATCCTTTCCCCAGCCTTATGTCCCAATATTCCCTCCTCTTCCATGTATATGCAAGCTGCTCCAGGTTAGGTTGGAGATCCCGACCTGACGTTCCATTGCTCCTTGCTGCTCCATGTCAATAGAAGCTGCTCTAGGTGACGTTGTAGCTCCCAGTCTGATGTCCCAATACTCCCTACCCCCATGTCAATAGAAGCGGTCCAGTTGAGGTTGGATCTACCAGTCTGATGTCCCAATGCTCCCTGCTGCTTCATGTCAATAAAAACTAGTCCAGGTGTGCTTGGAACTCCCAGACTGATGTCATAAAGCTCCCTGGTCTATGTCAGCAGACGCTGCTCCAGATGAGGTGGGAGCTCTTATCTCTGGAAGCTCACACACCTCTACACCATTGTAGAAATACTGCCCACTGACCATTTCTACTACTGGAACCATTGGTGGAATATCCAAATCATGAGAACCTAATCTTATTCTTAATCACCACCGAATCGTTATTTCCAAAAGACTTTCTTTCTTAAACGTTAGTTAGCATGTGCATACTGCAGTCAATCCGAAGTAAGATAATGGTGCTAATTGACGTATGTTCAATGAAAAATGCATCCTATTTTTCATGTTGAGTAACTGCTACTTAGCAAGAATAATGTTTGTAATGAAATCACACTTTTATTCCAGGTGAGGGAATGTGACTTGTATTATTTAAATAGAACTTGTTCACTGTGTGAAATTATCAAATAGATCTCAACTTCAAGACAAAATTGCTAATGTTGTCATCCACCTTGAAATGTGGTGTCTTCTTCTTTCCACCACACAGGTATTAGAATGAAACATCTGTTAATGACATGCGTATACAGACACTTGAAATCATTTTTAAGTTTATGCTGCATTAATCTGTGGTTATTGATACAGAGGTTAGGTTCATTCCCTACAGTTAACATGCTGACTTCTCCAGTTGTTCATAGTTCAATGTGATGCATCCAGTGTGTGCATAACTAGAGGGACCTTGCTTACCACATCTTGCCTTTATCTGTATCTTATGTCCATCATTCATCAATGGCATGACCAAGGGGATAGGGCGAGACTAATGTTTAAGTCTGTCTATGCCCATGCACGGCACCCACAACGGCAATTCTCGACTGTGCATTTGCAGCCAGTTCTCTGTGCCCCTACACACATCCCCTGCCCTTTTTGAAATATCTCCATTATTTTGTGCTGTCTCACTGTGCTCTTCTCACCAAGATGATTCACTTCCACCCAACCTGCTCCAGATTTCATTGACAAAACACTCATTAAGAATTGCATTGCATAAACATGCACTTCACATCTCTCGTTATTTCATTTTCCGGAATTTCTTTCATATGATGAAAGTTCACAGCAACTTGACTTGGAAAAGAGAAACCCGTACCTTTTCATTATCCCAATTAAATCCACATTTCAATGCAGTTTAGCCAAAAGGCTCAAATTATTCTTTGAGATTTTATAATGGCGTAATGCATAGAAACTGACCATTGGAGTTCCAATTTCAAAAAGTCAGCTGTGGTCATCCAAAAATGGCAACAACAAAAACACCAATGATAGTGGGATTTGAACCCCCAGTGCAGAACATAATGTGTTAGTAGCCCACCACCTTAACCTCGCTGCCACATCGTCATACATATTTAGTGACATGTGACTGCATGAGTAATTGAGTTGCTTAAATTATGCAGCGCAGCAGATATTTCTCCGTGGTGTTGGCGAAATGATAATTAGCGCAGTACAGTTCCAAGTGTATGGACTGACATCTGGTTTGTGGGGAAGCGCACTCCCACTGTGATACTCTGCTCGCAATGATTTGAACAAAATTGAAGAAATTACCATGTAACAAGGTCTGTTGAATTCTGTGGCGGTTTGAAGTCAACAGGATGAAGAGCCCGTGACAGCAGAAGGTGTAAAATTGTCTGTGAGGAATTGTTTTCCAGACTGGAGGTGAGCGCATAGTGCTCAATGTCATTATTCGGAACACCTTACTTCCATTCAGATATTTTTGACACGAACTTGTGTACATAACTGACTATTTCAAAATCCGAAATAAGGCTAAACTGACAACTGAATTCAACAATGCAAAAGCCTTGAGCTGTATCATTTTCCTGGGCCGTGCGACACCAAGTCACTGTATGATCTCAGCAACACAGTGAGCAAGTGTCAGAAGGAAAATGAGTGCAGTGCCAGAGCGCATACTGGGCGCAACAGTTGACACACGGGGAAGTGCATTTCCCACAACAGGAACACTTCCCAAACAGCGGACTGCAGTGGAATAATTCAGAGGGGTTTACACTTTGGAATTTGATGCCAGAGACACAATGGAGACCTGTCATTGAGTGTGTTTAAGATGAAGATTTTAAGATTTCTACATTTGAAAAATAAAATAAAAAGCTCATGGGTTAGTGAAGACAAATGTTGAAGTTGTATATTTTAGCAATCTACCCATCTTTGCAATAAGAACCTCACCACTTGCCTCACTCGGGGTCAAAACCATTGGTGAAGATGATCGCGTAATCGCAGTTACCAGCCATGGAATCAGAGAAACTCGGTTTCCCAACCGTTAAGGTACAGCCAGGAATGTGGAGGTAAGCATTAATGTGTTGCTCAAAGTGCTGCAGGTGACCAGTGCATGGTATCTCTGTGCCAGTATAGTGGGGTGTGCTGTGCCGAAGGTTTAGGTCTGAGCCTCACATGGAGCAGCTTCAATTTGTTGTCGGGTTGAGGGGTACGGATGGAAGGTGATATTGAGCAAAGCCAAGTTTATGGGAAACTACCAGTTTTTGTGGATTGAATACCGACCTTTTCTGGATAATGACTCCTTGATCAACAAACATACTGCAAATATTTAAAACGTGAAGAGACATGTGTGGAGAAAGAGCCGAAGGTGATTTTTCAGCAGATGGTGACGTTTCCCATGTGCACTGCGTTAAATCCCGGGAAAATAGATGTTGAGCTGGTTTCACCTTATGCAGTTTGTTGCAAACTCGCAAAGGTCATTGTAATAATCAAAAAAAAGATTGGTCGCATAGGACCGTCTGAATATTGTATTCAATTTTAGTCTGAGCATCTTTCAGCTGAAATGGTGTGCTGTTGAAAAACACAAAAAAAGACAGAGTAAAGTTTTTGGTGGAGATAAGAAAGCATGAAAAACACCTGACATCATGTGAAAGTGGTCAAATCTTTAAAGTAGGTGTTGCATCTCCAAGTGACGATTCAATTGCTACTCATTTGGATGTAACTTCTGTCTCCAGTTATTTTAGGACATCAGCCCCATTTTCAATGCTTCACCTTGAATAATACGCCACACCTTTCAAGTCCATGAACTTTTTATACTCAATCTTATTCAGCTGTGCGTGTTCGTGAAATGCCTTTGTGTCTGAAAAAAAAACAAATTCGAAATTAATCCACACCCACACTTTTCCTTTCTTTCAATGATAAATTCCCTCCTTGTATGTTAGTTAGTGCGTCTTTTAAAACACTCTGAAATCAGAAATCTACGTTTTATTTCCGGAAAGTCATCCAGGATTTCAATAACTTTATTGAATGGAAGAAACTCTCATCCAATCATTCCTAAATCATTCACTAGTGGTTTTGAAGCCCTAACTGAATTGGTAGGTTCACTCGAAAGAGGGAGCTTCCCCGATTTAGTCACTTCAAACCTCACATTATGTGAAAATCTCTTTTGTTTCCGTTTAAGCTTGCGTGTTTCTGGTGCAGCAACTCCACATCTCGTGAATAAACTCCTTCATTCTCTATCATACCGATGAAACGATTTATATCCTTGCTGATGATTTTATGTCTCAGTAAACCTCGTCCCTGCGATTCCTAATATCTTGCTATCCAGGAAGCAGCGTTTGTGCCCTTTATAAACTCTTCACATGTCTTTGTTGGAGAACGAGGTCAAGGATTACACTGAGGGTGACTGATTTCACAGTTACGCGATGAACTCATTGCTTTTTAAATATGATTACACTAAATCTCCATGACCTGAGTGAGTCTCAGCTATTTCTAAAGATAACTGAAGTTGAAATACATCATAGAAGGACTATAGATATTCCAATGCGGACTAGTTCTGGACAGTAAATATCATTGCCAAAGGCCACCATCGATCTGAATTCAATACTTTTCACACAGTAATTATCGTAGCTATTGTGTATCGTATTTCTGAGTTCTTGCCCACTTTGTCCATCACTACATGTGTCCTTGTATTGAGTTCTACTGAATGATTAATTTGTGAATGGAGACTTTCCCTTCACCTCTTATTCAAAACTCCATGGATCATTCAATAATTATACTCATATGCTTGCAGAGGACAGTCCTGCCATTACAGGGATGAATCAGTGAACTTTCCCCCGTATCCTCGAAGGCAAGGATTTCCTTCTACAGTTTAGGAGATCATTACAGCACTGAATCACATGTGTGCATTCATTAAAACTAAACCAGTTGCAGAAAGACTTAGATTTTCAGACGAAAACTTTGCAATCTGCTTGCATTGGTTGTACAAAAACTTACATTCCACATTGTGCTATGTTTGTCAATGATAGCATTTTCTGAATCTTCAGCAATGATATTTTAATTTTGTCAGAACACTATCATTCACTGTTCTCTCTTTCCCTTCCGGTTCCCCATTTAATATCCTGTATTTTCTCAGTTTATCTTACTTTTTCAACAATTCAAACAATCTCGCTCCTGATTACCAATCCGAGAGAGTGCCATAAATTTGTCAATTTATATGCAATGCAGATGTAGGGCGCGGTGGCCAAGTGGAAAGGCATTGGTCACATTAACTAAGTAGCAGTAGCGGGGTGGTGGTGTTTATCCCATCCCCGCGGACGGAGCTGTCTCCATTGGTAGATTATCGCACATTAACAGTGAAGATCTTTTGATGTCATCCTCGAAGGTACATGCTACAAAAAGCAGAAGACTGCGGGAAACTGTTGTGGTCAGCGCTAACACAGAGGCCTAGGGGAAACTGGTGGACCCATAAACCAGAAATTAATGGATTAAAAGATTATTCTTTTTCGAAGAATCCGATTGAGACCATCATCTTAACACCTCCTGGGGAGAACATGGAGGTGGGTGAGCGGACATTCTCAACTGGTTCCAGCATTTACAATCTTGGTCCGTGTGACAACAAAAGCAGAAACCTGGAATTGATTATCTTGCTTCTGAAAAACCGGTTAGTAAATTTTGAAGAGCTTAGATATTTCTTCCTGGTGTTCATGAAATGAGCAAGAGCAGAGGAGGGTTCCCTGAGTATGGTCTGGTTTTGGGTTATGGGCCCAGGGACCTCCACTGTGATATTCCGCTCACATGATCTGAGCACACACAAATAAATGACTCAGTGACAAGGTCTGCTGAATCGGATTCGGTGAAGAACAGAAGTCGATTGAATGAAAAGAGCCATAAGAGTGGGAATGTAGCAAATTATTTTCCAGACTCGAGGAGAGTGCTTCGTGCTGTTTCCAGGTGTCAATATCTGTCCAAGTATACTGAATCATCCTTGGGTGTTTTTGTATTGCATCTTTTGTATAATGGTGCAAAAGCACGAAAATTTTGTAGAGGGGGACAACTTCAAAATCCTCAATGAGGCAAAACACACAAATGTGGTAAACAACAGAGTAACCACACAAACTGGTGTTACATCATGTAGTAAGCGTTCCTGCTCAAATTTCGCATTTCTGAGTATCAGATTCGAACATTTAACGTCAATACAAACTACTCTGATCTCACAACTTCATCATTTCACACGCCCCCTTATGTACGTCTGCCAATTGTAATTGATCACTCACTGCGTTACTTCTACATACGTAGAGAAGAAATTATTTTAAGAACAACAGCCATGTATGTGACTGGGATTTGACACCTGCGACTCCACTTTCAAGGAGCTAAGAACCTGAACCTTACCATTAAGTGTATAAGTCCTGCGAAAGTTTGCTTTCTCAAAATGCAGCACCTCGCATTAATCTGAATTAAACTCCATCCCTTTTCGTTAATCATGTTTAGTTAGCTTATCAGAATGCCCAACTGTGTTAGTGATAATTACCTCACTCCAGCTATACAATAAACCAATTGTGTTAGTTCCCGTTGTTGTTCTACTTCTGTCACAATGTATTTTACCTAATTCTACTTAATATTATTCTACTGTCACTATTAGGTATTCTACTGCCACCTGTGCTACAATGATCTTCCATCCCAGACTAACCTGTCATGATAAGATATTCAGCTACCCCATCTGTCACAATGTTTTCCTATCCAAAGCTGACTCAACTAACCGCTGATTATGTATATAATGTCATATCCTGCTACAAGCGTCTCAAGCAGGCTGACTCTACTATCAATTTCTTATTTAAAGTCATGCCCTTCGTATTTATTGTCGCGACTTGTCCCAACCGACCATGATGATATTTAGTAGGGAGTCTGAATTGACTAATTGTTATTATCTCAGCCTGCCATTGTAACCTTTTAGCCTCAGTCTGACTCTGCTAATTGGAGCATTCCACTATTCTTATCCCATCCTGCCACAGCGGCCCCATCTGCCCCAGTGACCTTTTGACGCGTGTAGCATTCCGCAGACCCCTTGTAACCGATTGCACATAGTTTCCGTGCCTTTACCCTTCCCATGCTTTCATGCTCTGTATTTTCTGTACGGTGTTCGGATCTTTCATCAGACATCAGATTATCTTCACCCCATTTTCCAGTACGGGTCCTTATCCATGTGTGCACTAGCTTCTCAAGTATTCGGCCAAATACTCATGAAACGTTTTCATGACTCAAAGCTTTACCACACGTTCAAACAGTGAGTTCCAATTATACAATACTCTCAGAGTGAAAACGTTCTTCCTATCTCTCCTCTGAGCACCCTCTCCCTTGCGTTTAACGGAGATCCCTGGTTGTTAACTCTTCCCATAAGACGTTTGTTCCTATCACACATACCTATCCCCTTAATGTGCTCCTTAATCACTTCCTCACTCAGCTTTCTCCGCTCCCAGATAAAGAGCCTGAGCAGAGCTCGTCTATCTTCGCCATGGCAATAGTGTCGTGCCGGAAAAGTATAGCAGATCAGGCAGTATCCGAGGAACAGGAGAATCGATGTTTCTGGCATAAATCTTTAATCAGGAATGAGTCTTGTGGGTGGGGACTGAGAGATAAATGGGAGGGGGTTGGCGTTGGATGCAAGGTAGCTGGGAAAGCGAATGGTGGATGGAGCCGGGGAGAAGGTGATAAGTCAGAGGGGGAGAGATGAAGTTGGCAGACTAGTGAACAAAGAAGAACAAAGAACACAGAAAATTTACAGCCCAGGAACACGCCCTTCGGACGTCGAAGGCTGAGTTGATCCAAATCCAATATCGAAACCTATCACCCAATTGCTAAGAATCTGTATCCTTCTGCACCCCGCCTACGCATGCATCTGTGCAGACGCACCTGAAATGAATCTACTGTGATTGCCTCTACTACCTCTTCTGGCAACACGTTCCAGGCACCTACCACCCTCAGTGTAAAATGCTTCCAACGTCTATCTCTCTTAAACTTTTCACCTTTCACCTAGAACGCGTGACCTCTCAGTATTGAATCCCTCACCCTGGGAAAAGGCTTACCTCTATCCACCCTGACTATACCCTTCATGATTCTGTAGACGTCGATCAGGTCCCCCTCAATCTCTTGTTTTAAATGAAAACAAACGTAACCAACTCAACCTCTCTTCTGAGCTAGCATCTTCCATACCAGGCAACATCCTCGTAAACCTTCTCTGCACCCTCTCCTAAACGTTCATATCGTTTTGGTAATTTGGTGACAAGAACTGTACACAGCATTCTAAATGCGGTTGAACCAAAATCTTGTATTTTTTAGCATGACCTGTCAGCTCTTACAATCAATGCCCCATCTGGTGAAAGCAAGCATGCCATTTGCCTTCTTGTCCACTCGATCCAGCTGTGCAGCCACTTTCAGGGTACAAAGAACCTGAACTCCCAGATCTCTCTGCTCATCAACTTTACCCAAGGCTCTTACGTTTAGAAGATGCTTGTCTCTAGATTTACAGTTCCCAAAATGCATCACCTCACATTTGCCTGGATTCAACTCCATCTGCCACTTCTCCGCTCAACTCTCCTGTCTATCTATATTCTCCTTCAGTCTTTGACAGTCCCTATGCTTTCTGCTACTTCACCAATCTTCGTGTCATCTGCAAATGTAATGGTGATATTTGGACTAGCAATCCTTGGAGACTGGAACATTGCAACTGCTGGTAATTAAATTCGATGAATAAAATCTGGAATATAAACCCGCTTAGAGGAAGAGTGACAAAAAGTTTTAATTTGCTGAAAACCCATTCATTCATGTCCCTTCAAAAGGGAAATCTGCCTTCCTTAAAGAGACCTGCCAACATATAACTCCAGACCCACAATAGTACGGTTCACCCCTAAATTCCCTCTGACTCAGTTCAAGGAGAGTTAAGGATGAACAACAAATGCTGTTCAGAATATGATGGCCACACTCCTGGGGAGAACAAGGAAGGATAAAAAAGATACATGGATGACGGAGAAAATTGGGAGTCGTCTCAGCATGGTCTCAAATTCAGCTGATTATTCAAACTAAATAGACACAAGGATACCCACGCCTCCATGAAGTCAGGTCCATGGGGGCGGGGTCTGTAGGAAGCGATTCAATTACCCGCTGAAATGGAAACTCAATTCCCCAGTCGCAATGTGGGCAGTTCATTCACCACTCCCACATGTGAGAAAGAATCATTCAGGAGAGCAACGTGCTGAATTGCCATCAGGATTACAAATGGTAGCAAGAGTACGATTCTGCTGTTATTGCAGGTGTTCATCCCATCCAGCAATGAACTGGATGGCTGATTCCAGTGGAGTACCACTGTTTCCTGATGTAGATCAATAAATCAAACTTAGTTGTAGGAGTCATGTTTAGAAGTTTACACACGATGCAACAATTGGTCGTGTAGGTGACTGTGATGAATAATACCAGGGAGGCAGGGATGTTTCAATAAGGTGGAAAGGAAAAAACGGAGAATAGAATTGAATCCAGACCAGTAAGTGGTCATGAAGTTGTGGAGTGGAAACAATAACAGTGAGGATTCTGAGTGGTGAACAGGAACAAAGATCTTGGAGTAGATATTCACTGATCTCTGAAGATTGTTGGACAGGGAGATCAGTTGTGCGAGAGGTTCTTTGTTGACCACAGTCTGAGAATGACATTCGATCTTTAGCAACCACCAGTTTAGGAAACACCAAAAGGAATGAGCACAAGTCTGGTCAATGCAATAATCAACATATTTTAAAATTGTAATATAAAAGGCGGAGGGCTCAAGTATAACTCTTTGCCCATCAAGACCGCTTCACCACTCAATGAATTTACCACTGCTTCCTCTCCAAGTCATGCTGGTACGTGCCTTGGAGGGTAATTCATAAATGGTGACGTTTCAGCGCATCTTCAACCTTGTCCTTATAGTTGGTACAGTCTTTGAGCTTTGAAGGTTCTGTCAACAAAGCCTGGTTGACTTACTTCAGTGAATCTTCTCGGTGGCGTACTCTGCTGAAATTGTGCCTCAGCAGTTAAGGGAATAAACATTCAGGCGTTTTACAATGTACAGTTAAGTGACTGTATTGTCGTGAAGGGTGTCCTGGTCCTTCAGTGATATTGCAGCAGCACCCACCGAGGCAAATGCAGAGAGCCCTGTTAAACATCTAACGCGTGCGTTGCGGACGATGTAGGCTTCACGGAAACAAGAGTTGAGCTAATAATCAAACAAAAACGACCGACAGACATGTTTCTGTCATCAATTTATTTATATGGGTGGTCAGGTTCCAATTCTCCTAAATACTAGCTCTCAGGACGATTACACGTAGGAACTCAGTTACAATGAAGCCATTGAATGTCAATCGAATATGATTAGATTATCATTTGTCAGAGTTATCATTGCTGTATTTAGTCCTTCTGAGGATCAATCGATTACAATCGCTTTCTGATTTCAAGTTCCAATTCCCATCTGCACCTGATATTTCAACCCGTTTCCTCACATAAATGTCTCCACCTGCCTTAATAGCATGTAAGGACGCTGCAGAGGACAGCACAGATTTACGAGAATGTTGCCAACTCTGTATAAAATGGAGCTTCGTGAAATGATTGGTTAGGCTGGGATTATTCTCCTCGAAACAAAGGAGGTGGAGGGGAGCTCTATAATTGCATAATAACATTTATAAACGTTCAATATTCGTGGAATCTTGACAGGGTAGATACGGGCGGGTGGTTTGCCTTAGGCTGTGAGGAGAGCACCAGAGGACAAAATCTCAGAATTACATATTGCCCATTTAATTCAGAATTGAGGAGTAATTTCTTTGCTCATAGGCCAAACAATCTGTGCCATCTGTGCTGTTGGGTATTTCCAAACTGTGCTAGATAGTTAATCAGAAAGATGATGAAAATTTGTCGAGTTAAGTGAGCAGAAAGGAGTTACGGATTATTGGGGTGGCACGGTGGTTCAATGGTTAGCACTGCTGCCTCACAGCACCAGGGTCCCAGGTTTAACTCTAGCCTCGGGCAGCTGTCACTGTGGAGTCTGCACATCATTCCCGCGTTTCCGTGGGTTTCCTCCCACAGTCCAAAGATGCGCAGGTTATGTGAATTGGCAGTGTTAAACTGCCCGTAGTCAGATGGGAATGGGTCTGGCTGGGTTACTCTTCGCAGGGTTGGTGTGGAGTTGTTGGGCAGAAGGGCCTGTTTCCATGCTGTAGAGAATCTAATCTAGATCAATCATGAGTTCGTTGAATGGTGGGGCAGACTCCATGGGCTGAATGGCAAACTTCCATTTGTTTAACATTTGGTCGAACGCCTTATTTTATTCATAAGTTCAGAATTGTGGGGGGATGGGTTGAAGTGATAGAAAAATGTTTATTAAACAGATGAGACATCAGGAACAAGATTCATAAACTCAGGAAGACGAAATGTGCTGTGACGTGGGGACAACAAATCACACTGGGCACAGCACAGGTGGCTGTTTACAGAAGCTGTGAATGCTGAAGAAAGTTGGTAGACCTTAGACAGTTGGCAAGTCAGTGATCACGCTGGATGATGAATCGTTGTATGATTCACACACAGCAGAAATTTGTGAAAGAATAAAAGGTTCGTTTCAGTGGAGAAGTTTTCTGCGATTCCAATTCCGAGTGACTGTTTGAAATACTGATCAGATATTTGTGTGAAGTGTCAGGTTGAAATACTCATGAACAACCCCACTGGATTAACTTGTTCTCCCGTTCTCTTGTTATTTGTTTCTCTTTCTTTCGATGCAAATTCATCGAAAGACAAGATGGAATGTGGGGCAGAAAGAAAAATGCGTTCCTTCTCATTACACCAATTTAATGTACAATTGAATACAATGACTGCTCTGACTCTTCATTTCGACTTTAATGTGGTGTCGATTATTCCTGAATCTCCCGTGCAATGAAGGGCAAGAACAAGATTCTCGATCCAGTGTATACCAGAGGTGTGAGGTGCAAAGAAAAACTGCTGGAGCGGTTTGTGAAGTTAGCAACCAGAGTATGACTCAAACTCGTGAATGTGGAGCACAGCGGTATAATAACACAACACCATAATCGTTCAGTCTCCTCTGAACATTTTGTGGAGGGGTGACATGTGACCTCATCAGGGTACATGTGGTGAAAGTAAAGGATGAGAAATTTGCAGAGCGGAATCGAATCCACACCATTGTGTTTCTGCTTGCATCAGAATTATAATAACAGCAAATTCCAATAAATAGCCATGTTCGTCACAATGAATAGCTGTCATTGATACATTCTGATCAGAACTGTGTCAGGATCAATCAGAGAACAAGAATTTTCCGTCATATTCACACCTATATTTGACACATAATTTCTTCAGTCACTTTCTCTCTCACGTGAAGAAGGAGCCATGGAGAGGGAAATAAAGGCGATGTTGTTGCTCAATGGCCTTTCTCATATGGCTGAACCTGAATTGGATTCAATCGCTAGAAACGCTGTTTTGTTCGTTTCATTTTAACTTTGCTGCAACCTCACAATGTTCATTGTAATAATCGGAAGGGAATTAGATTTATCTCATTGGAACGATTGATGTTGTATTCAAACTTGCTCCGACTTTATTTCAGCTTAAGGAAAATACTGGTTAGAAAATCAGAGTGTTAAAATGCAAAAGAAAACCCACCAGTTTTGTTGCTCGTTGCTTTGGCAGTATTCACCGAGTATAAAATGGACCAAACATCATGGTGTTTATCCTCACCGATTTAACGCATGTGATTAAAGCAGGACGTCGATCTCAACTGGTCACTTCTTATTAATTATGTAATATCTTCCCTTCACAATAAGAAAAATCCACTCAGTTCCATTTACAATGCTTCAGGTAGAATATTATGCCAAATCTTTGAAAATCCAGAGTTTTTGGAACCGAATCTTATTCAGCTGCACACGTTCACAAAATTTCTTTACATTTAAAGTCAACCCACTTAGACATTGTTTCCCCGAAACCTCTGACCGACTACGCCCCACCCCTAAACCTTTACCGAGACACACGCTGTCGCCCTCTTGTGAAATTTATTCCTTGTATGTCAACAAATGTGCCTTTCCAAATATTTTGGAAAACAGATTCTCGGAGTGACAGCGATTCTGCTCTCATCTTTTCTTTGTCCTTCAAAGGTTTTATCAAGGGGTTTGAATGTGTGACGTCTGGATGTTTACTCTCTTGAAATAGGGAATTTTCCACCTATTTACTCTGTCCAAACATTTCATAACATGAAAACCCCCGATTAGTTCTTTCTTGGTTCAGGGATAACTGTTCGAAATTTTCGAAGACAACAAGTGAATAAAATCTCATCCTCAGTACACCCCGTCAGCATCGACTCTAGAGGCTTTACCCCCAGTAAACACCGTCATTACCCTCTCTGATAGAATCACAGAATCCTATAGTGCAGAAAGGGCATTTCAGTCAATCAAGCCGGTGTCGACTCTCTGAAAAGCATCTCACCAAGACCTAGTTCTCCTCCCTATTCCCGTATATTTCACCAGAATAAGGGGCAACCCTCCCCATTATGATGTCAAATAATCCTGTGGGACTATAAGCTGGCGTCCTGTGACTTCTGACCTTGTCCCCGCTTTACTTAATTCACTTAATTTACTGAAATCATTCCCTGGATACGACAGGGCAATTTAACTTGACCAATCAACATAGCCCTCAGACCGAACAGCAGTGCGAATTACTGAGCCAATGTTTAATTATAGTGAGCAAAACCTGAATCATTTTTAATGGTTTTATACACTGGTAACTCAGCCACATCAAAGCAAATCAACCCAAATTCAACACTTCAATCCGGAACAAGTCCGCCAAATGTTTTTTTTCTTTCCAACACTGTAACAAGGTGCAGTTTGCAGAAGTCACGTGCTTGGCCGTTCACTGACACTCTGCCTCCCTGAGAATTGCAGCCCTTTCCCACACTGATTCAGGCAGCACTGTCCTTCCTGTGACATGCCCCATCGAGAATGGAAGGACAGCTATCAATACCCGCACTTGGGAATGGAGCGACAGTTTTAAAATATTTACACTGTCCCCAGTGGAGAATGGAGCCCTGGGATTGACGGGGACAAGAACCACTATACTACCGAGACCAAGAGTCTCAAAGGAGGCCCTTCAACCAAATGTGGCCACACTTGTCAAAAACAACTGCCTAATGAACTGAATCCCATTTCACAATGTTTATCCCACAGCCTTATATGTCATGGCATCACAAGTTCACATTTGAATGTTTATTCAGGTTCTAAGGGTTTCTGCCATTCTGAACAATGCAGACAGTGTATTCCAAATTCCAACCACCCACTGGATTATAAAGCACTTTTGCACATCTTCTCAAACCATTCTGACTTTCTTCTTAAATCTCTGCCCCCTGCTAATCCTCCATTAATGGGAAACTCGTTCAGTCAACCCTGTCCATACCCTAACCCAATCATGTCTCCTCTACATCTCCTTTACACTGCGACAAACACTCCACTCTGTCCTGTCTTTCTTCACAACTGAAACTCTTCATCCCAAACAATGTCCCGGTAAATATCTCCTACGATTTTCTCAGTGTGATCACATCCCTGTGACTTGCAAAACTGCAATCAACACTCTTGCTTGAGCCTAATGAGCATTTGTTTTAAAATTTCTGGATTAGTATGAGGGCGATTCTGGCTAAGCCGAATTTATTACCCATTCTGAATTGCTCAGAGGGAAATTGAGACTCAACCATATTGTTCTGAGTCTGAAGTCACATGCAGGCCAGACCAAGTAAGGACAGCAGATTCCTTCCTGAAATGACATCAGTGAACCAAATGGTTTTTTATTCAACAATTGTCAATGGATCTATCGTAATCATTCGATTCTTCATTGCAGATATTTGCTGAATCCAAATTTTACAATCTAGCATGGTGGGATTCAAGGCCGAGTACCCAGACTATTACCTTGGTCTCTGGATTATCAGTCCTATGAAATTACCACAAGACCAACACAGAAAACCACAAAAGCTGATCATTTTCATTAAAATGTCTTTTCACCAAAACTGCCCTGGGTATTTTCCATGAGCCAGACGTTCCAATTGTCTCTGTCCTGTATCAGTAAAAGCTGTTCCATGGGGATTGATTTCACAACCGCGGTATCCAAATGGATCGATTTGTTTGAAGGCCCCGTTGATGGGATTGGGGCACGTTCACCCAACAACAGTAACCGCAGCAGCAGCACAGACAGAACAGTATGAATGTGAAAGAGAGTGATAGATTGGGCATTGCCTCACAGAAATGGGGGGAGGGACGGAAAGGAGGTTTAATGATCGTGGGAAGAAGAGAAATCTCTGACAACAAGTGTGTTTCGATCCTGATATATGAAACGCAGAGATGTTAGAGAGCGGAATTTGAAGGTAAAATAATTAATTTCTTAGCATGTGTCACAAAAAGGACAACGGAGAGAACACTTAGTGCCGTGATTTGGTTTCAAATCGAGTTTGCTGTGGTCACAATGCAAAATACCGACAACCACGATCACAGTAACCACAGAACAGGATGTTTGCAAGCAGCAATAAGTATACTAGCAGAGGAAATGTTCGGAAGAACAGCACATGTACAATATCAGTACTCAGCGAACAGTGACAGACATGTGGGAACTGACAATGAGCTGAATCTTTCATATCGATGTCCTCAGACGCTGTAGAGATCACTTGAATAAGAACGTTGAAAGATGAGATTGATCGATTTCGACAAAACATCAAAGACTCGGGGGACAGGACAGGATATTGTTGAAATGCATGCTTCAATAGTATTTTAGCTTAACATCGGCACAGCCGCCCAGATCCAACTGGAGATAGGGATGGGAATCAGTGCGCAGAGTTACCAGTGATGCAATAAGTGAGCGTGTGATGGTACAGAGGCTCAAGAAATTCCTCGGTTGAATGTGCTCCTGCTCAAAGGAATGGTTGTCCCCGTTTATGCGATCATAGCGATTTCCAGTGCATCTTTCTAAGACAGCTGAGTGGCACAAGTGGAGCGTGTTGAGCCCTTAACTTTGCAATGGTGGGTTTAAAAGATGATTTTGCTGTTTGGATCTGTGTTTCCGACACCGGCGGTGGTAGCTACATTTGCTCGCATCAGCTCAGTATCAGTTTCTTCCACACAGTCAAGACGTCAACCAGGAGAAGTTGGTGTTGGGATGATATTTTAAACTAGTCATCCTTGGGGGTTGGGACACGGAAACGGTGATGTTTACGTTCGACAAATAAAACTTGAAATACAAGCCTGACCTCAGGAACAGTGATCATGACTTTAAGCCATACTCTTTATGTTGTACCAAAATGCAATACCTTCCATTTATCCAACGACTCATTGGATTAAGATCCTTTTGAAATTTAGATAATCTTCATCACTGTCTACAATTCTGGTGTCGCCTGCAAACCAATGACGCATGCCCGCTGTGAGTTCCACTGTTTTCTCATGTAGATCAAGGATTCCTATTTAGTTTCAGTGGCTGTGATTTAGCAGTGTGCAGATCATACAACAGTTAGTCATGCAATTAACCATGAGGAAGAAAGCCGCAAACTACAGGGAGATACCAAACAATTGGAAATAAAAATGGTGAAAGCAATTCATTCCAGGGAAGTGGGTGATAGTGAAGCAAAATTAAACTTCAAACCAGCTGCCCCCGCTCCAGTTGTGGCACTCAGCTGTCTCAGCAAGATGCACTGTAGATTGCTGTTATAACCGGGAACAGATTTTCCCTTCTGCCCCGCCTTTGACCAGAAGCACTCCCAACCTCGGAATTGCTTGCGCCTCTAAACCATCATTGAAACCATGCATTCTCCAGTTGATTCACTTGAGCCATCGAGTATCTCTGCGACCTCATTCCCATCTCGATTTCAAGTTGCATCTTCGCGACTGCGCCACTCAGTTCCTCTGATTTTGGGGCTGGGAACTGGGCCTATGTGGCAGCAGTGGTTACGGCCTTTGTGGGGAAACTCGTGAAGTAACCGATGTTAAACTACATTGCTATTGAAATATACATTTCAACAAAAGCTTGGTATAAACAATGACTGCAGATGCTGGAAACCAGATTCTGGATTAGTGGTGCTGGAAGGGCACAGCAGTTCAGGCAGCATCCGAGGAACAGTAAAATCGACGTTTCGGGCAAAAACTCTTCATCAGGAATACAGGCAGAGAGCCTGAAGGGTGGAGAGATAAGTGAGAGGAGGTTGGGGGTGGGGAGAAAGTAGCATAGAGTACAGTCGGTAAATGGGGGAGGGGATGAAGGTGATAGGTCGGGGGGGAGGGTGGAATGGATTGGTGGAATAGATGATAGGCAGGTAGGACAACACAGGAGAAGCCATGGGGACAGTGCTGAGCTAGAAGTTTGGAACTATGGTGAGGTGGGGGAAGGGGAAATGAGAAAACTGTTGAAGTCCACATTGATAACCTGGGTTGGAGTGTTCCGAGGCGGAAGATGAGGCATTCTTCCTCCAGGTTTCTGGTGGTGAGGGAGCGGCGGTGAAGCAGGCCCAGGACCTCCATGTCTTCGGCAGAGTGGGAGGGAGATGTGAAATGTTGGGCCACAGGGCTGGGTGGTTGATTGGTGCGGGTGTCCCCGAGATGTTCCTAAAGCGCTCTGCTAGGAGGCGCCCGGTCCCCAAATGTACAGGAGTCTGCACCGGGAGCAACGGATACAATAAATGATATTGGTGGATGTGCAGGTAACAAAAGCTGCACTGTCCCCGGAGTCCTTGATGTTTTGGAGAAATCTATTTATCTCAGCACTCAACACATTAATGATGGAATCAACACAGCCACTGGGGAACCGATTTTAAACAGTCAGACCATTCTGAGTTCCGACATATCTGCTACTGTTCGCTAAGCACTGATAGTATGCATTTGGTGCTCTGCCTAACATTCCTTATAATACTGTACTTAGAGCATGCATTTACTGTGTTCGTTTGTGGGGTGCTGTGATCGTATAGTGGTTAGTACTCTGCGTTGTGGCCGCAGCAACCTCGCCTCGAATCCGAATTACAGCAGTAATAGTTCTGTGCGTCCCAGTCTTTTGTGAAACACAAAGGAATCAATTGTTTTAAATTCATGATTTTCTCCAAGGTGATTTTTTTTTCTCCAAGGTCTGCTCGCTCACATCTCTGTGTTTCATATGTCAGAATTCAAATCCACCCGTTGTCAGAGATTTCTTCCCTCCTACGATCACTAACCGAACTTTCCATCCCGTACCCCCATTTCATTAATTTGGAGATGCCAGTGTTGGACTATGGAGTACAAAGTTAAAAATGACCCAACACCAGGTTATGGTCTTACAGGTTTAATTGAAGCACTAGCTTTTGGAGCGCTGCTTTTTCATCATGTGTTTGTGGAGTCATTTGATGGAGCGATTGAACACTGGGGCCAAGAGATTTCGGGAAAAGGCAGAAAGGTTTGAGTAGATTTGCGGAAAGGGTCATAGAGGCGGATATCATTCTAACCTTAAAAAAAATTGAGATGTTGATTTGCGATGCTAAAACATGTAAGATCATGGGCTAAACGATGGAAAACTTGATTCAGGTCGTTAAGCAGTTGTGTTTGACAAGTGCGGCCACAACAGGCTGAAGGGCCTCCTTCGACGTTGTTGTCCTCCACAGTATTGTGGTTAGTGTCCCCAACTGTCACAGGGCTCAATAATCCGCTGGGGGCATCGTAAAGGTTTTAAACCTGTCGCTCTGTTCACCCAATGAAGGTTATTCATGGCTGGCCTTCCATTCTCGATGGGACATGTCACAGCAGGGACAGTGCTGTCTGAATCATTTGGGGAAGGACTGCAGCTCCTGGGGAGACAGAGTGTCAGTGAAAGTGCAAACACGTAACTTCAGCAAACTGCACATTGTGTTTGTGCTGCAATCAAAACCATTATATAGAGTTGTTCATGACTGATGTGTTTATTTAAAGCAGGAATCTGAGGAAGAAAAGAGCAAACCCATTCAGATCTGAGTGCAGAAACATTTCCAGCAGAACGACTGAGGTTGTATAGCGTAGAACCGCGTTTGGATGCATTGAATTCGGGTTGATGGGCGCAGCTTGCTTTCACGAGGCGGAGTTGCCAGTGTGTAAAGCCATTACACATGACGCAGATAGTGTTCAATGTGATGTTACATTTGATCAGTGGTTCGCACTGCTCTTAAGTCTGTAGGTTAGGTGGATTGGCCATGTTAAATTGCGCTCATCTGTCCAGGGAGTGAACTCAGTAAGTTAGGTGAATTAGCCAGGGGTAACGCAGTGATAAGGTCAGCAGTCACAAGTTGCCAGGTTATTATTCCACCAGGTTTATTTGAAATCACAAGCCAGAGGCCTGCGGGGATAGAGACGGGAGCTTGGTCTGGTTGAGATGCTGTTCATAGTCTCCCTACAGACCCGATTGACTCAACTGTACTTTCTGCATTGTAGGGAATCTGTGATTCTATCAGAGAGGACACTGCCAGCGTTTACTGTGCTGCTAAGACATTGGAGACGATGCTGATGGCATTTAGTGGGGATGGAGTTTTATTTATTTGTGTTTTGGAAAATTTGAAACTAAACCAAGGAAAACCGAATGGAAATTTTCCAGAGTATTTGAGGTTTGTAGAGAGTAAATATGTGGCAAATTCACTTTTTCAAGTTCATAAATTTCTGAAAGTCAAGATTTCAAAACCATCGATGTATGACAACGAAATAAAGGGAGCAGCATTTCTGTTACTCAGACAATCCGTTTCCAAAATATTTGGAAAGGCACATTGAGAGACACACAAGCAGTGAGTTTCAACAGGAGAGAGACAGCCTGTGGCCAGGTAAAAGTGTAAAGGAGGGTGTAGGGGGTAGAAGGTGCAAGGAAACAATATCTAATTTGGACGACTTCAGATGCAAAGAAATATCGAAAACGTCTGCAGCTAAGTAAGATTCAGCAAAAAACTCAGTGGTTTTTTTAAAGATTTCTATTAATATTCCACATGAAGCATAATAAATGGAACTGAGCAGATTTGGTATATTGTCAAGGAAAGCTATTCCATAATGAATAGGAAGTGACCCGTCTCTTACAGATCGATTTCCTGCTTTAATCCCATGCCTTAAAGATGGGAGGACGATCGCCATGATTTTGGGTTCATTTGATACCCATTGAAATCTGCCAAAGTAACTGAGCATCAAAACTGCCATCTTGTTTTGTAGTTCAACCTTCTGTTTTTCTCATCAGTATTTTCTTTCAGCTGAAATAAATTCGGAGCAAAATTGAATGCAACATTTAACGTGGACGATCTTGCTCTTGCCCTTCATTGCACCGGAGATTTGTGAGAAATCGGTACGTCATCAAAGTCGAAGTAAAGCAATTTGATACTGTTGTAAGTTACATTGGGATAATGAAATGGAGTGC
This sequence comes from Chiloscyllium punctatum, assembly GCF_047496795.1. Classification (NCBI taxonomy): domain Eukaryota; kingdom Metazoa; phylum Chordata; class Chondrichthyes; order Orectolobiformes; family Hemiscylliidae; genus Chiloscyllium; species Chiloscyllium punctatum. The sequence goes on along the minus strand of NC_092768.1, from coordinate 64,238,869 downwards.
AAACGTTTCTTTTCTCCTTTCATTCCATCTTGACATTCTATGAATTTATGTCGAATGAAAGGGGAACAAATAAGGAAAGATCGAGTGCAATAGTTTATCAAGTGGGATTGTGAATTTTAACGTAATACTCCACACAAAGTTCTGATCAGTATTTTAAACAGTCAATTGAATTGGAACCGCAGAAAACTTTTCCAATGAAATGAATCTTTCAGTCTTTCACAACCTTTTTCTGTGTGAATCATACCGCGATCCATCATCCAGCGTGATCACCAAGTTGGCAACAATATTAGATCCACCAATTTTCTTTAGCAATCACAACATCTGCACATACCCATCTGCGGTGTGCCCAGTGCCATTTGTTGTATCCAGGCCCCAGCACATTTCCTGTTCATGAACTTATGAGCTTAGTTCCTGATCTGTCTGATCAGATTGAGAAACCTTTTCTATCACTTCATCCCCTCCCCTCAGAATTCTAAAGGTATCAAGTAAATAAAGCATTAGACCAAATGATGTAGGATTGGAGGTCGGCCATTCAGCGCATCGAGTCTGCTCCACCATTCAACGAACTCATGGCTGATCTGATAATCCTCAACTCCATTCTCCAGCATTGCCTCGACAAAGCTCTATCATCTATCTGGTTAAATATCTGTGTGGCACAGTTTGAAAATACACAACAACTCAGCCTCAACAACAATTTCGGCAAGGAGTTCCACCGATTTACTGGCCCCTGAGCAAAGAAAATACTCCTCAGATGTGTGCGGCCCGGTGGCAAAGTGATTAGCGCTGCTGCCTTACAGCACCAGAAACCCGCGTTCAATTCCCGCCTCCGGCGACTAACTGTGTGGAGTTTGCACATTCTCCCTGTTACTGCGTGGGTTTGCTCCGGTTTCCTCCCACAGTCCACAAATGTGCGGTTTAGGTGAATTGGCCATGCTAAATTGCCTGCAGTGTGAGGTGGCGGGTTGGTGTGGACTTGTTGGGCCGTTGGCCCCAAGGGCCTGTTTCCACAATCATCTAATTTCTGAACTAAGCAGGCAATATCTAGTTCTGCTTTCCTCCGACGAGAGGGTGAACCACCAGCCCATAATTACCCTGTTAATGAATGTTGAACGTTTATAAATGTGATTATAGAGCTCCCCTCCGTCTTCTTTGTTTCAAGGAGACTAATCCCAGCATAACCAATCATTCCACGAAGCTCCATTTCCTCCAGTGTTGACAACATGTTCATTAATCTCTGCTGTCCCTGCAGCGTCCTTACATATTATTACGGCAGGCGGAGACATTTATGTGAAGAAACGGTTGGAATTTCAAGCACAGACAGGAATTGGAAGTTGAAATCAGACAGCGACTGGAATCAGATTGGTCCACACAAGGACGAAATAGAGTAATGAATTCTCCGACAAATGAGAATCTAATCATATTTCATTGACATTCAATAACTTTACTGTCAACAAATTACCCCGTGTAATCGTCCACAGAGCTATTATTTCAGGGGAAAAAAACTTATAGAAACTGGCGACATAAACACTTTGACGACAACAACAACATGCTCTTGAGACATGTTTTGATTATAAACTCACCTCATTGTTCTGTGAATCCTACATCGTTTGCAAGGCACAAATGAGACGTTAATATAACTCTATCCATTTGCCGAGATGGGTGTAACTTCAATAACACTTAAGGAACTGGACACCGTCCACCACAATGCAGTCACTTGAGTGTACCCTCTTCAACACCTGCAATATTCATTTCCTTCACCGCTGAGGCACAATTGCAGCAGAGTGCACCAACTATAAGATGCACTGGAGTAAGTCATTCGGGCATTTTTGACAACCTTCAAAGCTCAACAGCTGTACTGACTATAAGGACAAGGTTGGAAGATGCAACGAAACGCCACCATTTTCAACTTACCCTCCAAGGCCCATAGCAGCCTGAGTTGGAAAGGAATCAGTGAGAAAATCATTGGTGAAACGGTCTTGATGGGCAAAGTTGCATACTTCAGCCTTCCATCTTTAATCTTCCAATTTTAAGAAAAATGTTGATTTATGCCATGACCAGACTTGTGCTCAGTCCTTTCGCTGTTCCCTAAACTGGTGGTTGCTAAAATTCTGCTATCATCCACAGCCTGTGCTCAACAGCTCAACAATAGAAAATATCTGAAAATCCTCTCAATCAACTGACTCCCGTCAAGATTAGAGTGGTGTTGGAGAAGCACAGCAGGTCCGGCAGCATCTGAGTAGGAGGAAAAATGGACAAAGGTTTCAGGCAAAGGTTTCAGGAATGAGACTGGGAGCACATGGGATGGAGAGATAAATGGGAAGGGTGTGGGGCTGGGGAGAAGGTAGCTGAGAGTGCTGTAAGTGGATGCAGGCGGGGGGTGAACATGATATGTCAGAGAAGTAGGTGGAGTGGATAGGTGGGAATGAAAATGCACAGGTGGGACAAGTCAGGCGGACAGTGTTGAGCTGGAAGGTAAGAACTGGGGGAAGGTAGGGCGAGGGGAAATGAGGCAACGGGTGAAGTCCAAATTGATGCCATGAGGTTGAAGGGTCCCGAGGCAGATGATGAGGCTTTCTTCCTCCAGGCATCGGGTTGTGAGGCAGTGGCGATACAGGAGGCCCAGGACCTGCATGTCCTCGGGAGAGTGGGAGGGGGAGTTGAAATGTTTAGCCAAGGGGCACTGGGGTTGATTCTTGCGGGTATCCTGGAGATATTCTCTGAAGTGTTGTGTGAGAACACATCACCTCTCTCCAACTTAGAGGAGACCGCATCGGGCAGAACGTATACAAGAAATGGCATGTGTGAAAGTGCTGGAGAAACTTTGATGGACGTGGAAGCCTCCATTAGAGCCTTGGACAGAGGTGAGGAGGTAGATGTGGGTGCAGGTTTTGTAATTCCAGCAGTGACAGGGAAATTTATATTTCACTCCCTACCCCTATCCACTTTTCACAAAGACTCTTTCCTCCACGACTACCTAGTCAATTCCACGCCCTCCAAAAACCCACCCTCCCCTTACGGCACCTTACCCTGCCACCACAGGAATTGCAAAACCTGCACCCACATCTTCCCTCTCACATCCTTCCAAGGTTCCAATGAGCCTTCCACATCCATCAAATGTCCGTGTGCACTTCCACACATGTCGTTTATTGCATCTGTTGCTCGCGATGTGGTCTCCTCTACATTGGGGCCAACAGACACATTCTCGGAGAGCGCTTCAGAGAACATTTCCAGGGAACCCGCAACATTCAACTCCAACGTCCCATGACCAAAAACATCAATTTCCACGTCCCCCGACTCTCCCAAGGACATGCAGTTCCTGGGTCTCCTCCACCGCCATTCCCTCACCACCAGACGCCAGACTTTCCACCTCGTGACCCTCAACCCCAGGGCATCAACGTGGTCTTCACCAGTTTCCTCATCTCTCCACGGTCACCTTATCCGAGTTCCAACTTTCTAACTTGCCACCATCCTACTTACCTGTCCCACTTGTCTATCTTCCTTTCCACCTATCCGCTCCACCCTCTTCCCCGTAATATCACCTTTCACCCCATCTCTATCCACCTCTTGCACTCTCAGCTAAATTCTTCCCAGACCCAGTCCTCCCGTTATCGCTCCACTCACGAGGCTCCCGCCATTTTTCCTGATGAAGGGCGTTTGCCGAAACGTTATTTTTTTCTGCAACTCGGATGCTGCCTGACCTGCTGTGCTTCTTCAGCACCACTCTAATCTTGATTCTGATTTCCAGCACCTGCAGTACGCACTCCCGTCCATCTGATTCCCCTGTCTATTGATCTTGAATAGGCCGTTGCTAAAGTTCCAGCATCGTTTCCCTGCTCTTATATTTCCAGCTGCGGTCAAGAACAGAAAGTATCTCCAACCCCTCTAGACCACTTGATCCCTTGTCCAATCACCTTCAAATATTCGTGAATGTCTACTCCAATTTCTCTTTTATTACTTTAAACCACTCAGTATTCACACTTTTATCATTGATCCTCCCCAAATTCATTATCACCCACTTCACTGGATTGAATTCCTTTCAGCACATTTTCTTGCCATTTGTTTCCAATCTCCCTGCAGTCTATGGCTTTCTTCCTCATGGTTAACGAGATGAATAATTGTTACCTGATTTGCAAACAGCTAAATGATGGCCACGACAAATAATTAAAAATCGTTGACCTGGATGAGAAAACAATAGAACTCATAGAAGCTTGCAAAGGGGAGCAGAATTGGAGACTCTAAAGAAGGTGATCTAAGGTTCCAGAAGGATCTTAATCCATTCGTCTTTGGGCTGAAAAATGTCACATGAAGTTCAATCTGGATAAATGGAAGGTATTGCATTTTGCTACATCAAATATTAGTAGGGCTTATACAATTAATGATCGGGCATTGCATCGTGTTGTGGAACACAGAGGCCAGGAATGCAAGTACATAATTCATTTTAATTTGCTTCATATATAGACAGAATGGTTTAAAAAATGTCATCTTGCCTTCGTTGCTCAGTCCGTTGAGCGTAGGAGTTGGTACGTTATGTTGAAGTTGAACAGGACATTGGGTGATGCGTCTTCTGGAACACTGTGTCCAGGTCATGTCGCCCAGTAATAGCAAGGAAATTATTCAGCTGGAGTAGGTTTAGAACAGGTATGCCAGCGCATGGCTAGTGGGGAAGGTTTGTGTTCTAACGAAAGGCTGGATAGGCTGAGACTACTTTCACTCGAGCACTGGAGTTTGAAAGGCGACCTGATAGAAATGTATAAATTATTGAGAGTTCAGATAGAGTTAACTGTAACTGTTTTTTTTTCTCCAAGGAGGGGGCCCTTCAAGACGAGAGGGCAAATGTTTGAAGTGAAAAGAGGGATTTAAAATAAAAAAGAGGCTTTTTAAAACATAGGATGGTTTATGTTTGCAATTCACTTCCTGAGGCAGTGATGAATGAAAGTACATTTACAATATTTACAGGATATTTGGATCGATAAATGAGTTGGAAAGTATCAGTGTGATTAATAAAAGCTATTCATTCATGTCTAGTACATAATTCATTGCCCACAGGGAAGATCAGAATCAACTACGATATTATGGATCTGGAGTCACATACCAGCCAGACCAGATAGGTATGGCAGTTTCCTTCCATATCAGGCATTAATGAATCAGATCTACAACAACTGATTCAACATCATCATTAGACTCTAGGGATTTATTTAAATAAAATTCCAGCATCTGCCATGCCAGGGTTTGAACCCATGTTCACAGAATTATATCTGGACATTCAGATTAACAATGCAGTAATAATATCACAAGGGCATTATTAACCATCAGCAGTTACAAGAGCCATCAGATGCGACTCGTTTAGTTTGTCATTATGTTCAGTATGAGCTGGTAGGAGTGAAAGGCCTATTTTCATGCTGTGTGAGTCTAGGACTTTGACGCTATGAAACTGGCAGCTGGTTGGGATTAACAGCAGCGTTGACAGTTTAGTTGATCTCCTTCTGGGATATGTAACCTTGCTGGTAAATCTCGAGGTTCTTCTGCTCATTGAGCCCGTCCCACACACGGGGTTGTTGAATAGTCTGTCCCCAGTTTGACTGAGTAGATGAGTTTCCACTTCAGCAGGTAACTGAATCCCGCATTACGCTGGTTTCTCTGTGATATCGGTGTCCTTGTATCTTCCCAGGATGAACGATTGGTTCAAATAAAATCCACGCAGACGCAAGTCCCGTTGTCCATGTTGTGAACGTGTTTTTATGCTTCCTGTTATACCCATAGGGTGTGGATGTCGCTGGTCAGGACAACATATGTTGTTCTTTCTGATTCGCTGCCGACTCGCTGCATGGATTCGATCCCAGTCTTGTGTGACTGTGTGCAGTTTGCACATTCTCTCTTTGATTGTGTGAGTTTCCTCCCACAGTCTGAAGGTGTGCGGGTTACTGGCATCAGCCATGGGAAATGAAGGGGAACGGAATCGATATGGAGTGTGGGTCTGCAAGGATGTGCGTCGGAGGGATGGTGTCGACAGGAAGGGCCGAATGGCCTGCTTTCCCACACGGTCGTCATTCTCGGATTAAGGGTCAGCTATGTTGTTCAGGTCCTGGAGTCACAAGTAGGCAGGATTGGGTAAAGATGGTAGCATCCCCTGCATCAGGGACATGCATGATTGGGATTGCAGGAAATTAAAGGCATGTTCTCTGTTCCTGAGGTAGGATTCCATTTCAGGTTTTATTCGTCAAACTTTAACATTCCCAGTTCCGTGTGTGAGTCCCCAAGGATGACTCGTTTATTATATAACCACAACACTACCTTCTCCAGGTTATAGTATTTACTGGGAACCAGAAGCTGATTCTGAGTTGATGCGAACAAAAGTAGATGCCAATATCAAAAAGACTGACCCAAACAGGAAAATTAAATTTCGAACCTTGCCACCTCAAAGTTAAAGTCTCCACACGCTTTAGATGCGCCAATCGGCTGTCTCAGCAACATGTGCTATTTATGGTCATAATATTAGAAATGAGGGCAAGTATTCCCTTCCGCCCCGCTTTTGACCAGGAGCTGCCCCAACCTCGGAAATACACGCGCCTCTCTCCCGTCAATCCATCCCAGTTTACAAGTGGATCTTCGTGAATGATTCAAAGTGAAAGTGTATGTTTGATTGTGCAATGCCTCAGTCAAATGGGACGAGGGACGGAAAAGAGAGTTAGGGAGAGGGCTAGGGCGAGACATCTTCGAGAAATTTGGGTCTAAATCCTGATACATAAAACGCAGAAACATCAGAGAACAAAATTCGATGGAAAACAGATCATCACCTCAGAAAATATTATCATGTAAAAATTATCAATTTCTGACCGTGTTTCACCAAAAGTAAAACTTTGAATGAACTGACCGCCATGATGTCGATTCGAGCCGAGGTCGCTGCAATCACAACGCAGAATATGAACTACAGTTTCTCTGATTCCGGGTCTGGAATTGGAATGATGTGTGATTGCCTGCATCAGTTGGTACTGCCTTGTGTGGGCACAGCGATGAAGTAGCCGATGTTCAACTATAATGCTATTGAAGCATACGTTTCAACAATGTTCTGCACTCTCCCAAGAGTTTGGAGCGTTTCATTAATCCCATTCTCCAGTACTCTCATTCATGGAACCTCCACAGTCTCTGGGGACGCTAAAGTTAAAGATTCGGTTCATTCTGCGTTCCCACATGCCTGTCGCCAAGTCGTGATATTGTGCATTCTTCCTGACATTCCCTCTGCTACCATACTGCTTGTAGTTTACAAGTCGGGCCTGTGGAATGCTGTAACCGTTTAGTAGTTCATATTCTGCGTTGTGATTGCAGCGAACTCGGCTCAAATCGACATCATGGCGGTCAGAATAAAGAGTTCTTGGCTAATTGTTATATTCTTGGAAGTGAAGATGTGCAGAGAGATCTCGGTGCCCATGTATCTCAAATTCGGAAAGTTACCACCCACGCTTACAGGTTTGTTTGCAAGGCGTACGGTGTGTTAGTTTTTCATGGGAGAGTGATTCAGTTTCAGAGTGAAATTGTCACTTTGCAGCTCCAGAAGTTAACTGGTGTGGCCGCACTCGTAGAGTTGCATGCATTTCTGGTCACCACATTATACGATGGATGTGAAAGCATTGGAAAGGGTGCAGGGGACATTTTCTACGATGCTGCCTTCTATGGAGAGATGATCTTACGAGGAAAGGTTGAGGGACTTGAGGCGGTTTTTGATAGCGACAAGAAGTTTGAGGGGTGAATTTAGAGAGACATAGATGATGATCAGAGGTTGCCATAAGGTGGACAGTGAAGGTATTTTTCTTCAAATGGTAATTTTGGCACAAGGGCACATCGATGTAAATTGAGGGTGATAGTTACCGAGGTAGGTTCCTTTATCAGTGAGTAGTAAGGGTGCTGAACGCCTTGCCTTCAACACTCGTCGACTCAACAACTTTCAGGGCAATGAAATGGTCATTGTATAAACTTGCGGATTATGATGGTAAAATACTAGTCAGATTGGTATCACAGGTCGATGCAACGTTAGGGCGAAAATGAACTTTATTGCGGTGTAATATTTGGTGTTTGAACTGTTCTTCAGCTTGAAGTTGCAATCATCTCTGTTCACTATCAGTAAAACCAACACCTGGCGAGAACCGAATATGCAACTTTGGCACCTTACGCACTTCCAGTCTGTCATGCAATTACATCAAACTGACGAATTGCACCACTGGAGCTGCCGTGTACTGATGACCAATGGCTACTGATCTTACCACTTGGCCCCTCAAACCAATTACTCCTTTTTTGCTGAAGATCTGAAATGAAACACAGCGCAGAGGAGGTTATACTGATGATGGATCATCGAATATGGAGCATCAGGTTCAGGAACATGAATAGTAAATTGTGGTGAAAATAGTCATAATTGAATTTTGTGTTCATTTACCGTGGCTTCCTGCGTTGATCACAGGCAATGTTATGTCGCTACTGTGCTGGGATTTTCCTTCTATTGGTATCAATTCGTCAGAGAATTCGATTCACTGTTATTTCACCAGCATCCTTTGGAATGTTCATACGGCACAATGACCCACACTGTACACAACGTCAACAATCTTCTGCATTACTACATGCAAGGGCTCGTGGCATAGTTTTTTTTATAAATAGTGAAAAATTAATCATGTTATGCAAGGGCAAATTGAATTTTAGTTTAATTAGTAAAGTCGCAAGAATCCAGAGTAAGTTTCAAAATGTCAGAAAATTATGTTCATTACCTTGGCCAGAATTCTAGCCCAGCAAGCGGGAAATCTGTCCCTCAATCCCCAGCATCCATGTAATCGCTTACTCCATGTGTCCACTTGGAAACCTATATGAAGGGATGTTCAGCCTGACAGAGAACTTGTGAGAATCCTCCACTGTCTGACCTAAAGCTGAAACAGGAGCTATCTATTCCAGCTTGGAGGGTAGTGAAGTGGAGGTGAGACAGACAATATTAATTGGTGTAGATTCACATTGTTCTCATTGTGATTGTTTAAAAACCTGGGCCAGAAAAGACTCAAGCAGAAAGGAGCAGAAGTAGGTCATTCTTAACACCGCTCCTGCCCCGCCACGCCATTCTGTACCATCATAGCTCACACAGCGCTTTTATGTCTTTTTCCAGCGTATCCATAGCATCGTGCCGCCAAGTGGCTAACACATATTTATCGATCTCTACCATAAATAAACATCAAAGTTATTCATCGCTGTGAGGAAAATGTTGCATTTCGAGACAGTTGGGTTTCTGCATGAATGTTATAGGTTTTGCAGATGAGCAGCCGAGTCTGGTCTGAACACCTTTCAAACCATAAACTAAAACTCGACTCTGATGAGATTTGCATCCACAACTTTTGAATGGCAGTCTTAAGAAAGTCTTAGAAATTCACCGCGCTTTCCATTGTACCAGAGTCGCGGCCTCACCCAGTTTTCACCACAATAGTTTGCCTTAGAACGATTTCGTTTGGGACACCCATCTCACGTCTGTCTGACCTCGTCACACTTTCCAGTATCTGGTCCTTATCCACGTGTGCTCTGGATCTTTAATTTTTCGGCTACATACTGCTGAAATGTCCTCATAAGACTTAGCATTACCACACGTTCAAATAAAAAAATTCCAGATGAACAACACTCTATGGGTGAAAGCGTTCTTCCTAAATCTCCTCTAAACAGCTATTCTCCCGCTTTTCATCTATGTCAATGGTTATTATTCCTTCCCGAAAAGCCTTATTCCTGTCATACATATCTATCCTCTTCATAATATGTACATGTTAATCAGTTTCTCACTCAGCCTTCTCTGTGCTTAGTTACACAGTCCCAGCTTAGCTCATCTTCCTTCACAATGGGAATTGTCCAGCCCTTGGCATTATTTTCATCTCCTGTGATCTTCTCCTCCTGCAATCAGACGGTTCCTGCAGTCTTGCGATTACAACGGAAAAAGAAATGCACTTTGAAGAAATGCCAAAATGTCTGAACAAAATCAGCAGCTCTTGTCCATCTAGGATGAGAAAGGACAGTGAACGCTTCGAGTCCAATGATTCGTGTTCGGAACTGATGGGATGTATGGGTGGGTGAAAAAAGTGGAAGAGGGCGGACAGTATCCAAAATGATTGAACTCGATGTTGGGTCCTGAAATCTGCATCGTCTTTCAGTAGAAAATGAGTTGCCCGATCTTCCAGCTTGCGCTGTGCCTTGAAGAAGAACGGCAGCAGACCAGAGACTGGTATGATGGCTTGGGTACACAATGCAATCTTAAAGTAGCAGGACACTGGAAGACTGGGGTAATTTTTGTTGATTCTGGACAGAACTTAAGTGATCTCAGCTTTGTCATCGACTCTGTTTTCTTCTCTCCCTTGTAGAGAGATCACATTCTCAGCAGGAACTACAGTTTTCTGGATTGAATGAAGTGCAAACAAATCACGGGAAGATGTGTCTGGAAGTTTCCACAGTGAGGAGAGACATCGGAAACCAGCAGGAAATGTATCTTACAACATAGAACGTTACAGTGCAGTACAGACACTTCGTCCCTCGATGTTGCATCGACTTGTGAAAATAATGTGATGTCCATTGCACTGGAAAATTAACATTTCTTTTGAAACCAATAAATGCACAGGGAAACAAAAAAAAAATAAGGGCCTGACTTTGCAGAGGGCAATTGTTGCAGACAGAAAGAAAATCTATGTATATTTAAACCGAACTAATAGCAGACTTACAGGGCCAGCAAACTACCATATCAACAGCCAAGGAATTAGAAAAAAAAACAACTCCATATCTGGAAAGGAACTCGAATGTTTCAGGCCACTGACCTTGAAGTGTTGATAAGAAGAAGCGAATTATAATTTAAAGGGAATATGTAAATGCTATCAGGCGCCCAGTACATGAGGCGTCTTGCCAATGTATTACCTGGGACACGGGAAACCTGAATTTGATGGAACTCCACGCGCTACATGCTGAAAACTTTGTGGCCCAAGAGAAGGAAAAACGGAAATTAAAGATGGAAAAGCACACACTTAAAGCTCAGCTTACTATGATGCAAATGGTCGCTCAGCCATTGGAAGGAGGTGCTGCGTGAAAGGAAGGGCTGGCACAGGTAAATCTGGTGGGTGCTTTGTTTGCAGAGCAATGGACCACTGAGTGAGGCAGAACACGCCCAGACAGCCTCAATCGGTCCTGGAGGCTGGGCAGCAGGGTGACTAATGGAGGAAGGCTGAGGTGGAGGTGGGCAGCCCCAAAGTTACAGGTAAGCCTCTTTGCTTTATGCTTGGCAACGAATACTCGCTTATGTTCATCTCTACTACTAACCTTATGGGCACTGAAACATGTCCCACCTCTATACTGAGCACTGAGTTTGCGAAACGTGAACTATATTTTCAGTACAACGATGATGCATATAAGTCAATGCTTACATCTATGTTATATGTGGAAGGTGCACCTCTTACTTTTTTGGAAGATACAAGGGCAACATATTCAGTTCATAAATCAAGGCAGTTCAGAGAGTCGACGCAAATAAAGATGAACAGAAGCTTCCTGAACTTAATGGGCGCATCAGGACTCGTGACACGAGAGAGATTTACCGTACCCCTATTGTGCAAAACCAGTAATGGGGAAACATTCCATTTCATTTCTGTTATCGGAATTCTGTACTTTAACTCTGATGTCTCGGGATCTCAGAGTGAGACTGGGGTCCGATTTGCGCACTACCCCGACGAGCTTGCAGGTAATACAAAAAGAACTTTTAACAGTGCAGGCTGGAAAATATGAATCACGACCCCTGATGCATGTCAGAAAGCGATAGGTTCCGTGAGCGATTCACTCACCCAGGAAGTAAGTAGCCATATTAATCCCATTAACACCGATTTCATGCTGGAGATATGCTGCACTGCACAGCACACATACACCGCGATGGTCCTGACAAATCATAAGAGAAGGATTGGTTCAGGAGATTGGTTAAACCAGATCAGTTGTTATTGTGCGAATTTTATTGGAATGATCACAGATGTGCTGTCACTTTAAACTTTTTTAAGTATCTGTGACGGTAAGTAGACCCTGTTTTTTTTGATGTGGAAGGCTCTTTTCCTCACGGATCATTGGAGAAGGCATCGAACGACAGGTGTCAGAATTTGGGACCATGGGTACTACAGGCACAAAAAAAAAGATTGTATCTTCAGGGTCGGTGTGGGTGTCTGATTCAATGCAGTTATAAGGACGTATAGGAAGAAACTAAATTGGCTCACTCAGGCAGACAGGGCAGTCCAGGTAATCCCCAGCAGGAGTGTCGTCTGGCGTTTACCTATGGTAGATGTGTCGGACCCAAGATTAAGAAGGGTCCCAACTGATTTCAGGGCAAAAGGCAAACATGATGTGGGGCTCAAACGAATCCTTAAGAATAACCCCGAAGTCTGAGTATCGTCCTTGCAAAGTAAAAGAGCCGTTAAAACCCGAGGCTGTGCAAAGAATTACTCCAGTCTTTGAATCTCTCTTATAGGCTGGAATGATAATCCCCCGTGAATAATCACTGGTGAGAACACCCATTTTTTTCGTTCAAAAAGGCAAATATTCCATGTGAATCGGAGGAATGGAGATTTGTGCATGACCTGCAGGTTATCAAGAACGCTGTTGTTCCGCACACCCCAAATGTTCCCAACCCCTGTATCATATTGGCTCAAATTCCACCGGATGTAAATGGCTCTCTATTGTGGATTTAGCAAATGCCTTGTTTTGTGTACCGTTACACGCCGACAGTCAATTCTGGTTCACATTTCCATTCAAAGGAAAATGGTATACTTTCACGTGACATTTTCAAGATTGCTGTGAGTCCCCACCATAATTAACGGGGCTCTGCACAGGAGTCTGGAGACTCTTGTTTTAACCGGGGGTGGAGGGGGGGGGGGGGTGGTCAGCGCTTATGCAGTATGTAAACGAATGCTTAATCGCAGCATCAACAAAGAAACAATGTGATAAAGGTAGGCTTGCGATGCTCTGCCATCTAGTCTCGCAAAACTACAACTTGTGGAACAACAGTTGAAGTTCTTAGGTCACTTAATAGCTGAACAAGGAAAGGCCATTGGTCAAGACAGAGTTCAAGCAAACCAGCAAAATTCAAGGCCTCACATGAAGAAACAATTGTTATCCTTTATGGTCACGTGATCGTACTTAGAATGTTTAACCTGCATTACGCAAACCTTTAGGCGCCTAAAAGTTACATAGTTCATGGTTCAGGTTTGCAGAGCTAGAGTCCGTTGCAGTGACCCCTGAGGCCGAGAGTGCCTTTGTTGAATTGAAATGGCACTCCAAACTACACCGACGCTGGGATTCCAAATCCAAACAAGCCTTTTGTACAAACAGTGGATGAGAAGCGTGCCTGCATGACATTTGTGCTGATGCAGAATTGTGAGTGGAAAATTGAGGCCAGTAGCTTATTTTTCCAATCAACGTAGATCCCGTAACGGCAGGATTACATAAATGCCTCCGTGTCCTGCCTGCATTTGAAAAGGCTGTTGTCGCTTCCAGGGACATAGTCGGCTTTGTTGAATTAAACCGACTGGTCCCACATGCAGTATCCTTACTGCTTTCTGAGCAAAGCACAGCACACATGTCGGCTGCACGTTGGCTCACATACAATGCTATGCTATTGGAGACGCCTAACATGACAATAAAGCGATGTAACGTCCTTAATGCTGCTTGTCTTGTCCCCACAGAAGGAGACAGTGACCCACATGATTGTGTCGCTGTAATTAATGACATTTGAAGCCCTAGACCAGACGTGTAGGATTCACCAATTTAGAATCCGGAAACGGCGTTTTATTGTGGATAGGTCAGCATTCAGAAGCAAAGAGATAGGCCAGTGTCTGGTATGTTGTAGCAACTACCCACGAGGTAATCAAAGCGGGACCACTTCCTTCTCATCTGTTAGCGCAAGCAGCAGAGCTGATTGCCTTGATTGAGGCATGTAATTTGGCCGAAGGAAGAACAGTGAATATTTACATCAACAGCAGATATGCATTCCGGGTTGTACATAATTTTGGATCCCTGTGGAAAAACAAGGGCTTCTTGACCTCCACTGGAAAGCCAATCACATAAAATGGCCTGATCTCTGACCTCCTGAAAGCAGTCCGATTGCCTAAATCAATCACTGTATGTACATGTGAAGCCCACAGGAAACAATATGATTCAATTTCTCAAGGCAATGAAAATGTAGACTGAGCGGCAAGGACGGCAGCCAATCAGCCGCCAAGTGATGAGTTTGACATGTGTATGTCAAATATTTGTAATCCAAAGCAGGCTTATGGGAGTTACAGTCTCAGGCTACATCGAAGGAGAAGCGTGAATGGACAAGGGCAGGGTGCAGAATGAGGGAATGGGTGTGGTGTGGCCCCAGTGGGAAACCCTGTCTACCTCGATCTTTATTCCCTTTCTATGCCAAAATAACACACGGTAAGGACCATGTGTCAAAAGTGGGGATGTACGGCAATATTTCAGCACGCTGGTACAGAAAGGGATTTACTCATTACTCATAAAAAATAATGTGAATAATGTGTTAGCTGTGCCACTAATAATGTGGGGAGGGGAATACAAATGAATCAGGCAGAACACCCCCAATCCCAAAGACCCATGAAACATTTAAGATGGATTTTATTGAACTAACACCCAGCGAAGGTATAAGGCATTGTCTGGTAATAGTTGATGTTTTCCCAAGGGGTGGAAGTGCTCGCACGTCTAAACAGGATGCCAGTGCAGTAACCAAGGCTTTGCTAACTGAAAAAAATTCTGTGATGGGGCATCCTGAAAGGCTAAGCAGCGACAATAGAAAGCCATTTATAAATATTGCCCTACAGCAGATCAGTGATTACTTGGGAATAAAGGTGAGGCAACATTGTGCCTACCACCCAGCGAGCGGTGGGGCAGTGGAAAGAGAGAACACGATCCTTAAAAATAAATTGGCAAAATGTTGTGAGGAACTAGAGGTGACATGGACAAAGGCATTTCCAATTGTGCTAATGTATATGAAGGAGAGGAAGAGTAAATATTAGGACGTTTGAGATTTTGTTTGGAAGGTGGCCCAATACAGGAACTGGCCAAGAACGATTGTAAAACAGATAACAGACCACTGTGAGGACGAGATATTATGTGACAGTATACTCTCCACACTTCTGTCTCAAATACAGAATCAAAAGAAGGGCAGCACTACCCCAATCAGCAGAAGGGAAGATGCACAATCTAGAACCTGAAGACTGGATAGTGGTGAAAGACTTCAGGAGCAAAGTCAAGAAGGCGACTACCTGGCTGGGACCGTTCCAAGGGCTCCCTACAACAAAGACAGCTGTTAAGATTGCCGAAAGAGCCATGTTGATACACGCCAGCCGTTGCAAACGTGTAGCTGAACTTGAGGAGACGTCGGACCACACCGGATCCAAAAAAGTGTAAGTAATGATTAGAAGACTCATAGAAATATGGGGCTGCATGGCAGGACGAATCGTGAAGGCAGGGGTGTCTGGGATACAACAGCAGACGGTAATCTTAACCAAGGATGTTAAGTTGACCTTTATATGCCACCCATGCCCGTTTGGTAACCAGGACGACTATAAATAAGGCAATAAATATTTACGCAGAGATCCTTGTGTACCCAGTTACTGGCACTGAGTAGTATCCATCACGGCTACAGGTACACCTGACACGGGATATCGGCTTCCTGTTATCAAAGAAGGAGGTGCCATGGCAAGGGTAATAATAAACAAGATTCAGAAGAGTGATGAGGAAGCCTGGTGGTGTGGAATAGATAGACCCTTCTCCGATATCTATAGACAGGTGAATATAGTGGTACAGCCTCGCACCCTACCACCCGAGATGCAGTGCAGAAGGTCCTCCAAGAAATAGTAGCTCCTGGACTCGAAAAGATGAATGTCCAATGACCGCACTGCAGATGGGCGGAAAGGCCTTTTCCAAGCTGACAGAAATGGACGATAGAAATAAACTGAATGTGCAGCTAAAATGATCACAAATGAAAAAAGTAAAAGTGGGTTCATTGAGAAAACTTACAGCGCCATATTTCACATTCCATGGAAGTTTACTCCTAAGGACTCAGTGGTCTCACTGCTGTTGCAATGGGGGATTTCCTCTGACCGTTTATGTTGTTGACAACCTTCCCAAAGCAGGGAATTTGTATGGAACTGGCCATTAATCCAGTATTGTCACAAACAGGATTCAGACTCGCATAAAACAAAGAAATGTGAATCCTGGAAATCTGAATCAACAACAGGAATTGACAGAGAAACTCTGCAGGCCTGACAGCATCTGTGGAGACAAAGAGATTTAATGTTTCATATCATAGATTCAGGCTACTTATGCCTTTTATTGGTTTATTGCCTGGGTAATTGTCAATTTCACTTCGCTAAACAGCATACATACCAGAATCTCTCATTAGCTGACAGACATCATTCTTTTATCGGCTGTAATGCTGTTGCTGTTGCCCTGAGTTGGTGAAAGGCTGGTCTTCATTACCTTTTTCCTCTCCTTTATGTCGATGAGCAGCCATGGTGAATGGAGAATTTCTGTTTGTGTCCCTTTGTCTCTCTGTACCATCTCACTCTCTTCTACATTCTCCCACTCTCTGTCTGTCAATATCCCTCATTTTTCATTTCTACTCTTGGAAAAGTGTTAAAATCGGAGGCTGTTCCGTGGCTTTCTCCGCAGCCCCCCCCCCCCCCCCCCCCCCCCCCCCCACCCCGGCCAGAGTGTGTAGAACTGGGCTCACAGTCTCCAAGTAATGTCTGTGTTACTTAGGTCTGAGATCAGGTGACATTTGGTCACTTATAACGTTATGAGCTTTTACAATTCTAAATAGTATTCATAATAGACCAGAGAAAAAGCAGTTTCACTCCAATTATAGGATTTCTATGATGCCATTGCCGTTTGCCAAAAATCAATGAATGGTGACAGCAGACAGTGAGAGCCAGTATCTCATTGAATGCGTTATTACTAAAACATTGTCCTGCAAGTCTGCAGTGTCTCCTGCGTCTCTTCATTATTCCCAAAAAACTTGAAAAGATGGAAAGAGAATAATAGTAGAAGAGATAGACAAATCCTTGTCGAACAGAGTAAAAAGAACTCTGCGTTGAATTAGCAGGATAGAACATGGACTAATGGGTCCACATCAGGAGGTAGGGCTTAGGAGCACGAAATAATAACGGTCTGAGCTAAAACACAAGAAGCATGCTGAGCCGTCACTTTCGGGATATTGGATAAACAATACGGCTTTTACAAGAAGTTTAAACAATGAACTTACAATGTACAGAACATTCGACAGCATTTGACACCATTAACGTCTGGTTATTACCATATGCTTTAACTGACGAAACCACAGACACGGTTCTTTAAATCAATAAGTGCATTTAATGAAGTATTTGATCACAGTTAATCGGACCACCTTTCTGTAATAAAGCTGCTCGATGAGAATTTATATCAACGTCCGTTTGTGCAGGAAAGAAGTTCACAGCTGGTGACTGTCCACTGAAAATGTACAGGAAGAGGCAATCTCTTCTTGCTTTGATTTCAAACTGATGCCTTCACCTCTTTAACCTGACCGGATAAACAGTATGCGTTCATCCTCTCGGGGCCGATTTACCGCCTGAATATGCACAGAGGGAAACTCATACCAAGAGACCAGGGTAATTGTGGTGAATTTACCAGGAGTGGTGTGTGAGTTGTTGTTAACAGTGGGCAGTAAGGGCTAAACCATTAGCACTGACATTGATCCTTGTACCAACAGCTCCTCATTCACTTTCTGCCTCATTCATCTCAGTCATCATTGATTTTCAGTTTATCCTACTTTCCCTTCGAAACTTTACTTTTGTTCCCGACCACTTTCGGATGTCTACTTGGAAACTGTAGTTTTTTCAAACGAAATTCTGGAGAATGCACGTCACTCTTTGGGATAGGCTTCACTGCCCAACCATAATTACTCAAGAGATTGAGATGGTAAGTTACTTTACTTCATCATCGAAGTGCTCAACACAGTGATATAGCCATGATGTCGATAGGGAGGCAGTTCCAAGAATTAGACATAGCGACATTGAATGAACAGCGAGATAGTTTCAGCTCAGAAGGGCGAGATCCTTAGAGGGGATTTGTAGTGACAATTTATTCGGTGTATGTGCTGCCATGGCTGCCAGAGGATGTGGTGGAGGCTCGTACACTTTGAACATTTAAGAGGAATTTGTAATTGTATATGAGTAGGAAGGTTTTGGAGGGATATGGGCCGTGTGCTGGCAAGAGGGACCAAATTGGGTTGCGTTTTCCGGTCAGCATGGACAGGTTTGAACGAAGGGTCTGTTTCCCTGCATTACATCTCTATGAATCTATGATTCCAGTTGGATGCAATCAATCACTGGTTTCCTTCTGGCAGAACCGGGTCTGTGCTCTCTGTTGAAGCAGAAAATGGTTTTCATTCAGATTAGCCACAAGAAGAGAAATAAATCTTCATTTCCTGATTTGGAATTTTATCCAGGCCTGGGCGATTCAAACCCAGAGTCTGAAGCAGGGACTCCACTGAAGTTGACAATAACCCTTTCGAACTAACCTGTACAAACTCTTGTGCCTATCGTTCTTTGTCCCCAAATTTTGAAGCATCGGTCATTGCCGTGGGTGGTGAAGCAGCTAACTACTGCCTCGCAGAAAAACCGTGGGGTCAGAGACCCGATCGATCTGTCATGCAGCGAGGATTGCATTGCTCAGAACAGACGTGTTTGCTGTGTGGGACTGAAATTGAGCTCGATCTCACACAGATACGGTGTAACAGCTGCCAGCAAATGTGAAGATGGTTCAGACTGTTTCATTCGCACTCTGGGAAAAATACTGGATCCTAAGGTCAGGGGATATAAGTGTCACAGATAGAAGGCTGAAAATTGGTTTGGGAACCGTATAAGTCATGACCGAATGGCGGGCAGACCAGATGGGCTGAAAGCTCTAACTGTCCTCCGATGCCTTCTGGTCTCTGACCGTCCAGTATCTAAGGAAATAGAAACAGAGTTAATCGTGCATTTCGAAGTCCTCCTCCCATAACTCGGTGAGGTGAGAGATGGAACAGTTCTGCTATTAAATTTTGAGACTGGGAGAATGTTTGGAGATGGAGTAATAAAAGAGAAACTCAGTATAAAGTTGAGAGTCAGGAGATATTCAATAAAATAGGTAGACGGAAATGGACATGGAGTAATAAGTGTCAATGGTCTTGAAGACTTAACTCGGTTTTCCATTCCAAGATTCTACCAGACCTGCTGAGATTTTCCTGCAATTTCTTTTGTTGGTACTGAAACAGAAGGGAAAAGTCTGATCCTGTACCAATCAGCTATGTCTGCTCTGTGGACGTTTGAATTCCCTATTCGAACAAATCACTTCCGACCCACACGGAAACCTCACTATCCTGCATCACCCCCACAATAAGCTGTTCATTACGTAAGCACATACGGGTACACAACTGCATCATTTACCGAGTGAAGTCGGAGAATTACAGGGAGAGTTCCATTCGGTTTCCATCAGAGCATTCTCATTCAGTTAATTCTATTGTAGCACCATTTGACATGCAGCTGTCACTGTCATGTGGCCATTCGCATTCCACGTCTCAGGACATTTTGTTTGGGGCACGTTTGGAATGGAACCTCACGTTTTGGAAGGGACATCATTTATAGCATATTCGGCTGAACTGATAACCTTGTCTCTTGCACCTGCGGTACAGTGGAGACAGTTTTCACTCAGAAACCAAGAGATGATCAAAAACAGAGGAAAAAAATGTGTCAACAAAACCTGCCTCAGCGAGCGAATTCGCTTTTGCAACATTACTAGAGAGCAGCAAACCTATTAACAAACAACAGCGCCCTGCGTGGGTCCGACCCCACACCATTGAGATTAAAGGTCTCAAGCTCTACCGACTGAGCGTACCAGGGCAGGATTGGTGTTCGTTAATTTATCATTTCATATTGACTTAATTCAGCTGACACGGCAATTTTCAAAAATCTCGTTCGTTCCTCCCCATTGCAAATAACATTATCCAAGTCGTTCAATTCTCAGATTTATTCCTTCAGACCATTACAATCCATTTAGGCCTTGCCCCGGGATTTACTATTCTCTGTTAATATTTTCATATTTTGACCCTGATCCTTAGGTCGCCAAAGTGATTCCCAGACACTCTGGCAGACTGCAAATCAATCGGGAAAATACCTCAGGAAACCAAATCATTTCTGATTAGAGTGGAGGGAATCCCACCCGCTGAAGAGACAGAGTCCTCACAATAAACACTTTCTTTGTTCTACCTGCCTACAAAGTTTACCAGTTCTAATATTCGAGAAAGGAATTCTGATTATAAAATGTTTTTAAAACAGGAACAATCTTCTGAAGCCATTTCCAATTTGAATTAGAAAGTTTTACCCTTTCACACGGTAACAGCCGTTCCTGAGGAAGGAGTTTCCATGAGCTGTGTCCAGGGCTGGGCAGGAAGCCACTGATTGAAACTGCAGTGGCCCCTTTCTGTTGGCAGCAGGGGCTTGTAGAGAGTGGGGTCACATTTTGCTGCACGTGACCGTCTCACTCATTGCGGACTCAGGGTCAATCATGGATGAGTTCTCGTGGTTGTATTGTCAGTACATGGTCGATCTCAATACTTGATGTGAAATATTTGAGGCTCTGTGCTCTGTTTGGGCTTGGACAACCAACATTTCAGCAAAATGCTCTGATCATTTGAGACACAGCAACTGGCAGCAAAGTTGTGCATGTACACATCCAAACGCACAGTGATCGAGAGGATGTGGACAGTAGTAGTTCTCATTATTTTAAGAATCAGTTGCTCATGTTCCCGTGTTTATCGCAGAGAGGGTGAGAGACCCGAGGAGTAACAAACACCCCCACAAAGCAATATCAGGACCTGTGTAGTTCTGTCATAATAAGCTGCCTGCAGCGGTTCTATTGCAAAGTTGGGTTTCAAACCCACGACGCAATAGAGACTGGATTCTAAACCCAGCACATTACACCACTCTGGATTAGTGGTGCTGGAAGAGCACAGCAGTTCAGGCAGCATCTGGTGAGCAGTAAAAATCGACGTTTCAGGCAAAAGCCCTTCATACAGGGTTTCGCCCGAAACGTCGTTTTTACTGGTCCTCGGATGCTGCCTGTACTGCTGCGCTCTTCAGCACCACTAATCCTGAATCTGGTCTCCAGCATCTGCATTCATTGTTTTTACCAACATGAAACCACTCGGCGACGCTCTCTGACGATAACTAATCACCAAACTTGTCAAGGCTAATGTTTCAGCATCGCTTCACTTCAGGCAATTTCCCCTGGCACTTTCTATGAATACCTTAGCATAATTTTAAAAAAAAATATTTACAACGATTTGAAAGGTTTGCACGGTGTGGACATTATTGAGAAGCTGAATATTCTTCGACAGTTTTCCCCGGAGCTTCAGGCCTGAGGGATGTCCTTGGAAAAGTTTACAAAATTATGAGGTAGACGAGCAGAGAACATCGTCAATCTACACTTTTTCAGAAGTCACGTGAGTTTAAAGTGAGATAGCATAGGATTAATGTGAGAGCAGTACAATTTGAAAGGGATGTGAGCGACACTTGTTTTTAATACAGACATTTTTGTGCGTGTGGAATAAATTGCCACATTTAGTGGCAGAGTTTGGTGCACTCACAACACTTCAAATGCATCTAAATGGGTATGCAGACAGGAATTGTTCGGAGAGATAAGGGACAAATATTGGCAAATATGTTTAGATTCGTTCCGGTCATCTGTTCAACAGGTGCAAGGTGGATCGGAAGGTTTGCTTCTGTGCTCGGCAGTTCTGTGACACTCCAGTACCTGACAACAGTTTGAATAGACCACTTGCAAAAACGCATGCTGTTTGTTACTAAGTCAGCGTGTTTGAATTTTATTTTTTTCATGAGGCATAATGTTTTGAAATGACACAGAGAGGAATGTTTTCCAGACATTTACAGACAATGGCCATTCTCCTTGATACATTCTCAAGTTCTCCATCAAATAATTTCGTTGACTAAAAAAGAACCTCACAAATCGTGTTAATCCCTCAACTCTCCAGTGAATCCAAAAACTGACAGCTCTTAACGTGGACCAGGTGCAAAACTCAAAAGGCAGAGTCATTATCAGACAGGCAAACTCATTACTTCTGTCTGTGGGGCAGTGCGAGTCGTGTATGTCAAGAACTGCTCGCACAAATAACACCGAAGCAATTCCAAACGGAGCTTCCTGACATTCCGGAGATTTAGTGCATTGCCAAGTAACAGAAAGAGTTCAAGTAACATTAAACAAAACAGAAAAATGTACCATGCAACGTGAATATTAGCATATATATTCTCGATTAAATTAGGTCAACAATGCGCTGGTGCCTCCATCTGATCGAGCGAGCCAACCTGCAGCTTCCCTCACCAGGACAGTAATGAAGGAAATGAGAGAAATATAACAAAGTTTCACGTTGCGATTGCCCACCTTTTAGCCACACCAACAAAAAACGAGGGAGCATATTCAGTGCAGGATCTGGCTTCACAACAGCGGTGAAATAACGACGTCCACTCACTTTCAGGGAAAACTGTAAACAACTCACACTGTCCAGAATATGAATACACAGCGCAGGCTGTTTAGTTCCCATATTCTACTGCTGTCCTGACATTCATACGATAATGTACCTTTCAAAGAGAGCGTTTGTAGCTGTGGAATGACAGTGGCAGCTGTTTCTCCTCGCTCTTACTGCCGCCCTTGGTCGTGTAGGGGCTGCGATTCTCATATTACACGCGGTAGTTCAGTGTGCAATTCTCTGTTGTTGAAAAGTGGAGTGTTTTGGAGCAGAAAGATGTGAAGTTCGGATGCTTCTGGAGTTCTTGTTGAAAGGTTTGGTGACGCTAGGAAGATGGTTTGCAGACTTTTCCTCCCTTTCTGGGTGACATTCTCAGCGCTGCAGAGGTTCCTGTGAAGCGCTGCTCTCATGTTTTGGTACGAATTCATTTGGTTTCATTCCCGCTGCTTCCGTTTGTTGGGATTGCAGATTGGGTCCAACGGATGGAATCTGTGGATGAGTGCCCTGCTTCAAGGAATTGTCTGGCTATCTTCTGCTTGCCCTGTCCTATTATTGTTGTGCTATTCTAGTCGAATGTGTGGCCCTTGCCGTTTGTACGTAATGCTACTCGGGACTGCTGGACTGACGCCCACACAAATTCTTTGCCAAGAACCAATATCCACCCACCTTCATTCGCAACTGCATGGCACACAAAGTTCGCAACGACGATTTGCTATGAGGTAATTTTTAAATCATGCTTCCCTGTGATAAAAGCAAATTCTGGAAAACGATATCCAGACTCCTCCGAACGCTCGGACTTATGACAGCACAGAAACCGAGAGCCCCACTCAGACAACAACTCATGAGGAACCAAGGCCCAATACCCATCATGTGCAGGTCAAACGTGGTTGACGAGATTCCACGCAGGGACTGCACGAAACACGACATAGGAGAAAGAGGCTGACAACTAGAGAGCTGCATTCATAATTTCACCTGGACTGTAAACGCCTTGGACAGCTGTTCCTTGCAGTTATGCACAGAATATTGAATATCTCTGATTCCAGGGCTTGGAATTCGGATGATATGACCGTCTGCAGCACTGGTTACTTCCTTATGTGAGGTAACACCTGATGGAACACATGTCACACTCTATTGCTCATTGAGAAATACATCCAAAATAGGAGCTTAGAGCAGCATTTCTGTTGTCCTTCTGGTGCTGTCCCTGACATGCCCTGTGGCACTGCACTTATTCTGTGTTTCCTGAGGGTTCGGCACATGCTTCCACGATCGTATTATGGGCAGTAATCTGCATTTTCGGTTCAATAACGGGTGTGTGAAGCGGAGGTCCACCATTCTCTATTGTATTCTTCTCTTCTTATGCACAACTGCAATACAGTAAAGGATCAATTAATCTTGAAAGGTGATATACAGAGGCGTGTGAAATACCGAAGTTTTTATGACATTTATGCAATATTTAGAGATTACCTTGATTCAGGAAATAAGGATGTAAAGTCTGTTTGGCTGGAGTTGAGGAACAGTGAGGAATGAACTCACAAGCATGTGTCGTTTACAAGCCCACTCGCAGTAACCACAAAGCAAAATAAATCGTACAAGGGGAAGAAATGCGTGTGAGTGACAAAAATGGCAATAGTCGTGCGTGATCTTAACTTCCCATCTAAAACTTTTGGTTCCATTGTAAAAACGTTTGGAGAACCAAAATCAAAAAAATCCCACATGTCCCATAAAACATCACGAGGGATATCTAGGTAATTGATTACTCTACTGGTGACTTAATTTTCCTATTTTCTTGGAAACCATCTCTTTAATTGTGAGCATCAGAAAAGCCTTTTTTTTGCCAGCAAGAAATAAATATGTGATTAAGCTTTGTTCGTTTCATGTATAAGAACACTGAGACTCCTCTGCACCGCACTTCTTTTACATTTCTATCGATTTTAACACTAGTGTGTCTTTTGATTCTTCCCAACAAAGTATATGACCTCGCATTCCCTACATGAAACTGCATCTGCCAAGAATACTCCAATTATTGGAGGGAATCCTGAGGAACAGAATGTACATGTATTTGGAAAGGCAAGGGCTGATTCGGGATTGTTAACATGGCTTTGTGCGTGGGAAATCTTGTCTCACAAACTTGATTGAGTTTTTTGAAGAAGTAACAACGAGGATTGATGAGGGCAGAGCAGTAGATTTGATCTATATGGACTTCAGTAAGGCGTTCAATAATGTTCCCCATGGGAGACTGATTGGCAAGGTTAGATCTCATGTAACAGCAGTGGACGTAACACCGACCCTTGTGGTATGCCGCCAAGACCTGGACACCAAGAAGAACATGTTCCAACAACTACAACACCGTTTTCTATTGGCAAGCCAATTACTGATCAAAGCTGCAATCTCTCCCACAGTTCCATTCCTCCACATTTTGTATCATAGCCTATTGTGGGGAAACCTATCGAACAACTTGCTGAAACCCATATACACCACATCAACCGGGTTACTGTCATCTAACTGTTTGGTCACTTTGTCAAAAATGTCAATAATATTCGTTAGGCAAGGCCTACCCTTCAAAAAACCGTGCTGACTGTCCCTGATAAGATTATTCTTTTCGAGATGGTTATAAATCCTATCTATAATAACCTTTTCCAACACGTTTCCAAAAACTGCAGTGAGACTCACTGGTCTGTAATTACCAGGGGTGTCTCTACTAAACTTTTTGATCAAGGGAAAAACATAAGCTATGCTCTATTCCACAGGCACTATTCCTCTAGACAACGATGATTTGACGATCAATTCCAAAGGCTAATCAATCTCTTCCCTTGCTTCCCAGGGGATCCGAGGACCGATCCCATCCGGCCCAGGGGACTTGTCTGGTTTCACACTCTTCAGTAATTCTATCACCTAATCCTTGTGAACCTCAGAATCTACTACACTAGACGCAAGTATCTATGTAACGTCGTAGCCAACATTTACATTTTCTATTGCGAACACTGTCGAAAAATATTTATTTAGTGCTTCCTCTATCTCCTCTGAATCCACACAAAACTTCCCAATATTATCCTTGATTGTCCCAAATTTAACTCTCGTCATACTTTAATTGCTGACATACCAATGGAAAGCCTGAGGGGTAACCCTGATCCTATCTGCCAACAACGTCTCATGTCTTCTTCAGCTCTTCTCAGCTCTCTTTTTAGGTTTTTCCAGATATTGGTAGAAGCCTCGAGCGCTCTAACTGAGTTTTCACGTTTTGTCCTAACATAAGACTTCTTGTTCTTCTTGACCAGGGATTCCACTTCCTTAGTAAACCACGACTCACGCGTTCTATATCTTCCTCCCTGCCTGACAGGTACATGCTTATCTAGGACACACAGGAGCTTTTCCTTGAATAAGCTCCACATTTTTAATGTGCTCACCCCCGACAGTTTCCTACCCCACTCTACGCTTCCTAAATCTTACCTCTTTGCATCGTAATTTCCCTTCCACCAGCTGGAACTCTTGCTCCGTGGAGTACACCTATCCCTTTCCATCACGAAAGTAAACCTGAGAGAATTGTGATCGCTGTCTCCACAATGCTCACCTACTTCCAAATCTAAAACCTGGCCAGGCTCGTTACACAGTACTAATTCCAAAGTGGCTTCTTCCCTTGAAAGCGTGTCTACGTACTGTGTCAGGAAGCCCTCCCGCACACACTGGACAAAAACTGACCCATCTATTTTAATCCTACTGTAGTGATCTCAGTCAATATTTGGACATTGTCTTGAGTGTTCCAGAGTTTTTCATTGTCCCACAGTCCAGATGAAGTTTGTATTCCTCACGTACGGGAGCGAGAATTCTTTCAATGTCTCAGATCAGTTCCTGTGCCTTGGACATCAGAGTCAATGTCCCTTCCTCTACTCGGACTGACAATTTACACTTCTTCAATCTCCTATGATTCCATTTCCCAAAGAGTTTCTCAAGATTTGCAAAGCTGGAGCCTAAATTATATGGTTTGCTTCCTAAACATTTTTCGAACTGCCAACTGACAGTATTTTCACAGTATCTCTTCACAATCCTCTGGCTTGCACCATGTTCAGGGATGAAAAGTCCTATTTGGTGGAGAGAGTTCCTAGGCTGGTGAGTTTCACTTTGGAACAAAGATGGTTAAGTGGCAATTTCCTGCGGTTGTTTGTAATGATGGGAGAGGGAGCAGTGGGGAATGAGCACTCTGACGAACAGGAGAAAGTGTTGCCAATGAGCAGAGTCAGAGAACAGAGGACAAGGGATTAAAGGAATCTAATGAAAAGCAGCACTTCTGCTCAGGGCGTTCAATAACAACTGCAGAAACCCGATGTGTCGAGCAGTGTATCTGGAAAGAGAAACAGAGATAATCTTTTAAATGTGGAGCATTTCTGATGAAGAACTCGAGTTTCTCAAGTCTAATCAAATTACAGGCCTGGTTTGCGAAACAGGCTTTCTGAACTTTGAATTGTTCCAGCAGGAAAGCATTCATAATGTAGTCAGCAGGACTCGAACCTACGTGGGGAAACCCCAAAGGATTTCTAATCCATCGCCTTAACCACTCGGCCATGACTACAGACAATGCCGCACCCTGAGCACTGACCAAATCAGCCGTGATCTCATTGAAAGCTGCCGCTGACTTGAGTTAAATGTTTCCATCTCCATTCATCCCTTTGCTGTCATTTGTAAGGTGCGAGACACCAATGTAAAAGAAGAAAAGCACAAAGTTAGGAAAAGATATTTGCAGCCAAATTGAGTCAAAATTATTTATTGAAAGGAAAATCACACTTGGCAATTTGCTAGATCTCTTTGCGAACATGACCAGCAGAGGTAATCAAGGGAGCTATTGATCTGAGTATTCTTGGACATGAAACAAACAAAGGTTAGTGACAGATTCATTTCGTTTTTAAGCGAACGAAATGGTCATTCCTGATGGTTACAATGAAAGAGATGGTTCCCAATAAAAGACAGAGATTAAGTCGCTTGTAGATATACTTCAATGTGATACGATTCACTTTCAGCCCCTAATTACCCCAGAGATGGAGGGGGTGAGTTACTTTTCTTCACTCTCCAATTCCACAGCATAGAGGTCCAGACATGAAACCGCTAGAGATGGAGTTCTTGAATTGGGAACCAGCGACACTGAAAGAACTCGGCAAAAGTGAGGACTGCAGATGCTGGAAACCTGATTTTAGATCAGAAAATTCTGGAAAAGCACAGCAGCATCCGAGGAGCAGGAAAGTCGATGTTTCTGTTGCCAGTCTTTCTGCGTTCCGCAAACAATTTTCGTTTTTGGCTCAGATTTCCAGCAACTGCAGCTATTTGTATTATGTTAACATTCATAATGTTTTGGACAAAACCAATGACCTGCTAGCATCGGAAAATCGGCAGAAGTACTGGTACACCGATATGTTAGCTGAACAATACAACCATTCCATGAGCGGGAATATGATCCGGGCCACGGTGCTGAGAGTACCGAATCTTCACAAGTAAATATCAAGACAAGGCGATAGATACTATCGTATTTAGTGTAAATAAAACACCTTTTATGATCATTTTCGTTGCAGATTATTTTCAACTTGTCTTCGTAGATTTACAAAGTGGCAAAAGGCCATTCCGCCTGTGTGCATTGCGGCTAATCAGAGAGCCATCTATTCCAGTCGCAGTTTCCAACTTTGGCCTAAAGTCTCGTGTGTTCTAATGTTGCCAGGGCAAATGGCAATGACTTTATCCTGTGTTCTTAAATGGCAAAATAATGGGGCAGATGTATGACACTTGCACAACGACTTGTAACTCTTTGGAGGAACTCAGGCTCATTTTCACCCACAAAGGGAGACACACAGAAAGGTCCCCCCAAACCGACAGAGGGCTCGGTTGTGGTGAGCTGGAATTTGAAATGGACAATAGGACGAATGCAAGTTTTAAACGCGGAAGCACATAAGCAACGCCCCGGCAGGACTTCACAGGGGAGTGCCAACGTGGGGCACAGTTAAAGAGAGACATTGCCCGTGAGCCAGATAGGACTCGAACCTACAATTTTCTGATACGAAGTCAGACACGTTATCCATTACGCCACTGGCCCAACAGACACGCTCCCCACTGGCAGAATGCCGATATGTAATGCCATGGACGTTCACGGAATCAGAATTCAAAAGGTGAACAAGCAGCGAAGATAATCACCAACACTGCTTCACTTCGAAGTTTCCAATTTGTGAAGCAGTGCCTTTCACTGGCAAAGGAGAAACATTTGTCCTCAGCTGCCTGCTTCAGGGTCGCCTCCTTCTCTGCTGGAAGTGTCCATCGTTTTATTCACAGTCCCGACGCGATGTCATGATCCACTCCAGTGAAAGCGTGTCATGGTGCCGTCTAAGCAAGACCCTGCCGAAACTCAGCGAGAGACATCTGGTCATTTCGAGCTCAGGTTGTGGAATTAGACGAACTGCGTGACACCTTTTATTGGCGCCGCCACTTCACTGCAAATTAGCGGCTCAAAACGAGCCGACGTTAGCATCAGCTTGATTTGTAACTTCCTGCAGTGCATTTGCTAAACAACATCAGATAGATCCCATCCGGTCTAGCTGACTTATCTATTTTCACACTCTGCAGTATTTCAAATATCTCTTCCTTGTGAACCTCAATCTCTTCTAGTCTAGACGCAAGTATCTCTGTATCTTCCTCGCCAACATTTTCATTATCTATAGCGAACTCTGTCGAAAAATATTTATTTAGTGCTTCCTCTATCTCCACTGACTCCAAACACGACTTCCCACGATGATCCTTGATTGTCCCAAATTTAACTCTCGTCATTCTTTTATTCCTGACATACCTATGGAAAGCCTTAGCGTTAACCCTGATCCTATCTGCCAACAACTTCTCATGTCTCCTCCTGGCTCTTCTCAGCTCTCTTTTTAGGTCTTTCCTGATATCGTTGGAACCCTCGAGCGCTCTAACTGAGTTTTCACGTTTTGTCATAACATAAGACTTCTTGTTCTTCTTGACCAGGGATTCCACTTCCTTAGTAAACCACGACTCATGCGTTCTATATCTTCCTCCCTGCCTGACAGGTACATACAAATCTAGGACACACAGGAGCTTTTCCTTAAATAAGCTCCACATTTTAATGTGCTCACCCTCTGCAGTTTCCTAACCCATTCTACGTTTCCTAAATCTTACCTCATTGCATCGTGATTTCCCTTCCACCAGTTGAAACTCTTGCTCCGTGGAGGGGACCTATCCCTTTCCATCACGAAAGTAAACCTGAGAGAATTGTGATCGCTGTCTCCACAGTGCTCACCTACTTCCAAATCTAAAACCTGGCCAGGCTCGTTACACAGTACTAAATCCAAAGTGGCTTCTTCCCTTGAAGGCATGTCTACATACTGTGTCAGGAAGCCCTCCCGCACACACTGGACAAAAACTGACACATCTATAGTACTCGTACTGTAGTGATCTCAGTCAATACTTGGATATTGTCTTGAGTGTTCCAGAGTTTTTCATTGTCCCACAGTCCAGATGAAGTTTGTATTCGTCACGTACGGGAGCGAGAATTCTTTCAGTGTCTCAGATCAGTTCCTGTGTCGAGAACATCAGAGTCAATGTCCCTTCCTCTTCTCGGACTGACAATTTACACTTCTTCAATCTCCTCTGATTCCATTTCCCAAAGAGTTTCTCAAGATTTCCAAAGCTGGAGCCTAAATTATATGGTTTGCTTCCTAAACATTTTTCCAGCTGCCAACTGACAATATTTTCACAGTACCTCTTCACAATCCTCTGGCTTGCACCATGTTCAGGGATGAGACGTCCCGTTTGGTGGAGAGAGTTCCTAGGCTGGTGAGTTTCACTTTGGAACAAAGATGGTTAAGTGGCAGTTTCCTGCGGTTACTTGTAATGATGGGAGAGGGAGCAGTGGGGAATGAGCACTCTGACTAGCAGGAAGAAGTGTTGCCAATGACCAGAGTCAGAGAACAGAGGACAAGGGATGAGAGGAATGTAATGAAAAGCAGCACTTCTGCTCAGTACGTTCAATAACAACTGCAGAAACCCGATGTGTTGAGCAGTGTATCTGGAAAGAGAAACAAAGACAATGTTTTAAATGTGGAGCATTTCTGATGAAGAACTCGAGTTTCTCAAGTCTAATCAAATTACAGGCCTGGTTTCCAAACAGGCTTTCTGAACGTTGAATTTTTCCAGCAGGAAAGCATTCATAACGGAGTCAGCAGGATTCGACAAAAACTGAACCATCTATAGTACTCGTACTGTAGTGATCCCAGTCAATATTTGAATAGTGTCTTGTGTGTTCCAGTGTTTTTCATTGTCCCAGAGTCCAGATGAACGTTGGCAGATTCTCGATATGTAATGCCATGGACTTTCACGGAATCAGAATTTAAAAGGTGAACAAGCAGCGAAGATAATCACCAACACTGCTTCACTTCGAAGTTTCCAATTTGTGCAGCCGTGCCTTTCACTGGCAAAGGAGAAACATTTGTCCTCAGCTGCCTGCTTCAGGGTCGCCTCCTTCTCTGCTGGAAGTTTCCATCGTTTTATTCACAGTCCCGACGCGATTTCATGATCCACTCCAGTGAAAACGTGTCATGATGTCGTCTAAGCAAGACCCTGCCGAAACTCAGCGAGAGACATCTGGTCATTTCGAGCTCAGGATGTGGAATTAGACGAGCTGCGTGACACCTTTTCTTGGCGCCACCACTTCACTGCAAATTAGCGGCTCAAAACGAGCTGTTGTTATCATCAGCTTGATTTGAATCTTCCTGCAATGCATTTGCTTAACCACTCGGCCATGACTACAGACAGCACCGCACCCTTGAGCACTGACCCAATCAGCCGTGATCTCATTGAAAGCTGCCGCTGACTTGATGAGTGAAATGCTTCCATCTCCTTTCATACCTTTGCTGTCATTTGTAAGATGCGAGACACCAATGTAAAAGAAGAAAAACACAAAGTTAGGAAAAGATATTTGCAGCCAAATTGAGTCAAGATTATTCATTGAAAGGAGCTATTGATCTGAGTATTCTTGGACATGAAACAAACAAAGGTTAATGACATATTCATTTCTTTTTCTGGCGAGGGAACTGGTCTTTCCAGATGCTCACAATGACAGAGAATTTTCCCAATTAAAGAAGGCAAATAAGTCCCATCTCACGCTGACACCATCGTGAGCGCTGCTGTTTCACAATGCCACAGAGTCAGGGTCAATTCCCACCTCAAGCAACTGCATGTGTGGAGTTTGCACATTCTCCCCGTGGCTGCGTGCGCTTGCTCTGGTTTTCTCCCACATTCCAAAAATGTACCGATTAGTTGAAATGGCGGTGCTAAATTGACAGGGTTAAAGGAGAGGAATGCATTTGGGCTCGGGCGGTTCGGTGTGGAGTTGCTGGGCCGAAGGGCCTGTTTGCACATTGTAAGTATTCTAATCTACAGTAATCAATGACCAAGGTACAGCACACTTTGTTCGATGGGGCATATATAACTTTTCGATTGTTTTTCTTCAAAGTTTCTTTACAATTCAAACGGGAGAGTAAGAAGGGAAATTAATGCCTCCCATGATTCTTGCCTTCTTTTATCATTCACAGGCGGTATTTTTTCCTGTCTTTTTTTTTACACTATGCTTACTGTTAGTGTTCTTGTAAGCTCCACCAGCTGGTTTCCTCTTTCCTCAATGTTCCTCATCTCTACTCAAACACACTTTCCATCCTTATCTCCTGAATCAAAGTAATCTCTAACCATTGCAGAATTGCCACGGAAACTGGGCTTTTCACACGCCTGTGTATGTCATTTCCCAATATTAATTGATCGTTTACTGTGTTGCAATTGCGCACGATAAGAGGAAAACAAAATAGAGGCCGGTGGTCCTGGGTTTCAAACGCACGTAATTGCAGCTAAAACGCAGGTTACAGCACACAATGCGATCACGGAAGCATGCACCGAACCGTCAGGAAGCACTCAATAAGTACAATGCTGGATGTCATGTCAGGAACAGGACTAGAGACACAACAGAAATACATCTCTTGGGTACTATTTTGGACGTATTTCTCAAATACGTGTTTTACATATGTTCCATCGGGAGTGACCTCACACAAGGAAGTAACCAGTGCTGCAGACGGTCATATAATCAGAGTTCCAAGTCCCGGAGTCAGAGACACTCAGTGCCCTGTGTGTACCTACAAGGAACAGCTGTGCATGGGGTTTACAGGGTAACTGAACTGCATGAATGCAGCTCGATGGTCGTCTGCTTCTCCTCTATAGTTTTCTGTGCAGTCCCTGCGTGCAATCTTGTCAACTACGTTTGTCTGGCACAAGATGGGCATTGGTCACTTGTCTCTTAGAGAGGCTGTTGGTTTATGTGTTGTCATAATTCCGAGTGTAAGGAGGAATCTGGCTGTCAGTTCCAAGAAACTTATTTTAATAAATGGAAGCGTGCTTTTTAACTTGTTGCGTGGCATATCCTCGTTGCGAAGTTCGTGCACTGCGAATCACGTTGTGGGACCATCCAATTTTGACAAAGAATTTGTGTGGCAGTCACGAGTTGCCACGACCAGCTATCCCTAGTAGCAATACGGACAAATGGCAAGAACTACAAATTCGATTAGAGCAGCACAAGTTTAATGTGACAGGGCAAACAGAAGGCAGCCAGAAGATTTCTGGGTGTAGGGCAATCACCCAAGGTACACCCAAGGTCTGTGCATCAGTAGAATCTGAGACCAAAGTCGTCTATGTTGGTTATTCATATTCCAGACAACTTGTGTTGTTCCCCATTTACTCTGAAAGTGAATAGACATAGTTATTTCATCGTTATTTCGAAAGACGATCCTGCATTGAATCTCTTTGCCGTTTTTTGATGTTGTGGCGAAAAGGTGGGCTATCGCGATGTGAAAAGTTGCTATACTTTCATTTCCTTCATTACTGTCCTGGTGAGGGATAAAGGTGATTGTCTCTCTCGATTAGATGGGGGCACCGGCACATTGATGGCCTAATTTAATCACGGATATAATTGGAAATGTTCACTTTTAATGGTTCGTTGTTGTGTTTTGTTTTACGATACTTGAGCACTTTCTGGGACTTGGCAATACACTAAATCTCCAGTAGGTTTTGAATTGCCTCGCTGTTATTTGTGCGAGCAGTTCATGTCAGAGACGACTCACAGTGCCTCACAGACAGCACTTAAGCTTCGGTGTGTCTGATCATGGTACTGCCTTTTCAGTTTTGATTCTGTTCCACAATAAGAGCTGTCAGTTTGTGGATTCGCTGGAGAGCAAAGTGGGTAATGCGATATGTGAGATATTTTTCTTCAGCCAATATCTCTGATGGCGAACTTGGGAAAGTGTCAAGAAGAATCGTCATTGGCAGTAAATATCCAGAAAACCTTAATCTCTAGATCGGTTGGGCTCATCCACCCTCCAAACAAAATAGCCAAACTCGCTGGCTGAGTTACAAACATCATGCATTTTTTTGCAAATGGTGTATTCAAACCGTTGCCGGTGGCTGGAGCATCTCAGACTTTTCGAGCATGGAAACAAATCCCGCGATCCAACTTGCCCTTGCTGAATAGATAACCGAAATTAATCCATACATTTCTGCCAATATTTGTGCCTTATCTCTCCGAGGTCTTGCTGTCTATAAACCCATTCAGATGCCTTTGAAATGTTGTGAGTGCACCAGACTCTGCCACTAAATGTGGCAATTCATTCCACACACAAAAGTTCTGTGTGAAAAACATGTGTCCCTCACATCCCTTTTAAAACTTTCCTCTCTCACATGAGACATTTGCTATGTAGATCTGAACTCGCGTGTCTTGTGAAGAAGTGCTCCCTGACTATTTCCTCTGTCTGTCTTCCTCATGATTTTATAAGCTTCTGTGCGTCCATATCTAAGCCCTGAAGCTCCTGGGAATCTGACAAAGCCTATTCAGTTTTGTTCTCATGTCCAAGCACTGCAAACCTTGCAAATCCTTGTAAAGCTTTTCTAAACTTACACTTGCAAGACGTGTGTCCAGCTGCAGCACTTGTTTGACCGCGTGGCCACTCTGGAACTGCGGGTGGACTCACTGTGGAGCATCAGCAATTCTGGAGAGTTATGTTGCCTCCCAGGTGCTCAGGCCAGGGATGTCGCCCATCGGCTGAAGAGCATTCGAAAAGGGGATCGTGAACAGCCAGTTGTCTTGGTGCATACAGGCACCAACGAAAAAAAAACGAGATGTGGACCTGCAGGGAGAATTCAGGGAGCGTGGAGAGAAATTAAAGAGGATGACCTCAAAGGTAGTAATCTCGGGATTACTGCCGGTGCCATGTGACTGCCAGCGTAGAAATGAATTAAGAAACGGCACGGTGAACACGTGAGTTGAGGAATGGTGCTGCAGGGCGGGTTTCAGATTTGTTGGATTTTGTGACCAGTTCTGGGGAATGTGAGACTATAAGAAAATTGACGACCTACATCTGAAACAGGCGGGAACGTATGTCCTTTCGGGAGTTTTTGCTACTGCTGTTGGGGAGGTTTTATACTAATGTGGCAGGGGACTGGGAACCACAAGATTAAACAGGTTGGCAGTGAGGTGGAAACTGGAAACGCTGAGAATCTGGAAGATAGTATTAATAATGGGAAGATTAGGCAGAGAGCAGATAAATGCAAAAGAACTGGTGGCCTGAAATGCATCTACTTTAATACATGGAATATAGACAGATGAACTTAGGGCTTAGGTTGGTGCCTGGGAATATGACGTTATTGCGATTCTTGGCGAATGTGTCTGTGTCTCTCTTTCTGTGGGAGACACGACGTGGGTAATAACACAGTGTGAGTATGTCAAACTTCAATCCCATTGTTGTGTCATCTAAGATCAAAGCGAGAACCTCATTGTCATTTGCACTGGAAGCATCAGAACACATAAGATTATGGACCAAAGCTGGAAACTGGGAATAGAATAGATGAATGTCTTTAAACCAGACTGCACCATGGGCCAAATTGGATTTTCCATTCTGCAAAACTTGAAGACGAGTAGAAACCAATCTGCAGGGGAACTGATCAGAAATTAAATGGAAAATCCATTTCATTGAGAATAAGTGCAAGAGCGTCTGTCTTCATTCCGTGTAATCTCGTAGTTCGGAATTGGAACTCTATCCACAATAGTGTTGGTACTATTCTTGGACAGGGAATGCATGTTTTATTGTATAAATATATCGTGGTACCAGTATTTCTTACCACTGGTCCGAACCTGGTAATGCTTGGTTTTGTGCCAGGTTATCAAAAATCACAAAGATACAGGTATTGGAAATATGATCTAAAAACGAGAATTGATAGAGAAACCGCTACAACTGGCAACATCTGTGGAGAGAAACAGTTTTTTTTTCCTTAAGATAGACAGGAATCAGGTTACTTATAGATTTCTAGATTATACTGTTGGGAAAATGTTAATCTTACCTGTCGAATCAGGTTATTTATCAAAATCACTCCTGAGCTTACAAACATAGAATTTACAATCTTAAAAGGACTTAATCAGCTGTCATGTTACTTTCATTTTCCTGAGCTGGTGGAAGGCTATGTTTTAATGGCTACATTTCCTTTTAGTTTCCGTTATTTAGCAGTCACGCCGAATGGAGAATTGTTTCTTTCAGTGTCTGCCTCAATATGTGTCTTTGTTTTTTCTATATTTGTCTCTGTATCCTCCTGGGCCTTGTTCACATTCTCCGACTCTCTGGCTCACCATATCCCTCATTTCCCATTTCTGCTCTTGAAAAGCCTGACATTCAGAGACAGTTTGAGATTCGAACTGCTGAGAGGCTTTCTAACGCCTGGCTGGAGTCGGTCGAAGTAGTCTCACATTCTCTGGATAATGCGTCTGTCACTTCGACCTGAGGCAAGGAGACATTTCTTCCTCAAAATCTAAAGACCCTTTCGAAGTTAAACTTGAATTCCTTATCCAACAGAAAAAGAAAGTAATTACATGACAGCTGAAGAAGAACAACGATGCATTTACTGTTGGTGTACAACGAATGAATGGTGACAGCAGAGAATGAGGGTGATCATGTCGTGGTGTCAGTGCCATTACCACAACATTTCCCGGGAATGCTGCAGTGTCTCCTGCCTCACCACTTAATTTCCACAAAACTGGGAATGAAGGAATGAGAATAAGAGGATGAGAAGCAGAAGTGCTTGTGGAACTGCGGGAAGAATCTCCAGGTTAAAATATAGTTAAAAAGAGCAACCTACACGACTGGATTTAAACCAGGAAAATGAAGCCGGAACGCGAAATTAGAATGCACAGCAATTCAAACAGGACACTGAGTTCCTCGATCAACAACACAATACTGGCAAGAAATAACGAGCTTTCAATACAATGAGCAGGCACCAGTGTGATGGGAGCTGCTTTCACCAGCTAGGCCATGACGCCACGTTAAAAGCCAGATTTCTCGTCCATATGTGCAATGCCTGAACCACTTGATCACAGGAATTCTAAAACGCGTTTTCTGTATTAATGTTGCTCAGTATGAATGGCAATCAAACTCTGCTTTTGCAAAAACAGACATTTCAATGCTAGCATGCCCCACTAAAAAGGCACAGAAAAAGACAGTATCCTCTTGCATTGGCATCCAACAGATATTTTCGTCTGTTTCAACTGACAGAATAAAGAAGATGTGTTCATCTCCTCTCGCGTCCCATTAACCACGTTAATACACACGCAGGGATTTTCAAACCAAGATGAACAGGCTCATTGTTGTGAATTGACAGCAGTGGTGTGTGAGTCATTGCGAACAGTGAGCAATAAATGCTGAACCAATAGCACTGACACTGAGCCTTGCACCATCAGCTCCACACTCACATCTTGTATCATGTCTCCAAGGCATCAGTGCATTTGACTTTAATTATTCTACCCTGCACCTCGCCTCAAGTTATTCCCGACCGCTTGCAGTTTCGAATTAGAACATGCAATTATTAGAAATGCATTTCTGGGACACAGTTGTCTTTCAATGAGATAAGATTCACTGCCCATCCCTAATTATCCCAAAGATGGAAGGGACGAGTTACTTTTGCTAACTTCTCAAATCCTTAGTATGGAGGTACTGACAAGAAACCGCTAGAGATGGAGTTCCTGGATTGCGGAAAGCAGACCGACCCCAAACAGCTAACGTAACCCATCCAGGGAAGAGCAGATGGATCCCACTCTGTCAATGTAACTCAACCAGGGGACAGAAGTCTGACATCACACGATCAATGTAACTCAACGAGGAAATTATGGCCTGACCGCACTCTGTTCATGTAACTCAGCCAGGGAAGAGTAGACTGGCGCCACTCTGTCAATGTTAGTCATCCAGGGAAGAGCAGACTGACCCAACACTTTATATGTAACTCACCCAGGAAATGGCAGAGTGACACCACTCAGTCAGTAAAATTTACACAAGAAAGAGCAGACTGATGCTACTCTGTCAACGTAACTCACTCAGAGAAGAGCAGGCTGTACCCATTCTGTCTCTGTCACTCATCCAGGAAAGAGCAGCCTGATCTGATTCTGTCAATGAAACACAAGCAGGGAGACGAGCCTGAACCCACTCTGTCAAAGTAACTCACTCAGAGAAGAGAAGATTATTCCATTCTATCTATGTGAATCATCCAGCGAAGACAGTAATGAAACCATACTTGCTGTTAAACTCAGATAGAGAAGAGCAGACTGTCACGACTCTGAGAAAGTAACACGCCCGTGGAGGAGCAGACTGACACCACTCTCTTAACGTAGCTCACCCAGGGAAGAACAGACTGAGTGCACTCTGTGATATTACTCACTCAGAAAGGAGCAGACTGACCCCATTCTGTTAATGTGACTCTCCCAGGGAAGAGCAGATGAAGCCCAATCTGTCAATGAGACTCAACCAGAGAAGAGCACCCTGACCTCACGAGATCACTTTAACACAACTAGGAAATTGCAGACTGACCGCATTCTGTCAATGCAACTCACCCAGGAAAGAGCAGATTGATTCCACACTGTCCAAATAACTCATTCCATGAAAAACAGACTGACACCACTCTCTCAATGTAACTCGCACAGGAAAGAGTAGACTGATACCACTCTGTAAATGTAACTCACTGAGGGAAGAGCAAACTGACGCCACTCAGTCAGTGTTACTCACCGAAGGAAGGACAGACTGACCCCACACTCTCAGTGTAACTCTGCAGACGGATCCCACACGGTCAATAAAAGTCATTCACTGAAGAGCAGTCTGACCCCACTCTGTAAATGTCATTCACTCAGGGAAGAGCAGACTGAACTGATCCCATTCTGTCTATGGCACTCACCCAATGAATGAACACTAACCCCACTCTACCAATATAACTCGCCAGAGAAGAACAGACGGAAGCCAGACTGTCAACATAAATTATCGAGGGAAGAGAATACTAACCCCGCTCTTTCTGTTTCACTCAGTCAGGGAAGAGCAGACTGTCACCACTCTGTGAAAGAAATTCGCCCAGGGAAGGGCAGACTGACCCTCCTGTATCTGTGTGACTGACACAGGTAAGAGCAACTAATCCAACTCTGTCAATGTCTCTCCCTCAGGGAAGAATACCCTGACCCCTCTCTGTCCATGTAGCTCACCCAGG
This sequence comes from Chiloscyllium punctatum, assembly GCF_047496795.1. NCBI lineage: Eukaryota > Metazoa > Chordata > Chondrichthyes > Orectolobiformes > Hemiscylliidae > Chiloscyllium > Chiloscyllium punctatum. Next base: position 64,199,700 of record NC_092768.1, on the reverse strand, counting down.
AAACAGCAGACTTACCCCACTCTGTCTATTCAAGTTCACTAAAATCCTCTGAAGTACGTCCTATCCAGACACTCTCCTCATCACTGTCTCTGTAACCGTGTGCGTTCAATGGTGAATCCAAATAACCTGCAAATGTTCAGAATGTGGCAGCAAACCAGAGCTACCACACAGAAATTGGGCGTATGTGCAAACTTCCATCAGGCAGTCACCTAAGCCTGGAATGGAAACCAAACCCGACAGCAGTCGTGATTATAAAATGGCAGAACAGAAACCCAGCAAAAAGAATTGCTGTGTGTTGCAACGATTCTGAGGATTAATGAAGCCCCCCCTCACTGGAGTTAATCTCCATTTTCATCACTGCCAACCTTCTTCAAAGCAAAGCACGCACTTGCTTTTTTCAGACTTCTGATATCCCGCTTTCATCCCGCTTTTTACCGAATCATGTTTCTGACTTTACAAACTACGTCATACCAGGTTGGCAACTGCAGAATGAGCTTTGTTCCGTTCTCCACTGATGTTGAGAGTAGTAATACAACATATTCGAGTAGGACTTGATGCGCTTGCGGGTGGTGTATTCGCGGCATTATGGCTTCTTTTCGTTTTCGGTCTACTATTTCGAGTTCATTGCGCTGACTTCTGAAGAAGACTTCTTGGAGTCGAAATGGTAACTGTGTTTTCTCTCGAAAGACAGACGTAGCTTTATTTCTGTTCTCTTATAAATTGATCTTCTTCTGATCTTTGCAAGTGAAATAGGGTGCATTACTATTGCCCGTTTTTAGTTTCAAAATCAATGGAAACATGAAGGAGACAATATCAAAGCACACAAAGTTCTGAGTTGTTAAGATAATTTTTGCAGCAACGGTGGACATGAAGGTCAAATTAAGATAACGGTTCAAGAAAATTTAGTCTGAAAGTGGTATGTGACTTTAGTTCCAAATATATGTTTCCGTTCTCCAAGTACATCTTTTTGACTCCCAGAAAACATTGATTGTTTTCTGTATTCACTTTGTTTCGCGATATCTGTTGTCTGGTCGACCAGGGACAACTCGAATTTGCGTCTGCATTGAATAAGATTTCGCTCTTTCTTTCGAGAAGCAAACCTATGCATTATGTACCACTTATCATGCTGATGGCTAAGAAGTTCAAAATGAATTGCGGTTTATGGATCGTGAGCAAGAATGAAGTGATCCACATCCGAACAGATGTCACCACGCCCTATTCCTACATCGGGCCTGAACGGTCCATTGGCAGAGTCTGCAGACAGGAAATGTCTAAGTGAACTAGTTCTTTGTTCAGTTTGATTTGATACCAATGGTAGTGCTGTTTTGGGGCAGAAATGTGTCAACATCTCTGACGTTATAGTCAAAATTTAAGTCACATCTACTTCATGGAGTATCTTCTCAGATCGGAACATGCTGACATGAAAATATCTAGCTCTGAGAGCAAAGGTTTTTACATTAAACTGGTAGTATGTTTAACTCAGCAATTCAGATAGCCAAGATGAATAATTGGTATTTGGTTCTTCATGTGAGCTCTCCACACCAACTGCTCCAACGAAGGTCGTGGATAAGATCCCCATCGATTATTTTGGTCAATTTTAGCCTCAACAACAACCTATTGCTCTGAACAATGCTAGCCCACAAGCAGAGGGCTAAGTCTGATTTTCATCGTTAATTTTCAAATTCAGTTCTTAATGCACAGTTTCTTACGAATGTGGACAGCAGAAGCCCGTTAACATTCCATTTCTAATATTTCCAGAAAATTCTACTCCGCTGATATCGCCTTGCCTTATCACACCTCAAGCCAGGAACCTGGATCAGTCGAGTTCCTTTCCACACATGGAGTTGCTTTTTCTAATTCATTGACTGCTGATATAATAGATTATTGGCCTTGAGAGTCAGTTGTAAATTAGGTTGAACTTTCTCAGCTTGACTTTCAACTGATCCTAAAAAAAACTCATCACCTGCAGGTAAATTGCATTGCTTCTTGTTTTGCTTAATTCCACCCCTCCGAACATCCAAATTTCACGATAGTTCGACAAATGTTTTGAAACTGATTCGTGTTGGAAGTTGATTACTTTTTGTGTCTCGACATATAATTTATTCAATTAGACGTCTTGAAATTACTTCGGATTCTTCACAGTTGAAAATTTACTTTCGATTGAATGCAAAGCTCAAGCTCCACGAAACCCAAATTCTGCAAAGGAATTAATGACTTTTAAAAGATTCAACGCTGTGATCAGGATTCGAACCTGCGCAGGGAGACCCCATTAGATTTCAAATCCAACGCCTTAACCTCTCGGCCATCACAGCTGCTGGAATGTGGCAAATTTTCATATTAAAAGAACTTAATTCATGAAATATGTACTTTGTTTGAAGAACAAATTGTCAAGACCCAAAGATTTCACCAAATCCTTTGCAGAGACCCAGACGAACGTTACCTTAGCAGATTGACAGGCTTTCACCGCAAACTAGATCCTGACACAGCTGAAGTTGTGGGAATGATTCTTCGTTGAATTATAGAGTCACGGATGTACACCACACGAAGAGAGGATCATTGTCTCACTGCGTCCGATCGATTTTGACTCAATTGCTCATTATCTGGTGCTAAAGTTGTGTTTCAATATTCATCGAAATATGGTATTAGAAATATTGATTGTAAGTCCATAAACACTAGCTACATTCGTTAAAAAAAATCGGAATTAGAAAGAATGCAGAACCAATTTACAGGAATGGATCCAGCAACTAATCCGTAAGTTATGCCATCAGGAAATGAACTTGTAGCACAAGAGAGGAAGATTGACCGAAGATTTGGAACTTGAAATCGTCTTGACGGAATTATTTGCAACATTTTTGCGGTTGTTCTAGAGTCATCAAGTCCTTGAACAATACAACACGGAAAGTGGCCCTTCCTTCCAACTTGACCATTGAGGACAGTTATCCTAAATTAGTAGGTCCCATTTGCCAACTTTTGGCCTACATCCCTCTGAACCTTGTTACTCATATATCCATCCAGATGCCATTAAATGTTACAGTTGTACCAGTCTCCAACAATTTCTCTGTCAGCTCATTCTGAACACGACTGAAAATGTTGCCCCTGACGTCCCTTTTAAATCCTTACCCACTAATTTAAAACCGATGTTTTCTAAGTTTTGACTTCCTCACCAGCAGAAAAACACGAGTCAACCTATCCATGTTCCTCATGATTTGATAAATAGCAACGATTTGACTTTATCATACTTGTCAGGAGGGAAATGTGTGGAGATTATTTGTCGAATATTTGAAGAAGAAAGTCTGATGTACAGATTTTTAGAATTGCATCTTGGAGAAGTTTTTAATAAGTCATTGAAGTCTAGTAGCAGTTGTAGAAGTCTGTTGTGAAAGCTGCAGAAGGATATCAGGTCATGAGAAGGAAGTATTATTTCCAATGTATTGTGGCTCTGTTCGACCGCACTTGGACTACAGTATGAGGAATTATAATCCTCAATTTAGGAAAGATACTAATGCCATATGAGGAATACCACGAATGGTGATTAGCCTTGATATCATGGATGAACGTTAATCCTGTGAATTGAAATTGGGCAAATCCGGTCTTTTTTTAACAGTTTCAACACAAGAGAGGTAATCTCATTGAGAGTTGCAAAATATTTGAAGAGATAAACAGGGTGGAGCAATTAAATTTTGTTCCCTCATTGGTGAATCTCGAAGCAGGAGAGGACAATTTTAAAATGAAGCATTGTGATTTATGACCAGGAACGAGAACTATTGATTTTTATCTTAGCCTTGAGAAGTCTCGCTATTCACCACTACAGTGCGCCCTGAATATTTGGTCTATGAATGCATCACTATCAGCCTGACCCGCCAAAAATAACTGCAGCACTATGGACCTGACCCCTCACACTTACCACCTTAATTTCAGCGTGAACCCCTCAAACTTACTGCATCACTATCCATCTGGCACCCTCACATTTACTGTGCCACTTTCACTTCGGGACCCTCATTTTGACTGCGTCACTATCAGCCTGACTGCCAAACACTTACTTTGTCACGATCAGTCACGTCCTTACACTTCCTATGTTACTATTATCCTGACTCCTTACACTTACTCAGTCACTATCATCCTGAGCGGCTCACACTTACTGCATCACTAGCACACCAACACTCTCACCTTTACTGCGTCACTATCAGCCTGACACCTCACACGTAATGCATCACTATTAGCCTGACCCGCTCACACGTTTTGCGTCACTACTACCCTGACCCCCTCACAATTGCTGTGTCGCTATTAGCCTGAGCCCCTCACTATCACACTGATCAAGCTCACAATTACAGCAGCACTATCAACCTGACCCCCTCACACTTTCTCTGTCATTATCACCCTGACCCTCACACACGTAATGCATGACTGTCACACTGACACTCACATTTTCTGCGTCGTTATCAGCCGGACCCGCTGGCACACAGCGTCACTATCTACCTGGCCCCTCACACTTGCATGCCTCAATATCAGCGTGAACCCCTCACACTTACTGCATCACTGTCCATCTGCCATCCTCACACTTACTGCACTAGTTTCACCTTGACATCCTCATTTTTACTGCGTGACTATCAGCCTGACTACCACACACATATTGCGTCACTATCAGTGACGCCCTCGCACTTCCTATGTTAATATCACCCTCACTCCTAAAACCTACTGCGTCACTATCAGCCTGATTCCATCACACATTTTGTGTCAGTATCAGACCGACGCCTCACGCTTACCATGTTACTAAAACTCTGCCCCATCACACTGATTCCGTCACTATCAGCCTGACCCCTGAGACGTACTACGTCAATATCACCCTGACCCACTCACACTTTTTGTATCAGTTTCAGACTGATGCCTCGCACTTACTATATGACTAAAACTCTCCCCCTCACGCTGACTGTGTCACTCTCAGCCTGACCGCTTCATACTTACTGCGTCAATATCAGTCTGACCACTCAAACTTACTGCGTCACTCTCACTCGGATCCTCTCTCATTTACTGCGTCACTCTCACCCTGACCTCCTCACATTTACTGCGTCGCTATCACCCTGACCCACTCACACAGTCTTTGCCATTTCACCTTGCTGGCCTTATTTTTATTGCGTCCCCATCGGCCTAACCGCAACACACTTATTGCGTCACTTTCAGTCATGCCCTCACACTTCCCATGTTACTATCACCCTGAATCCTTTCACTTATTGTGTCACTATCAGGCTGACCCCTCACAGTTACTGTGTCACTATCAGCCTGATTCCATCACATTTATTGTGTCAGTATCAGACTGACGCCTCACACTTATCTTGTCACTAAAACACTGCCCCGTCACATTGACTGTGTCATTATCAGCCTGACTCGCTCACACGTACTGCTTCACTATCGCAAGGCCCCTCTCTCACTTACGACGTCATTTACACCCTAACACCCCACACTTGCTGTGGCACTATCACACTGAGGGCCGTACACTTAGTGTCACTGTCATCCTGACCCCTTACACTTACTGCGTCACTGTCACTCTGGTATCTCACATCCACTGTGTCACTATCATCCTGAGCCGCTTACACCTATTGTGTCACTATCACTTTGACCCCAACACACTAACTGCATCAATATCAGCCTGACCATTTCACACATACTGCGCCACCACCAGGCTGACTCCCTCACATATACTGCATCACGATCAGGCTTACCCACTCATGCTTACTGCGTCACTGTCACCCTGACTCCCCACTCATACTGCGTCAAGATCATTGTGCCGCCATACACTTACAGCGTAACTATCATCCTGACAACGTCACATTTACTGCGTCAAGATCAGCCTGATCCCTCAAACTTAATGCATCACTATCAGCTTCAACACTCACATTTACTGCGTCACTTCTAGCACTACCCCTGCACACTTACTACATCCCTAACCGCCTTACCCCCTCGCATTTACTTCATCACTATCAGCCTGAGACACTCACACTTACAGCTTTATTACAACCTGGCCCTGTGAGTGCATCTTCATCAATGTCACCCTGACCCCTTGCCCATACTGCGTCACTATAAGCCTAGCCCCTCAAATGTTCTGCTTCACTATCACACTGACATCTCACACTCACTGCGTCACTATCACCCTGACCTCTCACAATTACTGCATCACTACAACCTGACCCCCTGAAAGCATCTGCGTCACTGTCACCCTGACCCTATTACACTTGCCATGTCACTATCACAATGACACATTCACACAGTCTGCTTCACTGTCATCCTGACACCTCACACTCACTGGATCACTACCATCCTCCCCCTCATACTGACCTGTCACTATCATCCAAAGCCACTCACACTTATTGCGTTCCTATCACTCTGGTCCCAACACACTTACTGCGTCACTATCAGCCTGACACTCGCACACTTCCTGCATCACTATCAGCCTGACCCCTCACAATTTCACCATGTCTATCAGTCTGACTCCTCACATTTCCTGCATCACTATCACCCTGTCAGTTAACACTTACTGGCCAGTATTAGCCTGACGCCCTGAACATACTGCATCAATATCAGCCTGAACACTCACACTTACTCTGTCGCCATCACGCTGACCCCCTCACACTCACTGCATCACTATCACCTTGTCTCCTCTCACTTCCTGCATTAGGATCACTCTGACTCACCGACACTTACTTCATCAGTATCAGCCTGACCCCTCATACATACTGTGACATTATCAGCCTGACCCCACCACACTTGCTGTGTCTCTATCAGCCTGACCCGCTCAAACTTAATGCTTCACTATCAGACTGACCCCTCACATTTACCGCATCACTAACAGACTGACACCTCACACTTACTGCGTCACCATTCCCCTAACATCTCACTTTTATTGGCCACTATCAGCCTGACACCCTCAACTTACTGTGTCACTACCAGCCTGAACGCACACACTTCCTCCCTCACTATCACCCTGACTGTCTCACACTCACTGCGTCAGTCGCTGCCCGACCCCATCACACTTACTACGTCACTATCACCCTGTCCCCTCCCACATTATGCGTCAGGATGAGCCTGACACAGTAACACTTACTGCATCACTATCAGCCTGATCTCCTTCCAATTATTGCGTCACTATCAGCCTGACCACTCACTCTTACTGCGGCACTGTCACACTGACCCCTCACATGAAGTGCTTCACTATCACCCTGACCACCTCACACTTACTGCGTCACTATTGATCTGATCCCTCAGACTTACTGCATCACTATCACTCTGACCCCCCGCGCTGCGTAACTATCGGCCTGATCCACTCACACAGTCTGCATCACTACCACGCTGACACCTCACCCTCATTGTGTCACTATCATCCTCACTCCATCACACTTATTGAGTCACTGTCAGCCTGATCCCCTGTAATGGAAAATTATCATTTTTAGTGAAATCTGTGAAAGTATGGTTGAAACAAAGAAGTATGGACCTAACTTTGCAAAAAGACAGAAAAAATGTAAAGTTCAAACTAATTTTCAGCTGATTCTCAAGGCCAATAATCTATTATATCAGCAGTCAATGAATTAGAAAAAGCAACTCCATGTGTGGAAAGGAACTCGACTGATCCATGTTCCTGCCTTGAGGTGTGATGAGGGAAGATGATATATAGTATAAAGGGGATATTTGAAAACCGTCAGGCGTCCATTTTATGAGGCGTCTTGCAAATGTGTCGGGTCCATTCTGCAAATTTCAAAAATAAACTTTTTCTTTCCTCGTGGTAGCATTTGCGTCGGGTCGATTGAAATTCCACGTCAGTAAACTCGGGGGCTCGCCTGGGGCCCTGCAACTGGGTAAGATTTTGAAGATTCCCAGGAGGTGTACGCGCCACTGCCGTGAAGGTTTTTCACTTTGTTTCGAGCGCTGAATTGGCCCCTTTGAGTGAGAGGACTGGGGATAAGTGGATCGCCCCAGAGTCGCGTTCCGAATCGAATAGGGTCAGGGTAAGAGTTGTGGCTAAATCCGACATAGAGACTCGTTTGAAGAGAATAGACGAACCAGGAAGAGGGACCAGTGAACTCCCGTGCGGTATTCGAGTAATACTCAACTCTAGAGAGTTTATGACACAGCAACATTAACGGTGGTTTGAGACTTGGAGCCACCATGGGCAGCGTTGGAGTCACCAAAGCTGTACCGGTTACGTAGGTTCTTGGTTTTTGAAAACCAAGGCAATGAGGCGGTCGCGCCCAATGAGACGGGAACCCCGGAGGTAAAAGCAAGTTATATTGGCAAAGAGAAGATTATGGTATCGTGAGAGAGAGAGAGAGAGAGAGAGATAGACAGATAGACAGACGGAGAGACAGACAGAGAGAGATGAACACTTTTCCAATATCCATGAAAATCGGCTCCAGCAAGCGCAAACAAAAAGAGGGTCGACAGATAACTCGGAATGGTAAAGAAAAAATAGAATATATGCTGAATAATTATGGCCCAGTTTCTGAAAAACAGTTAAAAATGTAAATCAAGGAATGTGTTTATCTGGAGGAAGGAAGTTTTAGTAATATTCAGTTGCAAATGCTGAGGTCACCATTGGAGGAGAGAAAGAAGGAGAAATGGAAGGGTAAAATAGAACCTGTGAATTGGAGTGCTTATCACATGTTGAAAGCTTAGCCTGATTTCAGGGAAAGAAAATCTCGAAATAAAGATAGATCAAGTACACGTATAAACACCAGTGCACATGCACAGACACGGAAAACAATCTAATGAAGCTGGACAGTGTCTTAAGACTGGATTAGATCCTGACCTTAATGGGTTCCCTCGAAGAGCTACAGCCCCCCTACGAGATACACTTCACGAAGATTCCAAGTCAACGGTCGCTGCCTCAGGGTCTGCTGAATCACCAATAGCATATCGTACCCACAATCAATTGAAGCAAGAATCCCTAAAGAAGTCGAGACAATGTCCCAGTATCTTTAGCGCCTCACGAAAGTCGATAACGTCTATTGTGGACTGATACCACCCAAGGACATAACGACGGCAGAGATCACATCGTATGAGGCACACCTGAGGAGCAGCTTCATCAATGGAATGAAGTACGAAACAACAAAATAAAAATAATATACGTGTATTACCTGGGACACGGGAAAGTTGAATTCGATAGAACAATACGTGATACATGCTGAAAAACTACTGGCTCAAGAGAACCACAACCGGAAATTAAACAGGGAACAGCAATCACATGAACCTCAGCTTATTATGATGCAAATGGTCGTTCAGCCATTGGAGGTAGGGGCTGCGGGAAAAGAGAGAGGCACAGGTGGAGTTCGCAAAAGAGGAAGGGATCGCGAAAGTGTGCTTGCAGAGATAGATCTGGCTGGTGCTTTTTTTTGTGGAGCAATGGACCACTGGTCCAGACAGTGCCCGCACAGACAGCCTCAATCGGTCCTGGAGGCTGGACAGCATGGTGACTGACAGGGGACGACTGAGGTTGAGGTGGGCAGGCCACAAGGTACAGGTTAACCTCTTTCCTTTATTCTTGGCAACGAAGAATCCCTAATGCTAATCACTTCTCCTAACATAACGGGCACTGAGATGTATCCCAAATCTATATTGAACATTGAGATTGCGAATTGTGGACAATATGTTCAATATAACAATGATGCGTATATGTCGATGCCTACCTCTATGTTATATGTGGAAGGTATACCTGTTCCCTTGTTGGTAGATCCATGGCCAGCATATTCACTCCTCAAATCAAGACAGTTCAGAGAGTTGACACCAATAAAGCTGAGTGGAATGTTCCTGAACTCAATGGAGAAATCAGGCATCCTGATATGAGAGAGTTTTACCGCACCCATATTGTGTGAAATCAGTAATGTGTATCCATTCTAATTCTCAATTCTGCTAGCGGAATTCTGTCCTTTACACTTGATGGCTTAGGATCTCATAGTGAGACTGGGGTTGTATTTGCTCAGTACTCCGACAGGCTTACAGGTAATTCAAAGGGAAGATTCACAAGTGTAAACTGTAAAATACAACCCACCACCCCTGGTGTATGTCTATGAGCGGCTATTAAGCCAGAGAGCAATGAGTTCAGTGAGCAATTCACTCGCCCTGGAAGCAGGTAACCATGTTAATCCTATTAACACCGATTTTTTTTTTTTGCAGGAATATGCTGCACTGCACAGCACACATACACCACGATATCCCTGAGGAACCATAAGAGAAGTATTGGTTCAGGAGATTGGTTAAACCAGGTCAGTTGTTATTCTGCGAATTTTATTTGAAGAGATGACAGATGTGCAGTCAGTGTGAACTTATGTAAAGTACCTGCGACGGCAAGTAAACTCTATATTTTTGATGTGGAAGGCTATGCTCCTCGCGTGTCACTGGCGAAGGTGTCCAGTGACTGGTGGCAGGATTTGGGGCCATGGGTACTAAAGGCATAAAGAACGAAATGTTGGATGTTCTGGGACGATGTGGGTATGTGGTTCAATGCAGATGTGTGGACATATAGGAAGAAATTAATTTGTCTAACTCAGGCAATAGAACAGTCGAGGTAACCCCCTCTAGCCCTGAAGAGCCTTGAAGGCTGGCCTGGCGTTTCCTTAAGATAAACTTCTCAGACACAAGATTAATAACGGTCCCTACTGAATTATGGGTAAAAGGCAAACATGATGTGGGGCATATACGAGGTTGTGAACCAATACGAGTAACCACGAAGTCGGAGTATCGTCCTTGCAGGGCACAATACCCGTTAAAACCCGAGGCCATGGATGTAGTTACTCCAGTCTTTCAGTCCTTCCCAAAGGCGAGAGAGATAATCCCCTGTGTAAACTCACCGGTGAGAACTCCCATTTTTCTGATCAAAAAGGCAAAAATTCCAAGTGAACCGGAGGAATGGAGGTTTGTTCAAGACCGGCAGGCAGTCAATAGCAGTGTTGTCCTGCGCGCATCAAGTGTTTCCAAACCCTATACTGTATTAGTTCAATTTCCACCGGACAGTAAATGGTTCCCTGCTGTGGATTTAGCAAATACATTCTTTAGTGGAATGGTGCATCCAGATAGTCAATTCTGCTTCACTTATTCATTCAAAATGAAATCTTATGAGTTCACACTAGTTTGTAAATGTTACTGTGAGTCACCCACCGTATATAATGAGGCTCTACGCAGGAGTCTGGAGACTCTTGTTTTAACCCCTGGGTCTGCGCTTCTGCAAACTGTAGACGATTGCTTAATAGTAGCACCGACAGAGGAACAATTTGAGAAGGATTCCCTTGCATTGCACGAGGAAAGGGCACAAAGCCAGTCTCGCAAAGCTTCAATTTATGCAACAACAAGAGAAGTTCTTCAGTCACTTAATATCTGAACAAGGGAAGGCCATTGGTCAAGCCAGAGTGCAAGTAATTCAGCAAATTCCAAGGCCTCACATCAGGAAACAATTGCTATCCTTTTTGTGCATACGCTCCTACTGAAGAACGTTTATCCCACATTACACAAATCTTGAGGCGCCCTGAAGTGACATTGCCCATGGAAAAGGGTAGCAGAACCAAGGTCCGTTGCAATGGATCCCAGTGGCCGAGTTGAATTGAAAAAGACGTTTCAAAGTACACCTACACTGGGGATTCCGAATCCAAACAAGCCTTCTGTCAAATGGTAGATGAAAAACATGGCTGCATGACATCTGTGTTGTTGCAGGATCATGGGGAAAAATTCAAGCTGGCAGCTTATTTTTCGGCTAAGCTAGACCTCGTAGCGGCAGGATTGCGTAAATGCCTGCGAGCTGTGGTTGCTATATAATCGGCTATGGCGACTTAACCAAACTGATTGCACAAGCAGTATCCTTACTGCTTTCCGAGCAAAAGACAGCACATGCGTCGGCAGTACGTTAACTCAGATACAATACTGTGTTCTTGGAGAAGCCTAACATTGCAATAAAACGATGTAACATCCTTAATGCTGCAAGTCCTCTCACTAGAGAAGGAGACGGAGACCCACATGATTGTATCGCTGTAATTAATGAAATGTGCTGCCTAGACAAGACTTGCATAATTCGCCACTTCAGAATCCAAATATGGCGGGTTTTTTTTGTGGATGGTTCAGCATTGAGGAGCAAGGAGATAGGCCAGAATTGTATTGGGGATGCTGTAGTAACTACCCATGAGGTATTCAAAGCGGGATCACTCCCTTCTCAACTGTCAGCGCAAGCAGCGGAGCTGATGGCATTGACTGAGGCATGTAAATTGGCTAAGGGAAAGACAGTGAATGTTTAACCGATAGCAGATACGCATTCGGAGTTGCACATGATGTTAGAACCCAATGGAAATACAGGGACTTCTTGGCCTTCACCGGAAAGCCCATCACACACCGTGATCAGATTTCTGACCTCTTGGAAGCGGTCCTATTGCCTAAATCAATCGCTGTGTGTAAATATGAAGCCTACACGAAAAATAACGATTCCGTTTCTCAAGGAAATGCAAGGGCAGACTCAGCGGCAAGGAGGGCAGCCCAGCAGCCGGTAAATGATCAGTTTGACATGGGAATGACAAAAATCCTGACCCCAACAGCAGACGTACGGGAGTCACAGTCGAAGTACAGGCTTGAAGACACGTTTGAGTGGGATAAAGCAGAGTTCAGTTTGAGGTAACGGGTATGGTGTGGCCCCAATGTTAAACCCTTTCTACCACGAACATTATTTCCATTCTATGCCAAATTGACACACGGTAAGGAACATGTGTCAAAAGAGGGGCGATATGACAGCATTTCAGCACATTGGTACAGTGAGGGATTTACTCATTACTTCCAGAAATATAGTGAACGATGTGTTGTCTCTGCTACAATAATGTGGGGAGGGGAATACAGATGAGTCATGTAGCACTTCCGAAACCCCAAAAACAATTTGAACATTTACAACTGGATTTGACAGAACTAACACCCTGCGAAGGAAGAAGGTATTGTCTGGTAATAGTTGATATGTTTTCCAAATGGGTGCAAGCGTCCCCCACGGCAAAACAAAATGCCAGTGCCATAACCAAAGCTTTCCTAACTGAAATAATTGCGAGATGGAGCATGCCTGAGAGGCTTAGTAGTCCCAAGGTTTGTGAAGGTTTATAGCTCCGGTTGAGGTTTAGGGTGTAGGTTTGCTCGCTGAGCTGTAGGTTTGTTATCCAGACGTTTCATTACCTGGCTAGGTAACATCATCAGTGGCGATTTCCAAGTGAAGTGAAGTGAAGTGAAGATGTTGTGTCCTGCTTCCTATTTATAAGTTTGTAATGGATGGGATTCCTGGGGTTTGTGGTGATATTATTTCCTATTCGTTTTCTGAGGGGTTGACAGATGGTAAATCGATCTATGTGTTTGTTTATGGCGTTGTGATTGGACTAAGAGGCCTCTCCGAATTATCTGGTGTGTCTGCATATACAGCAAACCGACAAACACTGACCCAATACTTAACTACACCAGCAACCATCCCAACACGCAAAAAGGAAGCTGTATCAGAACACTATTCCAACGAACCACCACACAGACGAACTTTGGAAAACAGAGGAGAAACACCTATAAAATGTATTCAAGAAGAACGGACACTTAAAAAATACCGTCCACAGATTCCTCAGGAACAAACCACGACAAGTAGACCGAACACAGCCAGAAACCCTATCGACCTTTTCATACATCAATGAAGTCTCAGAAGTGGCAGCCAGACTATTAAGACCTCTCGGAATCCCATGAACAGTCTCAAACAAAACAAACAAATTTAAAAGACCCAGTACAACCCATGGACAAAACCAACGTCATATACAAAATTCCATGCAAGGACTGCCACAAACAATACGTAGGACAAACAGGAAGAACGTTAGCCACCAGGATACAGAACACCACCTAGCCACAAAAAGACATGACCCTCTCTCCCTCGTAGCCCTTCACGCGGATGAAATTTAAACACCATTTTGACTGGGACAACACATCTATCCTGGGACAGGCTAAGCAAAGACATGCCAGAGAATTCCTTGAGGCCTAGCACTCCAACCACAACGCCATAAAAAAACACATATATCTAGATAGCATCTATCAACCCCTCAGAAAACGAACAGGAAATGGCATCACCACAAACCCCAGCAACCCCACCCTGGACAAACATATAACTAGAAAGCAGGAGACAACAGCTTCTCTTCACTTGGCGTTCGTCACTGATGATGTTACCTAGAACATAGAACATAGAAAAATACAGGGCAGTACAGGCCCTTTGGCCCTCGATGTTGCGCCGATCCAAGCCCACTTATCCTACACTAGCCCACTAACCTCCATAAACCAAGTACTGAAACGTCTAGATATCAAACCTACAGCTCAGAGAGCAAACCTACACTCTAGGCTTAGTAGTGACAGTGGGACACCATTTGTCCATAATGCCCTACAGCAGATTAGTGAGTATTTGGGAATAAACATGGGATAACACTGTGCCTACCACCAAACGAGCGGTAGGGCAGCGGAAAGAGAAAATTCTACCTTAAAAAATATATTGAGAAAATGCTGTGAGGATCTAGGGATGACATGAACAAAGGCACTTCCAATTGTGCTAATGTGTATGAGATCTAGGAGGAGAGGGAGCGCTAACCTTAGCCCGTTTGAAATTTTGTTTGGTAGGCCGTCAAACACAGGAATTGTCCCAAGACGTAAGGAAAGCCAGATAACAGGCCACTGTGTGGATGAGGCGTTGTGTTACTGCATGAAACTCTCTGCACTTCTGTCCCAAATACAGATTCAAGTGAAGACAGCACTACCCCAATCAGCAGAAGGGAAAATGTACGATCTATAACCTAGAGCCTGAATGGTGGTGAAAGACTTCAGGAGGGAAAACAGGAAGGCGAAGAGGTGGCTGGGACCGTTTCAAGTACGCCTTACAGCACAGATAGCTGTTAAGGTCGCCGGAACAGCCACGTGGATACACGCCAGCCCTTACAAACTTGCAGCTGGGACTGAGGAGACATCGCACAACACCAAAACAAATTTAGAGCAAGTATTTATTAGAAGACTTAAGCAAGTGTGGGGCTGCCCCAGTTCACACTGCTTTCAAGCGCCCTGGTAGGACTATTCATAAGGGCAGGGGCGTCTGGGATGCAGCAGCTGACGGTATTCTTAACTGATAGGACGAAGTGGATCTTTACATGCGACCCATAGCCGTTCAGTAACAAGGACGACTATAAATTGGATAATTAAGATTTATGCAGGGATCCATGCCGCGCCAGTGACTGGCAATTAGTAGTAGCCACCATGGCAAAAGGGGCACCTGACATGGGAAATAAATATTCTATGATCAAAGTAAGACTCAGAAGAGCAATGAGGGAGTCTCGTGGTGTGGAATATATAGATCCTTCTCTGACATCTATAGACAGGTGAATATAGTGGTGCAGTCGCCCCACCACCGCCCTCCGAGATGCAGTGCAGAATGTACTACAGACGATAGGAGCAGTGGGGCATGGCAACCAGATCATGGACCTAACCCCAAGCCGGGCAAAGGGCATTATTGACACACGCGAACCCGAAGGGAGACGGCCGTGACGAGAAAGCGAATTTAAAGCAGGAGGGGGATTTGCCTGCTGGATATAAATGGCATAAATGCGACGCCAGTAGGTTGGGAGCTGCGAAGGATCATTGTTTGATGTGAAGGGAACAGAGCATGTGCTTTGGTCATAAGACAAAACGAGAGATTAGACGTTGGCTACACTTGTTGGATATGTTTGCACACAGCCCAAAGGTAGATTGCCCAGCAAATTACTGAGAGCCTGGCGAGAAATGCCAGCTGTCTGCTTCCACTAGCCTGACCGTGATAGTGGGTGGCAATTTGGGCAAATCTCGTGTCACCACCCGAACTCCAGGCGAACTACAGCCCCAAGCCTGACACGCTACCGTCCACAGCATTCCAGATAGTGGATTGCAGGGGAGAAACTTGTATTTGCACCAATCGGGGGAGACTCCTTTTGGGTATCTCACAGTGTACCTTGATGCTGTACTTGAACAATGACTCTTGTACAGCAACATACACGAATGATACGACCATAAACATTGCTTGTTCCTTTATCAATGTTCAGACCATGAGCGGCATGGTGGCACAGTAGTTAGCATTGCTGCCTCACAGTGCCAGAGACCCCGGTTTAATTCCAGCCTCAGGCGACTGACAGTGTGCAGTTTGCACATTCTCCCTGTGTCTGCATGAGTTTCCTCCCACAGTCACCAGGATGTGCAGGTAGGGTGAATGGGCCATGCTAAATTGCCTGTAGTGTTAGGTGTTAGGTAAATGTATGGGTGAGTTGCGCTTCGGCTGGTGTGTGTGGACTTGTTGGGCGGAAAAGCCTGTTTCCACACTGTAAGTAATCTAATCTAATCAGGATGGCAGGTTAATATGGGCAGGTGGCGAGAAAGGGTACCACCACTCCCCCGCGGAGAAAGGGGTGCTGCTACACCGCGATACTGTCCACCAAACACAACAGTGTTCGCCCTAAAAGGCAGCAATTGCAGAATTCGAAGGGGCATCCCTCTGCATTGGAATGGGTACACACTCGCAGAACATCCTCGCATATGGTGTATTCGCAAATGAGACGGAGGAAGGCCTAGCACTCATTAACACTGAGTTAATGGCGGTTAGGAAGCAGTGACACAAAATCGATTCGTACTAGACATCCTGACGGCCGAGAGAGGGGGTGTCTGCAAAACGTTAGGTACCTCGTGCTGTATTAATGTTCCTGATGAGTCCCAAGATATTACTAGTTTAATAAATAGTATGAAGGCAGCTAAATGACCGCCTCCACGAGCAGATGACTTCTCCTCCCGATGGCTCACGTCCCTTATGGAGGATGGGAGTAATGGACCCTTATCGTTCTACTAGTTGTAGGACTGGTCTTACTCATATTGCTTTGAATAAGACCTTAGTTGTGTACCTGCCTACACCACTTGCTTATGAATGCAGTAAGATACGAAATGCTAAACTATCAGTGGCCCCAAAGAAGGAAAATCCGATTGCTTGTCCGCACCCTACAGCGACATTGACGAATGTGACGTGTGAAGATGGGCTGTGTATCAGGCAAACCAGGGAAATGGAAAAAACCACCACAAAGCTTTGTTAGAGTTAGGTGGTGTCTGAGGAAATGCCTGGTGTTCATAAATTATTTTTGATATATAGCAATCTGGCTTTTTTTTTTGGTTGTTGTCCTTGTTGTAAAATGACAAAAAATTGAAAAATGCAAAGGAAAATTAACAAAATTAACATTTACTGTGAAATCTGTCAGAGAATGTTTTGCAAAATTTAATGCTTCGCTGAAATATGCAAATACTTTCCTGAATTCTGCGTGGAGGAGTCAGTTTGTCTTTGTGGAACTTTGCAAACATTTCACCTGGCCTTGCGAGCAGCCGAGTTCAGAAAAAAAGCTTCGGAAAACATAAAGACAATTATGTCCAAGGCATGGGAATGAGAAAATATGAGCTCGAATCTTTCCCAACACTTGTCCTTGAGCATGTGATAAGGATCACGAATATGTGAAGTTTGTTCACAGCACTTACATAAGGCACTTTTGCCAAGTATATTGGCCGCTCTGCATGCAGAGGTTGAAAAAAAAGCCTTTCCTTTGCTCTTGCAAGCAGTTGATTCGAGTCGATTAAATTTCCACGACAGGTGTCAGGGTGTCAGGCAGTGGGAGAATTGTTGGGTATCAGTAAATGGGAGAATTGCTGCACAGTGCCATTACATTGGAAAATTAGTACAAATTGCCTATTCATTAAAGAATTTTAGCAGAACACCTCTCAATGGGCGAATAGGGGCAGGGAATCATTGAGAAGGAACAATTTTGCAAGCAGCAGTAAAGTCGAGATTCGAGTCCGCCCACCAAGAAATGAAAAAAAAACTTTGGAGCAGGGAAGCCAATACGTGGAGGAAGTGTATCAGGAAACAACGCAATGGGACAATTGACGCAGGGCATCAATAATGGGAGAGTTGGTGGCGATGTCACGAAAGTAGAGAATTGGTGGAAGACGTGGGAGAACTGGTGCTGAATAATTTTAAATGTGGTGGAGGTGAAGCTGCTGATGAAAAGAAGATTCGTGCAGGATTCGAAAATGGGAGAATGGTGCACGGAAGTGAAGCTGTGTTTGGGACAATTGTTGCACGAACCACAAAATGGAAAAATTGCACAGTGGAACTTTAACAGCGAATTGGGGTATGGCACCACTATCTCAGAGAGTCAGAGTGGCGTTCCCAACACTGGGAGAAGTTGGTTTGGGTATCAATGAACATGAGAATTGTTTCAGGGCATTATTGAATTCGAGAATTGGTGTGGGGTGCTTAAAGCATGCAGAGTTGGAACAGAGCATAGTTAAATGGGAGAACACGGGCAGGAATCAGTCAGTCGGAGAAATGTTGTAAAGTGCAGGAAAGTGGGCATTCGATGCAGGGCGAAATTAATGAAAAAACTTTGAGCAGTAAACCATTATGTGGAAGATGTTTGTCAGGAAATTGCAAAACAGGAGAGTTGGGGCAAGGCAATACTCAGTGGGAGAGTTTCTTCAGTTCATGACAAAAGGGTGGATTAGTGCAGAATTGGCAATTTGAGAATTTGATGCAGTAAACGCCAAAATTGGTGAATTACAGCAGTGGACCACGACATGGGAGAATCATTGCAGCTACATAGTTAATGGAAGAAGTGGTGCTCAGTGATATTTGGTGCAAGTCACCATTAAAATGTAGAATTAGAGTAGGGCACTCCTAAATGCGAGATTTAAACTCGGGCATCAGAAAATGAGAGAATCATACTGGGATATGAGGAAATGGCAGAATTAGTATCGTTATATGAAAAAGCAGGAGAATTCAGTGTCGGAGTATGAGGAAATGGGAGAATAAGTAGAGGGGTATGAGTAAATGGAGCTGCAACAGGATCTCACGGCTCTTAAACTTAATCCCCCTGTTAATGAAAGCCAAAAACACCATATGCCTTCTTAACAACCCTGTCCACCTTGGTGAAAATTTTAAGGGATATATGTACCTGCACACCAAGATCCCGCTGTTCCTCCACACTGCCAATAATGCTGCCTTTAGTCCTGTACTCAACTTTCAAGTTCGACCTTCCAAAATGCATCAACATGCATTTATCCAGATTGAATTCCATCTACCACCTCTCAGCCCATCTCTGTATCCTGGCAATGTCGTGCTGCAGCCTGCAATAATCCTGTATACTGTCAATGATACCTCCAACCTCTGCAAACTTGCTAACCCATCCTTCAATCTCATCATCCAAGTCACTGATAAAAATTACAAAGAGTAGAGGCCCAAGAACAGAGCCCCGTGGAACACCACTCACCACTGACTTCTAGGCAGAACATTTTCCTTCCACAACCACTTCTGTCGACCAGCCAATTCTATATCCAGACAGCTAATTCTCCCTGTATCCCATTCCTCCTGACATTCTGAACGAGCCTACCATGGGGAACCTCATCAAATGCCTTGCTGAAGTTCAGATACACAACATTCACCGCTCGACCCTCATTAACTTTTCTAGTAACATCCTCAAAGAACTCAATAAGTTTCGTGAGGCATGACCTGCCCCTCAAAAAGCCGTGCTGACTGCATTTAATCAAGCCATGCTCTTCCAGATGGTCATAAATCCTATCCCGCAGAATCCCTTCTGACACCTTGCAGATGACAGACGTGAGACTTACTGGTCTGTAATTTCCGGGGATTTCCCTATGTCCTTTCTTGAAGAAAGGAATTACATTTGCCTCCCTCCAGTCCTCAGGTACGAATTCGGTGGAGAGCGAGGATGCAAAGATCTTCGCAAGCGGCGAAGCAATCATATTTCTCGCTTCCCAAAGCAGCCGAGGCCAAATCTGGTCTGGCCCTGGTGACTTGTCAATATTAATGTTCATCAAAATTTTCAACACATCAGCTTCCTCAATCTATCTGTTGCAGCAGGATTACCTCCTCCTCAATGGTTTCATTGACTACAAAGTCCTTTTCTTTTGTAAAGACGGAAGCAAAAAACTCATTTAGGGCTTCCCCTACCTCCTCAGACTCTATATACAAGTTCCCTATGCTATCCCTGATCGTCCATACTCTTTCTTTTATCATTCTCTTATTCTTCACATATGTGCAAAATGCCTTTAGATTCTCCCTAATCGTTCCTGCGAAGCCTTTTTCCTGCTCCCTCCTGGCTCTCCTCAGACTATTTTTGAGCTTTTTCCTCGCCTGCCTCTAATCCTTTAGAGCTGAGCAAGACCCTTCCTTCTTACACCTTACATATGTTGCCTTATTTCTTTTGACGAGAAGCTCCTCCGCTCTCGTCATCCAAGGTTCCTTTATATTCTTGCCTGTCTCAGAGGAACACATTTATGCATCACTCGCAACAACTGTTCCTTAAACAGTCTCCACATATCTATAGTGCCCTTTCCATGGAACAATTGCTCCCAGTCCATGCTTCGTAACACAGTATGATAGTATCATAGTTTCCTTTTCCCCAACTAAATATCCTTCCATTGTGCCTGCTTCTCTCATTCTCCATAGCTATGTAGACGATGAGGCAGTTGTGGTCACGATCACCAAAATGCTCTCCCACCTCAAGATCTGATACCTGCCCCAGCTCATGGCTGAGTACCAAATCCAAAATGGTCTCTTCCCTTGTCGGCCTGTCAACGTACTGAGTTAGGAAACCCTCTTGAACACACCTTACAAAAACAGCTCCTTCCAAATCATCTGCTGGAAGGAGGTTCCAATCAATATTGGGAAAGTTAGTCACCCATTACAACTACCCTATTCCATTCACACTTTTCCAAAATCTGCCGACCTATGCTTTCTTCAATCTCCCTGCTTCTATTGGGGGGCCTGTATTTAACCCCTACTGAGGTGATTGCTGCCTTACTGTTCCTAATTTCCACCCATAATGACTCATTAGGCAAACCTTCCTCGATAATGTTCACTTCTGTAGCTGTGATACCCTCTCTGATTAGCAGTGCTACACCCCCTCCTCTTTTCCCCCCTCCCTATTCTTGTTAACTGTTCTAAACCCTGGAACATCCAGCAACCATTCCTGCCCCTGAGAAACCCATGTCTGTGTTATGCCACAACATCATAGCTCTAAGCTCATCACTTTTATTTACATTTTCCCCAGTAATACAGAACACAGTGACTCCGTTTTGGGGGAGGGGGTGGGGACGGCGGAATGGTGTCTCAGTGGTTAGCATGGTTGTTTCACAGTACCAGACACATGGATTGGGGAATGGGGGAGAGGAGGGTGCATGGTGTTTTAGTGGTTAGCACGGCTGTCTCTCAGTACCAGGGACCCGGTTTGGGGGGAGGGGGGGGGGCATTATGTCTCAGTGTTTAGTACCGCTGTCTCACAGTACCACGGATCCGGTTGGAGGGATGGGGGTCGGGAATTGGGACTTGGTGTCTCAGTGGTTAACACAGCTGTCTCAAAGTACCAGGGACCCGGTTTGGGGGGAGGGGAGGGGGCATGGTGTCTCAGTGGTGAGCACGGCTGTCTCACAGTACCAGGGACCCAGTTTTGGGGGAGGGGGAGAGGGGCATGATGTCTCAGTGGTTAGCACGGCTGTCTCACAGTACCAGGGACCCGGTTTGTGGGGAGGGGGAGGGGGGCTAGTGTCTCACTGCCTTTGACATCTTCCAAAACCTTTCTCCAAACACCTTAAAATTATGCTCATCTCGTGACAACCATTTCCACCCTCTGAAGAAGAATCTGACTATTTACTCTGTCTGTAACTCTCACCATCTTGTTCAGCTCTATCAAGTTACCTCTCATCCTTCTTTACTCCAGTGAGAAAAGCCATCGCTCCCTCAACCTTTCTTTATAAGACAAGCCCTCTAGTCCAGGCAGCATTCTGGTAAATCTCCTCTGCTCCCGTTCTAAAGCTTCCATATCCTTTCTATAATGAGACAACCAGAACATTTCAAATATGGTCTCAACAGAGCTTTATAGACCTGCAGCATAATCTTGCAACTCTTCAACTCAGTCCCCCTGAAATGAAAACCAACACACCATACGCCTTCTCAACAGCTCTATCAACTTAGGTGGCAAATTAGAGACCTGCAGACATGGACCCCAAGATCCGTTTGTTCCTCTACACTGCTATGAATCCTACATTTTACCAAGTAATATGCATTCAACTTTGACTTCCAAAATGAATCCCTTCACAAAATAGGAAATTGGAACAGAATTAGGCCATTTAGCCCCTTGGATCTGCTGTGCTCCCGTTTGGTCACAGCTAAAATGTTTCTCAGGCACATTCTCCTGCCTTCACCAACTGACCATTGATTCCCTTATTCATGAAAAACATACTTATCTATATCTTAAAGAAACCACTGTGTGTGCAGGTGTGTGCATGTGTTTGTGTGTAAGTGTCCATATCGGTATGTATGTGTGTTGTGTGTTTAATGTGTCTATGTATGTTTGTGTAAATCTCTGTGAAACAATGGCTCCGTGATTTTGGGGGTAAATCCATTGAAATTGAGATAAACCCTTACTCCTCTCCTTCACCTCTAAGTCTATCCCTGTTAAGATTATAATCATACAATGCCACCCTCTGCTGGTCTCTCCATGCCACTGCACAAGTGTCACTTTTTTTTTCTATCAGAGGACATTAAATACTGTGAATATCTCACATTGCACGGCTGTTTTGTTTTGCAAATACCTCTGGATGCACAGAAGAGTTTGTCTGATACCTAGATATATTACCACCACCACTGGGCCAGTTTCAGGACTTTGAGTGTCCTCAGTACAATTATGATCCTTCCTATACCGAAGTGTGCGTGTGTGATGTTGCTGTCAGTTTGGATGGTTCTATGATCTACCTCCCTCTCCCCACCTCCTAGACTGAATCCCTTATGGTTTTCTCCCTCCACTGCCATCAATGCAGTAGAGTGTGAAGGCCAGCAGAGGCGGGCATTGCATCACTTTAAACACCACAGAGGCTGGCAGATCCGCTGTGCACACGGATACGTACATAGACACGCAGATGCACACAGATATGCATATAGATACACAGGCACACATAGAGACTGGTGCAGTCACACAGATACTAAAGCACACAGAGAGAAATGCCAATACACTGATGCACGTGCACACACAGATATACAGGCATCAGTACAGACACACCACAAACACTGACACACTGAACTTTATACAGAAATGCAGAATCTGCCAGTATTTATTTTTCACGTGGTGACTTCCTCAATATTTCACTCGATCGTGTGGTGTGTGCCAATATTTCTGTTGATCCCTAGGGATTCCTCTGCACCCTCACTATAGCTTCTACATCTTTCCTAAAACAAGGCGACCAGAACTGAATACAATGTTCCAAGTGTGCTGTTACGACACAGCAATGAACCCGCTTGTGAATTAAACCAAACACCCAGAAAAGCTTACCTTACATTATAATCTGTTAAAGCACCCATCCTCCTCCTCTAACCAAAAACAAAGTACCTGTGCCACAGCTTGGAAAGTTAACGAGTTTTTTTATTCCTTATTTTTTTTCAACAGTCTCTTTGTGAATTTAGACCAGTCGGAATGGAGGTTAGGGCAGTTGAATGTTCCTCCTGTACAATGTGGGAGGTGAGGGTCACCAGCAGTGTCCCTGCTGACTACATCTGCTGTAAGTGCGCCTGACTCCAGCTCCTTGAAAACCGCGTTAGGGAACTGGAGCTGGAGCTGCGAGAACTTTGGATCATTCGGGAAACAGAGGGGGTTATTGAGAGGAGTTACAGGGAGGTAATCACTCCTAATGTACAAGAAAAAGGGTTGCAGTCATGGGACGGAAAGGGAACCGGCAGGCAGTGCAGGGATCCCCGGTGGCCATTCACCTCAACAATAAATATACCGTTTTGGATACTATGGCGGGGGGCGGGGGGACTTACCAGGGGAAAGCAGTGGGGTAGAGGGCTCTGGCACAGCGTCTGTCCCTGCTGTTCAGAAGAGAAAGGGGAAGAGGAGCAGAGTAGTAGTCATTGGGGACTCCATAATTAGGGGGACAGATAGGAGGGTCTGTGGGGATGAGAGAGACTCACGGTTGGTGTGTTGCCTCCCAGGTACCAGAGTTCGTGATGTGTCTGATCCTGTTTTTGGGATCCTTAAGGGGGAGGGGACGCAGCCCCAAGTCATGGTCCACAGAGGCACCAACGACATAGGTAGGAAGAGAGATGGGGATTTAAGGCAGAATTTCAGGGAGCTAGAATGGAAGCTTAGAGCTAGGATGAACAGAGTTGTTGGCTCTGGTTTCTTGCCTGTGCCACGTTCTAGTGAGGCAAGGAATAGGGAGAGAGAGAAGGTGAATACGTGGCTACAGGGATGTTCCAGGAGGGAGGGTTTTGGATTGTTGGATAATTGGGACTCTTTCTGGGGTAGGTGAGACCTCTACAAGCAGGATGGGCTTCATCTGAACCAGAGAGGTACCAATATCCTGGGGGGGGTGGGGTGGGGGTGGAATTCGCTAAGGCTAATGGGGTGGGTTTAAACTAACCCAGCAGCGGGATGAAAACCAAAATTGTTGTTAGAGTATAGAAAGGGTTGAGAGTAGGGAGGTTCAAAATCACGTTTCAGGGACGCAAGATGGCACCGGCAAGCAAGAGGTTGGTTTGAAGTGTGTCCACTTCAACGCCAAGGACACCCGGAATAAGGTGGGTGAACTTGCAGCATGGGTTGGTACCTGGGACTTCAATGTTGTGGCCGTTTTGGAGACATGGTTAGAGCAGGTACAGGAATAGTTGTTGCAGGTTCCAGGATTTAGATGTTTCAGTAAGAACAGAGAAGATGGTAAAAGAGGGGGAGGTGTTACATTGTTGGTCAAGGACAGTATTGCAGTTGCAGAAAGGATGTTTGAGGACTCGTCAACTGAGGTGGTATGAGCTGAAGTTAGAAACAGAAAAGGAGAGGTCACTCCATTGGGAGTTTTCTACAGGCCTCTGAATAGTTCCAGAGATGTAGAGGAAAGAATAGCAAAGATGATTCTCGATAGGAGTAACAGAGACAGGGTAGATGTAATGGGGAACTTCAACTTTTGATATATTGAACGGGAACACTATAGTACGAGTACTATAGAGGGGTCAGATTTTGTTCAGTGTGTGCAGGAGGGCTTACTAATATAGATAGGCCAGCAACGATGCATTGTGCAGTACACTAGTCTGGTCTGAACGCTATTACATGCTGCACAGATATACCATCTTGATTATGGTGTAGACAGTTCGGAGATAGGCCAGCAAGGGATGAAGCCAAATTAGTTTTGATACTGGGTAATGAGCCTGGTCACGTGTTAGACTTGGAAGTAGGTGAGCACTTTGGTGATAGCAATCACAATTCTGTTACGTTTACTTTAGTGATAGAAAGGGATAGGTGTATACCACTGGGTAAGAGTTACAGCTGGGGGAAAGGCAATTACGGTGCCAGTAGGCACGATTTAGGAAGCATATGATGGGGAAGGAAACTGCAGGGGATGGGCACATTAGAAACGTGGAACTTATTCAAGGAAAAGCTACTGTGTGTCCTTGATATGTATGTACCTGTCAGGCAGGGAGGAAGCTGTAGAGTGCGGGAGCGGTGGTTTACGAATGGAGTGGAATCTCTGGTCAAGAGGAAAACAGTGACTTATGTTAGGATGGGATGTGAAGGCTCAGTTAGGGCACTTGAGGGTTACAAAGTAGCCAGAAAGACTTAAAGAGACAGCTTTGGAATGCTTTGCCTGCAACAGTAGTAGATTCGCCAACCTTAAGTAAATTTAAGTCGTCATTGGACAAGCATATGGACGTACATGGAATAGTGTAAGTTAGATAGGCTTCAGATTGGTATAACAGGTCGGCGCAACATCGAGGGCCGAAAGGCCTGTACTGCACTGTAATGTTCTATGTTCCCCTATCTCCTCCGACTCCTGGCGCAAGTTCCCTCCACTATCCTGATGAGCCCTACCCTCACTAAAGCCATCATCTTGTTCCTCACAAAAGTATAGAGCATCTTAAGTTTTACCTTATTCTTACTCACCAAGTCTTTTTCATGCCCGCTTCTCGCTCTCCTGAGATTATTCTTCACTTCCTTCCTGACTACCTTGTAACCCTCTAGAGCCTTGTCTGATCCTAGCCTACTTAACCCTAAGTCATTTTCCTCCTTCCTCTTGAGATATTCTGCATCCATTGATACAATGGAGATATGGAGCTGCAAATGGATTGGAGCTGCACATCCTGTCACTTCCAGCATGGGCTGCAGGTTTCCCCACGCTGGGCAGTGATCTAACACAGTGTTACTGAACAATGCACTGGGGCAGTTTACACAGCTCTACATGCTGGGAGGGTAACTGCTCCTGGTTTATAGATCCATGCCCTGGGGTGGCGTACACTGCTCTACATGCTGGGAGGGTAAAAGCTCCTGGTTTACAGATCCATGCCCTGGGGTGGCGTACACTGCACTACATGCTGGGAGGGTAA
Organism: Chiloscyllium punctatum; assembly: GCF_047496795.1. Lineage (NCBI taxonomy): Eukaryota > Metazoa > Chordata > Chondrichthyes > Orectolobiformes > Hemiscylliidae > Chiloscyllium > Chiloscyllium punctatum. The sequence continues at coordinate 64,173,251 of NC_092768.1, read as the reverse complement.
ATGCTCCTGGATTACATAACAATTCACTGCTGTTCACTGCATAGCTCCCAGTGCTGGAGAGGTAGTTCATGGACTGGTGTGGTCTGCACAGATTGCTGGTTGTATTGAGCAGTACACTAGCCTGGTCTGAACACTACTACATGCTGCACAGATATATCATCTGGATTATGGTGTCTGATTCTGTGACGTGGATTTCAGCTGATTTGTCAGCACATTTACTTTATATTCTTATTTTTGTTATTAGAACTAAGAAAGTACCACTCATCCAGTTTATCTCATTTGTCTGAGAAGAGCCACGATGACTGAACTTGTCAATCAAGTAATCATCCAATTATAACATGAATATCCGTCCTTCTGTACCTTAACCTGGCCGTTGGTGCTCATATCTCTGGAATCCCGGGGAAATCATTATGAAGCTCAGAAACAATGTACAAAACGTATGGCTCGTGGTCTCCTGTACGTCCCGGCTGTGGGTCCCATTTGGATCCCTAGTGTATCGAGACCTGGCATTGTGAAGGTCAGAAACAATGAAATGTTGTGTGTCAGACTGCTGTTCGCTTCCCGGTGTGTTCCATGTGGTGCTCCATAGACAGGGCTGTGTGTGCTGGGCTGTTGTTCACTTCCGGGTGTGTCCCATGTCGTACTCCATAGACGGGGAGGTGTGTGCTGGGCTGTTCACTTCCTGGTGTGCCCCATGTGGTACTCCATGGACAGGGGTGTGTGTGTTTGACTGTTGCTCACTTCCCGGTGTGTCTGATGTACTGCTCCATGGGCAGGGGGGTGTGTGTTTTGCTGCTGTTCACTTCCCGGTGTGCCCCATGTGGTGATCATTGGACAGCGGTGTGTGTGTGCTGGGCTGCTGCTCACTTCCCGGTGTGCCCCATGTGGTGCCCCATGTTGGACAGCGGTTCCAGCAGCTTTAGACATGTCTTTGAACCTTGCTCTGTGCGTGTCCACTGAACACCTGTGCTTATCCCTCTCAGTTGATTGTGTAGTCAGTAACACGAGTAAACCTCTCGAGTATTATTGTAAAAGAGCAGGCATCTAACTTGTAGCTGAGGGGCTTCTGACTGACTCCTGTTATAGAAAAGTTAGTGGAGGTTAGTGGATGGTTTGCTAGAGGTTGTGTTGTGACCCGCCTCAGACATTCAGGGAGACATGGATTTGGTGACCCAACTCTGGATGGACCATCGGGACTGTAGTTACAACACCTGTGTCTCTAAGATGAACAACAAATGGAGCAGAGGCTGCACAGAGAGGAAGATCAGAAACCATGGAGTGAGTGTGCTTGGGGAAAGGGATCTGCTGTATCCACACCGGGTTTTCCAGGAACAGCTTCCCAAGTTACATTTAACTCAGGAGCAGAGTGTGAGGGGAATCTGATTGAACAAGGAGCTGGTCACAGAGCGGGGTGTCACCTCCTTCAACACAATGAGCATCTTCACACAAGGGGGATGATGGTGCTGCCAGTGTCTGTTAGGGTCACTGTTTCACTCAGTTTCTATGATCCCGAACTTTCCAGGCAGGAGTGGGTGACAGATCCATCATCTCCCAGTATGCCGACGTCAACATCACCATTTGGAGACGGAGGATATATATGGTGGTAGAGAGCAATGGGGTCCCTGGGAACATCAGGAAGATGGAGCAACACTTCCTGTGTCTGATAGGGTCAGAATGGACCCTCCAGTACACACTGCATCACTAAGTCCTGTGGTATTTTTCCGTTTCAGTAATATGCTATCTGTCATTCTTCCTAAAGAAAATGACAGACTATATATTATCTTTAATCCCATTAGCTAAACTTTTATCCATTGACCTCACCTGTCCATATCCAATTACAGACTCTCCACCTTCCCTTGATAATTTAGTTTCCTGTTTATCTTAGTTTAAATGGCAAATTTAGTTGCAGTACATTTGTTCCACTCCTCCTGATCATTGATACAGATTGTAAAGAGCTGTGGACCTAGCACTGGTCACTGTGTGACTTCACTGGTGACGTTCTGTCAAACTGACTAAGGCTGATTTATCCGGAGTGCCTGCTTCCTGTCTGATAACCAGTCCTCCCCCATTTAACACATTCAAAGCGCTGAATAAGAACGAGGAGCATCAGTTCGGCAATCCAACCCCTCAGGCCTCTTCCGACATTGAATACAATCATAGCTGATGTCATTGCGGCCTCAGTTCCACGTTCCTGTCCGCTCTCCATATTCCTTCACTTACTCAATATCCCACCACCTAATGCACTCTGGGGCAGTGAATTACACTGAATCCCAACCCTGTGACAGAAGTATGTTCTCCTCACCCCTGTTTCATTTCTCCCCCACCTCATCATAAAACTATGGTTTTCGGATCGTTCGAGATTGTCCCACATGAGGAAATATCCACTTCACATCTACATTGTCAATCACCTTTAACATCGTCCAGTCCTCCGACATCTCCTCTCATTTTTCTATACTCCAGGCAGTATTGTCATGAACTGCTCAATCTCTCTTCAGAGGATAAACTCCACATCTCTGGAGTAAATCGAGTAAACCACTTCTGAACTGCCTCCATGGCAAATACATCCCTCCTACAGTCAGGACACCAAGACTGCACACAGTACTCAGTTGTGATCTCACACCTCCCTCCCTTTATAATCAATTGTTTTAGAAATAAATGCCAAAGTTGCACTTGCCTTTCTCATTATCTGCTGTACCTACATCGGAGTATTCTTTAGTATGGACGCGGACAGCCAGATCCCTCTGCACCTAATCATTCTGATGTCTCTCTCCATTTGGATAATAATTTGCCTTTCTGCTACACTAATCCAAACGAATAAACTCATACTTTTCGTTGTTCAGTTTCTTCTGTCAAATGTTGCCCCAACCTATCCACATACATTTTCTAACTTCTTACATCTTCATTGCAATTTCTCACCTGAGTTAGTGTCATCTGTTAATTGGTTATTACATGTTCTATCCTCTCAACTACTTAAGACTATAGATTGTAAGTAATTGGGGCATGGGGACCAAGGCATATAGTTTCCTAAAAGTTGAATTTTGTCAACAGAAAATTACCCATATTTTTCCATCTTGTAGTTTGTATTTTGCATTTTGTATCTTGCATTTTGTAGCTTCACTAAGCCTGTACCAAGTTGATAAATTACTTTTTACCCATAAACGATCTTATTCTGCAGATTAATCATTTGTGCAGAGCTATTCAATGCCTTCTGGAAGTCCAAATATTTCATCTCTCGGATCCCCATGATCGAAATCATGTTGCTTCTGATGGATTGTGATTTGACTTTGCAAATTTCTTATAATTAATTCCTGAATAATGGACTTTACCAATATTTCTTAAATTTGAACAGTTTTCTCACTACTATATTCCATCGTGAAGCTGATAATTCTAAATTCTTACTGCTCTATAATCTCTTCGTTTGCTCCAATCCTGTGTAATTGGCACATGGCGTGAAATGATCTGCTCTGATTGCTCTGTAAGAGGTCTGAGTCGCTGAATGGACTCATTCTATTCCTTGTGCACAAAGTCGGTGGGCTGATGTCTTTCTGGTGTTCTACATCACCATCTCGATTGTCTGCCTGTCCTCCTCCTGTTGATGCGTAAGAGTCATGAGGGCGTATGCAACCTTCCTGTTGCTGTGTCACAGTTTGAGGGGCTGAAAGTACCTTCTCATATTCCTCCATCACAGGCTGGAGATACTGAACGGTCTCTCCTGCATCACTGATATAGGACTGAGGGAATCATTGGCCTTCTTCTGTTCCCATACACGAGACACGTGAGGTGAACTTCTTTCTCCTGTCCCATAAGAAATCTTATAGGTTGCATCCTTCTCCAATTCCTGTGCAACAGACTCGATGGGATTCAATATCCTCCTGGTATCCCAATGCAACAATCTCCAGTCCCTCTTCCAGTTCCTATGTTACAGACTTGAGGAGGCTGAATAGACTGATCCTATTGCTGCATAACAGGATACTGGTGTGCATGGCCTACTCTGGGCCCAGTGTTATCGACTCGATGAGCTGACTGGCCTCCTCCCATAACTGTATATCAGGCTCCAGGGTCTGAATAGCCTCTTCCTGTGCTGTTGTGACAGGGTCAATGTCCTTTGAGACACTACTTCCTAATAAATGACAGCAGACTCTGAACGAGAGAGTGCCCGTACTCTGAAGCACTCTCGTCTCCATATCTGACTTACAGAGATGAACTGTTAATATTGACTTTTTTCTGTATCAAGTCCTGAAACTGAAAGTAAAAAAAAGAGGTCCCTACCAGATAACTCATATTCCTGGCTCAGCTGCTCAAAATTTATCATGACCTCCCTGTCACAAAATTCTCCCAAACAGGAAACTCATCTGGACTCCCAGAGCCTAAAGCCAGAATCCATAAATCCCGCTGGAATCCTACCAATCCTACAATGCGAGTGAAAGCCAAAGTTTTTGTTTTGTAAAGTGCCCTCAACTTCCTGATGAAGGGCTTTTGCCCGAAACGTCGATTTCGCTGCTCGTTGGATGCTGCCTGAAGTGCTGTGCTCTTCCAGCACCACTAATCCAGTATTGTCCCACCATTCTCCATGCTTTCACTGTGTTAGGGACAATCGGTTTCTGCAATTCTCCATAACAGTCCTCATCTTGTCCATGAACAACAGATTAATGAGGGGACAATTTGCCTAGAAGGCCTCTATGTCCAGCCAAAGTGACCATGGGTCCTGACAAGTCCAATCAGCCACATCGGAAAGCAAGGAACTTGGTTGGTATTTCTTAACCTATGGAAAATCTACACGCCCCCATTCACTGTGGAAGCTGCAATTTGTCCAGGTTAACAGGAGGCCTTCTGTGACGCCAGATGACAGATCAAAGTCAACTGTTATTCCTCCGTAGCGCCTGCCGAGGCAGCGTCAAAGGGAGAATTGGCATGGGGTATCATAAGCAAGGAAGGACATTCATTTTAACCAGAGCTAACCCAAACACGATATTGGATGATTCTGTCTTATGTTCTCTAGCAACTGCACGAAGTTAGCTTTATATAATTAATCGAAGGCTTGGATGATAAAAACACCTAAACCTCCTTGTGACCATCTGGAAGGGAATCAGATTCCACCCCAAGGTCGGGTACTCCAATAAGACCCCCAACAGGGATGGCCTCCGATTTCATAAAATTGATTTTATACCCTGAGAAAGATCCAAATAAATTAATCATTCGTATTTAACAGGACACAGATATCATTGGGTTGGTTAGAAAGAGAGGAACGCCATTTGATCTTATTCCTTCCCGGTCCTCACTCCTTGCCAGTGATATTGGCGTCACCCCGACTCAATCATTAATGTAAATGATAACAGTGAAAGGGGGCAACGTCGTCGGCTGCCACTGTCAATACTAAAATTGTCAGATCTTATACCATGAGGGAAATCCGCTGCTTTCAGATCACTATATAACACTGCCACCCACCTGGCGAAGACCCCTCCAAGACCAAACCATTCAAGGACCTAAAAGATGCACATCTACTCCATCCGGTGAAGTGCTTTCTCTGCATCCAGGGAGACTAGCGAACCTGGAATCGAACCTTGCTGGCAGACTGGAACCATATTTAGCACTCTTCTAATATTATCAGAGGACCTATGGCTTCTAATTAAAATGGTCCATTTTCACAATGGACCTTCAAAGCCAGCATTTTCGACAACATTTTGAAGTCCACGTTTAATAATGAATAGGCACATACAAAGTGCAATCCTCTGGGACTTTCCCTCTCTTGAGAATAAGATGAATATTTCCTTCTCTCAAAGAGGATGGGAGGCAGTCCTGACTGTACGAATAATTGTACATATCCAACACTGGCCCAGCCAGCATGTCAATGAACTCCTTCTAAAACTCACTCTGAAAGTCCATCTGGGCCGGGGACTTTACCACTCTGGAATTGCCTCATTGTCTCCTGTATTTCTCTGATTATGAGAGGGACATTCTAAAGAGACACGTGCTCTGAACTTACACCTGGGAGGTCCAAGGTCTTAATAAAGGACTCCATCGTCGCCAATCTGTCCTCCCAGCCCGCTGACTGGAACAACCCAGAGTAGAGCTTCCTGAACGCTGCATTAATCTTTTTGGGATCGCGGGTGATAATAACAGCAATCTTCTTTCTGGCCAAGTATGCCTAATATCTACCTGGTTATCACCATGCAGAAATACCTACTGTTTCGCAAAGGAAATCTCTCTCTTTGCTCTCTGGGCGAGTGCAGCATTCAGAGCAGTCCGGAGGGCTGTAATCTGCTGCGATTAAGTTACAGACGGTCTGACAAAATATGGTGTCTCAGCTTTCTTCAGCCGAGACTCAAGCATACGCTGCTGTTCTCCCTCCTACCGCTTCTGAGTCACCGAGTAAGAAATAATCAAATCCCTTTTATAGGCTTTGGCAGTCTCCCAGAGCACCGTCGGATTACTGGCCGTACACAAGTTCATGTTGCAAAACAAATTAAATTCCCCCCAAAATACTCAGTGAATTTGCTATCTTTCAGGAGGAAAGGATCCCCGTGCCAGTGCCGTGAGCCTGTCCCATCGCCACCATCCTTGACCTCCATGTACACTGCCACATGATCAGAAATGGTTCCCAATTCTAAAGGACAGCATCGAATTTAAAAAGACCAATGAGGCAAACAACATGTCAATCCTAGTGAATCATTTATGTGGGTTAGAAAAAAAGGTGAAGTTCCTATCTTCAGGGTGAACACATCTCACACATCCACCAACCCAGCTACCTGTTCAGGTCCACCAGCTGCCTGGGTGGTGGGGATAAACCTCCCATACCCCTCGACATCCTATCCACCTCGGGGTCCATACGTCAGTTAAATTCTCCCCTTAATTATACGACGTGCCCCACGGCTCAAGAAGCTTCGAGCACCTGTTGTTCTCTATCGTGCTGGAGTTGCAGAAGGACCGGACAGGGATACTGGTCCGATCCGGGCCTGCACACTGCGACCCGGTGGGCCCGCTCGACGCTCACCCAGTCTGCCCTGACTTCCAGTTTCAAAACTTGCGTGAGCCATTGTTCGAAGAAGCTGACGAGCTGGCTTTCTTGTTTCCGTTCCGGTAGCCTGAACAAGTTCATGTTCTTCTGACAGCTCCAATTTTCGAGGTCCTCGACCTTCTCTACTAAGGCCTGGACCTACCATTCTAGGGCTTGGACCCGAACAGCTGAGGATTCCGCCATGGTTTCCAAAGCCGCATTCCACTCTTCCACCTCCACGACATGTGGCCCGAGATGCTGGATCTCCTGGTCATGCTTCTGCAGCTTGGCTGAGATCAATTCCAGCATGGGTCAGATATCTTCCATTGCTGAATAACCAGGGTAAAATTCGGATCCATTTCGAAACCAAGGGGGTAATCCGTATGTGAAACTGGGGGACATTAATAGACTGTAACACGAGAGCTTCACATCTGTTTTAGTTGGGATAAGGAAGATGGAGGTACAGAATTCAAGTAGATGGACTGGAAAACTCTCGAACAGTTTGAAAAAGATGCAAGTTTGGATTGATGGTTTTGGATAATGTAAAGTCCAGATGAGTTGTATCGCAGGATGCTGTTGGAGACAGGAGAGGAAATGTCCTGACCTCAATGTTTTAGTCGAATCTGACCACACAAGGGAGGTGCTAGAGGACAGGAGAACAGCTATGTGGTCCCAAGTTACTGGAAAGGTGGTAGAGATAGACCAGTGTCTGGTGGTGTAAAACAGCGAGCAGTGCAGTGTATTAAATAATTTGTGGTATTTATAAATGACGTAAATGTGAATGTGGACGGGGTGGTTGGCAGTGAGGAGGAAGGCCTTATGTTACATGAAGACACAGATAGAATGGTCAGATGGTCAGATCAATGGCAGATGGAATAGAACCCTGATAAATATGAGGTGATGCACTTTGTAAGAAGTAACCAGGCAGGAAAGAATTCAATGAATAGCAGAACACTAGGGACGTCAGAGGGTGTTTCTTCACACATCCGTGAACGTGACTGGACAGTATAATAGCCAGTTAAGAAATCACACTGGACTATAGGCATAGTGTTTATTCATCGAGGCGACAAAATATGAGTTAAACATGCCATTGGTTAGGCCATAGATAGAATACTGTGTGCATTTCAGGCAGCCACATTACAGGAAGGGTTTTGGTTTCTCAGTAACACCAGGAACTATTGAGGTCTCCACGGAGTTGGACGCTTCAGTGGAAGTCTCCTGGCTGCAACTTTCTCAAAATTTTCACTTGATTTGTTTTCCCTCCTCGATTGGAGAACTGCATGTGAGAACCTACTTCTGATCTTTCCTTTTTGCCAAGTACATGTATCAGAACACATAATTATTAATAGAGTCGAGGCCAACACGTTCAAATATTTTTGAGGAGCTCTGCTGTCGTCCATAACACGTGACTCCTTCACTTCCTGTATAATTGGTCGGAGGCACTAAGTAGGCTATCTCTACACTTCTCCAATAATTTCATTGAGTTGAATGACTTTCTCATATTCCTGTGAAGCTAGCGTGAGGAGATGAATAATCTCCTCATTTTATCTGTGGAAATGTGCAGTGTCCAGCAGTACTGTTGCATGAATGTTACCGATACTTCCAACAACACACGCCTAAATGTTGTCCAGGTCTTGCTGCACATGGACACAGACTAGTTCAGGAGCTGAAGGGGAACATTTTTTTCCTGTGATCTTCTGTGAACACCCCCACTTCTAATCTTATGGTGGGGGCAAGAACGTTATAAAGCAGCTGAAGATGTTTGTGCTGAGGAAGCTACCTTGAGGAACGTTTGCAGATTTGTCTAGGACTGCATGGATTTTTGTACCCAAACCACAATCATTGTGCGTTATGCTTTCAATCACTCTAACCAGGGAAGTTTGCAACTCATTCCCATTAAGTGCAATCCTGCTCAGGTTCCTTGAGACCGTCCTTAGTTAAATGATGCCTTGATGTCAGGGCTGGTCACTCTTCCCTGAGCCTTTGTGTTCACGTCTTTTGCTCATATCTATAGGTCACAGTGTGAGGGCAGGGAGTGCTTTTCGACCAGTCAGAGTTGAGGGCTCAGACACGAATTGGACACGAAAGAGGATATCAGACCTTATGATCTTATTTTGGGAGAAGATCTGCTTGTGCTTGTGCTTGTGGGCGAGGGGGGTGGGTGGCCCGTGGATGAATGACATATCCCTGTTTGTCGCCTTCTCACGTTCTATTATTGGAAAGTAGAGGCTGTTATTTTCCTGGAAGGTCTGATATTGGTCTGGAACATCTATGGGTGAGGAATGGGGGCTGTATTCACAGTGAAACTGGATCTACAACTTGACCAACAAACGAAACACAGGTTGCAGAAAGGGGAAGCTCAGTTCGGAGTGATGAGGACCCTTTTTCATAGCCCTGCCTGGGTTTTCCTACTACATTTTAAAACCAGACCAAACTCGGTTTGACAGTTTTGAGGGGCTGAATGGTCTCCTCTGTTTCTGAGAAAGGAGTAAATAGCCTCTAATTGCTCCTGTCTAGCAGGCTTGATGGGCTGAATGGAACACAGAAACACGGCAGAAACAGAAACTGAGGAGCAGGAGAGGGTCATTGGACACTTTGAGCCTTCTCTACCAGGGACTGAGATTGTGGCTGATCAAGTTGTGGTCTCAGCTCCACTTTCCTGTCTGTGTGCTATTATCCAAGAATCACTTCTCTGTCCAATATTTAACTAACTCAGCATTGACTAAATATAAACAAAGAGACATCTCAAACTTGTGGGGAAGAGAATTCCCACTTGAAATGCCTGTTTAGAATTTCTGCTCATCCCTCTTATAGAGTCATAAAGCATATAATGTGTAAGTGCTGACCAGATGTCCCATTATGATCGAGTCTGATTTGAGAGTATTTGTCTCATATTCATCTAAACCTCCTTGTTCAGATACCCATCAAGATGACAGTCTCCACCACTTCCTCTGGGAGATAATTCCATATTGACACCTCCCTCTGTATGAAAGCATTGTATCTAAGCTCCCTCTAAATTATTTCCCCTCGTACCTTAAAACAGGCCTCCAGTCTGAAAAGCAATCCTCTACCAACCTCTGTCTCCTCCCTTCAATCTAATTTTGTATTCAATTGGCTTGTGTGCGCTGGTTCTCATGTGACCAAATCTTACTAACTTGCCGAATATGCAGAATCTTGTCAAACAACTTGTTCCAATCTGTATGGAAAACATCTACAACACTGCATTCATCAATCTACTTTGTCGGCTCTTTAAAAAACTCAGTCAAATTCGTACAACGCGATTTCTCATGCAAAAAGCCATGCTGTCTATCCCCAATCAATCCTTGCCTTTGAAAATGCATGCAATTGGCGATCCCTCAGAATCCCCTTCAACAACTCACCCACCACTGATGTCAGGCTCACTGGTCCAGAGTTCCTTGGGTTGTTGGGTAACTGTTTTATTTTCTAATGCCACTACTCCACTGGTCACAGCAAATTATCAGTGTAACCATTTTGATGATATGGCCAATGTTATCGGTCTCACATTGGGTCAGGGTCATCGTCAGAAGAGGTCAGGTTGATTTCCTTCATTTGTTAAAACAACAAATTCATGACGAAAACAAAGTTCCTCAAACTATGATGGCAAGGTGAATGTGAATCAGAATAGAAATTTTTACAAAATGTACATTGACATTTCCATTTCTGAAAATACAGAGGAGCACAAATATATACAGACACACACAGAGATACATACACAGACAAGCACACTCAGACACACACACAGACATGCATATACAGACACACTCAAACACAGAAAAACACAGTCACCCACACAGACACATGCACATACAAGTATGCGCACAAACACAGACAAATGCATGTACCGTAGACCATAAATAATTAGAGTAAAATAAAAGCCCATTGGCCCATATAGTCTACTGAGTTATTGATCATAGCTGACATGCTTTCCAAGCCAATTCTCCTGCCTTCTCACAACAAGCCTTGATCCCATCATTAAGCATAACTTATCTAGTTATATCCTAAAGATGCTAATGTGTCTGTGTGTCCGTGTGGGTCTGTGTGCATGTGTTGTCTCTGTGTGTGTCCCAGTGTCCTGCCCTGTGCTCCATGTTGGAGAGTGGGGTTTTCGCAGTTTTGAGGCACATCTTTGTAACTTGCTCTGTGCCTATCATTGAACGCCTGTGTTTATCATTCTCTGCTGCTCATGTGCTCAGTAACATGAGGAATCCTCACAACTGTTTGTGATTTAGACCAGGCTTCTCACTTGCATTTCACTGACATTTGACTTAACTCTAATTTTTGTATATTCGTGGAAGTGCTGGGGATAGTTTCCGGGACTCTATGTTTTAAACTGCTGTGGAAATTCAGGAAGACCAGAGACTTTGGTGACCCAACTCTAGATGAAACATGGTGACTGTAGTTACAGTATCTGGATATGCAACATGACCAACAAATGGAGCAGAGGCTGGAGAGAGGGGAATCTCTGTAAAATGGAATGAGGGAATTGCAATCAGATCAGTCATGGGTTTGAAGAATGTTGGAGCAGGATTCAATGGCTCGCTCATGCAATTTTTTCAGATTTTTCTGTTAGTAACAAGCCGATTTCCCTTTTCTCCCAGTGCCCCAGACGAGTGGGTAGTGAGTCACCGCCTCCTGTTCCTGGGCAACAGAAATCTGGGGCCTCACTAGCCTCCATGTTTCGCTGTATCCCAGTCGCGAGCAGTTGAGTGACTGCCTCCTGTTCCTTTGTCACAGTATTGAGCAGTTGAGTGACTACCTCCTGTTTTCCTGTGTCCAAATCTCGAACAGTTGGAAGACTGTCTCCTGTCCCTATGTCCCAGAATCGAGCAGTTGAGTGATTACCTCCTGTTTCTCCCTGTTCCTGAGCAGCAGTTTGGATACTCTGAATGATGTCACTAGCTTAAGAAAGGACTTGATAACAGGGAATTTCAAACTTGGAGCAGCATTAGACAAAGGTATCTAGAAACTTCACCAAACATTTTATGCAGCCCGTCTGTTATTTTATTCCTGCCTCCTTTTATAAAAAGGGTGAAACATATGCAACAGTGCAGTGTTCCGAGCATACTCCCACATACAGGGAAGACAGATTAAAAAGATTAAAAGATTTATAGTCTCTCCCTCAGCAACCCTCATCCATTCCATCCAAACCGAGCTGCATACATCTTTAAACTGTATATTGTAATGAATTAGTAGAGTAAATTTCACACTTTAACACTACAGTCACTGACTACAGCCCTGCGCCTTTCACCAAGATCTTCTTCAGAAAGTGGGTGAACTGACTGACCACGTGATGCTGATGTGGAATTCCAGTTCTCTCCAAGATATTCCCCTCCCGGTTTGAAATTAATTACCTTCTAAATGTAGACTACAAATCCCACATTCAAGCTCAGTTGTAAGGCTTGCAGAACGGATTACATTCCTGCTTTAGCTGAGTACACTGAGGGTGCATTTGGCAGACAGAGGGATCTTGAGGCTGGGATTTACTGTTCAGCTGGTGCCAGAGACGGACTCCCATAACAGTGAACGGGAGCTCGCTTTATAAAGAAAGGGGCACAATTCACGAATTGTGTTGCAGCGAAATTGCGTTTAATAAACACACTTTTTTTGGATAATTGCCTGTTTATTAAATAGAGGATCAAAATTGATGGAGCAAAGCGAATGCAGTAGTTCCTATTTTATATGTTTCGATGTTTAAACATACTAAAGGATATGAACACTGTGTGTTGAAAACTGAATTGAGGAGCTTTTCACAATGAACTAGAATGGAGGAGGCTCAGTGTGTTGAATGACCTACTCCACTCCCGATATTTCTGTGCAGTCGGTGGGAAAGCTCTGTAAATCCTGCCACCTGATCTCAGATGTTCGGAAGGAAATCTCTGCAGGGTCAACACGGTAGTGTTGCCCGTTCCAGGACTGAGGCTGGTGCCGGGTGATCTGTACAGTTCTTTTCCTTTAAGACCCCGGAACAGTTTGATACAATAGAGTGTCTTGCTTGGCCGTTTCCGAGACCATTGAAGAGTGTTTCACATGTCTGTGTGTCTTTACCCAGAAAGTGGTGGGGGCATGGAATGCACTGCCTGTGGGAGTGGCAGAGTCAGAATCATTGGCGACCTTTAAGCGGCAAGTGGATAGGTACATGGGTGGGTGCTAAAGCTAGGACAAATGTTTGGCACAACATCGTGGGCCGAAGGGCCTGTTCTGTGCTGTATTGTTCTATGTTCTATGTTCTATAGAGTCACGTTTAGGCAAGACCAGGAAAGCACGGGAGATTCACTTCCTGAAAGTACATTGAGGAAGGAAATTGGTGTTTACAATCGACACTGGTTGTTAATGACTCCAGGTTTTACATCTCGATATTTTATTAATTATAACGTCCACAAGCTGCCACATTAGCCTGATCTGGATCAGTAATCCAGTGACTTTTCCACAACAGCACCATCTCCACATGGGGACCTATCTGAAACCACACTGAGCTGGTTATTTCTGTACTGCTTGACAGCTCTGTCATAAAGAACTCCCACCAATGTGACTATCGCGACGGGACACAGGGCGTCGTAAAAAGTTAGACTGTAGTTATTCCTTTGTTATGGGATTGGACATAGCTGAGTAAATTTCCACATTGCCCAGGGTGATGTCAGAGTTGGAGCTGGAATGAAACAGCTTCCCCAGGGAGATAGCTTGTTGTGCAGCACAAGTATTCAGTCCCATTGCAGTTATGGGATCAGGGCCCATTGCCTTTGTCGTATTTACTGTGTTCAGCTGTTTCTTCATATCACATACAGAAAATCAGATCGATTAAAACTGGCATCTGCGATTCTGCGGGCAGCATGGCGAGTGTGAGTTGGATTATCAACTCAACACTTCTGGCTGAGGACGACGCAGATAATACAACCATGTCTTTTACATTGATGTACAGGGCTGTCCCATGATATAGGATAGCGATAGTTATGGAGTCCTCTCCTCCAGTGAGTTGTTTAATAGTCCATCGACATTTATGTCTGGATGTGACAGCACTGCATAACTTCGATCTGATATATTAGTCTTGGGATCATTTCACCCTCTGCATCAGATGTTAGTCCTGCTGTTTTCAATGTAACCAGTCAAGTGCGGTAGCTTTAATGGATTGTCATCAGGTTTAGGTACACATGGTTCTGACCCTATTCTGTTCACCCGCACTCGTCGCTGAACCATAGATCAGTTTGATGTTAATGGTAGGCTGAGTTATTATCCTGGGGAAAATGTTACGGATTATAGTTGAATACAATTCTGATGCTGCTGTGATTCTACCGCACCACATTAATGCCCACTTTGAGCTCCAAGTTGTTCAATTCAATTCTGCTGACTGTCCCCCTGTTCACACCAAAACCCATGCATCCATCAGCCATGTACTCAGTGACTTAAACTGGTTTCTGATATGGTACCACTTCCATTTTCCTATTCTCATTCTACTCTCCCTGGTGTCACACCTCCAAGTTGTTATTTTACTCAAACCCCTTCACATACGCATCTGAATCTTTTCCATTCCCCCAATGCCATCTCCTGTGTTTTATGTGAATGTGTTCCCCTCTGTTTCTCTCCCTGAGCATGATTAAGAGCTCTGCAGTGTCAGCGATGCCAGCCTTATGTAGTTTCAGATCAAGAAATTTGTGCACCTTGCATTATTGGTCACTTCCCATTGCACGGTGTTCCGTGTTAGGCAAGACGTTTGAGCAGCTTTAACACATTCTGTGGAACTTGTTAAAAAACAGAAATTGCTGACGAAACTCAGCAGATGTGGCAGCATCTCGTGCAGTGAAATCAGAGTTAATTTTTCAGTGCCAGTGAACTTTCGACAAAGCTCCCATTTTCTCCAGCAATTTTTGCATTTTCATTTCCAGGATCCATTGTTATTTGTATAATTGATAACTTCTTCTGAGCCTATTCATTTCTCGAGATACTCATCAGGTCTGGTATCAGCTGCAGAGACAGAGAAACAGAATTAGCGTTTCAAGTCCAGTATGACACTTCTTCAGAACTGAGAAGGATTGGAAAATGAGCTTTATAATCCATTGACAGATGTAGGGAATGGATGGACGGGTAGAAGAGGGTGTGGAAAAAGTCAAACATGCTTTCAGTAGTTAAGCACGATATGATCATGTGAAATAGCCTAATAATTAAAATGTGAATGGGAAAAGGGGTTCTCTCTATTGAGTGAACGATAAAGAAGATACAACCACAAAAGGTCAAAGGGAGGCCAGGAATGAGAATGTACGGAAACTGCAGAACAGTTATAATGAGGTCAGACTGTGAAGTTGTGAAATTTTAAATTAACTCCGACAGGATGTAACGTACGAAAGTGTAAAGTGAGTTGTTACTCGAGCTTGGGTTGTGCTTCCTTGGAACACTGCAGCAGCCCAGGGTAGAAATGTTAGCATGACAGCAAGGTAGGTTACTGAAATGGGAAGCAATGAGATGGTGAAGGTTATTTCCATAGATAGAGTGGGAGTGTTCCTCAAAGCTATCTCTGTTTGGTCTCGCCAATATAGAGAGACTGCATTGTGAGCAGCAATGATAGGAGACCAGATTGAAAGTTTACAAGTGAAATGCTGCTTCACCTGGAAGGTATGTTTGGTTCATTGAACAGTGAGGAGGGAAGAGGTGAACAAGCAAGAGTTGCAGCTTCTTCAATTGCATGGGAAGGTGGCATGGGAGAGTGGGGAAGTGTTCTGGGTGACGTAGAGGACAGAGAGGGAACGGTTCCTGCGAAATACTGACAGTGGACGGGAGGGGAAGATGTGTTTGATGGTACTGTCCTGTTGGAGATAGTGGAAATGGCATAAGATGATTATGTGAATGTGGATTCAAGTGCAGGAGGAAGTGTGGACAAGGAGGAATCTATCATTGTTCTGGGATGAAGGGGACGGATTGAGCGCAACACCGTGGGGGCTGGGACAGTGACAGATGAAGGCCCTGTCCACCAGGTTTAGGGGATTTCTGGTTTGAAGGAAAAGGAGGTCACGTTAGATGCAGCTCACAGGAATGTGGCATCGTCAAACAGAAATAACAGAGATGGAGAAACTTGGAGAATGGAGTCAGCCTCCGCTGATCTTGTGTTCAGCCACAGGCAGAAGATCCCCCTGAATGATTGAAAAGAACCAGGCATCTAAATTGAGGATTTCTGACTCACATCTGGTCTGAAGCGAAATGTGAAAATAGACCCAGAGGAAGGTCAGTGACTATACATGAGCAGACATTCAAGCAGATATCCCAAACTGCTCAGTAATTATTGTTTCTGTTTAAAACGAAGAACTCGATAAGCAGATGAACCATGGTTGACAAAAGCTCTCAAGGATACTATTGATGAGCATCAGTGGAGGGCCAGATTTATAATATTTATTTCAGGGACCATAAGCTGATGTTAGGCATGAATTTCAGCTGTGCTTCCTGATTTACCCCGCAGAAAACACTGCCATTGCTGCACCATCCTCTTCCCTGCTCGTCTCCCCTTCCTGATTCCAGGTCCTTCCTCTCAAGTTACAGAGTACATTCTCTCACATTATGATCCCGAACCACTTCACCTGAAACTCTTTAATCAAGTCTACCTAATCTGCTCTAGCATCAAGCTGCGTTTTGTGCTGTCACTTTGCTCTGGTCTCAGTGTGGCTCGGCCTCTCCATTCATGCTGTTTTACACCTCCCACTCACATCTCACTCCGGAAAGTTTCATTCTTGGAATAAACATTATTGAAAACACCTCTCCCCCTTAGCACTGAATTCACACTGTGATCCAAATTTCAAAATGTATACTCAGCCTTCATCACACTCTGATAAAGGTCGACGCTGACCGTGTGGTACAAGAATTCCCCTTCTTATATGGTTCAGGCCAGAGATGCGCTTTCACTGTAGAGATCATCACACGATTTGGACAAAGCAATTCAGGTGTTTGACCTCTTATTGGTACTCGTAAGAGTTTCCTGCTGCCTTAGTTGCTGTAACATGGAGAAAAACAAATCACAGTAGGAAGCTTGGGCTGAGTGCTATTTACCTGTCATTTGAATACTGTCTCAAATTTGCAGTGCTTATCTTTAAATGCTTGTTCGTGAAGTTAGTGTCAGACAGCGAGTAGGAGGTTGAGGGATAACATTGTAGAAGTTTATACAATCATTAGAGGTTTGAATAGAGTGAATAGCCAAGATCTTTTCCACGGAATGGGGGAGTTCAACCATAGTAGGCACAGGTTTAAGGTGAAAGAGGGAAGATTTAAAATGGACGAAGGGTCAATATTTTCACACAGAGGCTGATGTGTGTGTGTATGGAATGAGCTGTCAGAGGAAGAGTGGGAGGTGCAAGTACAGGTACAACATTTAAAACTCATTAGGACAAACATAAGAATGGGAAAAGCTTAGAGGCATATGGACAAAATGCAATCAGATGGTACTAGTTTCGTTTGGAAAACCTGGTCAGCATGGACAAGTTGGACCAAAGGGTCTGTTTGTGCGCTATATGACTGTATTAATCGAGAAAGCGAGGAAAAGGGGAGAAAAGACATGATGTAGTAAATTGGCAAGAAATACAAAATCAAGCAGCATGAGCTTTTCCGAACATATAAAAAAAGTCTAAGATGAGTGTGTGACCTCAGGTGAAGCTAAGTAGGAAAGTATATTGAGGATAATTGGAGGGTGTGACTGAAGAATTGGCTACAAGGAGCAGACAGATAATTTACACCCATGTTTTACATCTTTCCGCACAGGGGAAGGTACAGTAAGTATTTCAGTGATGTAAACAAAATGGTAATAGGAGGGAAGTTCTTGAAACGTCTCGAACAAACGGAACAAGGATTTTTCTATCAAATAAGAATAAGAGTAGACAGGCCAGCAGTAATTCATAGCTGTTTTTGTAAGAAATGGTCACAGTCTTGGGATCATGGTGTCCTCTCTATCAGATGTTAGTTCTGCTGTTTGTTAATGTAAGCAGTAAGTGCGGTAGCTTGAATGGGTTGTCATCAGGTTTGGATACACATGGTTCTGACCGTGGCATGTTCACACACTCATCACTGAACCGGAGATCAGCTTTATGGTAATGGTAGACTGAGAGATTATATTGTGGTTGAATACAATTCTACTGCTGCTGATGCTACTACAGCTGCTATGATTTGCCGAATCACACGAATGCCCAGTTTGAGCTGCAATATCTGCAATACAATTCTGCCGCCTCACCCAGTCACACCTCTCCCCTGTACACAGTGCCCTATCCCGGTTCCTGATGTGGGAACGCTTCCATTTTTCAAAATTCTCGTCCCGTTTGGGTATCTTCATAATGCCATGCCTCCAATTTGTCGCATTCCTCAAAAACATTTAATGTTTTCACCTGAATCTCTTCCCCACCGGTAATGACATCTCTTTAAAGCGAATGTGTTTCGCTCTGTTTCTCTCCATGACCATGATTATGAGCTCTGTTGTGTCGTTAATGACAGCCTTATGTAGTTTCAGAACAAATGAATTTGTATACCTTGCGTTATCATTCACTGCCCGGTGTATGGCGCTCCATGTTGGTCAGGGCGTGTGAGCAGCTTTGACACACGTGTTTGAAACTTGTTCAAAAACAGAAATTACTGAAGACACTGACAGGTCTGACAGCATCTGTGGAGTGAAAGCAGAGTTAATCTTCCGGGTTCTGTGACTGTTCCTCAAAGCACCCAGTTATTCCAACAATTTTTGTTTTTGTTTCAGATTTCCTGTATCCAATGATCTTTGCTATCTTGAAGATGTGTTCTGTAACTTTTCATTTTTGAAGGAACTCAGGGTTCTGGCAACATCTGCAGAGACAGGGAAACAATGTTAATGGTTCAAGTCCAGTGTAAATCTTCTTCAGAAGTGCAAAAGATTGGAAAGTGAGCGTTTTAGTATCTTGGCAGAGGTGGGAAAGAGTGTTTGGAGGCCCAGTGTGAAAGACAAATGGGCTTAAAATTGTGGTGAAAGAAACACAGATATATAATGGGTGTAAATTAATGTGTAAATATTAGAAATCGATTTTCTCTGTTGAATGCAACATAAACACGACACGAAGTTATTGAGCCCAGGAGGGAGAGTGTACGGAAAGTGGAGAACAGCCATAATGGGTTCAGGCTGTGAATTTATGGAATTGAATATGAACTCCTACAGACTGTAACGTACCAAAGTGTAAAGTGAGGTGTTACTCGAGCTTGGGTTGTGCTTCATTGGAACATTGCAGCAACCTGCATTTTGTTAGAATCCCTGCAGTGTGAAAACAGGCCCTTCTGCCCAACAGGTTTATACTGACCCTCCAAGGAGTATGCGAACCTATCCCATTCTCTACCCTAATACTGTTCATAGACCCTTGACTATTGCACCTAACATCAACATCGGCAATGCAGCATGACCTGTTCACGTAACCTGCACAACTTTTAAACTGTGACAGGAAACTAGAACACCCAGAGGAAATCGAACCCAGTTCCCTGATGCTGTGAGGCAGCAGTGCAAACCACTGAGCCACCGTGCCATCCATGACCGAAATATTATAAGGCCACAACTCTATACGAACATTAGGACCATCAAGTCTGCTCTGCCATTCGATCACGACTGACAGATTTTCAACCCCATTTTCCTGCTTCCTCTCAGTAACCTTTGATCCACTTGTCAATCAAAATTTATCTGAGTCTGTTTTAAATATACCAAATAGAACATAGAACAGTACAGCACAGAACAGGCCCTTTGCCCCACGATGTTGTCCCGAGATTTAATCCTCATGTAAAACGTAGTAATTTAACCTACGCACCCCTCAACTCACTGCTATCCACGTGCATGTTCATCAGTCGCTTAAATGTCCCCAATGACTTTGCTTCCACCATCAGAGCTGGCAATGCATTCCATGCATTCACAACTCTCTGCATAAAGAACCTACCTCTGACGTCTCCCTTTTACCTTCCTCCTAATATCTTCAGACTATGACTTCTCGTACTAGTCAATCCTGCCCTGGGGCAAAGTCTCCCGGTATTGTCTCTATCTATTCCTCTCATTATTTTGGACACCTCGATCAGCTCTCCTCTGTCCTCCTTGTCTCCAGAGAGAAAGATCCAAGCTCGTTCAACCTTTCTTCATAACGCAAGCCCTCCAATCCAGGCAGCATCCTGGTAAACCTTCTTTGCACCCTCTCCAAAGCCTCTGAGTTTTCCAATAGTAGGGCGTCCACAACTGGACACAATACTCCAAGTGTGGTCTCACCAGCAAAACCTCACGGCTCTTAAACTCGATCCCCCTATTAATGAAAGCCAAAACACCATATGCTTTCTTGACACCCTATCCACTTGGGTAGCAACTTGGTGAAAATCGAAGCAAAAAACACTTTTAGGGCTTTTCCTATCTGCTCAGACTTCATGCATAAGTTCCCTACACTATCCCTGATCGACTCTACCTTCTCCCGAATTATTCACTTAATCCTCACGTATAAGTAAAATGCCTTTGGGTTCTCTCTAATCCTTCTTGCCAAGCCTTGTTCGTGCCCCATCATGGCTCGCCTCAGTCCTTTTCTGATCTCCTTTCTAGCAAGCCTGTAATCCTCTAAAGCTGTGCTAGATCCTTGCTTCCTCCATCTTAAGTAAGCTGCCTGCTTCCTTTTTACGAGACGTTCCTCTGTTCTCGTCATCCAAGGTTCCTTAATCTTACCCCTTCTGACCTGTCTCAGAGGAAGAAATTTGTGTATCACTCGCAACAACTGCTCCTTAAACAGTCTCCACATGTCTGCTGTGCCCTTTCTGTGGAACAATTGCTCCCAGTCTGTACTTCCCAACTCCTGTCTGATAGCATCATAATTTCCATTTCCACAATTAAATATCTTCCCTCAGAAATTGCTCCTTTCACTCTCCCAGACTATGCTGCATGTGAGGCATTTGTGATCACTTTCACCAAAGTGCTCTCCCACCGTGAGTTCTAACACCTGTCCTAGCTCGTTGCCGAGCACCAAATCCAAAATAGCGTCTCCGCTGGATGGTCTGTCTCCATACTGAACAAGGAAACCATCTTGAACACACCTGACAAAACCGGCTACATCCACAACATCTGCACTTACGAGGTTCCAGTCGATATTGGAAAAGTTGAAATCACCCATAACTATAATCCTGCTACTTTTGCATTTTTTCAGAATCTGCCCGCCTATGGGATCTTCAGTCTCTCTACTGTTATTTGGTTGTCTGTAGAAAACTCCCAAATGCGGTGACTGTTCCCTTGCTGTTCCTAACTTCTACCCATACTGACTCAGTAGACAAACCTTCCTCAACGACCTTCATTTCTGTAGCTGTGACGCACTCTCTGATTAGCAATTCTACACACCCTCCTCATTTTCCACACACCCTATTCTTTTTTAGATTCGATTAGATTACCTATAGTGTGGAAACAGGTCCTTCGGCCTAACAAGTCCACACCAACCCTCCATCGAGCAACCCACCCAAAACCATTCCCCTACATTTACCCCTTCATCTAACACTACGGGCAATTTAACATGTCCAATTCACCTAATCTGCACATTTTTGGATTATGGGAGGAAACCGGAGCACCCGGAGGAAATCCACAGGGAAAGTTTGCAAAATCCGCACTGACAGTTCCCTGACATGGGAATTGATCCCGGGTCTCTGGCGCTGTGAGGCAGCAGTGCTCGCCATTGGGCCACCCTACTTCCCCGAAACATTTCTATAAGTTCTAAACCCTGGAAAATCAAGCAACCATCCCTGTCCCTGTGAAACCTACGTCACCGTTATGGCCACGACATCGTAGCCCCAAGTTCTGATCCATGCTTAAGTTCGTCACTCTTATTTCGGACATTCCTTGCATTAAAGCAGACGCACTTTAACTGATCCCTTTGTTTCATCGCGTGCGAAACCTTACTGATAGATTCAGTATATTCTGTCACTGTCCCATCTGCAACTAACCCCCTCTCAGACATGTGGTCTTATTCCTACCCCCCTGCCAAACTAGTTTAAACCCGCCAGAATCACACGAGCAAACCTCCCAAACAGGCCATTTGTGCCCCTCCAGTTCAGGTGCAACTCGTCCTTCATGTACAGGTCCAACCTTACCCAGAAAGTATCCCGATGGTTTAGGTATCTGAAGCCCTCCCTCCTGCACCAGCCTCGCAGCCACGTGTAAATCCGCATTCGCTGAGTGTTCCTCATCTCACTAGCTCGTGGCACTGGTAGCAAACCTGAGATCACTACTCTACTCGTCCTGCTCTTGAGCTTCCAAACTAACTTTGTGTAGGCACTTTTCAGAGCCTCAGTGCCTTTCCTGGCTATATCGTTGGTGTCAAATGATCTGGTTTCCACAGCCTTCTGTGGTAAGGAATTCCACAATTTCACCACTCTCTGGCTCATGACGTTTCATCTTATCTCCGTTCTAATGGATTTTCCATTTGTTCTAAGCCTGCGCCCTCCTGCCAGTGCAAACGGCCTCCCAATTTTGTCTGTATCCAGGTCATTCAGTATTCTGTAAGTTTCAATTGGATCCCCTCTCATCCTTCTAATCTCCATCGAGTATAAACCCAGTGTTCTCCAACGTTCCTCATGTGTTAAGCTTTTCATTTCTGATGAACCTTCTCTTGACACACACCAAGGCTAATATATCCTTCCTGTGGTATGAGGCACAAAATACTGGAAATGTTGTCTGACCAGAGCCTTAGAAAGCCTCAGAATCCCCACCAGTATATCCTACTCATCTCGAGATGAATGACAACGTTGTATCTGCCTTCTTAACTACTGACTCAAACTGCAAGTTTATCTAAGGCGACTCCTGCGCTTGGAATCTCAAGCCCCTTTGTTACTCAGATTTCTGATTTTTTTTCCCATTTAGTAAATAGTCCATGCCTGTATTCTTCATATCAAAGTGCATTACCTCACACTTGCCCACATTGTGTTCCATCTGCTACTCCTTTTCCCACTCTCCTAAACTGTCGAAATCTTTCTGCAGGCTCCCTGTCTCCTCAATACTACATGCCCCTCCACCTATCTTTGCATCATCTACAAACGTAGCCAGAATGCCTTCTGCCCCGCCACTCAGATCATTAACCTATAAAGTGAAATGTTGTGGTCCCAACATTGGCTCTTGTGGAACACTGGTAGTACCGGCTGCCGTCCTGAGAAGGACAATTTTATCCTCACTCAGCATCCTGCCAGAGAGCCAAACGTTTATCCATCCTAGTACCTGGCCATCTGACGCCATGGGTCCTTAGCTGACTCTGCAGCCTCCTGTGCGGTACCATATCAGAGGCCTTCTGGAAGTTCACATAGGTATCTCGCTCTGGTCCAACCCATCATCAACTTCTCAAAGAATTCTCATAATCATGAGAGTAATGTAGGTTATTGAAATGGGGTGCAATCAGAAGGCCAGGGTCATTTCTACAGACAGAGAGGAGATGTTCCTCAAAACAGTTTCTCTTTGGCTCACTAGTGTAAAGGAGACTGCATTGTGAGCAGCAATGACAGGAAACTGGATTGAAAGTGTACACGTGAAATGCTGCTTTACCTGGAAGGTGTGTTTAGGGCCTTGGACAGTGAGGAGGGAAGAGGTGAATGGGCAAATGTTGCAGCTGCTGCATTTACATGGGAAGGTGCCATGGGGGTGTGGGGAAGTGTTCGGGATGATGGAGGGTGCCACAGAAGGAGTGGTCCCTGTGAAATACAGACAGTGGACGGGAGGGAAGATGTGTTTGATGGTGCTGTCCTGCTGGAGGTGGTGGAAGCGGCATTGATTCAGTGAATGTAGATTCTAGTGCAGTAGGAAGTGAGGACAAGGGAGATCTATCATTGTTCTGCGAAGGAGGGGATGGAGTGAGGGCAGAAGTGAGGGATACGGGACAGACACAGCCGAAAGCTCAGCACATCAGTGTGAAGGGATTTCTCGTTTGAGTGAAAAGGATGACATGTATGAACCTTCCCAAAGGAATGCGGCATCATACTGCAGAAATGACAGAGGCATGGAAACTGGGAGAATGGAGACACCCTCAGCTGATCATGTGTTCAGCCACATAGTAGGTTCTCCATCAATGATTGAAAAGAGCCAGGCATTTCAAATGCAGATATATGTCATATATCTGGTCAAACACGGAGTGTGAAAACAGACATAGGTGAAGGTCAGCAGATATGTGTGTGTGTGTGTGTGTGTGTGTGTGTGTGTGTGTGTGTGTGTGTGTGTGTGTGTGTGTATGTATGTGTGTGGTGGGGGGGACATTTAAGCAGGTACTGCTTAATAACGCTCAGTAACGATTGACTCCTATCAAAAAGAAGATAATATGAAGGTGTGAAGATGAACCACCCATGATGTACAAAGACTGTGAAGTATGCTAATCAATCAAAAAGAAGAATGCAGATTGGGGTGCTCTGTCGTTGGCCACATTTGGGAAGTTTACTTTTGGAACCAGAAGCAGATTGTAGAAAACAAAATACAAAGAAAAATATTCCAAAACTGGCAAGAAATATGAAAAGAAACTAACCGCAAGAGTTTTCCCATATCAAATAAAAAAACCTTTATGATGTATGTGTGACCCTTGGAAGAAAGGCAGGAGAGAATATGTGGGACACCGGGAGCTTGTGACTGGGGAACTGGTTTCAGGGAACAGGCAGAGAATTTAAAACAGTATTTTACATCGCTCCTCACAGGGGACCGCACAAATAGTTTCAACATTATAAACAAAATTGTAGTCAGATGAAAGTTTTGCATTGTCTCTAACAAAACGAACAAGGCTTTTCTCAAACAGAAAAGACCAAGGATAAACAGATCACCAGCAATTCATAGCTTGCTTTAATAGAAGTGGTTACAGAATGACTGGTGGCACTGTGTGAAATATTCCATAACTCTTAAGATTACAGGAGTGTTCCAGTGAAACTGGCGAAACTCCAGTCTTCAAGAAGAGAGTGAGTCTTCAATTGTCTAAGTGCTCTCTTTGTCTGAATAGCGGAGCATATTTCAGAGCCATAATGGCCTCATAAGGCACTTTAATCCTGAATGATTTCAAAAAAAGGTAAACTCTGCTCCTTCCTCTGATGGGTTACATACTGGGGGATGAACAGTTTGCTAAAGTTGAATTATTTTGAAAATTATCTGGAACATTGTACAAATGACATAATCCAGAGAATTCTAGAAACTGCACTCATAAGAAAATTTTATAACCATGTGGGGGTATTGCAGAGGTGAGTGAGAGAGAGAGAGAGAGAGAGAGAGAGAGAAGTTGCTGCATTGCAGTGCTGAGAGTGATGGAGCCTTATTCTGTAGAAGGTGCTAACAGATATACAGTGAGTGTGAGAGAGTCGAGAGAATACGGTGATCCTTATCCTGACAGAGCGGGGAAGGTTATTGATGCTTTTACTGTATTCCTGGACTTTTATTCTGACCGCAGATACTGCACTGAGCTGAGTGGTGTGCTCAGATCATGCTCGATGAGTCTGGTGGTGCGGCTCCCTCTGGGAAGAGAATGGTCCCGCTTTTTACCAGACCATTCACCCAGCCCTCCGTGCCCCTGTCGACAAGCTGTGGTGTAATTTCCCTAATCTGCCATGCTCGGGGTAAACTGTGCAGGGCAGCTCCAAACTGAGAGAGTTCAACCGTGTGCCCATTGTCCTTTTAACGATGGCAGCAGTGCCAGGGATCACTGAATATCCAAGGGTACCCAGGCGATGGTGTGTAACTACAGCCATGATGGGTGGAAAAGTCGGGCTGGTATTGAATAAGAGGGACACCATGGGGTGCGGTGGGTAATTAATGAGGTGAGTTCGATAAGATAACACCAGGAAATTATCTCTGCCTTGTGCAGACATTCCTTCTGTCGCACTCAATGCAAATGGTACTGAGACAAATTATTGTTCGATTTAGTCCAATGAGTCGAAGACTCTGCTGAACCGACTCCCAGTTACAAAGCTGCAGGACAAATGCTTATCCAAAACTCTCCATCATCTTAACTTACAGCAATATCCTGCTCACCCATCATTCCTGGAAACAGTGATCTATATTGCAAGATGCTATCGAAATGTTTTCATTTCACAATTTTTAAACCTACCATCAGATCCTTCTGTGAAATTCTCTCTCAATCTCCCCCTCGCTTTAAAACAAACTCCTCCCATTTGTTGGTATTAAAACTGATTCCCCCGCCATCTATCTCTGAGCTGCAAGTTTCCCCACGCTGGGCAGTGATTTAACACAGTGTTACTGAGCAATGCAGTGATTGGTGTACACAGCTGTGAATGCTGGGAAGGTAACTGCTCCAGATTAACAGATAAATTCACTGCTATTCACTGCACAGCTCCCCGTACTGCACAGATATCCAGTCCGTGTGTATAGAACAATGCCTTTGTCTGTTCTGCACAAGGCCCTGTGCTGAAAAGATAATCTGTCCAAGTTTATAGATCAGTGCACTGTTGGACTGATAAGTAGTGAACTGGTGAGTTCTAAACAGTGTTCGATCCTGGACGGATTGCTGAGCAGTACACCAGCCTGGTCTACGCAGTGCTTCATGCTGAGCAGGTACCTCATCTGGGCTTATACGTGTCTGAGCTGGATCTGAGAGATGGATTGAGTATCTGATATAATTCCTGATATGACTATCACTCCTCCAGCTTGGCCCATTCCGATGGTAAATGTGAGGTGATATGTTTCAAATAAAATTTGCTTGATCAAAATATTCAACATTAAGCAAAACACAATTTATTCGAATACTGTCGATAAAAGACAACAAAAGGAAGAGGAACTTCCAATAACTTAATTCTGTTGGAAAACATAGCAGAATAATAGTTTACTTAATAGCTATACAGTAACTGCTCCAATATGGTATCGTCCAATAAGCACACAAATGTCAAAAAACAAATGCAGGAAACAGATTGTCTCACATGAAGTTCCCCAATCCAGGAGGAAAGAACATCCGAGAGAAATCACAGAGAGAGTGTGTAGCACCCGGGAGAGATTTCCTGCCTTCCAACTCTGCTGAGACCCCAGCAATAACTACCGAAAGGTAAAACTAAGAATCCAGGTTCTGTGAGAGTTTGACCATCACTCCACAGGACCAAGCCGTGGCTGAAAGAACACAAGGACTGGACTGTATATACATCGTCTATGACTCCGTAGGTGTCTCTCAAAAATGCTGAAACCCACCTAAGCCGTTAAATGCTGGACAGACAAAAGTCAAAGTTAAATATAAATAAATAAAACAAAAGGGTGCAGCAGGCCTGGTGATCAGATACACACGGTTTCGGGAGCCCAGCAATTCCTACGCTGCCAAAACACAGCAGAATCATCGAGCTTGTGAAGAGAAAGAATTATCTCTCTCCCTCACCTCGATTTTTACGACTGGAGATATGCTATTAGACCAATAATCAGTGATATCAAAATCCCATCCACTCCAAGTATTATTGTGATATATCAGAGTTGCCGAGAAATGGGTTAATTGAAATTGTTTGTTCAGTGACTGTGATTAATATCAGTCTTCCTGGACCTAACTGGGTCGCTGGAAGATTTCCCTCTTCCATAATTAGGGACTTCTTTCAACTTGTTATGCCATAGTATTCGGGGCAGAGTCAACCTCAACAAGACTGGGATCAGCAGCTACAGACAAAGAGAGAAAAATCAGAATCTGAGAACATTATAATGGTCCAACAATGGATTTTAATCTGAGATCATTAGGCTGGAATGTTCCACCAATGGATCAGAATCTGAGAACATTAGACTGGAATGTTTCAAAAATGGACAGGAGTTTATCCTGGGGTCTTTATTGGCTTTCTCAGGATTGGCCATGGTTACAGTTGCGGATACGAGCCATACTAATGATTATTCAAGCTGGGTACTATCCCATCCTCACTATTATTGGTGTTCCTGGTAAGTCTATCTCTGTCAATTCTATAAATGATAATGAATGTTATTGCTATTCTGGTTGATTATATTTAACAAATACATAAACTTTCCGTCACAAACGCCACTTCCTTCTCATGCATTTCCAAAGTAATTACTCATCAACATCTGAGAAGGAACAAGACTGTTCAGAACGTTGAGTCCCTTTTTACCGTGAACTGTTTTATGTCTCCATATTCTCTCTGTCATCAAACCCGCTGACACCCCCTTCATAATATCCCCAATCTCCAGCTCTGCCTGAGTTCTGTTGCTGACTTCGCCATCACCTACCCCTTCGTTAACAACAGATTTTATGGCTCCAGTTCTCTTCTGACCTCTCTTCCAGTTACAAATAGTTTGACCACAAACTTGTTCTTGTCTGTACAGTTACTTCACAACAGGGACTCTTAAACAGAGTAATAATATCACTGACTGTGTCATTCAGAGGCACGGGTTATGACTCTAAAAGCATTGTCTGAAATCCTACCACAGTCGATGACTAAATTTAAATTCCAATGACAAAAATTGTAATGAAACCTAATTCCACTCATAGCAACCATAAACCATCAGGATTTCTTTTCTTTTTTTATTAATAAACTTTGGTAAAGAAACATAACATGTTTGCCCTGTCTGAACTAAGTGTCACCTCAGATTCACAACAATCTGTTTGTCTCCATATTGTCTTGATAAATGGCCGCATGGTCAAGGGCAGTTAGGATGGACAAAAATGCTGCCCTTGCCAGTGATGCTGGCATCCCGCGAAACAACAACATTAAAGGTGAAGTAACCAAGGAAATGTGGATGCTGGCGATCTGAAATAAAATTGTCCACCGTCTGAAAGAATGTTAGAGAATCTCAGCAGGTATGGCAGTCTGTCGGAAGAAATACAAATAGTGTTTCGAGTTCAGTGAACCTATCAACACTGAATGCAACTGAGAAATAACATTATTATATCAGGGATGGTTGGAAGGGTGAGCGGGCGGTTTGTGTTGAGTGGATGATGTCCAGCAAGAGAGAGAGAGAGAGAGAGAGAGAGAGAGAGAGAGAGAGAGAGAGAGAGAGAGAAAGGAAAAGCAAGCAAAAGGATTGCTGATGATGGACTGGAAGGAAAACAGAATGGGATGTTATTCTAACAATTCCCCTTTTCACATATTCCTGAATATCATATTTATTATGGGATGTCCCTGCTTACCGTGAGTTATGTTCCTCTATCTCTCCTCTCTGAGGTGTGGTGATCAACTCCATCAGCAATACTTATAGTCGCTGTGATAGACAGAAACGTAATGTTCCATTGTCAACTGTTTCTTTGGAGAGAGGAACTGTTACTGTGCGACTGTGTGGAGATGTAACAGCTTTCTCAGCCAGGAAAAGAAACTGAGGAGACCGAGGCATTTTCAACACTGAGTGAATGCACTGTGGGTGTGGGGAATTGACTTGCTGCTGTCATCTAGAAAGTCAGTGCAGGGTCTATGGATGGTGTTCTCAGGATTGTAATGTCAGCTACTGGGTTCATTCAGGGAACCCCGAGGGTCTGGGGACCCCACTCTGAATACTGCATTTACAGTGTGTCTGGGTCCATGGTAAACAAATGGAGCTATGACTACAAAGAAGGGAAGCTGTGTAAACAGGGAGGAGCAGGGCACTGTACTATAGTCTCTGGGATTTCCAGGAAAATCTGTCTATGCTGCACCTATTCAGGTGTAAAGTATAAAACCAGCTTGTCTCAAAATTGAAGTGGTTATTGAGCTGTATCCCGTCCTTCAGTATAACCTGTCGTCTCACACCAGGGACAGGACTGTGCTGACTCTCATGATGAATTAAACTGGATTGATTCTGGAACTTTGCAGGCAGCAGTGGGCAATATATTCATCTCCGAAGTGCATTCCTCCAATGTATTCACAAGCAGTCAGAAACCACCTGCCTGTTGAGAGGAATGCATTGGCTCCATCTCCACAGGGGATGGTACAGAAACTAACTTGCAGAAATATTAAGGAACAGAGTGATTGGTAAAAATGGGAGATTGCAGGAAATCAGAAGTAATGAAAAGTATGTTATTGAAATTCCAATTGAATTGAAGTTTCATAAGTTGCTGCATCTGATGATCTCCATCCCAGAGTGATTGAGATCAGAACAGAGCTAGTGAAAGAATTGCTGATTATTCTTCAAAGCTAGTTAGATTCTGGAAAGGAGGCCGCAGACTGGAAAACAACTATTGTAAACTTAAATAGTTAAAACAGGATGGAGAGGGAAAACAGAAAACTAAATAGCTTGATGTCAGCTGTGAGAAGAAATATTGGAACGTTTTATAAGGAAAGTGATAACAAATACTTGGAGAATAATGATTTGATTTGGTTCATTCGGCCGAGATTCAGGAAAGGGAAATGGTCTTTGATAAACCTGTTTGTGGACATTATCTGTTGTGACATTGACAGTTGAGAACCAATGGGATTGGAGTATTTGTATTTTTAGAAGATGCTTGACATGTTTGAATACAGGTGAGTGGGGAATGTTAGAGTCCATGGGTAGGTAGGCAAGAATATATACCACATGGATTCAAAATTGGGTAATAGAGATACGAGAAGAATTCTGTTTTTCTCTGGACTGAAGGATTGATGGGGTGCGGCAGGATCAGTGTTTGGGCAATAGCTGTTCACAAGGTATAAAAATGATTCAGATGTGAACAACAGATATCATCATGTACATTTATATTTATTAAATGGTAGAGAGGTGGGCGAGTGCTTTTGTTGAAAAGGACCTGGATGTCCTTGGTCATACGTCACTGACAGAATTCATACGGAGGCAGGAAGTAAATGATATGTGGTTCTTCATGCAAAATGATCGAAGTACCAAAGTTATAATATCTTTCCCAATGATCGTGTTTTTTGAGAGAGTATTTGGTGCATTTTGTAAAGATTTGGTATGCTTTATAAACAATGATCCCTTTTTCACTGAGAGAGTGGAAAGTATTTTGACCAGACTAAACACTGGCATGATGTTACCATGAGGAGAGGGTGCATTAACTGTGTTTAATCTGTAGCGCTGTGAGCGAATAAGAAGTTGAAGCTTGATGGGTATGGACAGAAATTCATTATGTCCCAAACAGCTGAATAGGGTGAAAATTTCATGCTTTTCATTAGATGTTTTATTCACGACAGTTTATGTGCATCTGCAGAGCCGCCATGTCGATTGACAGCGAGGTACAGGCTCTGAATGAACTCTGAACACTTTAACGCACAGTTACTGTGTGACACTGCATTGAATGTCACTTTGTACACAATCCTGTCAGCAGCCAAAATACTTTCATTCTGAAACAGTTAGTTATTCCCTAACGGTTTCTGACCTCCACGGAGACCATGGGTCTGCCTTCTTGGAGATGGAAGGTAACTTGGAGAATGGCTAAAAAATGTTGGCTCCATTCCGACTGCCAGAAACCCATGTTAAAGTAACACATATGTACCATGAGTAATTAAGCCATTTGGATCAATTTGGAACAGTCTGTCTGTGCAGCCCCTGCTCCCTTTGTTTGTGATGTTGGAGCATCTATGACACTTTCCTGTTCCTGTGTTAGTGGCTTGACAAGCTGAATAACCTCTTCCTGATCCTTTTGTAATTGACTCCGGGTGTGAAATGGTTCTGTCTGTTCCCATGTACGTGACATGTGGGAGAGAGTAGACTCCCTGACTTCCTGTGCAACGGGTAAGAGGGACTGAGTGGTCTATCCTTCTTCTTGTCCAGTAGTTTTGATGGGATGGGATGAATGGCTTCCTCACATTCTTGTGAAACCAGATTGAGGTACTGAATAAACTCCTCCTCTTGCTGTGTAAATGTACTGTGCTGTTACATAAGTGTTACCAAGACTTTAACAGCACGATCTTGAATGTTATCCAAGTCTTGCTGCACATGGTCACAGATTGTTTCAAGAGCTGAAGAGGAACAACTTGTCGTGAAAACTTTGTAAACTTCAGTGAATGCCCCCTCTTCTGCTGGCACGGTGGCTCAGTAGCTTACATTGCTGATTCACAGCGCCAGGGTCCCAGGTTCGATTCTGGCCTTGGGCAACTGTCTGTGTGGAGTTTGCACATTCCCCACTTGTCTGCATGAGTTTCCTCCGGGTACTCCGGTTTCCTCCCACAGTTCGAGGATGTTCAGGACGGGTGAATTTGCCATGCTAAGTTGTCCAATATGTTATGTGCATTAGTCAGAAGGAAATGTGTCTGGGTGGGTTACTCTTAGGGGGGCCGGTATGGACTGGTTGGGCCGAAGTGCCTGTTTCCACACTGTAGGGAATCTAATCTGCTCAGTTTGGACACATTGGGCTGAATAGCCTCCTTCCACACTGTAGGGATTCTATGATGACAAACTGGAGATGCCTGAGCTGAGGAAGCTACGCTGAGGATCTCCTGCAGATGTGTCCCACGGCTGAGATGATTGATGCCCACCAATGATAATCATGTTCCCTTGTGCTGTGAATAACTCCAAAAAGTATAGAGCTCTTAGTTAATTCTCATTAAGTGCGATTGACCAGGAGGAGATTTATCAGGACGCTGCCTGGACTCGAGGGCAGGTCTTATGAAGAAACCATGAGGGAGCGAGGGCTTTTCTCACTAAAGGTGTATAAGATGATGAGAGGCATAGAAAGTGAATAGCCAGAAGCATTCTCCCAGGGCAGAAGTGTCTGTGACTAAGTGGCATAATTTTAATGCAATTGGAGGAAGGTTTAGGGGAGATATCAGCGATAGGGTTTTTACACAGAGAGTGGTGTGTGTGTCGAATGCACTGCCAGCGGTGGTAGTAGAGTCAAATACGTGAGGGAAACTTAAGAGACTCTTGGATCGGCACATGGAACAAAGTGTACGGAAGCATGTAGATTAGTCTGATCTTAGATTAGGATAAACAGCACAACGTCGAGGGCTGAAGATCCTAACTGCATGCATTCATGTCGAACTCTGAGCTCAAAAACTGCATGAATTCATGTAAAACTGCGTTATCTCACTTTTTATATTAGAACCAAACTAAACATCATGGCCTAGACAGAGAGCACAGGGGGCAACACCTTCACCATATTGTCTAGCTATCACCATTGATAGCAGCTAACCTGAGAATGCAACTTTAAAAAAAGGTTTTTGTGACTTACATATGGAGGAAGTGAAACTATCATGGTATTCTAACAGATGAAAGGCTTAGCAATCAATTTTCCAATGTATAATTTCAGTTACATCTCACTGCAAATTTCTGACATAAATTCTGTGTTAGGATTGGGCCCTCCACTATCACCTGATGAAGGAAAGCTAGTGTGCTTGCAATTAAATCTGTTGGACTATAACCTGGTGCTTTGTGCTTTTTAACTTTGTTCACCCCAGTCCAACACCGACATCTCCAAATCAATACTGTTCTTTGTTCTGTATTCTATGGAAGTGCTCAAGAAGACTTGGACATTGAGGAATATTTGAGACTTGGAGCAGGT
This sequence comes from Chiloscyllium punctatum, assembly GCF_047496795.1. Taxonomy (NCBI): domain Eukaryota; kingdom Metazoa; phylum Chordata; class Chondrichthyes; order Orectolobiformes; family Hemiscylliidae; genus Chiloscyllium; species Chiloscyllium punctatum. The sequence goes on along the minus strand of NC_092768.1, from coordinate 64,139,918 downwards.
CAGCCTCGATCTTAGTGAAGGGCAAGGCAGGCTTAGGATGTGAATGACCTGCCCCTGCTTCTGATGTTCTCCCATTCTGTTATTGGAAAGTTAGTTGGTGTTATTTTCCTGGAAGGTCTTTTATGGAATATTGCAATCAGGGAGACCAACGGATTTTGTGAGCCATCGCTGGGTGAGCCTTTGGGGCTGTATTCACAGTGAATCTGGGTCTACAACATGATCAACAAATGAAGCACAAGTTACAGAGAGGGGAAGCCATGTAAAGAGAGATGAGGGACCTCTTTTATATCTAGCCTGTGTCTTCCAGTTACATTTTCCAAAGCTCCCAAACCATGTGGGACAGTCTTGAGGGACGAAATGGTCTCCTCTGTTTATGTGCACCATGCTATAACAGTTAGTAGACTCCAATAGCTCCTGTCTAGCCGGTTTGAGGGATTGAATGGAACGCAGAACCATGGGACTGAGGAAGAAGAGTGGGTCATTAGAGAATTTGAGCCTTCTCCACCAGGCATTAAGATTATGGCTGATCATATTGTGGTCTCAGCCTCATTTTCCTGCCTGTGTCCCATTATCCGTGACTCACTTATCTGTCAAATCTTTAACTAACTCAGCTGTGAATACTTGTAATCAGAGAGGCAACCCAAACTTCTGGGGAAGAGAATTCCCATTCGAATGGCCCTTTTAGAATTTTCCCTCATCGCGTTGGGAGAATAAGAGAGTCATACAGCATGGAAACAGATCCTTTTGTCCAAATTATCCACGCCAATCTGGCATCTTAATCGGATCTCGTCCCACTTGTCAGCATTTGGCCCACATCCCTCTGAACCATTCCTATTTACGTACCTTTCCAGATACATTTTAAACGTGTAATTGTACCCGCTTTTACCACTTCCTCTGACAGTACACCCACCAGCCTCTGTATGAAAATGTTTCACATCAGGTCCCTTCTAAATCTTTGCCATTTCACCTTCACACTATGCGGTCTCGTTCTGTACGCCCCTGTCCATTCAGACTATCTATGCACCTCAGGACTTTTTAAAACATCTGTCATATCACCATTCAGCCTCTGACAGTCCAGGGGAAAAAAAAGCCTCAACCTGTTCATCATCTCCCTGTAGCTCAAACCCTCAGGTTCCAGAAAATCCTTGTAAATCTTTTCTGCACCCATTCAAGCTTAACAACATCCAGCCTTTAGCAGAGTCAACTGATATGTACGCAGTTTTCTTAAAGTGGCCTCTCCTACATCTTATACAAGCACAACACGCTACCCCTACTCCTATACTCAATGTTCTGACCGATTAAGGCAAGCATGCCAACTACATTCCTCAGCACTCTACCGACCTAAACTACACTTTCAAGGAACTATGAACCTTCACCCGTAAGTCTCTTTGTTCAGCACCAATCCCAATGGCACTACCCTGCTTTAGCTTACCAAAATGCAAAACCTCACAAATATCTATATTAAACTCCATCTGCCAGTCCTTGGCTCATTCATCGTCAAGGATCCCGTTATATTCTGAGATAATGTTCTTCACTGTCCACTGCACCACGTTGGTGATGTTATCTGTAAGTTTACTAACCATGCCTCCGATAATCACATCAAAATTGTTTACATCCGTGATGAAAAGCAGTGATCTTACCACTGATTCTTTCAGCACACCGCTGGCCACAGGTCTTCAGTCTGGAAAACAATCCATTACCTTCAATCCAATTTTATATCCAATTGGTTAGTTTTTCCTAGATTACACATAACCAAATCTTAGTAATCTGTCTACGATGAAGTACCTTATTAAATGCCTTGCTGAAGTCTGTGTAAACAATATCTACCACAGTGTCTTCTTCAATCTTCTTTTTCACCTCTTCATAATACGCAATCACATTTATTAGGCATGATTTGCATCACACAAATCCATATTGACTATCCCTAATCAGTCCTTGTCTTTCAAAATAGATGTAAATCCTATCCCTCAGAATCCTCTCCAACGAACGCCTCGGCACGAACGTTGGCTGATTGAGTCGATAACTCCCTATGTTGTTTTGGCTTACTTCTCCCTTTTCTAGCCCCACTCCTGCACTGGCCACAAAAAAATATATAACTAAGTTGGTGATATGGCCAATGATATAGTTCTCAGAGTGCGTCAGGGTCAGTGTTAGGAACAAGTCAGGCAGATTTCTTTAATCTGCTGAAACAACACGTTTTTGACCAAAAGAAATGTACTCAAACTATGATGGAAAGGGGAATGACGAGAGGATATTGCAAATATGTACATTGATATTTTGCTGAGAAACACACACAGACACACACAAAAACAAACACACAAACACGCACACGCACACACACACATGCACGCACACATACACACACACGGATTGTCGATAATAAACTGAAAAGCAAAATATCTGCAAAGTTAACTTGAAAGAACATTGTCCAAATATGATTCGAACTCATGACCACAGGAAAAATGAGAGTTTGACCGAAATGCTGTTCTATTTGTAGTCATCACGTCCTACAGCATGGAGAGAGGCAGAGAGGCCCTTTGGCCCAAACTCGTCCATGCTGACCCAAATATCCAACCACACTAACCTCATTTCCCAGCACTTGGCCCTTAGCATTTTCGACATTTCCTGTCCATGATACTGCCCAAATGCCGTTTAAATATCGTTAATATAAATGCTGCAACCACGTCCGTTGGCAGCTCATTCCTTTTGTGTACCAGTCTCTGCGTAAAACAGTTTCCATCAGTTTCCCTTTCATTCTTTCCCCTCTCACCTTAAATTGATGCCCTCTCCTCCTCGATTCCCCAACTCTCGGAAAAAAAGGCTGGATCTATCCTATCCATGTAAACTTCTATAAGATCCCTCTCAGTCTCCTATTCTCTAAATAAAAAAGTCCTCGCTTGTCCATACTCTCCCTACAATTCATATGTTGAGACCTGGCAACATTTTTGTAAATTCCGTCTGCACATATTCCAAATTAAAAACATCCTTCCGATCGCAATGTGACTAAAACTGAACACAACACTGCAAGTGCAGCCTCACCAACATCCTGTATAACTGCAACATAACTTCCCAACTGCTCTCCTCCATTTCCTGACCGATGCTTGCTTAGTGTGGCAAAAACCTTCTTCACTACCATGTTTAACTATGACCCCACTTTCAGAGAACGGTGGACCTAAACTCCATGGTCCCTCTGCTCAACTACACTCCTTAATGTCCTACCAAACACCATGAAACTCCTACCCTGATCTAACGATGCCAAAATATTCCTCGGCCCACTTCTCCAGTTTGATCAAGGTCCTGCCGCAATGTCTGATATACGTCCTCACTGTCCACGATACCACCTATTTTAGTGTCATCTCCAAGTTTCCTAATCGTGCCTTGTACATTCTCAAGAATATCATTGATACAGATAACAAACAGCAACGGGCCCAGTAGAGACCCCTGAGGCACTTCATGTGTCACAGGCCTCCAGTCCGAGAGCATCCTTCCACTATTACCCTCTGCTTATTACCATGAAGCCAATTGTGTGTACAATTTGCAGCTCCCATGCGATTCCAACCTTCCAGAACAGCCTATCAATGGTAACCTTGTCAAAGGCCTTAGTGAAACCCATACAGACTCCGTATACCGCCCGACCCTCATCAACATTTCTGGTCACTTCATCAATGAACTCAAACAAATTGGAGAGGCATGATCTCCCACTCACAAATCTTTCCAGTCTAAAAACATCGATTAATGATAATTACTAAAATTAATAATAACATACAAATTATTAAACAATAATAAGATGACATTTTCAGTGGAGGATAAATTATCCATGGTATGTAATATTGGAACGTGCATCATGGATGAAGGGCAGAATAGATTTTGTACCTGTGTCATTGAACTGTGTTGAAAAAGGTAAAGGTGGCATGGTGATTCCGTAGTTAGTACTGCTGCCTCATAGTGTTATGGATCCAGGTTTGGTTCCAGCTTCGGGTGACTCTCTGTGTGGAGTTTGCACATTCTCACTGTATTTGTGTGTGTTTCCTCTGGGTGCTCCATTTTGCTTCTACAATCCAAAGATGCATAGGTCAGGTGAATTGTCCATGCCAAGTTACCCGTAGTGTTATGTGCATTCGTCAGGGGTAAATATAGGGCAGGGGAATGGGACTGGGTGGGTTACTGTTTGGAGGGTCGGTGTGATCTTGTTGGGCCAAATGGCCTGTTCCCATACTGTAGGGAATCTGTCAAAAAACTATTTCTAAACAAACCTTATCTTTCAAAATGCATGTATATCTCATCCCTCAGAGTCTTCTCAAGTAACGTACCTACCACAGTTGTTAGGTTTCTTGGTCTATAGATCCCAGATTTTTCTTTGCTTCCCTTCTTGAATAATGGAATAACATTTGCTAATCTCCAATATTCTGGAGCCTAAACTGTAGCTAACGATGATGCAAACGTATTAACCAGGGTCTCCGTAGTTTCTTTTGTAGCCTCTTGCAGTATTCTGGGATGCATCTGTTTAGGACCAGGAGATTTATCCACCTTCATACATTCTAATGCATCCAACACGTCTTCTCCTGTGATATTGACTCACCCCAAGATAACACTACTACCTTTGTTAACCTCCCTAGTCTTCATGTTTTTCTCCACGGTAAAGGCAGAGGAGAAATATTCATTGAGAATCTCGCAAATCTCCTACGGTTCTAGACGTGCATGTCCACTTTGGAACTCGAGGGGTCATATTCTCATTTCGTTATTCCTTTTTCTTTAATATACTTAAAGAACCTCTTTGGATTCACCCTACTCTTCTCAGCCAAAGCTATCTTGTGCCCCCTTTTCGCCCTCCTGATTTCCTTTTTCAGTAAACTACTGTATCCCTTGTATACCTCCAGGTATTCCCTCGATTCCAGCTGCCTGGACCTGAGCCACGCCTCCTTTTTGCTGGTCAAAGCCTCAATATCTCCTGACATCCGAGGTTCCCTCTACCTACCAACCTTGCCTTTTACCCTTACAGTAACATACAGACCTTGAACTGTAGACATTTCACTTTTAAAGTCCTCCCACTTGCAGGAGGTCCCTTCGCCTGCAAACAAACTCCTCCAACCAACCCCTACAAGCTCCTGTCTCATTCCACCAAAATTCGCCTTGCCCCAGGTTTGAACTTGAACATGTGGAGCAGTTTTGTCCTTCTGCATTACTATTTAAAAATTAATAGAACTATGGTCACTGGTCCCGGAGTGCTCCCCCACTGTCACCTCAGTCACCTGTCCTGCCCCAGATCTTAGAGTAGGTCACGCTTCGTCCCTTCCCGAGTTGCACCCTCTACTTACTGCTTGAGGAAACTATTCTGAACACACTTAATAAATACACCCCATCTCAGTCCTTACTTCTATGTCATTCCCAGTCTATTTTAGGAAAATTAAAATCTCCTACTAATGCAATCCTATTGGCCCTGCAAGTCTCCCCAGTCTGTCTACATATTTTTGTTCCCCTAATTCCTTGTTTATTATTTGGGGGCCTATAGTACAATCCCAATACTACCATCATTCCCTTCTTATTTATTAGCTCCCCAGACAAATACTCACAGGATGATCCATCAGTTATTTTATCTCCGTTAACTACTGTGGTACTCGCCTTAATCAACAATGAAACTCCCTGTCTTCTCCTTCCACCATCTCTGTCCCGCATAAAGCACCTGTACCCTGGTACTTTAAGCTGCCAGTGCTGTCCCTCCATTAGCCATGTTTCAGTAATGGCTATAATATCCCAGTCCCACGCACCGATCCATGCCCTGAGTTCATCGGCCTTACCTGTCAGCCATCTTGCATTGAAACAGTTGCAATTTAATCCAACAGGCATTCCTTGCTCTCTGTCAATGTTTAGCCTGACCTGTCTTTTCATTTTACTGTTTCTGATTACTGTATCTCCTTCCAGCCTCGCACTTGTCTCCCTACTATTGAGGATCACACACGCACCACACACCCCCCCCCCCCCCCCACCCAATCCCAGCCAATCTAGTTGAAATCCTCCCTTGCAGCAGTTGCAAACCTGCCTGCCAGGATATTGGTCCCCTTTCAGTTCAGGTACAACCCGTCCTTCCTGAACACGTCACCTTGCCCCACAACAGATACCAGTAATCCAAAAATCTCTGCCCCCTGCACCAATTCTTTAGCTACTCCTTCATCTGCCATATCCTCCTGTTCTTACCTTCACTAGCATGGAGCACTGGAAATAAACTGGATATTACCACTGTCATGGTCCTGTATTTTCTCCTTTTCCCTAGCTCTCCACAATCATTCTGCACGATGTCATCACTATTTCTACCTGTGTCACTCTGTCCTTTGTACCAATGTGCACAATGACTTCTGTCTGCTTCCCGCTCCACCCCACCCCCCAACCCCCACCCCGCCACCCCCAGTGAGAACGTTCTGCAGCCGCTCTGAGACATCCTGGACCTGGCAAGTGGGAGGCTACACACCATTCCGAATTCCCATTTGCAGCCACCGAATCTCCAATCTGTTCCCTTTACTATCGAGTCAGATAATTACTTCTGTAGTTATTCTACTTGCACTGCCTTTTGACAATGGGATTTCTTCATGAAACAGTTGAATTTGGCTGAACTGTTTTGCTTCAGGTAATGGGGAGATTCTAATGAAACCTCATCAGGAATCCTCCATTAGTGGGAAAGACGACTGGGCTTTTTTTCACTTCACACATTGTTGTGATGAGCGATATGGAACAGAAAGGGAGCAATAGAATGTTTCCCCACAGATAGGCTATATTTTCCATCTGTAAGTTAAATCAGTAACGTTATCAGTCCCACACTGGACTCAGTGAGCTCTTCTTGAACATTGTCTGAACTATATGACTCCATTACATTTTTGACTCCAGGTCAGTGCGTTATTGCAGAATCAATTCATTCACAATAAATGGTCGTAATTGTTTTGAAGATCTGTTAATGTGTGCTTGCATAATGTAAAAATAAGCGTTTCATGTCTTCACAATAGCTGTGTTAAAATGAATATTCTTAAACTTATACAGTAATTGCTGGAAAAGCTCAGCTTGTCTGTCGGCATGTAGGAAGAGAATTCACAGTTCAGTTTTTCTCTCCAGTGACCTTTCCTTTGAAACTGACTTATTCTTAAAGAATTTCCCCAGTTTTATTCTCTTACACAAGAAGAAATATTCATCCAGTATTCACCAACTGCACTCTTCTCAAGATCTTATATGGTCAATAAAACATCCCTCACTCTCAGGCCGAACTGTTAATTCTTCATAACGTAATGTCTTCATCCCAAGAATGCGTAATGAGAAATATATTTGAGACATTTCGAAAACAATTTTGTTTTTTTTATTTTCAATTTATACAGTTATAACTACACATAATACAACAGATGTAATCTCAGCAATGCCCTGTACTGATGCAGAAAACATCCCTAAGATCATACCCAACACCCCTTGCATGAAACAGAATCACGACATTTACCTTCCAAATCACTTGCTACATCTTCAGGTTAACTTGATGTGATTCATGTACTAAGACACACAAATCCCTCTGTAACACTGAGTTTTGCATTCTCCTTGTATTTAAATAAATTTCTGCTGTTTCTTCCTTTCCCCAAATCAGAAAAGTTCCATCATATATATTGAACTGCTTTTTTCCTGCTGAAACTTTGCTCACAGCCATCCTCCGTATGCCATTGCTTGTTGCTGTGCCCTTCCCCAATCTGTGTCCCATTGCAGACGTTCTGCACTCCCACTGTCTGTGTCGCATTGCAGACAATCTGCCCTCCGCCGTCAGTATCCCATTGCTGATGCTCTGTCTCCCCATCTGTATCCCATTGCAGATGCACTGCCCTCACCCATCAGTACCCCATTGCAGACGCTTTGCCTTTCCCCTGTCTGTATCCCATTGTAGATGCATTGCCCTCGCTCTGTCCTCCGCTGTCTGTATCCCATTGTAGATGCTTTGCCTTCCCCTGTTTGGATCCCAATGCAGACATTCTGCCCTCACCCATCAGTATCCCATTGCAGATGTTTTGCCTTCCCCTGTCTGTATCCCATTGCAGAAGCTTTGCCCTCCCCCTGTCTGGATCCCATTGCAGACACTCTGCCCTCACCCATCAGTATCCCATTGCAGACACTCTTCCCTCCCCCTGCCTGTATCCCATTGCAGGCTTGCATCCCTTCCCCAGTCTGTCTCCCTTTCAGATGCTCTGGCCTTCCCCTGTCTGTATCCCATTGCAGAAGCTCTGTCTCCATTTGACATCTTATTGAATGATTATCCTGGTGCATGATCAAACTGAGCTCCATCTCCTTCATCCAGTTCATTAGACTAGATTGTAATTTGTTGATGAGCTCACACAGATCCCTGAAGAATTCCACTCGTTATAGTTTTCCAAACACAAAATGAGTAATGATCTCTACTCTGCATTTCCTGACAGCCACCCAGGGCGCCCCTGCTTCTGCATAACAGCCTGGGGTGATTATAGGGCGTCCCCCTGTGCTGTGTAATTTACTGAATACTTAATTCTGTTTGGTGGGGTCTGTTTGGTGCAGCCCATTTTGCCGCAGACACTTATAGACGCAGCACTATTTCAGCTCAGCTCATATTTATTCCTTTTCAAGCTTCGAAAAAAGCATTAATCTAAGCAATAAAAATAAAAATAATGTTTATTCCATTTAGTAAAAATGTGAAAAAGACACTTGAGTCAGTGTATCATTGACTCAGAGTTTTATTTCAGAGCTAAAATGATAGTTGGTCTTGCATTTATTCAGATTGAAAACATTCATGAACCTATTGAACATTTGTCTGATGCGCTTCCAGATGAACTGCAACCGCTGCTGGACTGGTTCGAGGATAACTCTGGAGGTAGAAGATTAAGCAGAGGAAATGGTCGGTGTCCACCGCTTTTTCCAGTTGGAATGTGGAATTTATATGAAAGGACTTTAAACAATGAGGACAAAACAAACAATAATGCAGAAGCTGCCCACAGGAGATGACAATGCGAATTTGATGTGAAACATCCAGTTATTTGGAAATATATTGACAGTTTACGAAAAGTTCAGAGAGGAAGGGACATTTACTATGAGCATCTGATAGCAGGGCACGATATTCCATTGAAATTAAAGAAGCAGGCACAAGAATACAAACACTCGTAAGAAGTTTTGATGAGAGAAATGATGTCGAGTATTTATGAGGGAATGCCGATAATTTTGAATGAACGTCATATTTTAGATTTTTCCAAATGAACTTATTCCGTTTACTTTTTTTTCTTTTTAACATTTTTACTGAAGAGAATAAACATTATTTTTATTTTTAGTCTTTCATTAATGCTTTTAACAGAATCCCCTAATCCTGAAAAGTGAGAGAGATGAGATTGGAACTGCCAGCAAGTTTAAGTTGAGAATTGCTCTTTCCTGAACATTGCTGCTTACTTGGTTGGTGGGATGTTGATGTTTCAGAATCTCCACACAAGGTGTCCTGGTCCTCTGTGGCTCTTTCCAGGATCGTCCCCACATGTCGAGGTAGTGGGTGAGGGAACAGATATCGGTCATTCTAACACCCGGCTTGGCCCTTTATGTCCTATTCCAGGCTGTTTCTCCTGGAATTGGTGAAGAGGAGGGATGGAGCGAGGGTGGGAGTGGGTACCCCTACTATTAGTGCTGGTGCAGTGGAAGGGGGAAGGGTGAGATGTCCGGAGGGAGTCTGACCACAGTGTTGTATCCATGCAGTGGTATTCGTGTGCGCGGCTATTGTGTCAGTGACAGAAAAAGTCGGGGAGGGAACGTGCGAATTCAACAGTGAGTGTGGTCGTGCTTGAGCCTTATTTGGAGATAGAGTGTGAGCCTTGGTCGGGGGTAGGTGTTATAACAGATATACGATGAGTGTGAGGGAGCAGAAGAATATGGTGACACTTATCCTGGCAAAGTGGGGGGAAAGAATATTGATGCTTGTCCTGTATTGCTGACCAATTCTTCAGATCATCTCAGCGTTGAGGTGAGTCTCCCTGAACGTCTTGTCCAAGTCTATCGCTAATAACGCCTCAGGCCTTTTCCATCACATCCAAAAGAATCCGTTTGGGTGAATCTTACAAAGAGCAAGGTGAAGCAAATATTAGTGTGTTATATATCAAACCCAAATCTATCACGCAAATACTTTACATCATACGTTCTGGAAATTAGGTATGTAAGTTAATGCAAGGGAAAGCAATGACATAGTGACATTATCGCTGGGCTCTTAACCCAGAGACCCAGGTAATATTCTGGGGATATGATTTCAAATCCTGCCATGGCAGATGGTGGAATTTGAATTCAATATGTATCTGGAATCAAGGGTTTATGATGACGAGGAATCCATTGTCGATTGTTGGAATATCTCATCTGGTTCACTGATGTTCTTGAGGGAAGGATACTACTGTCGTTATTTGGTGGGGCCTGCATGTGACTCCAGACTCAAGAAAACGCAGCTGACTCTTAACTGCCCTCTGGCATGGGTATTAAATGCTGGTTATCCAGTGACGCCCTTATCCTGCCAATGAGTAGCAAATAATCATGGGTGCTGCAGTAATACTGGATTGTCTCAAGTTGCACCGAAACTGCATTAACTAAGTGACTACCAATACTGTGAAGAATAACTTCCGTAAGTGTGTATCAGGTCGGTTGAACAGTATGTTGTGAATCAAACTGGAGAGCAGGTTATTTCAGATTTGGTGTTGTGTGGTCAGGAGGACTAATTAATAACCTTGCTCTGAAGCAGCTTTGGAGGAATAGTGACATCAATATGTTGCATTTTTACACGGCGTCTGAATACAATGTCGAATGTTTGAACATTCTGGTCACGCATCATGGAAGCCCGGAGGCTAGAGGGTTAATTACGCTCCAGTGAATTGGGGAAGTACAATATAACATTCAATGGGACAAGCAATGATTGTGAGAGTCATACAATCCGACAGCACGGAGACAGGCCCTTCAGCCCGAACTGGTCCATTCCGAACGAAATGTCCATTCACATTAACCCCATTTCCCTGCACTTGCCCCGTATCCTTCTTATTCTTTCCTATCCGTGTATTTGTCCAAATGCATTTTAAATTTTGTGAATGTACCCGCCTCAAACACTTCTGCTGGCAGCTCATTCCATGTGCATACCACCCTGTGTGTAAAAGAAATTGCCCCTCAGGTTCCCTTTTACTCTTTCCCCTCGGAACTTAAATTAATGCCCTCTGGTCCATGGTTGCTCAACCCTGGGGAAAAAAGACAGAGTGCATTCACTCTATCCATGCTTCCCATGATCTTATACACTTCTATCAGATCCGCCGTCAGTCTCGCACTCTAAAGTAAAAACTCCTAGCTTGCCCAACCTCTCACAATAACTCAGACCATTGAGTCCGGGCAACATCCTTGTAAGTTTCTTCTGCACTATTTCCAGTTTAATAACATCCTTCCTATAGCAAAGTGAACAACACTGAACATAACACTACCAGTATTGCATCACCAGCATCCTGTATAACTGCAACATAACTCCCTAATTTCGAAACTCATTGCTCTGACTGATGAAGGCCAGTCTGCCAAATGCCTTTTTCACTGCCCTATCTACATGTGACTCCACTTTCAGAGAACCTTGAACCTGAATTCCAAAGTCCCTTTGTTTCAATACACTCCTAAAGAGCCTGCTATTCACCTTGAAACTCCTACCTTGCTTTGACTTTCTAAAATGCAAGAACTTACACTTATCTGTATTAAACTCCATTTACCATTTCTCGGCCCACTTCCTCACCTGATCAAAGCACTGCTGTAACTTCTGAAATTCCTGATAGTCTTCCTCACTGTCCACGACACCGTCTATTTTAGTGTCACCTTGAAACTGATAATTCATGCCTGTACATTCTCATCTAAATCATAGATGTGTGTAATACGTAAATATATATATAATATACATGCATAAAACAAACAGTAATAGTCCCAGAACTGACCCATGAGGCATTCCACTCATCACAGGCCTTCAGTCTGACAAGCATGCTTCCACTATTACCCAATGTTTCCTACCATCAAGCAAATTTTGGATTTGATTTGCCAGCTCCCCCTCAATTCCATGTGATCTAAACTTCCAGAGCAGCATACCATGCGGAACCTTAGCGAAGGCCTTACTGAAATCCATATACACCAGGTATACCACCAAGTTACTTGTCTTTTCACCAAAGCACTCTAACAAATTTTTGAGCCATGATTCCCCATGCACAAAGCCATGCTGACTGCTCATAATCACACCCTGCCTTTCCAAATCCATGTATATCTTCTCTCTCAGAACCTTATCAAGAAACCTACCTACTAGAGATGTCAGGTTTACTGGTCTATAGGTACCAGGTTTTTCTTTGTAGCTCTTCTTGAATAAGGGCATAACATTCGCTACACTCCAGTCCTCTTGGACCTCACCCGTTGGCTACCGATGATACAAAAGTACCAACCAAGGCCCCCGCTATTACTTCTCTGTCCTCCTGCAGTGTTCCTGAATATATCGGGTCAGGACCAGGAGGTTTATAGAAATACTGATATGTCTACTTATTTCAGGTGAAAACACCAGAGTGAGTAAGTGACTTAATGATGATTAAATTAACAAATTAAAGAAGATATTAATGACAGGAAGTGACTTCAGAAGAATTCCAGACTTTGTGGAATCCTAAGAATTCTCAGAAAATTGCAATCCAGAAAAGGAGGGTCATGAAACTGATCAGGAAATCAAAAAGCGAATATGCATGCAAACAAACAGGAATACAAAGACTGCAAAAATCTACGATCTATATTTCAAAGGAATGAAAAACATAGTCAAATGTGGAAATTTGCAATCGGGAGAGACGATTATGGTTGATAACAGGGAAATGGCAAAGCAAATGACCAGTTATTTTACATCTGTCTTAATGGAGTAAGATCCAGAAAATCACCCAGAAATACGAAGTGATCGTATAAGACTTGCGGAAGTAAAGACATAAAGTCAATTCATATCAGTAACAAGGCAATATTAAACAGGCAGCTGGATTGAGCATTGCTAATCTTGACAAACCAGATGTACTTCGTACCAAAATCTTCAGAAATAAATCACAAAGAGAAGCATTAATTGCATTGTCGATGACGGCGTTTTATTTTCCTGTACATTCTGCAGAGTCTAGAAGCTGGTGTAGATAAATGTGCATTAGTAAACATGATCCAAGCACGATAGATGAATGGTAGGGATCCTAGCATCTACAAAGGGAAGAAGAGATAGTGTAGAGAACTGCTGATAAATTAACTTGACATTTGTCGGGAAACTGTTGGAATCTATTATATAGGATGTGATATTGGATACTTAGACATTAACAGCAATATTGGAGAGACTCAGTATGCATTTCTGAAAGGGACATCATACTTGAGAAACTTTGGAATTGTTTGAAGTTGATTCTTACAGCATCGATCATGGGGATCCAGTAGAATTGGCATATTTTAGATTATCAGAAGGCTTTCTATAAGAACTCACACAGTGAGTTCCAAAATGCAATGATGTGAAGGGTATTTGGAGGAATATATGTAAATAGAAACTTAAAGTTTGGTTTGCCTTCCTTTAAGGGAGTCAGAATATAGATGTAAAGCCATGTTGAAGCAGTTTCACAGAGTGTTGGTGAGACTGTACCTGGAATATTGAGGACAGTTTTGGTGATCAAATCTGAGAAAGAATATACTGAGCACAGAGGAAGTGTAATGGACATTATCCAGATAAATCCCTCAGATGGCGAGATTGCGTGATTAGGAAACTCCGCCTGTGTTCTTTGAGTTTCAAAGAATGAGAGTTGGGTCACTGTCAACTTCATAAAACTCACAAAACATACGACAAGTTGGAAATTAACAGATGTTTATCAGGCTGTCTAATCCACATTCAAGGCAAATAATGGCAGGATAAGGACAGACCATTGAAGACTGAAATAAGTAGGAAATTCTGCACGTGGAAGAGACTGACTAACACAGGGGCAAGGCAGGGCAAGATTACGGAGAATCCACAGACAATCTATAAGTGTGTCAAGCGGAACAGAATAACCAGTAAATAGGTAGGCCTCATTAGTGACTTGCCAAGTTGCATCTAAATCAACTTTAGTAGTAGGAGAAAGAGGGGAGTGTAGAAGGCTGTTTGTGTGACTGGAGGCCAGTGTACCACAGGCATCAGTGCTGGGTCCCTTATTATTTGTGTTTCGGCGGTGCTAGTGTTGGGCTGGGGTGGACAAATGTAAAAATAGCATAACACCAGACTATAGTCTAACAGATCTATCCGGCAGCACAAGCTTTCGAAACACTGCTTCTTCATCAATGTGCACAACCACGTGATGTAACTGATGTTGAGAGATTTTTAACCTTATTATTTGTGGCATTCATAAATGATGCAGCTGTGAAAATGGATGAGGGGTGGGGTATGTAATAAATAAGTTTGTGTTTGATACAAAGATTGGCCGGGTGATTGGCAGTGAGGAGGATGGCCTTATGTTACAGGGTGATACAGATGGAATGGTCAGATGGCTGGATCAATGGCAGATGAAATGTAACTCTAATAACTATGAGATGATACACTTTGGGAGAAGGAACCAGACAGGGGAGTACTCAATGAATGGCAGCACACTAGGAAGCTCAGAGGGTGCTTCTCCACATATCGCTGAATGTGATTGAACAGGTTAATACACAATTTGGGGATGGATAGGGGAATATAAACATAGCCTTTATTCATCTAGGCATAGGTTATAAGAACTATGCAGAACTTTGATGAGGGCAAGATGGAATTCTGTGTGTAGTTCTGGGAACAACATTACAGGAAGTATGTGATTGTACTGGAGGGGGTACAGAGAATATTCACCAGGATGTTGCCTGGGATGAAGCATATCAGCTATGGAGAGAGACTGGATAAGCTCAGGTTGTTTAGTTTGGAGGAGAGAAGGCTGAAAGGTCTGTGATTCAGAAGAATAGGATTACGAGGTACATGGACAGTGTGGATAGACAGCAGCTGCTGCTTTTAGTCAAAGGGCCCCACTTTTAAAGTGAAGGGTTTGCGGTTTAGTGAAGATGTGAGAATTGTTTTTCAACCAGAGGGTGTTGAGGTCTGGAATGCACTTCTTGAGAGTGCAGTTGTCATGGTAACCTCAACCCATTAGAAACGACACGGCTGTGCACTTCAAATACTTTAAGATTCACGGCTACGGTCTTGTGTCGGAAAGTGGCCCTAATGTAGACCGTGCTGTATTTCTGGTAGTACAGAGACTTTGCTTCTGTGATTGTATGGCTGTGGAAGGTCAATCATTGAGTAGCTTAAGGTAGGAATTGACGGGTTTCTGAAGAATATCTTAACACAGTTGATAAGAGAGAACTTGAACTATTTTCTGAAAATATGTCAAGGGCAAAATTAAGAGCAAAAACGTGCAGATTTCTTACCATCTGATACCAGATCATTGAGGACAGGAAAATAGCAGAACGATGGAGCAAATACTTCAGTTATGCCTTCACAGAAGAAAATAAAACAAAAAAGAAAACTTCCTAGTAATACGAGGGAACTTTATTCTGGTGAGAAAAAGGGATAGTATGAAATTAGCAGCTAAACAGTTTCGAGAAAGTATTCGACTGAAATTAATGGGCATAGACAAAGTCAACAGAGATTTATGAAATGGAAACCATATTTGAGAAAGTGGCTTTTAGTAGAATTATGTAGAAGGTATCAATGCCATACGAATGGAATCTCAAAGCCCAAGACTATTCTGCAAATTTGAATCCTGTGGAACTCAGGCTAATATATGGTCATGGATTTAGAATGGGAGAGCTGGCAGGAAACAGTGAGGAGGAATTAAACAATGTTTTTTTTAATGGAAGGCTGGGAGGATATAGAAAGGATCGTGGCTTGGGCTCAAGCTATTCCCAATACACCTCATATCGTGGGTGTGCAGCGCAACTGCAATATTCCCAAGTCTGCTGACAGCACTAAACGATGTCAGCTTGCGAGTGGATGAGGAGGATGTAAAAAAGTTCCAAGGTGATTGAGACAAGTGGAGTAACTGGGCAAATACGTGGCAGATGGAGAGTAATGAAGGAGATGAGATGTTGTGTACTTTGATGGGAACAATAGAATGGCGGCCTCTCATTTGAAAAAGGAGTGGTTGAAAAATGTTTCTCTATGAATGAACTTAAGCTGCATTTTTGTTCATTTCTGCATAGCCCTCCGAGTCCATGTAGGGCAGTGAGTTCTGAAGCCAGAAGTCAATACTGGGAATGGCATTGGCACGCTGACTATTGTATATAGGCCCAGCAAGTGGAGAACTGTAACTTTGAAAGGAATCTGGATCTCCCTGTACAACAATCACTGAAAGCAATATCGCAGGAGCAGAAAGCGGGTAGGAAGATAAATGCTGTATTCACTTACATTTCAGGAGGATTTAAGTACAGGAGTAAGTGTATCTTATGCAGCTGTACAGGGCCTTGGTGAGACCCCATCTCGAACATTGTGCAGTATTGTGTGCAGTTTTAGTCTGTTTTCCTAACAGAGGACAAACCTGACATTGAGGGAGAGCAGTAAAGGAAGACCAGACTGATCGCTGGGTGACAGACCTGTTGTGGGAGCAGAGTTTGGAGCGACTGGACCTGTATTCCATGGGGTTTAGGAAAATGAGTGGAAATCTCAGTGAAATATATAACACTCTGACAGGGCGAGACAGATTAAAAGCAGCGATGGTAATTCCCCCGGCTGTGACGTCTAAAACAAGGGGCCACAATATTAGGTACAGACAGGCCACTTTGCATTGAGATGAGACTAAATGCCTGCACTCAGAGACTGGCGAACCAATGGTACTCTCTCCCAGATCAGGCTGTGGAACTCAAGGGCCTGAATATAAATAATGCTTTCTGGAAACTAAAGGGATAGGGAGAGAGCAGGAGTATGGTGTGAAGATAGAAAATCAGCTATCATTCCAAGTTGTTCTCTAATAACGCAGTAACTGTGTTCCTTTGCAACACTGTGTTGTAGAAAATTGTGCAATATTAATAATGGGGTCTATGGATAAAAGAGGGTAAGTGCCGATACCCGAAAAATATCAGTAAAAACCAAAAATTAAATTTGGTCTAACACAAACTCGGACAGTCTAAATAAATCTTTAAATTGCATGTTGTAATGGAACAGTGCTGTAAATGTAACGCTTTCACACGACAGTCACTCACTAGTGCACTGTACCTTTCACCACAATCTTCACCAGAAAGCACGCGGGGGCTGACTGACCACGTGATGCCGATGGGGAATTCCAGTTCTCCCCAAGATTCTCGCCACAGTTTGAAATAAAGTTGTTTCTAAATATAAACTACAATTCCCAGTTTCAGGCTCAGTTTCAAGGCCTGCAGAGCGGATTGCATTCCTGTTTTAGCTGAACACAATGATTGAACCTTTTGTAGACAGAGGGATCTTGAGGCAAGGTTTGCTGTTCAGCTGGTGTCTGGCAAGGAATCGCATCACAGTGAACACGAGTTCACTTGATAGAAAAAGGTTCATTAATTGCATTGCAGCCAAATTGTATTTAATCATCACGCGTTATCGGTGAACCACCTTTACATAGAATGGAGGCGCAAAACTGGTGGGCTGAATGGACGACACCAGTTCTCATTTTATGTTTCACAACGTTTAAACATATTAAGGGATATGAATATTGTATGGGGAAAACTGCTTTGAGGAGATGTTCGGCCATTAACTAGAATAGGGAAAGCTCAATGAGTTGTATGATGTATTCCTTTCCCGATGCTTCTGTGCAGTGTGTGGGAAAGCTCTGTAAATGTTGTCACAAGCTCTCAGCTGTTAGGAAGGAGGTCTCTGCAGGGTCAACAGGATTGTGCTTCCCGTTCCCTTTTCTGATAACGAGGCTGGTGCCGGGTTTCTCTCTGAGTTTATCCTTTAAGACCTCGGAGCAGTTTGATACAATTGAGTGCCTTGCTTGGCCGTTTCAGAGACCATTGAAGAGTTTATAACATGTCTGTGTGTCTGGAGTCACTTTTACGTCAGACCAGGAAAGCACGGGAGATTCACTTCCTGAACGTATACTGGGGAAGGAGATCATCGTCTATAATTGACATTGAAGAAATGATCACTATTACTGACACCAGGTATTAGATCTCGATATTTTATTAATTGTTTTTAACTTGCACCAGTTGCCAGAGAATTATCCTCGTCTGGATTAGCAATCCAATGACAATTCCACAACAGCACCATCTCCACATGGGGGCCTATCGTAAAACCACAGTGAACCGATTATTTCTGTGCTGTTTGACAGCTCTGTCAAAAATAGCCCCAACCAATTTGACTATCGTGATGGGACTGAGGGCGTGGTAATTGGTCCGATTGTAATTATTCCCTTCTTAGGGGATGGGACATAGTTGAGTAATTACCCACATTAGGAGAAAGTGAGGACTGCAGTTGCTAATTACCCACATTGCCAGGGAGATGTTAGAGTTGGAGCTGGAATGAAACAGCTTCCTGGGGTACACGGCTTGTTTTGTAGCAAAAGTCCTCAGTCCTATTGCAGGAATGGTGTCAGGGCCAAATGCCTTTGTCGTATCTACAGTGTCCAGCTGTTTCTTCATGTCACGTGCAGTGAATTGAATTGGTTGAAGACGGGCATCTGTGATTCTGAGGGCATCATAGTGAGGGTGAGGTGGGTAATCGACTCAACACGTCTGGCTGAGGATGGTGCAGATACTGCATCGTCTACATGGAAGCACAGGGCTGTTCTATCATTTAGGATGGGGATATTTGTGGAGTCCTCTCCTCCAGTAAGTTGTTTAATGGTTCATCGACTTTTATCCATGGATTTGACAGGACGACAGAGCTTAGATCTGATATGTTAGTCTTGGGCTCATCTCTCTGTCTGTATCAGATGTTAGTCCTGCTGTTCATAGTGTAACCAGTCAAGTGCGGTAGCTTTAATGGATTGTCATCAGGTTTAGGTGCACGTGATTCCGACCCAACCATGTTCACCCACACTCGTCACTGACCCATGGATCGAAATGATGGAAATGGTAGACGGATGGACTATCCTGGGGGAAAGGTTACAGATTGTCATTGAAATCTACAGCATCAGATGATAACCCAGTTTTAGCTGCAATATCTACAATTCAATACTACTGACTGGCCCCAGTTCACACCGAGACCCATTCACCCATCAGCCCTGTATTCAGTGACCTACTCTGGTTTCTGATGCGGAAATACTTCCAGTTTCATATTCTCATTCTGCTGGAAGTCTTTCCTTGTGTGACGCCTCCAATTTGTTACATAACCAATATCCATTTAAGGTACTAATCTGAATCTTTTCCTTGCAGTAATGCCATCTTCTGTATTTGAAGTGAATGTGTTTCCTTCTGTTTTTCTCCCTGACCATGATTCAGAGCTCTGCAGTATCAGTGATGCCAGCCTTATGCAGTTTCAGAGTCAAGGAACTTGTCACCATGTGTTGCTGTTCAGTTCCCAGTGTACGGCACTCCATGTTGGACAGGATGTTTGGGCATCTTTGACAATATGTCGTTGAAAATTGTTCATAAACAGAAATTGCTGAAGAAATGGCTAAAGATGTTGCAGAATTTTCTGGAGTGAATGCAGTGCTAAACTTCCAGTTCCAGTGAACCTTCTATAAAGCTTTTTGTATTTTTATTTCCAGTATCCATAGTCATTTGTGTAATTGAAAAATTGTTCTGCGCCTATTCATTTCTGGAGAAACTCAGCAGGTCTGTCAACATCTGCAGAGAAAGAGAAACAGAGTTAGCGTTTCCAGTCCAGTGTGACAATTCTTCAAAACTGAATACAATTGCAAAATGGTATTTTAATCCCTTGCCAGAAGTGGAGGATGGGTGGCAGGAAAAAGAGGGTGTGGCAAAAGATAAATGGACTTTTAGCAGTGGGTAATGAGAAGATTCTGTATAACGGGTCGAAATTAAGGGTTACTGGGGGAAAGGGGTTCTCTTTATTGAATGCAAGATAAAGAAGACACAACCAGACAAAGTCATACGGAGACCAGGAGGGAGAATGTTGACCATGTGGTAATATATAGATCTGGCCACAGATACGTTTTCACTGTCGTGATCGTCACCTCCTTTAGACAAAGGAATTCAGGTGCTTGACTTCTTATTGGCACTAGTAAGCGTTTCATGCTGCCTTAGTATTGTAACATGGAGAAAAACAAATCACAGTATGACGTTTGGGCTGAGTGTTGGTTACCTGTCATTTTTAATATTATTTAATTTTGCAGTGCTTATCTTTAAACACTTGTTCTTGAAGTTAGTATCAGATGGAGTGTAGAATGTTGAGGGGTGACCTTAAAGAAACATATAAAATCATGAGAGGTATGGATAGGGTGAATAGCCAAGGTCTTTTCCACAGGATAGGCGAATTCAAACATAGAGGGAATAGGTTAAAGGTGAAAGAGGGTAGATTTAAAAGGGATGAAGGGTCAGCGTTTTTACACAGAGGGCGGTGTGGGTATGGAATGCGCTTCCAGAGGAAGAGTGGGAGATGCAAGGACATCCACAACATGTAAAACGCATTTGGACAAACGTATGAATGGGAAACATTTAGAGGCATATGGACCAAATGAAAGCAGATGGGACTAGTATAGTTTGGAAGATCTGCCCAGCATGGACATTTAGAAAAGCTTCTCGCAGAGTCAGAGTGGTTTTGTGAAAGGGAAATGATATTTTGCCCTGTAAAATCATGGAAAGTATTTCTGGAGATGCCTGTAAATGTAACAAGTGGACTTGATAAAGGGGATCTGGTGGACACCAGGCTTTCCAGAGATTTTCCACAAGGTATTACAAAAGAAAAGTTCTTACACAAAACAGAAGCTCCAGGATGTCGGATACTGTATTAACGTGGGATGATGATTGTTTAACACAGAAATCGGAGATTCAGGATTAATGTATCTTTATGAGAAAGGTGTATCTGCTGGAGTACCACAAATATCAGTCCGATGGCATCAGTTATTTGCAATCTATGCTGACAGCCTGAAGGGGGGAGTTGAGTGCATTATACATCCGAGTTTGAGGATGACACTGAGAATCAAAAGGCAGGCTGTTATTTAATGGAGAGGACTTCCAGAAAAGGAACAGTACAAAGGTATTGGAGTCTTCCTGTGTATGAAACATAAAGTCAGCATGATGATGCAGCAAGGAACTTGGTTGGTACATTCGGCGGTTTCCAGGGAAGAAAGGGTTGTGTTATTGAGAATCTCTAAGATGGTGAGGCGATAATTCATTTGGGTTTAAATGAATGAGGAGTGATACTGCTGAAATATACAAGACACAGAAGGGGTTGGAGAAGGTAGATGTTGAGAAGTTGTTTCCATTGTTGGGCAAAGTGTTGAACTCGAGGACATAGATACCGAATAAGGAACATCGATTTCAATCTGAGATGCAGAGTAATGTCTTCTCTCCGAAGGTAGTGAATGTCTGGAATTCCCTAACCCAGAGAGGTGTGGAGGGATACAAGGAGTCGGCAAGAAAGTGGAGTTGAGCCCTGGAGTAGATCAGCCATGTTCTTATGAAATGACAGGGTAGCTTGAGGGGCCGATTGACCTACTCCTATTCCTATTTATTCATTTCACATGTTATGCTTTTGGACAGTAACGGGTTATTTTGCTGGAAATCGTGTTGTACAATGTTGCATTCAGAGAGGGCAGAGGATTTGTTGTTTTAACCCTAGGTGGGGTATGTAGCTGTATTCCCAGCGTATCTGTGTCTGCTACATGACCCACATCTGGAGCAGAAGTTACAAAGAGGAGAAGCCTGGAAACAGGGATTGGGGGTGGGGGTGGTGGTCACTTCCTTTTCCAGTCTGGATTTTCCAAGTAAATTTCCAAAACTCCACCTCACCATCGGAGTAGCCTCGATCTGCCTCTGTTTAGCATGTCCGAGGGCTGAATGGAACATCAGAAGATAGGGCTGAGGGACACAAGTGGGTCATTCGGCCCTTTGACACTACTCCACTAGTAAATAAGGTCATGATTCATCTCATTGTGATCCCAGCTGCACGTTTCTTTCCATGCACCATTAACTCTGATTAACCTGTCCATGGAAAATCAGACAAAGCCAGCTTAGATATAATTTAAAGATCTAGCCATCCCAAACTTCTGGGTAAGAGAATACCCACTTGACTGAAATCCTACTTTGTGTATTTCTCCTAATTCCTGCTCTGATGGAGGTTGGAGGGTATCACTGTTTCCTTTTCTCGTCCCATTCCTCCACTGCTGACACCAAATTTTAAATGTAACCAGGTTGGTGATATGGCCGATGATAAAGTTCTCAGACTGAGTCGGATTCATTGACAGGAACAAGTCAGGAAGATTTCTTTAGTCAGCCACATGTAACTAATATAACTAACGAATGTGCATGGTGGATCTGTGGTTAGCACTGCTACCTCCCATCACCAAGTAGCTGCGTTCAATTCCAACCTCGGGCAACCCTTGATGTGGATTTTGAACATTCTCCCCATGTCTGTGTGGGTTTCCTCCCAGTGTTCCAGTTTCCTCCCACTGTCCAAAGGTATCCAGCTTAGAGCGGATTGGCTATGCTAAATTGCCTCTACCGCCCAGGAATGTGTTGGTTAGATAGGTTAGTCATGGGAAATGCAGGGTTACATGGATAGAGTAGGGGGGCAGGTCCGGGGTGGGGTGGGGGGATACTGTTACGAGGGTCAATGTGGACCTGATGGACGGAATGTCCTGCTTCCACAATGTCGAGATTCTATAAACACAAGAAGTTTTACTATACAAACACCCAGAGGGTATCTATCTGATCACTCTCATCTAGGTTTTTTATGTTTCAATAACATCACCTCTCATTCCAAGAGTAACCTGTTAAAGCCTTCATAATATAAGACCCTCATCTCTGGAATACATGAAGTGAAATATCTATGAACTGCTTCCAATTTAATTATATCCTTTCTCAGGTAAGGAGACAAAAATAATCTCATACACAGCTGAAGTTAATTTTAGTTTTCTCAGTGGTGATAGTATTTGGAAATCTCTTCCCTGCAAAGCATTGGAGGCAGTGATATTGAATATGTTTGAGGCACAGACAGAAGGTTCATAAAGAATAACGGAGTCAAGGATTATCGAGGAATGGCAGGAATGTGCAGTATTGGGGAAATGCTGACAGTGTTAAAAAATCACATTGCTCCAGAACATCCAAGAATATAATGCAAAATGAAACGATAATATCGATAAAATGTTAATGGGAAATCCAAGATGGTGGCGATCTGGAAGGTCTGCTTTGTCGGGCTCTGCATCACAGCACGGGCAAAGTGCTTCCCTAACCCACTCCATCACAGCCATTTACTTGAAATGCTTAGATTTTGAAAGATTTGAGATTTGGCAGTTGTAGTAGTTTTAGTTTGTATAGTTTTTAAGCTCTATGAGACTTTGTTTATTAATGATCAGTAATTCGAGTTCTTCGTCTCTCGAGTTCAAATGTTGCTACAGTGTATTCTGGGTAATGATTTTCTTAAATGGTGTATCTGGAGCATTAAGGGGAGCCATTAGCCAGAAAAGAGGAAAAATTTACTTTCTAGTATTAAAAAGAGAGGATGGATGTTGCCCTATTGCAGGAAATGCACCTTGATGACAAGGAACATTTGACTTTCCAGCAGGTCGCGTTTGATCGGGTTTATTTCTCCTCTTTTAATATTACGAGTTGGGGAGAAGCCATAATGGATAAAATGAATCTTCCATTTAACCTACTAGATTGTACTTGATACTCACGGGAGGCTCATAATCCCCAAAGCATTGAACTATGGTAAATAATACAGTATTTTGCATGTTTATTGCACCCCCTCCCCACCCCCCATCCCCCCCCCCACCACCCCACCACACCCCCGGCCCACCCTCTTAAAATCCTGGTCGATGCATTTTCCAAATTCAGTTATCTTGCATCGTGGCACATTATTGTAGAAGATTTCAACTTTCTTATGGACCCCACGGTGGAAAGAATGTCCGAAAGTGCCCCAATACCCTCGTTATAATGTAAGCAATTAGTGGATTTGTGTGCAGAAAGAGAGCTGGTGGATGTCTGGAGGCAGATCCACATCACAAGTAAGGATTTTATTTTCTTCTTTTACCGGCATAAATGCCACACGAGGGTTGATATCTTCCCCATTCCTGCAACAATCTTAGATTCGGTGACATCCTGCACAATTGGGAATATTACCATTTCTGACCATGAAGCAGTATACTTATTGATTAAGATTAAGGGCAATATAACAACTTCGAGACACGAGCGAATCAATCTTTTTAGTATTAAGACTAGTTGGTTAATTGAGTATTTAGATTAGATTACTTACAGTGTAGAAACAGGCCCTTCGGTCCAACAGGTCCACACTGACCCGATGAAGATCAACCCACACAGACCCATTCGCTGACATTTACCCCTTCACCAAACACTACAGGCAATTTAGCATGGCCAATTCACCTGACCTGCACATGTTTGGACTGTGGGAGGAAACCGGAGCACCTGGAGAAAACCCACGCAGACACAGGGGTAATGTGTAAACTCCACACAAACTGTCACCAAAGGCAGGAATTGAACTGGGGTCTCTGGCGCTGTGAGGCAGCAGTGCTAACCACCGTGCCACCGTGCCACCCACTGCAATGAATTCAGATCTTTCTTAACCATTAATTCAGATCTAACCAGTAAAACCATCCATTCGATGGGAAATTGCTAAGGCTTCTGCCGAGGGAATAATTAATCCTTAGGATGTCGCAGAAGGGGGAGCAGGAACGCTGGTTTGAGGCAGAGCTGAGGCCAGCCAAGAGGGCATACTGTGATAGACCCTCACAATGCTTCAGTCTACAGTGAATTCCACGCTCACACAGACAGCCAGGAAGGAACTTACTTTTGCAAAACAAAGGCTGTTTGAACATGGTGATAAGCCAGGCAGGTATTTATTCTATCTTGCCAGGAAAACGAACGCCCCTCTTAAGCCATTACCTCAATTAGGGAAGGTACTGGGATTCTTACCTTCAATTCCAAAAAGATTGATGTCCCCTGTCCGAGATTTTTCACCAAATTATTTCAGCCTGAACATTTTGAGGAACGATGGATTAAGATGGAATCATTTTTCAAGAACCTGGGTCTTCCAGGAGTAACCCCTGAATAAGTGTTGTGGCTTAATGCACCATTGTTAGCACGGGAAGGTGTGAAGCAACTTCAGAATGTAAAGGTGCACGTTCCTGACGGATTTCTGAGTGAGTTTTATAAATAATTTATAAACCTATTGTCAGGGCTGATGTTTAATATGTTCCATCACTCATACAGTCACGAACCCCTCCCTCCATCCTTAAGAGAGGCTCATATCTCTCTGATGCTGAAGAAATGAAGACCCCGGAGGATTGTGCTTCTTACACGCCAATCTCACTTTTAAATGTTGGTCTCAAAATCCCGTCTGAAACCCGTGCATTAAGGCTGGAAACTTTGCTCCCTTCCATTACCAAAGAGGACCAAACAGGCTTTATAAAGGGCGGCAGATTTTCCTACAATGTTAAGTGGTTACTCAATATGATCCAAGAGTGTCAACATCAATCTGTCCAGGGATTATTGATCTCTTTAGATGAGAGAAAGCAGTTGATTGGGTTGAGTGGCCGGATCTCTTCTGGACATGAGAACGGTTTGGTCTACGCAAAGTTGTTATCAAGTGGGTGAGGGTCATTTACCATGATCCTCTGGCTGCAGTTCTCAGTAATGGTGTGCCAACCAGTAATATTAATATTTCTCCAGGCAGCCGACAAGGTTGACACCTTTCACCATTGTTGTTTACGTTGGGGATTGAGCCACTGGCGGAGGCCATCTGTAGGGATGTCAACATATCTGCCCTAAAGGTGGGATATAAGTCACGAAAGATTACATTGTATGCAGATGAGGGTGTTATGTTTTTTGTCAAATCCCGCAATTTCGGTAGGTCATGTGATGCAATGCATTAATTCGCTTGTTGCCTTTCCGGGCGATAAGATTAATTTTAAAAAATTGGAGGCCATGCCGATGGGAGGCCTTAAGAAAATACCTGATACTGAGGCTAAATCCTGGTTTCCTTTTAAATGGTCACGGGGGTGGTTTCCCTATTTCAGTATATTCATTACATCTGTCTTTGATCATTTATGTAACGTAAACTATGTCGATTTGTAGGACAAAATTAAACAAGACCTTCAAACACGGGAGGAATTTCCAAAATCCTGGCTAGGTCGGATAGCTGTTATTAAAATGAATGTCCTTCCTCATTTCCTACACCCCGTGTGAATGCTTTTTTGATGTTTCCCAGACAAATGAGGCATATGGGCTGCACTGTGGCACAGTGGTTAGCACTGCTGCCTCATACTGCCAGTGACCCGGTTCACTTCCCACCTCAGGCGACTGGCTGCGTGGAGTTTGCACATTCTCCCCGTGTCTGCGTGGGTTTTCTCTGGGTGCTCCGGTTCCCTCCCACATTACAAAAATGTGCAGGTTAGGTGAATTGGCCACGCTAAATTGCCCATAGTGTTAGGTGAAGGGGGAAAAGTAGGGGAATGGGTGTGGGTGGGCTGCGCTTCGGCGGGTCGGTGTGGACTTGTTGGGCCGAAGAGCTTGCTTCCACACTGTAAGTAATCTAATCACAGTTTTTTTTTGAAAAAAATGGCTGGTTTAGCTCTTTTATTTGGCACCATAAGCGATTCTTTATCAAGCTAACAAAATTGCAACTGCCCCAAAAATTGTGTGGAGTTGATCTCCCCGATTAATAGCAATCAATTAAGTTTTTTTTCAACGTATTTGAGTGCCTGGGCCGCTGCGGTCTTGGCGTCAATATGGCTAGACATTGAGCCCTCTCAAACAAAGTGAACCCTTTTAGTCTGTCGTTCTTAGATAAATTGACAACGTTTATGGAGTATTGTCAGAAACTAATGATGATCAATACTGTTAAAGCATGAAGGACAATCCGTCAGATTGAGGGCAATACAGCCAAAACCATGTTTCTTAACCCGGATAATTGGTATACCAGGTTGTCAATCAGGGATAATGGATTCCAGGTGTCAACTATGGGCAGCGAGGTGGATACCTTGCTCGGGTGATTTAGAATTAGTAGAAGCCCTGCAGTTTGAAATCAGCTCCTTGGGCCCAGCAAGTCCACTTCAACCCTCTGAAGAGTGACACACTCAGACCCATTCCCCTACCATTCTATATTTACCCTGGTTAATGCCCCAACTTACAGATCCTGGAACACGATGAGCGATTTAGCAATGACCAATTTATCTAACCTGCACATCCGCGTGACTGTGGGAGGAAACCTACGCAGACACAGTTGAGAATATACTAACTTCGGACAGCCAGTCACCCAAGGCTGGAACCAAACCCATGACCCTGGTGTTGTGAGTCAGCAGTGCAAACCACTGAGCCACCACGTGTTACTTGAGGGAGAAACAATTATATCATTTGGTCAAATAATTCGTAAGTATGGGCTACCTAGTAGAGACTCCTTCTGTTTTTTTCCAAATTAGAGATTTGATTAAAAAATTACTTTTAACAGACACTTATAGATCCGATATAGAGAAGTGGGTTCTTACTGCTAAGAATACACTCTCTGACAGTACCCTTTATCATTAGTTGGATAGTGTCCGCTCAGACAAGACTGTGCAGCTTCGTGACGTCTGTGCGAGAGAGTCGGGGTTTAGATCTCTTCGGAGACATGGGAGAATATTTGTGAAAATGCTCGAAGGATTTTGATCTGAAATAGGACCCATTCCATGCAGTTGAAAATTCTTCAAAGGGTCTATCTGACCCCAGATTTTTCCTCAAAATTCAAAGTGGGATTATCTTCAGCATGTCTTAAATGCAGAATGACTACAGGCACTCTTACTCATTGCATGTGGTCCTGCTGCAGGCTTCGTATATATTGGAGCACTGCGTTAGTTGTGCTAGAGTGGGTCATGGGGACCGAATTGGAGATGGACCCGGTTTGTCTTTTCCTGGGCCTGCC
This sequence comes from Chiloscyllium punctatum, assembly GCF_047496795.1. Lineage (NCBI taxonomy): Eukaryota > Metazoa > Chordata > Chondrichthyes > Orectolobiformes > Hemiscylliidae > Chiloscyllium > Chiloscyllium punctatum. The sequence continues at coordinate 64,111,918 of NC_092768.1, read as the reverse complement.
AAGAGTATCTTACACAGATGCACATCGGAAAAAAATATATCCTTACTTTCTGGGCTAGGGAAAATATTATGTTGTGTTGTATGTCTGAAAACTCCACGGATCTGTTGGGACTTTTTAAACTCATCATGGAGAATATCCCTTTGGACTTTCACACCAGCATGGTGCAACAAAAAAAAAAACAGAGATTAATATAAGTCATAGAGTCATAGAGTCATAGAGATGTACAGCATGGAAACAGACCCTTTGGTCCAACCCGTCTATGCCGGCCAGATATCCCAAACCAATCTAAACCCACCTGCCAGCACCCGGCCCATATCCCTCCAAACCCTTCTTATTCATTTACCCACCAAATGCCTCTTAAATGTTACACTTGTATCAGCCTCCCCGACATCACCTGGCAGTTCATTCCATACATGTACCATTCTCTGTATGAAATAGTTGCCCTGTAGTTCTCTATTATATCTTTCCCCTCTCACCCTAAATTTATACCCTCTCGTTTTGACGCCCCGACCCCTGGGAAAAGACTTTACCTATTTACCCTATCCATGCCCCTCATAACTTTGTAAAACTCTATAATGTCAGCACTCAGCCTCCGACGCTCCAGGAAAAACAGCCCCAGTCTGTTCAGCCTCTCTCTATAGCACAAATCCTCCAACGCTGGCAACATCCTTGAAATCTTTTCTGAACCCTTTCAAGTTTCACAACATCTTTCCGATAGGAAGGAGACCAGAATTGCACGCACTATTCCAACACTGGCCAAACTAATGTTCTGTACAGCTGCAACATGATCTTACAACTCCAGTACTCTATACTCTGACCAATAAAGGAAACGCCTTCATCACTATCCTATCTAACTGCAACTCCCCTTTCAAGGAGATCTGAAACTGCACTCCAAGGTCTCTTCCTTCAGCAACACTCCCTGCGACCTTACCATTAAGTGTACAAGTCCTTCTAAGATTTTCTTTCCCAAAATGCAGCACCTCGCATTTATCTGAATCAAACTTCATCTGCCACTTCTCAGCCCATTGGCCATTTGGTCAATCAGAGGTGACCCTCTCCGCTCTCCACTACACCTCCAATTTTGATGTCATCTGCAAACTTACTAATTGTACCTCTTATGATTGCATCCAAATCATTTATGTCAATGACAAAATGTAGTGAATTCTGCACCGATCCTTGTGGCACTGAATTTGTCACAGGCCTCCAGTCTGAAAAACAACCCTTCACCATCACCCTATGTTTTCTACCTTTGAGCCAGTCCTGTATCCAAATGGCTAGTTCTCCATGTATTCCATGAGATCTAATCATGCCATTCAGTCTCCCAAGGGGAACCTCATCAAAACCCTTACTGAAGTCCATATAGATCACATCTTCCCCTCTGCCCTCCTCAATCCTCTTTGTTACTTCCTCAAGAAACTAAATCAAGTTTGTGAGACATGATTTCTCACGCACAAAGCCATGTTGACTATCCCTAATCAGTCCTTGCCTTAACAAATACAAGCACATCCTGGCCCTCATGATTCCCTCCAACAACTTGCCCATCACCAACGTCAGGCTCACTGGTCAAAAGTTCCCTGGCTTGTCCTTAACACCCTTCTTATACAATAGCACAGCGTTAGCGAACCTCCAGTCTCCAGCACCTCACCTGTGACTATCCATATTACAAATATCTCAGCAAGACGCCCGGCAATCACTTCTCTAGCTTCCCACAGAGTTCTGGTGTCACTTGATCAGGTCCTGGGGATTTATCCACCTTTACCCGCTTCAAGACATCCAGTACTTCCTCGTCTGTAATATCGATATTTTGCAAGGTGTCACCATCTATTTCACTACAATTTATATCTTCCATATCATTTTTCACAGTAAGTACTGATGCACAATATTCGTTTAGTATCTCCCCCATACTTCATGTGCTAGGAAGAATATTCTGTTGTGTTGGATGTCTGAAAACCCTATTGGGTCTATTGGGTCGTTGTAAGCTCGTCATGGAGAATATCCCTTTGGACGTTCTCATTAGTATGGTGCACCGAAAAGCAGAGATTTATGTAAGATATGGCAACCCTTTCTGGATTACCGCGATGCAGGCTTATTTGCCACTCTAAAACGGTCTTTTATATAGCCATGACGATTTTGTCTAATGAATCACATCTTAGGAACTATGAACGTATGAATGTGTATCCGTTGATGCTCTCAAAGAACGAGAGCTATCACTTTGTTATTATTTATTTATTATTTATTGTTTATTTTTGTTTTCTTCTGTCCGTTTTGAGACTTTAACTTATTTTGTATATACATGCACATGGGTGTAATTTTGTTCAGTTATTTGAGTTGTTTTGTTATTCGTTTAATATAATAATAAAAATATATTTTTCAGTAAAAAATTTTGCTAAAAATTAAAATGCTAATATGGATAGATTAGAGTCCCAAATATCTCTCATTAGAGAGACCACTCGTGGTGGTTTATGTTGAAGGTCACCACACGGGTGAAATGGTAAGGTTGAGAGAGGATCCCCTTCATGATAACCTCTGGGGAATTGAACCTGCGCTGGTGGCCTCCCTCTGCATCACAAACCAACCATCCAACCAACTGAGTGGGAGACTGTGTAACTGCTACACACAGAATCAGCCGCAGAAGAAGGGCAAGAGAAATTTTAATGACAAGGAAAAAGGTGTATTTCATACAAAAATGTTCTCTGCTAGAAATTGTATTTTATAATGAGACAAGTGTTTGGAAGCTGCCTTTGGCTGAATACAATAAGGTGAGACAAGTGAAATAACCAGAATGACTAATTGTGATTGGATATCGATAACCATAAAATAAGTCCATGTTTTTGATTGGTCTGTGGAAAGCTTGCTGGCTGTTGCATGAATTTATAAATCAGATGAAATATATTGAAAGGAGAGTCCATCCCCATGAGAAATGCCTTCTGAACACATGCTAGAAGAAACCCGGGGTATGAAGTGTCTGAGAATCGTCTGCTCGGTAACAGGAACCTGGGGGTTGAATGACTGAAAGTTCATGTAACATGGAGCTCAGAAAACCATCAGATCACCCCCAAACGTATTGAATGTTGGAGCATATTTGAAGGACTGAATGGCCTCATGATTTATTTTAATTGTGTGTCATTTGAAAAACGTACATTCCTACTCCATCCTCTTACGTGTTACACACTGGGGCACAGCCGTTTACCTGAAACTGGGAATAAGTTGGAACAATACCTGGAACATTCCATAATTGGCATTCCCCAGAATATTCTATAACTATGTGGGGGGCATTAGAAAGGCAAGAGAGAAAGAGAGGGAAGGTGCTGCATGCAGTAGTGAGAGTGGTGGAGCATGAGCCTTGTTCGGGGGTCGGTGCTATAACAGATATACAGTGAGTGTGAGGCAGCAGATAGAATGCGGTGACCCTTAACCCTCCAGACTGGGGAAGGTTATTGATGTTTGTACTGTATTGCTGGACATTTCTTCAGACCATAGATACTGCACTGAGCTGGGTGGAGAGAGCAGACCATGCTCGGTGGGTCTGGTAGTGTGGCCCCCTCTGGGAAGAGAATGGTCCCCTTTTGTACTTGCCCATCCACCAGGACCTCCATGTTGCTGTCGACAAACCGTGGTGTAATTTCCCCTTCGCTGCCATGCTTGGGGAAAATGTGCAGGGCAGCTCCAAACTGAGAAAGCGCAACCGTGTGCCGATCGGCCTTTTAAAGATGGCACCAGTGTCAGTGATCACAGAATATCCAGGGGCATCCAGGCGATTGTGAGTACCTCCAGTCATGATGGGTGGCAGAATCGGGCTGGCATTGTATGAGAGGAACAGTATGGAGTGGGGTGGCTAGTTAATGAGGTGAGATTGGTTAGATAGCACCAGGAAACTAGCTCGGCCTCGTGCAGAAAATCCCTCTGTCACACTTAATTAAAATGTCACTGCGACAGCTTTTTGTTAGATTCAGCCCAGTGAGGCGAAGACTCTGCTGTCCTCATTCGCAGGTACAAAGCTGCAGAACAAATGCTCATCCAAAGCTCTCCATCGCCTGAACTCACAGCAATATCCCTTTCACTCATAATTCTTCGAAATACAGACCCGTGTTGCATGATACTATAGAAATGTCTTCATTCTGAAACCTGTGAACATATCCCTCCATGTCATTTTATCTCAGTCTCCCCCCCCCCCCCCCCCGCATCCTATCTTCTCCCCAAAACACACTCATTTACAGTCATATTGAACGAGACTGCCAGTATGACTGGTCATTTGGCCTAGCTGGTCCATGGCAACCAAAATGTACATCCAGACTCACCCCATTTCCCTGCCCTTGTTCTGTATCCCTCTAATCCTTTCCTATCTGTGTATTTGTCCAATTGCCTTTTCAATGTTGTTATTGTACCAACCTCAATCACTTCCACTGACAGCTCAGTCCATATGCGTACCACACTCGATGTAAAAATGTTGCGCCTCAGTTTCCTTTTTGTAACTTTATCCCTTCCAAACATTAATGGATGTCCTCTAGTCTTCGATTCACCAAACTTGAGAAAGACGTTTGAAGTATTCACCCCATGCACGCCTCTCATGATTTTATAAGGGCTACACTTCTATAAGAACCCCCTCAGTTTCCTAAGCTGTGAAGAAATAAGTTCTAACCTGTCCAACCTGTGCCTATAACTTAGAGCTTATAGCCCAGGAAACATCTTTGGAAATTTGTCTGCATACTTTCTAGTTCAATAATATCCTTTCTCCAGCAAGATGAACAAAACTGAACACAATACTCCAACTGCAGCCTTACCAACATCCTGTACAATTGCAGCATAACGTCCCACCTTCTATACTCAATGCGTTGATGAAGGCCAATGTGCCAATAGCCTTCTTCACTGTCCTGTCTATCTGTGACTCAAATTTCAGACAACCGTGCACCTGATCTCCAACGACCTTTTGTTCCACTACACGCCTTAAGGCGCTATCATTCGTCGTTAAACTCCTACCTGGATTTGACTTTCCAAAATGCAAGACGCCACAAACTCTTGCATTTCCAAAATGCAAGAGTTTAATTTATCTAAATTAAACTCCATTTGCTATTTCTCAGCCCACTTCCCCAGCTGATCAAGGTACTGCTGCAATTTCTGATAACGTTCCTCACTGTAAATGATCTCTCCTAATTTAGTGTCATCTGCAAACCTACTAACGTTGCGTTGTGCACTCTGGTCCAAATCATTGATATAGATAACAAACAGCAATGGGCCCAGGACCGACCACTAAGGCACTCCACTAGTTACAGGCCTCCAGTCTGACAAGCATACCTCCACCATAGCCATTTGTTTCAGAACATTAAGCCAATTGTGTCGCCAATTTGCCAGTTTACATTGGAGACCATGTGATCTAACCTTCTAGAGCGGCCTACCATGTGGAACTTTATCAAAGGCCTTACTGAAATCCATATAGACTATGTCCACCATCTTTCCTCATCAACCTTTCAGGTCACTTCCTCAGAAATCTCTATCAAACTTTGTCAGGCATGATCTGCCACGCACAAAGCTATGCTTACTGCTCCAAGTCAAACTCTGTCTTCCCAAATGCATCCATATCTTATATCTCCGAACCTTCTCTAGTGGTTTCCGAAACAGATGTGAAGCTTACTGATCTATCTTTCCCAGACTTTTCTTTGCAGCCCTTCTGAATAAGGGCACTACATTTGCTACTGCCCAGTCTTCCGTGACCTTGCCCCTGAACTACCGTCTCTCGCCTTGTGCAGTGCTCTTAGATATATCTGGTTAGGACCAAGAGATTTATCTGACTTTATGCATTCTAATATGTCCAACAACACCTCTACTGTGATATTGACTGTACCAAGATATCGCAACTAACCTCCCAAAGTTCACAGGTCTTCATGTCTTTCTTCATGATAAACACAGGGGAAATTGAGGACCTCACCCATCTCTTGCGGTTGAACACATGCATGCCCATTTTGGATTTTAAGGCGTCCTATCTCTCTCTAGTTGTTCTTTTTATTTGCTATACTGAATTTGGATTCATCTTAATCTGCTCAGCCAAGGCTATCTCATACCCCATTTTAGCCCTGCTGATTTCCTTCTTCAGTAAACTACTGTAACCCCAGTGTACCTCCAGACATTCCCTTGGAACCAGCTGCCTGTACTTGAGTGACGCCTCCTTTCTTTCTGGTCAGAGCCTCAATATTTCTTGTCTTCCAGGGTTCACTCTTCCAGCCTCACTTTCCCTTCACCCTCACCGGAACATGCAGACCTTGAACTCGAGCTATCTCACTTTTGAAGCCCTCCCACTTGCCCTGAATCATTCTATCTGGATACACACTACTCCAATCAAGCCCTGCAATCCCCTGTCTAATTTCAACAAAATTCGCCTTGCCCCAGTTTAGAACTTGAATCTGTGGGACAATTCTTTTCCCTACCATAACTATTTTAACATTAATACATCTCTGGTCACTTTTCCCAATATGCTCCCCCACTTTACCTCCGTCACCTATCCTGCCCTGTTTCCCAACAATAGGTCGAGTTTGTCCCTTCCCGACTAGGACCCTGTACATGCTGCTTGTGGAAGCTTTCCTGAACACACTTAACAAATTACGTTCCACCGAAGTTCTTAACCCTCTGGAAATCCCAGTCTATGTTAGGATAATTAAAATCACCTATTATGACAACCCTATTGCTCCTGCAAGTCTCGCCAGTCTTCCTGCATATTTGTTCTTCTAATTCCCATTGATTATTTGAAGGCTTATAGTGCAACCACTAGAACGTTACCAACCCCTCTTATTGTTTGCATCATTTACAAAATCTCATTGGATATTATCTCAGTTATTTCATCTTTAAATACTAGAGTGATACGCGCCTTAATCAGAACTATTGGTATTTAAATTGTTTCCATTTACATCTCTTCCTCACAGTGACTTTCACATTTGCAGCATCCCTTGTCAATGCATATTGGAGATATGGAGCTGTAAATGGATGGGAGCTGCACATCCTGTCAGTTCCAAAATTGGTCGCAAGTTTCCCCACACTGAGCTGCGATCTAACACAGTGTTACCGAACAATGCAACAATCTGGGTTTATATATGAATGATCCAGTGCGGACTGCTCAGCCCCCCCATGCTGGACATTTAGCCCAGGATTATAGATCAAGCATTGGTGTGGGCTGCACAGAGTTTCACTCTGCACATAGCTGGGTTGCATTCAGCAGTACACTAGCCGGATCTACACAGTGCTCCATCCTGAATATGTAATGGTTATGTGAGTTAGATTGCGAATGTGAGAGAACTAAACATCCGGCTATCCCTTTATTTTTGTTTTAATTCTTGTGATTGGACTCTTCAAATCCTGACTCATCCAGTTAGACCCGACCCTCTGGATGAGTCATGGTAACTGTTGTTACAGCATCTGGGTCTGCAACATGACCAACAAATGGAGCAGAGGCTGCAGAGAGGGGAAGCTCTGTAAAATGGAATGAGGGAATCACCATCAGATCAGCCGTGGTCTTAGTGAATGGTGGGGCAGGATTGAATGGACCACTGATGCAACTTATCACATATTTCTGTTTGTTCCAAGCAAACTCCCCTTCTCTCCCAGTGTCCCATACTGATGGGGACTGAGTCACCTCCTCCTGTTCCTGCGTAACAGGATCCTCGGGCCTCACTAGCCTCCAGATTTCCCTGTGACCCAGTTTTGAGCAGTTGAATAACTGGCTCCTGTTCCTGTGTCTCAGCCTCGATCAGTTGAGTGACTGTCTCCTGTCCCTGTGCCCCAGTTTCAAGCAATTGAATGACTCCCTCCTGATCCCAAGTTTTGTGAAAGTAGATGTCCTCCTCCTGCTCCTGAGTAACAGGCTCCAGTAGCTCTGTGCTCACCTGCTGCTCCTGTGGACTGGAGGTGAGGGACTGAATGGCCTCTTCACATTCTTTACAGCTTTTTCTTGACTAAAGGCCTTTCCCCTGTTTTTGTAAAGCACCATCAAAATCTGAATGATGTATTTTTGTATTTGACTCTCTGTGATTGAGCAAACAAGCCGATTGGCAAAATTCAGATGCTGAATGGCCTCCTCCTGTTCCCGTGTTATACACTGAAGGGTCAATAGACTCTCAGAGATGTACAGCACGGAAAAAGATCGTTCGGTCTGGTCATCCATACCGCCAAATATCCTAAATTAATCTCGTCCCCCTTGCCAGCAATTGGCCCATCTCCCTCTAAACACTTCCCATGCATGTATCCATCCAAATGCCTTTTAAATGGTGTAACTGTACCTGCCTCCACCACCTCTATTGTCTGTTCAATCCATAGACACAGCGGTCTCTGTGTGAAAATGTTGTCCCTCATTTCCCTTTTTAAATCATTCTCCTCTCACCTTAAAATTTTGTCTTCTAATTTTGGACTCGTCTATCCTTGGAAGACATTGACTCTTTACCTTATCTATTCCCTTCCTGATTTTATAAACCTCTTTAAGGTCCCCCCTCAGCCTCAACACTTGAAAATAGCCCCAGCCTATTAAAACTCTCCCTGTAACTCTAACCCTCCAACACCTGTAACATTCTTTTACAGCTCTTCTGCACCCTTTCAAGTTTGACAACGCCTTTCCGAAAAGTGGCCAAACCAATGTCCTGCACAGATTTAACATGTCATGCAAATGCTTCGACTCAAAGCACGCACCAATAAAGGGAAGATCACCAAATGCCTTCATCACTGCGCTGTCTACCTGTGACAGCACTTTCAAGGAACAGAGAACCTGCACCACTAGTCTAACTTTGCTGCCTCACAGGGCAGCGAAATGGGTTTAATTCCATCCTTGAATGACTCGCTGTGTGGAGTTTGTACATTCTCCCCGTGTCTGTGTGAGTTTCCTCCAGGTGCTATGTTTTACTCCAACTGTATAAAGATATACAGATAAGGGTAGATTGGCCATGCTAAATTGCGCACCATACCCAGGGATGTGTAGGGGAGGTGGATTAGCCATGGGAAATGCAGGCTCAGAGGGATAGGGCAGGTGTTTGTCCAGTGGGATACTGTTTAGAGGTTCGGTGTGGCCTCGATGTGCCGAAAAGCCTGTTTCCTCACTGTAGAGATTCAATAATTTCAATGGAGTTCTCCTTCACTGGCAGCTTTCGACAGGGCACTACCTGTAAGTCTTACCTTGATTTGTCTTGCCAAAATGCAACACCTCACATGTAACTAAAATATACTCTATCTGCCACTCCTCTGTTCACCTAAAAAGGTCCCATTATCGTCTGAGAGATCATTCTTCACTGTCGACTACACCACCAAATTTGGAATTATCTACAAACTTACTGACCATACTTCATATACTCAAATGTAAATGATTTGTATCAGTGACAAAAGGCAGTGGACCCACGATTCATCTTTGCGGCACGCTACTGGTCACAGGTCTCCAAGTTGAATGAACAAATGACCATTGTCACGCCCTGTCTCCAATATTGAAGAAATTTTCGGATCTAAATGGCGAGGTCTCCCTGGATCCGAGGAAGTCTAACCTTGCTAACCAGTCTACCATGTAGAACATTTTGGTAATCTTACTTAATTCCATAAAGACAACATCCACTGTCCTGTCTTCATCAATCATCTTCATCACTTCCTCAAAAGATTACACCGAGTCAGTGAGACGTGATCGCCAATGTACAAAGCCCTCTTCAGTCCTTGTCTTTTCAAATGCATTTACATCCTTTCCAACAAAATCCCCTCCAACGATTTAGTCACCATTGACGTCAGGCTCACCGATCTATGGTTACCTGTTTTCTTTCCCTTACTTTTTAAATAATGACACTATGTTAGCTGCCCTCCAAACTTTTGACACCTCACCTGTGGAAATCAATGATACAAATATTGCTGACCAATTTCTTTCCTAGCTTCTCGCAAACATTTGGGACACAACTGATCAGGTCCCAGGGATTTGTTCACCTTTATGCGTTTTAAAATGTCAAACACCTCCTTGTACAATAGACACTTTTCAATGTTTCACTGTATATTTATTCATTCTCTCGCTCTTGTAACCTCCTCCTCATTAAATACTGAGGAGAAAGTTTTGTTTCATATCCCTCCAATCTCGGGTGGTTCCACACATCGGTAGTCTTACTGATCTTTAAGGGGCCCAGTTCTCCCCCTAGTTAATCTTTTACCATTAAAGGAATTGAAGAATTTCTTCAATGCCTCGTTAACCCTATTTCTAAAGCCATCTCATGTCCACATTTTTCTGGCCCGAATTCCCTGTTGACTATACACTTATTGCCCTTATACTCCTCTCGGGATTCACTTGATCTCAGCTCTGTTTACCTGACATATGCCTCCTTCCTTACCTTGACCAGAGCATCAATATATCCAGCCATCCAGCACTCCCTGCACCCACCAGCCTTGCCCCTCTCACTAATAGGAACACGTTGGCTCTGGACTCTCTGAAACCACGTTTTGCTGGCCTTGCATTTACCAACCATCCCTTTACCTGTGAATAGGGTATTCCAATCAGCCTTTCACAGGGCTCACCTAATACTTTCAAAATTGGCCTTGTTCAAAGTTAGAACTTAAATGTTGATATCAGGTATTTCCTATTCCACAACTAATTTAAAACTAATATTTATGTGAAACAGACTTGAAAGTTAAATCAACACTTCCTGCCCCTCTATAACGGGCTCAAAAGTCTGATTAGGCTCCTCATGTCCCTCTGTAATCGATTCAAGAGGCTTAATGGCCTCCTCCAGTTCTTCTAAACACACTCGAGAGGCTGCATGGCCTCCTCCTGTCCCTGTGTAACAAATCCGAGACACAACAACCTGTGGATTACGAGCAGCCGTTAAACTATATCTGATGGAGCTCCATCCTTTCTCAGTTACAGAAACACAGACAACACAATGTACTGCAGGTGCCCTCTCAGTTACACTTTATGCAGCTGCAGCAACACATCTCTTTGTTCTGAATGATTCTGTTGACAAAATGTGCCAATATTCCAGCTTTCCACCTTTTCAAGTAGCAACAGGCTAATATGGGCTGATTGGTCTTCTCTTATCCCTCTGTAAGAGGCCCATAGGGACAGAATTGCTTCGGCCTGTTCCTGAGCAGCAGTCCCAATGCTCTATCTCAAGGTTCTGAAAGGATTTGACAACAGGGCATCAACACCAGGAGTGGCCGCACACTGGTCAAGAAGTACCGTACTTTGGGTTCAGGTATCTAGAAACTTACCCACACCCCCCCCCCCCCAACATTTTTAATGCAGCCAATCCGTTATTTTATAACGACCTCCTTTCATAAACAGAATGGAACATACATAGACCCCTGCAGTGTTCTGTTAATACTCTCATATACAAGGAAAAAAAGATATAAAATATTGAAAGATTTATGGTCCATCCCTCAGCAACCCTCATCCATTGCATCCAGTACATGAAAAGTGATTTATTGAATAGGTTAACTGAGCCTATTTGTTCAGTGACTGCGATTAATGCCAATCTCCATGGATTCTAATTATCCTGGTGGAGGGTTTCAATCTTTTAATGATAAATGGGCTCCGTTCAATGTGTCAACATGTAACATGAGCGGAGCATCACCGACAGCACTGACAGGGATCAGCAGATCCAGAGAGAAGGGGAGGAGATATCAGAATCTGTGAACATGAGACTGGAATGTTCCAACAATGGATCAGAATCTGAGAACATTAGACCGGAATATTCCAACAATAGACAGGAGCTTAGCCGAAATTGGTGTTAAGACCTCTTACCAAATTAGACCTCTTACCAAATTAGAATTACAAACCCTACAGTCCGCAAACAGGCCATTCGACCCAACAAGTCCACACCAACCCTCCGAGGAGTAACCTCCCCAGACCCATTCCTTTACCCTATTATTACACATTTACCCCGACTAAGGCACCTAACCCACACATCCCTGAAAACTACAAACAATTTAGCATGGTCAATTCACCTGACATGCACACTTTTGGATTGTGGAAGGAAACTAGAGAATCCAGAAAAAGCTCATGCAAACACTGGAGAATATGCACTGGGAGGCTATTGGGTTCAAAGGTTACGTATGGTAGTTGTTACTGTCTTTGGTTCTGGATGTTGAATTCGGTTGGTTTAAACAGTGCGTTGAGTATAAAGACAATTTCAGTCACTAAGAGTTCTCTGGGTGTGGAAGAAGTAAAGTTAGGGGTTTTACAAAAGGTATAGAAGGGAAGCTGTAGGAATTGGCAAACAAGCTGGAGTTGGAATTGTGTTTGTCTGTGCGAAAATGAGAGATAATTACAGCTATAGCTCAGCAATTACATTTGGTGGAACCGCCATCAGAACCTTTGGAAATGGCCAGAATTCAATTTCAAATGAGGCACCTTGAACATGAGAAGGAATTGAAACAGTTTCAATTATGATGAAAAGTAGAAATAAAAGAAAAGGAAATGAAGACGAAACAGAGAAAAAGAGAGAAGAAAAGCAGAGAGTTTCAACTTCAAAAGTTAGTAATTAGAGAGGAAGGTTGACATAGAAGGTGGAGATGAAGGCGGACAGTCGGCTGAATAAGGAGGATAGTGAGGATGAGCAACCCTATATAGCCAAAGGTCTGACGGGGATCTGTTTAAATACATCCAGGTATTATCTAAATTTGATGAGAATGATGGAGGGAGCCTTTTTAATATCATTTCAGAAAGTGGCTAAACAAATGCAGTTGCCAGAGAACATGTGGATTTAGTTGATTCAAACAAAGCTGGTAGGCATTTGCATCCCTATCAGAGGAGGTATCTGCTGAGTATGAGGAGGTAAAGAAAGCCATTTGAAGAGCACAGGAGCTTGTGCCAGAAGCTGACAGACACTGTTTCAGGAATCTAAAATAGCATGCCTGGTTAAACGCACGTTGTGTTTGAAAGGATCAAATAAATTTTGAAAGGTGGGGAAGGGTATTAAAACAGAGCAAACCTATGAACCTTAGAGAGATTCTTATTTTCGAGAAGTTCAACAATTTACTTCCTGCATTCATGAGAACTCATGTGGAAGAGCAGAGAGTAACAATGGGAAGGTTAGAAGCTGAAATGGCTGATGATGATGATTGAGTTCAGAAATCAAAGCTTGGTTTCTGTGAGAGATTGAGAAGAATGTGTGAGATTTTCTTAGAACATATCCCTGTGAGAGTAAGGTTTACTGGCATAGGCCAGGAGTAGCAGGTAAAGAGGTTACAGCATTAAGAGGTAAAGAAGGATGTAATTCTTTTATGCTGAGACATGAGGAGCTATGTCATTCAGAAGGACTATTGGAGAGATGAGAAGTGCTCCATTATGTAACGTGTGGTTGGAGTGTCCAGTGGAAACATCAACAGTTTTATTTCACAATGGGGAAGGAGGCCTTGAGCTTGGTGTTGGCGTTACAACATTTCAGCATTTAAATTACAAATAACGTATCTGAGACAAATCGTTTTCACTGATCGTGACCCCTTAAAGTTTTTGGAGAAGTTTTGGGAGAAAAATACCAGTCTGTGTCGACTGAGCTTATTATTTCCGCCATTCAGTATGAAATTATACATGTGACAGGGTTAGAAAACCTAAGTTTTGACACGTTGTGGAAACTTGAGTGAAGAAAGACAAAGGCATTCTGTGGCAGGAGTAAAATGACTGAAATCGAATCTCGTTGTGAACATTTGTATGTTCAGAGTCAATGTAATATATATGCATTGCAGTCAATAGACTATAGACAATAGGTGCAAGAGTAGGACATTCTGCCCTTCGAGCCTGCACCACCATTCAATATGATCATGGCTGATCATTCCTAATCAGTATCCTCTTCCTGCCTTATCTCCATAACCCTTGATTCCACTATATTTGAGAGCTCTATCCAACTCTTTCTTAAATGAATCCAGAGACTGGGCCTCCACTGCCCGCTGGGGCAGAGCATTCCACACAGTCACCACTCTCTGGGTGAAGAAGTTTCTCCTCATCTCTGTCCTAAATGGTCTACCCCGTATTTGTAAGCTGTGTCCTCTGATTCAGCACTCACCCATCAGCAGAAACATGTTTCCTGCTGCCAGAGTGTCCAATCCTTTGATAATCTTATATGTTTCAATCAAATCCCCTCTTAGTCTTCTAAACTCAAGGGTATACAAGCCCAGTCACTTCAGTCTTTCAGTGTAAGGTAATCCCGCCATTCCCGCCAGTCTACTCATAGAGGAAGATTAGGAGGTCTAAAATGAATCCTTTTGTATATTGATGGATCATTTTATTAAAGGTGGAGTTGTGAGTATACTATCACTATAAAAAGGTGATTTCATCTTGGGATTTTTTTTTTGAAGAGAGGTTATAAAGGCAGAGGTGCAGAACTGCTGTCTGAAAACAGTTTAAGTAAATAATTGAGAAAGCCTTTAGGTTTTATTAAAACATTGGTAACAATGGAAGGGCAGCGGCCAGCTCTCCCAGACCAGGTTTTACTCGGTTTGCTTTTAGCTGCAGCATTCAGAAGCTGTTGGGGATCCCGGAAAGGGTTGGAAGTTTCAATACATGATCCCCAGCTGCTTTTCTCTCTGAGATCTCTGTTGATGTTGATATCGCTTCGATCGGAAAACTGCATGTCAGGATCTGTATTTGAATATATCTTTGTGCCAAGCAGTGTATACCAAGAAGGTACGGTATCTATTGTTTGTGTAAGTGTTCAAACATATAAGCTATTTCAAAATGTTCTTTTCTTTAATTGTATTTTAACTAAAGCATTTGAATAGATTATATTTTGCTTAATGTCGAGTGGTTTGACCAGTCACAACATATCTGGAACGCAAACTTCACATCTATTTTTAAAATAAGGAAAGGTTTGGGTCTAAGCGACCTTCTTAAAATATTTTGCAGGGATCTGGTCTGTCCACAACACTTATAGATGAGGAGTTTCTGACTGACTCCTCTTATTGAAAATTTAGTGGAGGGGTTGGGGATGGTTTGCTGGAGGTTTGTGCTGTGAGCTGCCTGAGACATTCAGGGAGACATGAGGATTTGCTGACCCATCTTTGGGTGGAGCCTGGGGACTGTAGTTACAGCCTCTGGGTCAGTAACATGAGCTACAAATGGAGTAAAGGTTACAGAGTGGGGAAACTCTGAAAACACAGAGTTAGTGTATGTGTGGAAAGGGATCTGTTGGACCCACCCGAGTTTTCCATTAACAGCCTCGTAAGCTACACTTAATCCAGGAGCAGAGTGTGAGGGGACACTGATTGAACAAGGAGCTGGTCACAGAGCGGTGTCACCTCCTTTAACGCGTCCTGCAGCTTCACCCCAGGGGAGAGGAAGGTGCTGCCAGTGGCTGTTCGGGTCACAGTTTCTTTCAGCTTCTATGTTCTGGAACTTTCCAAACAGGACTGGGTGACATAACCATCATCTCCCAGTATGTTGCCATCAATGTAACCATTCGGTGATGGAGGATATATATGGTGGATGAGGTAAATACATTGTTTCACCCTCAGCAGGGAGCTGCCAGGTGTATCCAGTATAATGGGATTCCCGATGGTGTACATGGCATCTGCAGAGGACCCATGCCAATGGGGAGAGGTAGAGGAACTGAAGGAGCTCTCTCTCTGTTAATGTTACCGTGTGTCCATGCACAGTACACTAGTTTGGTGAATAAGTCTGTCCTGACAGCAGCCACAGTTCCTTCATTCACAAGCAGACAGCATTCCCATCGTCTTCGGGTCTCCATGTAGAAATGAATGAATGTATCTTGGATAAAGGCCGACCCCTTAATACATGTTTCAAAACAGCATCCCCATCACCAACCAAACACTTCAAAACATTCCATGTGTACGGAGAGCAATGGGGTCACTTGGAATGTGAAGGAGCTGACGATCAGGGATGGAGCAAAACCTCCCATGTTTGAACGGGTCTGAGAGAACCCCCCAGTACACAGTATCATTGATCCCTGTAATCCCTCTCCATTTCAGTAACATAATGCCTTCCATTATTCCTGTAAATGAAATGACAGATTATATCATGTTATATTGCACCTGCCAAATTATTCTCCATTGCCTTTATTTCTCTGTATCTACCTGTAGATCCTCCACCCTCTCTTGATAATTTAATCTCTTGCTTATCACAGCAACATGACCAAACTCAGTATTTCTATATCTGTTCCATCCTCCTGATCATTGATATAGATTGTAAATAGTTGACGGCCCAGCACTGGTCACTGTGTGACTCCACTGGTGACGTTCTGTCAAACTGATTAAGACTGATTTATCCAGAGCGCCTGCTTCCTGTTTGATACACAGTCCTCTCCCATTAATGTGTAACACAGTGGAAAAGCTGAATATGAATGTGGAGAATCAGTTAGGAATCCAACCCCTCGAATCTGCTCCGCCATGGAATACAATCATGGCTGATGTCATCGCGGCCTCTGTTCCACATCCCTGCTATCTCTCAATCGTCTCTTGTTGGAGATTGCGGCTGATGAAAAAAATATCCACTCCACATCTACACTTTCAATTATATTTCGCATCTTACAGACCTCAATGAGCTCTCCTTTCATTCTTATAAAATCGAGAGTATAGGCCTGAACTGCTCAATTTCTCTTCATAAGACAAACACTTCAAATATGGAATCGTTCTAATGAAGCTCTTCTGAATTGCCTCCAATGGAAATACCTCATTCTGCAGGACACCCAAACTGTACTCCAGTTGCAGCCTCACTAATGCCTTGCATAGCTACAGCAACACTCCCTCCCTTTCTACTCTATCCTTTTACAAATAAACGATGAAGTTATGCTTGCATTTCTCAGTATTTGAAGTACGCGCAAGCAAGTTTTCTGTGACATGCAAGCAGGCACCCAGATCCCTCTGCACTTCAGCACTTTGAAGTTTCTCTCCATTTAGATAATCATCTGCCTTTTTATTAGGCTGGCCAACTTGAATAACCCCATGTTTATCCACTTTAATTTTCATTGCCAAATGTTTGCCCATTCACCCAACCTATTCATAGAGTTTTTAATTCTCTTGCATCATCATTCCGAAGTAATTTCCCAACAACGTTGGTGTCATCTGAAAATGTAGCTATAGTATTTTCAATCCCGTCAACCGAGTAATAATATCGATCCCAAATGGTTGAGGCATGAGAACTGAAATCTATGACACCCAACAAATTGCATTTTCTAATATAAAATGATACATTTAATTCATCTGACTGCATTTTGTTAGTTAACCAAGCCTCCATCCAAGCTAATAAATTATTCCTAAACTGATGCTGTCTGATCTTACCACTCACTCTTTGGAGAAGCGACATATCCGATGCCTTCACGAAGACCAGATAGATTCCATCTCCAGGCTTCCCACTATCCACCTTGTTTGTCACATCTTTAAATAACTCAAGAAAACACTTCAATCATGGTTTATCTTTTGTAAAACCATGTTGAGTCCGATGGTTTGTGGTTTATGTTTGCAATTTTCCTCAACAATGGATTCTAATAATTTGCCTTAAATTACAATACTTTATTGTTACATTTTACTCCCTAATGTATTCAGTTATTATCAGTTCTTCCCTTTTGTAAACCTTTACGTTTTCTTTGAATTCCTGTTTGATTGGCAAAAGGTTTTAAGAGATGTGCCCCAATTGCTGCATAAGCGGTTTGTGAGGGTGACTGGACTCATCATCCTGCTGGTGTACAAAATCGATGGGATGAAGTCTTTCTGGCATTCCCATGTTGTCATCTCCAAGGCCAGAATGACCACCTCCTGTTGATGCGTTAGAGGGGTGGGGGATTATGGAATCTTCCCGTTGCTGTGTAACATTTTGAGAGTCTGATGGGTCTTCTCATATTTCTCCATAATCGGTGGAGATACTGAACGGTCTCCTCATGTATCCCAGAGATGGGACGAAGGGAGTGATTGGTCTTCTCTTGTTCCCATACAACAGACACGTGTCTGAATTACCTCCTCCTTTCTCATGAAAAAAGTCTCAGATAGTTTTTATCCTAACACATTTCCCTTGCAACAGACTCGGTGGGTCTGAATGGCCTCCTGTTATCCCAGTGTAACAATCTCCAGTCACTGTGTGACCACTTCCAGTTCCTATGTTACGGACTTGAGGAGGCTGAATGGACTGATCCTGTTGCTGTGTAACAGGATACTGGTGCAGCATGGCCTACCCTGGGTCCAGTGTTATAGATTCGAGGGGCTGATTGGCCTCCTCCTGTAAATATACATCAGGCTTCAGGGGCTGAACAGTGTCGTCCTATTCTGGTGTAACAGGCTCGAAGGCCTGAATATCCTCCTGTTGTTCCTGTGTAACAGGCTGGAGAACGGAATGGATTCCCCCACTATCTGTGTTATTCTCTTCAGTTGTTGACTCCTTCCTGTCATCTATGTTGAAATAAGATCATCCTTTATTTTTGTAAACTCCAATGGCGATTGGATTAACCTGATCATCCTTTCGTTATAAGCAAGCACCTTCATTGCAGGAATCAGCTGAGGGAACCACCTCTGAGCTGCTTCCAATATAACAACATCCTTTCTTCATTGAAGAGACTAAATCTGTACACACTACTCCAGGTGTGATCTCACTAAGATCCTGTACAGCAGCAGCAATGCTTTACCACCCTGCTGTAAGGTTCCTACCCAGGTTAGAGCTGTCTCAGCTCTCTGGGGGAAGTACAGAGCATTGTTGAACGATCATTGTCGTTCTCTACTCCACTAGCATAACGGGAGATCTGGAGAAAATGTCACAATGATGCTTAAGAAGAACATAAATGATGTGGCGAGATGATCTCTACCATTAATCTCCCCAAAGCCCACGTCGCTCAGATTCTACGGAATCTTGTAATGTGGAACGTAAAAACAGCAAGGAGAAGGAAACATTGATGGGAGCTATATATCAAAGTGAAAGCTGTAATACAAATGTAGGGCATGTTATAAAACAGGAACATGAGATATACACATTTGTGGCTACTGCAGTAATAATGTCCTGTTTACATTATATCTAAATTGTGTTAACCAAACTGGATGCTAATGCTGGGAAAAATGGATTTCATGGGCATGTGTTAGTTAGCTGGCATTAACATTTTGTCGAGCACTGAGCTAGAGATCAGGTTATTCAGAAATTGGTGTTGGATGATCAGAAAAGCTAATTGAAAACCTTGCTGTAGAGGACATTTTGGGATCAGTGACCACAATGCATTGGTTTTCTTTTATACCGTTTGAGTACACGGTAGCTTTTGGTTTATTTGAAGTAACTGTCATAAATCTGAATCATGCAAGCCCTGAAGGTGTGAGGAGAAAGTGGGCACTGCAGTTGCTGGAGATCAGTGGCGCTGGAAAAGCACAGTCAGGCAGCACTCGGAGCAGGAGCATTGTTGTTTCAGGCACAACCCTTTATCAGGAATGAGGCTTCTGGGTCAAGGGGACTGAGGGATACATGAGAAGGCGGTGTGGCAGGAGGCAGGTAGCTAGGAATGCGATAGGTAGATGAAGGTGGTGTTGAAAGTGATAGGTGATGAAGGGAGATAGAACACCTCATCTACTGCAACCTTTAAACTCAGTGTGGTCTTCTCTACATTGGCGAGACATACGTGGATCATTTCAGAGAACATCGCAGGAGCCCTGGGCCTCCTCCATCGCCAAACCCTAACCACCAGAATCATGGATAAAGAAAGGTTCCTCTTCTACCTTGGGACCCTCCAACCACAGGGGATTACTGTAGATTTCACCAGTTTCCCCATTTTCCCTAACTCCAACTTATCCCAGTCCAATATTCCAACTCAGCACATTTCTCCCTTTTGAACGTTCGTTTGTGTTCATCTTCCTTCCCATCAATCTGGTCCACCCTCCTCTCCGACCTAACCCTTTCAGCCTCACCTTTAACTACCTATTAGGTCAATGGAAGCAGCTTAGAAAAATGCCAAGTGTTGTAGTAAGCCAGTGGATTCGGAGAAATGTAGGACCCAGCAATGGATGACCAAGAAACTGAGAAGGAAATCAAACAGAGAAACAGAATTCAAACAAAAGAAAAGCATAAAGACTGCTAAAAAAACGCGCATCAGTGTATGAAACAAAACTAAAAACAAGATCAAAGGTGGAACAGTAGGTATGCGGACAGGGTAATTTATTGAAGAGAACAGAGAAATCACAGGGGAAAGAAACAGTTTCTTTTGATCTATCTTCATGGAAGAATGTCCAGATATTCTCCCAGAAATACCAAGTGACCATGGGACTTGTGTAAGTAAAATCTAAGATCATTCTTATCAGTGATGAGGTCATCTTTGAAAAGGAAGCTGGATTGAGTATTTGTCAATCTGACAGATCAGATGGACTTCATACAAGAATTTCAGAGGAAGCAGCAATAGACATATTGAGTTTAATCTTATTTTCCAGTAATTCCCGAAATATATTTAGCCAGTCTGGATATGGCAAAAGTTATAAATATTATCCAATAGTTTAAGAAAGGATGACGATGGAGAGTGGTGAACTACAGATCAGTTAACGTGTAATCCGCGGTCGGGTGTCTCTTGGGCTGAATTACAAAGAACGTGTTTCTGGATATATAGAAGGCAATGGGAAAACTGGGGAGGATGATAATGCATCAATAAAATGAAAACCATAAGTGGCAAACATTTTTTGGAATGGTTTGAAGATGATTCTTGTGGACGTAGACAACGAGGAGCTAATGGATAATGTATCGTTGGATATTCAGGAGGATCTTTTTTAAGAACTCTCCCACTAACATCATAAGAAAAGTTAAAGTGAAAGGGATTGGGAAGGACGCATGCAAATAGGAAACGAAAAATTAGGTTTACATTCATGTGTATGCAATTGCAATAAAGAAGATGTCGTGCACCAGCTGCATGTATTGTTGCTGAGACTAAACTTAGAGTATTGTGTACCGTTTGGAGTCCCAATCTAAGATAGAATATACTGACTACAGAGGAACTGCAAAAGGTATTTTCCGACTAATCCATAAAATGGCAAGATTGTCTGATGGGGAAACTCAGCCTGTGATCTCGAATTTCAAAAGATGAGAGGAGATTGTAGTGAAACTCAGAAACTTAGAAACATGGAGGGGACTGAATAACAGAGGGACATGGAGAAGTGCAAGCAGGCGAGATTAGGGAGAATCCCACGGTATTCTACACGGACAAATAGAACAGAATAATCAGCAACAGTTCGTGTCCATTAGAAACCAAAGGGGCAACCAGTGTGTCAACCCGGAGAACATTGATAGATTGTTACATGAGACCATCACAGCTGTTTTACTTGGGAGAAGGAGGATGCAGGTACAGAATTCCAGAAGATGGACTGGAACGGTCTTCGAAAGAGATTGATGTAAAATACGAGCAGGGGTTTGAGGCTTTGTCTGGTATAAAATTGGACCATTCCGCAGGTCTGGATACTGTTGGAGTCAAGGGAGGAAATTTTAATTGGAATCTGACCACAGGGGAGGTGCCAGAGGACTTGAGAACAGCTAGTATGATTCTACTTCACAGTAAGGGTGGTAGAGATTTGCCAAGGTACTATGGACGAGCGAGTATTAGATCACTGTTCGGGAAACTACTGGAGAATATAGGGAAGGAGAAAATCGAACTCCAATCAGAGTCGCAAGGTTTGATCAGGGATAATTATCATGGCTTTATCAGAGTGAAGTCACACCTAATGAATTTGATTGAATTAGTTTGAGGAGGTCGCTTATTTCTTTTTGCAGCAAGGCCTTTGACAAAGTTCCACATGGGAAACTGAAAAACATAAAGTAAAATCTCACAGTATCGAGGATAACTTGAAAAGTTACAACGAAAATTGTCTTAGTGTCAGGAGGCAGAGGATAGTTGGAGAAGGTTGTTTGTGTGACTGGAGACCAGTGTCCCCTGGTGTACCACAGGGATCAGTGCTGTGTCCCTTATTGTTTGCAGCATTCATAAATGGTATAGGTGTGAAACTGGAGGGGGGGGTGGGTGGAGGGGTGGGAGTTGTGCTAAGCAAGTTTATGTTTGACACAAAGATTGACCGGGTGGTTGGCAGTGAGGAGAAAGTTCTGATTTTACAGGAAAGTACAAGTGGAATGATCAGATGGGCAGGTCAATGGCAGATGGAATGTGATCCTGATAAATATGAGGTGATGTACTTTGGAAGGAGGAACCAGACATAGGGTGCACACAATGATTGGCAGCACACTAGGGAGCTCAGAGGGTGTTTCTCCACACATCCCTGAATGTGACTGAACAGGGTAATGGACTAGTTAAGAATTAAACCGTGGGTGGAGCGTTTATTAATCAGGGAGTAGATTATAAGTGCTATACAGGGCTTGGTTTAGTCCATGATGGAGTACTGTATGTTGTTCTGGGAGCCTCATTACAGGAAGGATGTGATTGTACTGGAGGGGGTTGCAGAGGAGATTCACCAGGATGTTCCCTGGGATGGAGCATATCAGCTATGGAGAGAGGCTGGATAAGCTCGGGTTGTTTACTTTGGAGCAGAGAAGGCTGAGGGGGATGTGATTCAGAAGGATAAGGTAACGAGGGGCATGGACAGGGTGGATAGACAGTAGCTGTTCCTTTTAGACAGAGGGTCAAGAACAAAGGAGCACACTTTTAAAGTGAAGGGTTTGCGATTCAGAGAGGATTTAAAGATTACTTTTTTTTCACCCAGAGGGTGTTGAGGTCTTGAATGTACTTCCTGAGAGGGGAGTTATCACAGCTAACCTCTCAACCGTTAAAAGTACTTGGATGAGCACTTGGAAGTTTCATAACATTCCAGGCTATGGGCCTGGTGTTGGAAAGTGGGACTAATATAGATCATGCTGTATTTCTGTTGGTACAGAAAGTATGCTCCTGTGAGTGTATGATGTGGAGCTGAGCAGCTTAAGACATGAATTGTTGGGTTTCTGAAGATAATGTTCACAAAGTTTATAAGGGTGAACTGTTATAGCTTGTCAAATTATATCATTATGAGAAGTATGAATAAACAGTGCAGGTTTTTTCCAGTTTGAAACCAGAGAATGGAGAATGGGAAACAGGGAAATGGCAAAACTATGAATCCACTACTTCAGTTCTGTCTTCGCAGAACTTTCTGACAATACCAGGAAAACCAAGTCCGGTATGGAAAACGAAATAGTATATGGAACATAGAACATTGTAAGTAAATGGTTTGGGAGAAATTATTGGGACTGAAAATGATGGTCATAGACAACACGAACATAGATTTATGAAATGGGAATTATGTTTGAGAAACTGACTGGGACACAAATGAAAGAGAAGCAATAGATGTAAAACACGTGGATTTTCAGAAAAATGTTGATAAAGCTCGCAGCCTAGTTTGCAAAATCAAATCTTAGTGGATTGGGTCGAATATATGGACATGTTTCTAGAATGGGACAGCTGGCAGGAAACAGTGAATAGAAATAAACAGACACGTGAAGCAACAGCCTGACCTTGTATTTAAGGTATGGTTCTGTGAGTATGACTATATTCCAGACAACCCATCACCTTCCCCG
This sequence comes from Chiloscyllium punctatum, assembly GCF_047496795.1. Lineage (NCBI taxonomy): Eukaryota > Metazoa > Chordata > Chondrichthyes > Orectolobiformes > Hemiscylliidae > Chiloscyllium > Chiloscyllium punctatum. The sequence goes on along the minus strand of NC_092768.1, from coordinate 64,088,481 downwards.
GATATCTCCTCTCTCACCAGCAGGACAGACAAAGCAGAAGTAGTGGTACAGTGGGATACAGTTGGAAGGGAATTGCTCTGGGAGTCCTCAACAGTGACCTATATCCCATGAAGTCTCATGGCATTAGTTTACACATGGGAAAGGAAACCTCCTGCTGATTACCATGTACCAGCCTCTCCCAACTAATGAATCAGTACTCCTCCAAGCTGACCAACACTTGGAGAAAGCACTGAGGGTGGCAAAGGCACAAAATGTACTCTGGGTTGGGGATGTCAATATCCACAAAAAGAGTGGTTCAGCAGCAGCATTACTGATTGAGCTGGCCGTGTCCTAAAGGATATAACTGATAGACTGGGTCTACAGTAGGGGGTGAAGGAACCCACAAGAGGGAAAAGCCATATTTCACCACAGCCTTACTAATCTGCCAGTTGCAGAAGTATCTGTCCGTGACAGTATCGGTAAGTGACCACTGCATAGTTATTGTGGAGATAAAGTCACACTTGCACATTGAGAATAACCTCCACCATTTTAGGTGGCACTATCGCCGTGCTAACTGGGACAGACTTTGAACAGATCTATCTGGGTTTCCATAACGTGTTGCGGGTCATCAATAGCAGCAGAATTGTACTCCAGCACAACCTCATGGTCTGGCATATCCTCCTCACAACAATTACCATCAAACCAGAGGATCAACCTTGGTTGAATGGAGTGTGCAGGATGGCAGGAGCAGCACAAGGCAAACCTGAAAATGAGATGTCAGCCTGATGAAGTTACCAAACAGGACTACTTGTGCACCAGACAGCATAAGCAGTAAGTGATAGACAGAGCTAAGTGATCCCACAAGCAACGGATCAGATCTAAGCTATGCAGTCCTTCTACTTCTAGTTGAGAATAGTTATGGACAATTAAACAAGTCATTGTAGGAGGAGATTCCATGAGTATCCTCATTCTTAATGATGGAAAAGCCCAGCTCTTCAGTGTATAAGATAAGGCTGATGAATTCGCAATAATCTTCAGTCAGAAGTGCTGAGTGGATGATCCATCTCAGCCTCCTTTAGTCATCCTCAGCAATTCAGTTACCAGTCATCAGCCAATTTGATTCACTCCACGCGATGTCCAGATTCAGTTGGAGACACTGCATACCCCAGAGGGTACATACTCTGACAACATTCTGTTAATAGTACTGAAAAGTTGCTCTCCAGACCTTGTCACTGCCCTCACTAAGCTGTTCCAATACCTTTACACCAATTACATTTCCCCGATTACGTGGAAAATTACCCCAAGTATCTCCTGCATATAAAAAGCAGAACAAATCCAATCCGGCCAATTACCAACCCATCAGTCTACTCTCGATCATCAGCAAAGTGGTGGAATGTCTCAGTGCTTTCAAGCAACACCTGCTCAGCAATGTCCTGGTCAATGGCACCCAGTTTGGGCTCCATCATGACCACTCAGCTCCTGACCTCATTACCTTGGCTAAACATGGACAAATGAGCTGAATTACAGAGGTGCTGTGAGAGTGACAGTCCTTTAAGACAAGGCTGTCTTCTCCCAAGTTTGGCATCAAGGGGCGTAAACAAAACTGAAATCAATGGGTATCAGGGGCAAACTCCCCACTGGTTAGAATCATACCTGACACGTAGGAAGATGGTCATGGTTGATAAAGGTCAGTCAACTCAGCTCCAGGACAAGTCTGTAGGAGTCCCTTGGGCAGTGGCCTAGGCCCAAACATCTTCAGGGCTGCGAGATCAATGCCCTTACCTCTATTCTAAGGACATAAGTGAGGATATTTGCCAATGATTGCACAATATTCAGCAACATTTGTGACTCCTCAGATACTGCAGCAGTCCATGTCCAAATGTGACAAGACCTGGACAGTATCCAGGCTGAAAAGTGGCAAGTAATATTCACGTCTCACCCTTGCCAGACCGTGACCATCACCACTAAAATGCAATCTAACACGGCCCCTTGGTATTCAATGGTGTTACTGTCACTGAATCCACAGTGGGCTGCAGCGGTTCAACAAGGCAGCTCACCACCACCTTCTCAAGGGGCAACCAGGGACAGGAAATAAATGTTGGCCCAGCCAGTCACACCAAGATTCACGAAATAAATAAATTGAAAAACCAGATTTTATTTAACAGAGGAAGGTTGCTGAGGTATGACGGGGATCGGTGTTCGGGTCCCAGTTGTTCACAATAACCATTAAACATTTGGTTGCAGGAATCAAATACAATATATCCCAACCTGCTGACAGAACTAAAGGCTGTTGGATTGTGAGTGGGTGAGGAGGTTGTAAAAAAGCTTCAAGGTGACTAAGGCAAGTGGAGTGAATGGGCAAATACGTGGCAGATGGAGAGCAAGGTGGGTTGAGGTGACAGTGTGCCCTTTGGTGGGAACAAGAGATTGGCAGCTCTTCATTTGAAAAGGGATTGTTTGAAACATGTTGATCTAAAAAGTGACGTATGGGCCTTTTTGTTGTTTCCTTCTGCGTAGCCCTCCAAGGTCCCTGCAGCACAGCGAGGTCTGAACCCAGAAGTCAGTACTGGGAATGACATTCACACGCTGCCCAGTGTACATAGACTTACCAAGTGGGGAGCTGTAACATTGCACAGGATCTGGATCTCCCTGTAAACCAGTCACTGAAAGCAATATTGCAGGAGCAGAAAGCAGTTAGGAAGATCAATGATGTGCTGACCTTCATTTCAGGGGGATTTGAATCCAGGAGCAAGGGTGTCTTACTGCAGCTATACAGAGCGTTGGTGAGACCCCATCTCAAACACTGTCCAGTATTGTGTGCAGGTTTGGTCTCCGTGCCTAATAAAGGACAAACCTGACATTGATGGAGAGCAGTGAAGGATGCCCAGACCGATCTTTGCGATGACAGGCTTGTTGTGGGAGCAGAGTTTGGAGCGACTGGGTCTGTATTCCATGGGGTTTAGGAAAATGGGTGGAGATCTCAGTGAGATATATTAAGCTCTGACAGGGTGAGACAGATTGGAAGCAGGGATAATAATTCGCCAGGCTGTGTTGTCTAAAACAAGGGGTCACAGTATTAGGTACAGACAGACCATTCTGCAATGAGATGACAATAAATGTCTGCACTCAGCGACTGGTGAACCTGGGGAATACACTCGAACCTGGAAGCCAAGACACTGAATATAAACACGGAGGTAGAGACAGTAAAGGAATGGTCCGAGAGAAGGAGAACGATACGGAAATAAAGGGTCAGGTATCATTATATTGAATTGGATAGCAAACTCGACAGACCAAATGGACTACTGCACTTCCTACTTTATAGCTTCCACGGTTAATCACATTAAGGGATGTGTACAGTGTGTGGGAAAAGTGCGTTGCGGAGATGTTTGAATATGAACTGGAATGGGGAAGGCTTAATGTGTTGTATGGCCTACTCCATTCCTGATGTTTCTATGTAAACTGTAAATGTTGTCACAAGCTCTCAGATGTTAGGAAGGAGGTCACTGCAGGGTCAACAGGACTGTGTTTCTCATTCCCTTTCCCGATACTGAGGCTGGGGCCGGGTGTTCTGACTTGTTTTGATACAATAGAATGTCTTGTTCGGCGGATTCAGATACCATTGCAAAGTTGATCACATGTCTGTGTGTCTGCAGTCACGTTTAGGCCAGACCAGGAAAGCACAGGAGATTCACTTCCGGAAAGTACATTTGTGAAGCAAATTGGTGTGTACAATCGACATTGGCTTGAAGGTCACTATTTACGGACACCAGATTTTGCATCTTAATATTTTGTCAATTATGTTTCACTTACACCAGTTGCCAGAGCATTAGCCTGGTCTGGTTTAGTAATCTAGTGACCTTTCCACAGCAGCACCATCTCGACATGGGGACCTATCTTAAATCATACTGAGCAGATTATTTCTGTGCTGCTTGATAACTCTGTCAAAAAGAACTCCCACCAATTTGACTGTCGTGGTGGGTCTGAGGGGGAGGTAACTGGTCAGATTGTAATTATAATCCTCTTAGGAACTGGACATAGTTGAGTAATTTTCCACATTACCAGGGAGATGTCAGAGTTGGAGCTGGAATGAAACAGTTTCCCCAGGGAGACAGCTTGTTGTGCAGCATAAGTCGTCAGTCCTATTACAAGAATGGTGTCAGGGACCATTGCCTTTTTCGTGCGTACTGTGTTCAGCTGTTTCTTCATGTCACGTACAGCAAATCGAATTGGTTGAAGACTGGCATCTGTGATTCTGTGGGTATCATGGCGAGGGTGAGGTGGATCATCAACTCCACACTCTGGCTGAGGTTGGTGCAGATACCACATCCTGGTCTTTTACACTGATGTGCAGAGCTGTTCGATTACTGAGGATGGGGATATTTGTGGAGCCCTTTCCTCCGTCATTTGTTTAATCATCCATTACCATTTATGACAGAATGTGACAGGATTGTGGAGCTTCGATCAGATCTGTTGGTCAAGTGTGGTAGCTTTAATGGGTTAGCATCAGGTTTAGGTTCACGTGGTTCTGACCCAGTCATGTTCACCCACAGTCATTCCTGAAACATAGATTGTATTAATGGTAATGGCAGACTGAGGAAATTATTCGAGGCTAAAAGTTACAGGTTGTGGTTTAATGCTGTTCTGCTTCTCCTGCTGCTGTAGTCTACAGCACTACATAAATACGCAGTTTTGAGCTGCAATATCTACAATGCAATTCTGCTGTCTGTCCCTTAGTTCACATCGATACCCATTCACCCATCAGTCATGTACTCAGTGACCTACTCTGGTTTCTGATGTGGTAACACTACTATTTTCACACTCTCATTCTGCTGAGGGTCTCCCCCCGGGTCATGCTTTCAATCTGATACATTCTGCAAAACCAATTAACTTATTTTAATTCAATTGTTTAATTAATCTGAATATTTTTCCTTGAGAAATACCATTTTCTGTGTTTAAAGTGAATGTGTTTCCTCTGTTTCTCTCCCTGACCATGATTAAGAGCTCTGCAGTGACAGTAATGCCAGCCTTATGTAGTTTCAGAGCCAATGAATTCTCTGGATTCCCAATCATCTTCACCACATTGTATGTTTCCTCTTTTGGTTTGATGCCTTATTATTCATGGCTGCCTTGTCCTCCCATGAGTATGTTTCATCTCCTTTGGGAGAATTTCTGATATCCTCCGAAATATCACCAGAAATTCTTGCTTTTGCTGTTCCATGATCTGCCCTGCTCGGGTCCCTTTCCAATTAACTCTGGCCAGCTCCTCCCGAATGTCTTTGTAGTTACATTGCTCAATTATAATCACATTACATCAAAAAGAGAGCAATAGATATAAACCGAAAGGAGAAGCTTTGAGAGAAGAGATGCAAAGAATAATTGGTAAATTTCTTAACTAGATACAAAGAGACAAAGAGCGAGACAACATAGATGAGGAAATGTGAAAAATGAGAAAACTAGATCATCGAAAGAAGTAGATGTACATCCCTCAATGTTTTGGCAATTCCTGTGTGCTGTGGTTCTTTGTGTAGTGCATGTACAACAGAACAATGTGTTCAAATGCTGGCTCTGATGCCAGAATCTTTATCTCCAATAATATGACAGACACTAACTTTGGAAAGTACCCAACAGGCCATTATATTGAATTCTGGTAGAAAGGGGATTAACTGAAATAAGTTGGGACACCAGAAGCAAGAATTTATAATACACATCTTGGTAAGAATGAGAGATTGGAGTGGAGAATTCCAGAAAAGGATGGAACGTTGAGAGAAGGGGAACATATCATTTTAGATGAGAATCAAATGATGTTTGAACGTTTGATAAACTTTATACATCATATGCATCACTTTTAGTTAACTGTGTCTCCGTTGTTCATTTGGAATGTGTTGTGCACATATGAAAAATGTTACATATCTGCACACGTACATTAATTAAACACTGTATATAAAATCATTTTTCCGCCATTGAAATGGTCCTGTTGTCGTGTTACCAAGATACATGAACACCAACTGGCCACTAAAAGACATGACCCACTATCACTATGTTCCATACATACAGACAAAGAAGGGCACCACTTTGATTGGGAAAACGCACACACATATTAAGACACGCAAGGACGTTCTTAGAGGAATGGCATTCTGACCAGAAGTCCGTCAATAAACACAGCAATTTAGATCCATCTACCTTCTCTTGAAAAACAAAAGAACTGGAAATGACATCACCCATCTTAAGAACCCAAGACCTATAAATAGAGAGGCGCGACATACCACCAGCACTTCAGCAGAGACTCTCACTGATGATGTTACCTCGTCATAGTGTCGAATTGTCAGAAAACAAACCTTCAAGCACAGCGAGCTAACTTGCATACATACAAAGTGTTATTTTTCTTTTGTTAGTGGAATTTGGGAGTTCTTTGTCACTCATGTATTAACTGATTACGAGGTGAGGTGAACTTTTTGGGGATTGTGGTTTTAATTAACAGAAGTCCTCAACATAGATGTCTTCACAGTTTGGGGCCCCGCCGTAAGGGACTTGGACAGATTTGAACAGATTTCTGGTACAAAATGTCCCAGCAAATTCCAACACGTTGCAATTAGTGACCTAGATCTTCAAATAAAACCGGTCGGAAAGTCTGTTTAATTTTGTTTACTCGTCGTTGTTTAAATTAAAAGTGAGGGAAATGGCTTTTAACATTACTAAAGAGGTTCCCAAATTTGCCAAGAAAGTTTAGAAAGACAGAAGCAGGACATTTTTTAGAATTAGCAAATAGATTAGAATTTGGTTTAACCAGGGAGAAAAGGGAAGCTGAAATTGTAATGGAGATGGTCAAGCACATTGATGTATCAAAGAAACAGATAAGTGCAGTCGAGTTAGAAAAACTTGAATTGCAGATATGGCAACTGAAGTTAAAAGATAAAGAAAGAGACAGAAACAGAGAGACAAAAAAAGAGAAGGAGAGGAAAAAGAAAGAGAGAGAGAATTTGAAATTCAGAAGTTGGGAATTAGACAAGAAAGTTAAATTAACAGGATGGAGATGAAGGGAGAACGTCGGGATGTATACAAATATGTTAGTGCCTTGCCATATTTCGATGAGAAAAATGTCAAAACCTTTTTTATTTCATTTGAAAAAAATGACTCGGCAGATGACGTGTCCAGTGAACTTGTGCATAATGCTTGATCAGACTAAGCTGGTGGGCACAGCTGGTGAGGTATGTGCAGCGCTGTCAGATGAGGGGTCAAGAGATTATGCAGATGTCACATTGGCTATTTTGATTGGCTATGAATTGGTATCAGAAGCATATAGACAAAGGTTCATAAAAATAGAGACGGAACCAGGTCAGACTTATGTTAAGTTTGAAAGAATTAACTACAGTCATTTTGATAGATGGGTGCTGGACTTAAAAATAGATAAGACCTGTGAGGCTCGAAGGGAGATTATTATGCTGGAGATGTTTAAAGACTCACTTCCAGAGATGGTAAGAATTCATGTGCACGAACAGAAAGTTCAAGAAGCGAGAAGCGCGGCAGAAATGGCAGGTAAATATGCATTGGTGCATGAGATGAAATTTAGCTTGGGAGAATTTACATGTTATGAGGGATAGAAATTGGGAGAAGGGAAGTTCACACATTACAAAGCGAACAGTAGCGCACAATAGCTTGCCACAAGTGACAAAAGAAGCCCAAAGGGGTTGAAAGGAGGTGAAAGGTCTCAGGTGTTCTCAGTATAAGTGCGTGGAACACATAAAATGACAGTGCTGATGGTTTAAGAAGAGCACTAGGAAAAGGTGTTTTCATTGAAGTAAGCTGGGACACACTGTGATGGTCGTTGAAGGAAGGAACTTTGGGAAAGATGTGGCAGAAGAGGCTAAGCCCAGTGGCATTAGTGAAACTGGTAAAGGGGACCCCAAGTGGAGCTGAGGAGCTGCAAGAGAGTGCTCAGCCTAGGCAGGGGCTGGGTATGGAGTCAGTACCTGATCTCTGAAAGAATTCACCTCTGTAGATAAAGTTTACTCAAAAAAGAACGGGGGGAGAAGAACAAGAAGTTATAATTTTGTGAGATACGGGACCTGCTCAGTCTCTAATAGTTGATAAGTGAGGCGCCAGAAAAGCACAACAGATCAGGCAGCATCCAAACAGCAGGACAATTGAATATCAGGCAGAAACCCATCGTCAGGAATGTGGTGGGGGGGACAATGGGGCTGAAAGATAAATTTGAGGGTAGTAGCGGAGCTGGTGGGAGGGTCACTGGGAAGGCGATAATAAGATGTAGGTTGGAGTAATAGTGATATGTCAGAGGGGAGGGTGGAGTCGGTAGGTGGGAAGGAAGATGGCCAGTTAGGGCGGTTCAAGAGGGCAGTGCTAGGTTGAACGGTTGGATCTGGGAGAGGTTGGTGGAGAGGAGATTTGGAATTTGGTGAAGTCAGCGTTGATGATGGTTCTAGTTTGAGGGTTCTAGTTGTCCTACCACCTATCCACAACACCCTCCTCTCCGACCTATCACCATCACACCCCACCTGCGCCTACCTATCGCCTTCCAAACTATATTCCACCCACCTCCACCCCCACCTTCCTATTTATTTCTCGGCCCCCTTCCCCCTCCCTTACCCCACCCCCCACTTTCCTGCTGAAGGATTTATGCCTGAAACGTCAACTCTTCTGCCCCTCGGATGCTGCCTGGTTGGCTATGCTTTTCCGGCCCCACACTTTTCAACTCTCATCTCCAGCATCTGCAGCCCTCACTTTCTCTCGGCCTCTAATAGTGAGAGATGAAAGTATTTATACTCTTTCTGACATATTAATCAAGATCGTAACAATTTGTGGAATGGGGTTAGAAATTAAGTATTCCCTAGTGTAACATCAGGATGGAATGCCAAATCAAGGTTGGGGAAGTAACAGTGACAGTGAATAACAGAGTGTCAGTTCCAGGAATACAGTTTGTTCTTGTGAACGATTTAACAGGATCCAAGGTGGGAGTGGCACGCCATGTGTTGGAGAAGGCAAAAGGAAAACTAGGGAATTGGGGAGTTAAAAGAAAAATACCCAGGATTTTTCCAGACTGTATAGTAACAAGATTCCACTGTCATAAGTTAGAGCAGGAAGGAAAACCGAATTAAAAAGCCAAAGGAGTTGATGTGCAGTTAACTGACTCCCAGTTTGATGTAACGGTGCAGGAAAAACCTGAACAGGTAGAGGATCAGGCAGAGGGGTTTAGTCCAGAAAGGCTAATGGACTTACAACAGATATATACACACACATTCACACACACATACACATGCACACACACAGAAAAGGAATCAGAATATATTGTCAAACGTTATTAACTTAAAGATAGAATCATAAAATTAAAATGGAGACCCCGATAGGTTAGTGCAGAAGGGAAATGGGCCTAGGTGCACTAGATTGTGTTAGAGGTAGCGTACAGTGTTACGGGTAACACATAAACTAACTACAGGGGGTCACCTCGGTGGACAGAAGACTCAGGTTAAGGTACAGAGGCATTTCTAGTGGCCTGGAATACACACTAACGTGGTTATTTTTTGATGTACATGTCAAACATTCTAAATGGTAGGTAAGTCACAGGCAGTACTAAAGCCAGCACCTTTGTTACGAATTCCTGCGTTCGAAGAACATTTCGTGTAGGTTATGATGAGTTGTGTAGCTCCCCTATCTAAAATAAAAGTGGAAATGCTAGCCATAATGGATGTGTCTACCAGATTTCCAGAGGCAATTCTATTATGGAGTGTTAAGGTAAAAAGGGAGGTGGAGGAGTTGGTATCTTTCTTTACTCACTGTGGGTTCCACAGAGAGATTCAGTCAGACCAAGGTCTCATTTTACCGCTCAGCTGTTTAAGGAAGTCATGGATAGCTTAGGCATACAACAGTTTAAATCAAGGGCGTTCCATCCTGAATCCCAGGGAGCCTTGGAAAGTTAGCATCAGACGCTAAAGACCATATTAACAGCGTACTGTCAGGATTACCGGAATGATTGGAATGAAGGTGTCTCATTGAATTGTTTGCCATTGGACAAAAAATATTTACCCCAAATAAATCTACTCAGTTTACTTCCATAGAGTTAATATTTGAAGTGAAAGGTCCTTTGGAATCAATTGAATATAAATTGACAGGACCGAAGTCAGAGATCTCATACTCGGATTATGTATGTGAGGTGAGGGAGAGATTAGATGGAGTAGGTGAGTTCGCTAAACAGCACCTGAAGGGCACAGCATAGAATGAAGCACGTGGCAGATAAAAACTCGGAAATTTTGACGATTTCCTGTGGGGATGACGTATTAGTATTGCCACCAGTGATAGGAATTCCCTTCACAGCCAGGTTTAGTGACTCAGGAACAGAGTTATGGTCAGATGAACAAATTGTGCAGCTTATCTGCATGATGTAGTGACCTTTAGCAAGTGATTGAAAGCTCACACGTTACATTTGAAAGAGCATGTTGAACGATTACAAGAAGCAATCTTGGTAATAAACTTAAAGAAAACAGAATTCGCGAAGGCAGAGATGACATTCTTGGGACATTATATTGGAAATGGAAGATTAACCCCATGGAACACAAAGACAAAGGGCTTTGAGGAATTTCCACAACCATCCTCGAAGAAATAGATGCTTCGATTTTTGGAACGGAGTGGATTCTATTGGAAGTTTGTTCCAAACTTCAGCAGCGTATGGGCACCACTGATGGATGTATTAAAGGAGAACACAGAGTTATGGTGGACAGAACAATGCCAGGAGGCACTTGAGAATTTTAAAGCAGGATTAATCACTGCACCAGTTTTAGCTACACCAAATATTTTGAAAACCTTTGAAAATTATATTTGCTTCTCGGGATTTAGGGGTTGGAGATGTATTGATACAGAAAGGTTATGATGGATTTGAATGGCTAATTGGCTACTTGTTGAAAAAAGCGCAATATCCACCAGAAATAAAAATACAACATTCTCCATTATTGAAAAAGAATGATTAAGTTTTGCGCTGACCTGACAATATTTTAATGTTTATGTGACAAATAAATTGTCGGAGATGGCTGTGGACAACGACAAACCTCTCACGTTTTTTGGAATATTTGAAGACCAGAATATGAGAGGATTTCATTGGGGTCGTATCACACCAACTTTAAATTTACAAAATGTACATGCTGTGGGTCCTAAAATGTGATAGCAGATGTGTTATCGCGGATTTAAAGGAAAACCTTTAGATAAGATTTGACTTATTCCAGTTTAAATAGGTGTACAAAATTAATATGAATGACATAACTGAGATTAATACTTTTGTATTTCATAATAATGGGATTAAGAATTAGAGGAAAAGAAACGAAGCCATCTTTTCATTCTGATGGCTCTTTTTTTTCTGAAGGAGGGAGGTCTTAAGAAGCCGAAAGTATGTCAGGTCACTTTAAGACAGAACGGGTTTTGTTGAATAGAAAGTACCCCACAGATGCCAGCTAAATGTCAGGCTGTTCCATATGTCACAATTAGCTGGGAAATGGATACCTGAGTTTTGGTTGCTGTTTTGACAATAATTCAAATACAACCAAAGAGTTTAAATAATGGTCAGGATACCAGAAGCCAACGGAACTTGAATATTATTGTGTGGACACCTGGAAAGCAATCAAGTTATGAGAATTGTTGTGTCATGGGGATTGGATAAACCCAGGATTTGAACACTAGAGGGAGAGCCACTGCCATCCAACAGCAGAGTAACTGCTGTCGAGCAGGAGTGCTAACTGGCCATCTCAAACACTCTCTATCAAAGATACATGTTCATGTAAACCTACTTGCAATAAAAACATGACCCAGGGAGATCAGCAGCTGAAAGAGTGAACACAGCGGGGAAGCTAGAGACTGTGTGGTCTTAAGATTGTAATGTTTAATATGTGGGCTGTTGGAACAGAATATTTTTACAGAGTTGGAGTCAGATAGTAAGTAGCTAAGAAAAGAGGAGCTTGTATTTGTGAATGGCAAATGGAATTTAATATCGATGCGTGATGTCTTACATTTTGGGAACTCAAATCAACGTCAGGTTGTTCACAATCCCCAACAGCAGCCACAATACCTTCCCTCTGAAACAGGTAGCCATTCCCACCAGCACTCCGCCCTACATAGAGAACACCAAGCTGTCTTTTCGGAGATGGAAGGTGCCTTCTTGAGACTTCACACAAGACATATGGCTTCCCTGCCCACCTCTAGAAAACCATGTTAAAGTCCCGCATGTGTATGATGAGCAACAGAGCCAGGAGGAACAACGTGGAGCAGTCTGTCTGTGCAGCTCTGCTCCACTTGGTCATCATGTTAGCGCATCAATCTGGAGACACTTAAGACTGCCGATGCTGGAGATCAGAGTAGAGCATCAATTGCTGGAAAAGCACAGCGGGTCAGGCAGCATCCGAGAAGCAGGAGAATCGACGTTTCGGGAATAGGACATTCATCAGGAATCAGCATCAATTATCTCATTCTACCTCTGTGTAACTGCATTGAGGTGGGAATGACCTCCTACTGTTCCTGTGTAAGTGACTCAAGGGACTGACTGGCTTCTTCCTCGTCCAATTGGACAGGGCCAATGGCCTGACTGGGTTACTCCTGGTTCCTGTTTGACAGCTCGATGTATTGACAAGTGTCCTGGTTTCTTTTAAGAGAGTGATTGAACGATCGTTATCAAGCTGGCTAGTTAAGACTCTTGAGTAAACAGCGAGGGAGGCCTTAGGTTAATTTTAATGCAGCCTGAATGGGTGTGGCCAGCTTTCGCAGATTAGGATCTCTCGGTTTTGGTTTCTCAGTAACATCAGAAACTATTGGGGTCTCAACAGAATTGTAAGCTTCAGGGAATGTTTCCTGGCTGCTACTGTCTCTGAATTTTCTCTTGTTGCTGTCACATTGCATCTGGAACAGACATTTTGCATTCCCTTTAAAATAAGAAAAAATTAGAGTCTAGGCTATTGCCTTCAAATATTTTCGAGGGGCTCTGGTGTGGTCCATCACACTCGACTCCTTCCCTTCCTTAGTAATAGGCCGGAGGTACTGAGTGGGCTGTCCCTGTTCTACTCCAATAATATCAATGGACTGAATGGCTTCCTCACATTCCTGTGAAACCAGCGTGAGGTGCTGAATGAACTCTTGTTTTACTGTGGCAATGTGCAGTGTCAGGCAGTGTTGTTACATGAATGTTACTGACACTTTAACAGCACAAGCCTGAGTTGTGTCTGGGTCTTGCTGCACATGGAAAACAGACCAGTTCAGGAGCTGATGGGGGCAAAATGTTCTGAACATTGTGGAATCTTCAGTGACCATCCCCACTTCTGATCTTATGGTGGGGAAGGTGGGGGAGGGGAGACATTGATGAAGCAGCTGAAGCTGTTTGTGAAGAGGAAGCTACCCTGAGGATCTCTCACAGAGGTGACCCAGGACAGAGATGATGAACATCTTCCTTTGTGCCACGTTTGACTCCAAACACTGGAGAGTTTAATCTGATTCCCAATAAGTTCAGTTTTGTTAAGCTCCTTGATGTCAACAGAAGTCAACCACAGCCTTAATATTGGGGCCAGTCATTTTTATCTGAACTCTTGTGTCAACCTCTTTTGTTCATATCAATAAACCATGATATAGGAGCAGCAAGTGTTTTCTTCAAACAGGTGGTATTGAATGTCAGGATTTCTCTTCTCAAAAGTGTTGGGGAGTGAGATGACTGAAAGTATTTGAAGAGGAGGTAGATGGATATTGACCTGTCAGAGAGGTGAGGGCTATGAGGAATTGGGTATGAAAGAAGATTTGAGGCCAAGAGCAGATCAGTCATGATCTTAGTGAAGGGCAAGGCAGGCTTGGGGAGTGAACGACCTGCCCCTGTTTCTGATTTTCTCGCATTCTGTTGTTGGAAAGCTAGTGGATGTTATTTTCATGAATGCTCTGTTGTTGTATATTGCAGTCAGGGAGACCAGAGGATTCTGTGAGCCATCGCTGGGTGAGGTATGGGGGTTGTATTCTCAGAGAACTTGGGTCTAAACATGACCAACAAATGGAGCACAAGTTGCAGATAGGGGAAGCTCTGTAAAGAGAGATGAGGGGCCTCTTTCATAACCGTGCCTGGGTTTTCCAATTAAATTTCCCAAATCACCTCAAAGCGTGTGTGACATTCTTGAAGGGCCGAATGGTCTCTGTTTCTGTGCACCAGTTTATAGCAGTCAGTAGCATCCAACTGTTCCTGTCTAGCAGGTATGAGCGGCTGAATGGAACTCAGGAACATGGGACTGAGGAGCAGGAGTGGGTCATTAGATACTTTGAGCCTTCTCCACCTGGCATTAAGATTGTGGCTGATCAGGTTGTGGTCTCAGCCCCACTTCCCTGTCTATATCCCATTATGCATGACTCACTTCTCTGTCAAATATGTAACTAATGCAGCTTTCAATCAATGTGAACATAGAGGCACAATAAACTTCCACTGAAGCGAATTCCCACTTGAAAGGGCCTTTCAGATTTATTCGTCATCCCTCTTATAGAATCAGAGAGTCACGCAGAACGGAAACAGACCCGTTAGTCCGATCTTTTCACTCCGATCAGACATCAAATCTGATCTCGTCCCATTTGCCAGCATTTGACCAATACTGCTCTTCTTTAAGAAACTTTTTAAATGTGCGATTGTAACCGCCTTCACCACTTCCTCTGACAGTACTTTCTGTACACACCACTCTCTGTGTGAAACATATATCTTCAAGTCCATTCTAAATCAATCCCCCTCGCCTTCAACCTATGCTCTCTTGTTCTGGACCCCCCTACCCTGGAGAGCAGAACGTGGCTGTTCAGAATATCTATGCCCCTGATAGTTTTGTAAACCTCTATAATGTCACCCTTCAGCCTCTGACACTCCAGGGGGAAACACCACAATCTAACCAGCCTCTCCCCAAAGCTCAAACCTCCAGTCCTGGAACATCCGTGTAAGTTATTTCTGCAGAAAACCGAATTGTACGCAGTATTCTTAAAGTGGCCTCACCAACATCCTGTACAGATGTAACATGCCATCACAACTCCTATACTCAATGCTCTGACTGATTAAGGCAAATGTGCCGAATGTGTTCTGCACCACACTATCTACCTGCGACACCACTTTCAAGGAACAATGCACCTGCAGCCCTATGACCCTTTGTTTCACAACATGCCCCAGGACCTAACCATGAAGTATATAATGTCTGCCCTGATTTTCCTTCCCAAAATGCAAAGCTTCATATTTATCTAAATTAAACTTTATCTGTTACTCCTTGCCTCTTTGTCTCATCTAATTGCGGTCTTGTTGTACTCTGAGATATGTCATCTGTAAACTTACTAACTATTGCCCCTATATTCACATCTAAATTCTTTACATAAATGATGAAATGCAGTGAACTCAGTGCTAATTCTTGCAGCACACTGCTGCTCACAAGCATCCAGTCTGAAAAATATCCCTCTTCCTTCAAGCCAATTGTGACTAGCTTCTTCTGTATCTTATGTGACTGAAACTTACTAATCTGTGTCTACCAATCAGAATGAAATACTAGCTATGAAGAGAGGCTGAGTAGGTTAGGTTTACTTTCACTAGATAAAAGGAGATTGAGGGGGGACCTGATTGAAGTTTGCAAAATCATGAAGGGTGTAGCCAGGGTGGATAGAGACAAGCTTTTTCCCAGGTTGAAGGATTCAATACTGAGGCATAAAACAAACACCAGAAAGGGCATGCAGTAGGCAACATCAATGTGAGCAAGATCAGCATTATTTGAAGTTAGACAGTCCATTCCTCAGTTTAATAATGGGCTGGGAAGATGCTGTTCATGAGCTGCTGGTTTGTGTGTTCAAGATTCTGTATTGTCTGCATGATGGAAGAGATTGTAGGAGATCCAGGGTTCAATGGGTCTTTGATAATGTTGTCAGCCTTTCCGCGGCAGTGAACTGTGTAAATGGAGACAATGGATAGGACGTTGGTTTCCGTGATGGCATGGGCTGTGCACACAACCTTCTGTCATTTCTCCTACTGTCCTGGGCAGGGCTGTGGCCACACCAGGTCGTTATGCACCCAGATACTTTGCTGTCAGTGGTGCATTTGTAGAAATTGGTGAGGGTCCTTGTGGACATGTCAAATGTCCTGAGCTGCCAGAGAAAGAAGAGGTATTCTTGTGCCATCTCGGCTGTCATATCTATATGAGAGGTCGGTTATCGTCACTCCAAGCAACTTAATGCTTTCCACTCTTTCAACTTCAGTTCCATTGATGCAGATGGGGGCATGTTCTCCTAATTTCTTACTGAAGTCATTGATCAATTGGTTAGTTCTGCCGACATTGAATTAGAGTATGGTCTCAGTGCAGCACATCACAAAGTCCTCTATTTCCGTTCGGTATTTTCACTTGCCATCATTATATATCTGTCCTACTGTGATGGTGTCTTCAATGAACATGTAGCTGACATTCGTTTAAAATTTGGCAATACAGTTGTGGGTGTACAGGAGTATAGTATGGGGCTGAGGACACATCCTTTGGGATTTCAGTGTTGAATGTTATCATGGAAGAGACACCCTTACCTATTTTCACTGATTGTGTACTGTAGGTCAGAAAGCTGAGGATCCAACTTCAGAGGGCGGAGCCAAGACTAAGGTCAGGAAGTTTTGTGATCAGTCTGAAGGGAATAATGGTGTTGAAGGTGAACCTATAGTCAATGAGCAGGAATCTGACGTGGGTGCCCTTGTTGTCCAGATGTTCCAGGGATATGGCACCCGCTATGGACCCATTCCACGGGTAGGAAAATTGTAGGGGATCGAGGCAGGCCGGGAGACTGGAACTGATGTGGACCATGACGAGCTTCTCGAAGCACTTCACTCCCCGCAGTCTCCTGCATTCTAAAGAGATATGTCCCAGCTTATCCAACCTTTCCCTATGACTCAGACCCTTGAGGCCTGGCAACATCCTTGTAAAGTTCCAGTTTAATACCATCCTTCCTACAGCAAGGTGACCAAAACTGAACACAATTCTGAACTTGGAAATATCTGGAACTGTAAGTTTTACTCTGCTGCCAATTATTATGCTGCTGTGATATTGCTTTATTTTTTGTGTTATTCTGAAATCTTATTATTCATTGAGTCCTCTGACGGTAATGCCCTCGGGTGAACGTCCTCCTGACTGCGTGAATTTGAATCAATCTATTTTGTTTGGACTGATATTTTGATGCCGCTGTATATCAGAGAACAGGAAGAGATGATGGATGATTGTGCAGTGTGTGTCCTTTACTGGACCAGCTTGTCTCTCCAGGCACCTAAAGCTTTTATTGTGGGTCAGAGTACCTCAGAATCGTTACATCACAGAAGGAAGTTATTTAGCCCGTTGTAGGTCCATGCACATAGAACATTACAGCTCAGTTCCTACTATATCCTTCAGCACTGCCGACAGATCCACCGACCTTACTGTCAACCATAAATTTACTAACTCATCCTTCTATACACTCATTAAGGTCATTCAAAAGGACAAACAACAGTCACTATAAAGCAGATCCTTGCAGTGTACCACGAGTAACTAAACTCCAGGATGAACATTCCCCATCGACTAACACCTTCTGTCTGCTTTCAGCTAGCCGATTTGTGATCCAAACGCTAAATCGCCCACAAATCCATGTCTCCATATTTTCTGGGAGAAAGTAAGGACTGCAGATGTTTGAGATCAGATTCGAGATTGTGGCGCTGGAAAAGCACAGCAGGTCAGGCAACATCCGAGGATCGAGGAGAAAATGAAGACTGCAGATGCTGCAGACCAGAAAACTGATTCCTGATAAAAGGCTAAAAACAGAAACATCAACTTGCATGCATCTTGGACGCTGCCTCATCTGTTCGGCTTTTCCAACACCACGCTCTACATATTTTCTTCAATAGCCTACCATGAGGGACCTTATCAAACGCTTCACTGAAATCCACATACCTCACTTTAACCTCACCCACCTGTTTGGTCACCTTCTCAATGAACTCGGTAAGATTTGTGAGGCATAACATACCTTTCACAAAACCTTGTTGACTATTCCTAATCAAATGATTCCTTTCTAGATGATGGTAAATCCTATCTCTTATAATCCTTTCCAACACTTTACCCACAACCAAAGTAAGACAGGTATATAATTACCAGGGTTGTATCTTCTCCATTTCTTGAACAAAGGGCCACATTTGCTGTCCTCCAGTCCTCTGGCACTCTTCCTGTTCACAATGGCGATGTAAATCCGAACAGATGGTTGTGTAAACTCCTCCCTAGCTTCTCAGAGAGTCCTAGGGTAAATCCCATCTGGCCCAGGGGACATATCTATTTTCACACTCTCTAACTGCTAACATCTCCACGTTACGAACTTCAATCCTATCTAGTCTAATAGCCTGTATCTCAGTATTGGCCTCGACAGCATTTTCTTTTTCCATTGTGAATTCTGATTCAAATATTAATTTACAGCCTGTCCTATCTCCTCAGACTCCACACGCAACTTAACACTACTGTCCTTGATTGCCATTAATCTTCATTTGTTCATTCTGTTATTCATGACGCACTGATAGAAAGCTTGAGGGTTTTCCACGATCCTACTTGTCAAAGACTTCTCATGCTCTCTCCTGGCTATTCTTAGCTCTTTTTTAAAGTCCTTCCAGGCTGACTTGTAACTGTCAAGTATCCGAACTGAGCCTTCACGTTTCATCTTAAAATAAGCCTCCTTCTTCCTCTTGACAAGCGATTCAACTGCTTCAGTAAACCACAGCAGCCTCACTTGACCACTTGCTCCTTTCTTGACATGTATAAACTTATCAAGGACACACAGTAGCTGTTGTTTGAAAAAGCTCCACACTTAAATTGTACCCATCCTCTGCAATTTCGTTCCCCATCCTATGCATCCTAAAACCTTTCCTAATCGCATCATAATTGCCTTTCCCCCATCTATAACTCTTGTCCTGCGGTATACACCTGTTCTTTTCCATCGCTAAGGTAAACATAAATGAATTGTGGTCACTATCAGCAAAGTGTTCACCTTCCTCCTAATCTAACATTTGGTCTGGTTCATTACTCAGTACCAAATCCAATTTGGCCTCGGCCCTTGTTGGCCTATCTACATACTGTGTCAGGAAACAATTCTGCACACATTGGACAAAAGCTGACCCATATAAAGTAATTGAACTGCAGCACATCCAGTCAATATTTGGAAAGTTAAATTCTTCCATAACAACTACTCTGTTATTTTCGCTCCTATCCAGTATCATCTTTGTAATCCTTTCCTCTATATCTCTGGAACTTTTCAGACGGCAATAGAGAACTTTCAACAGGGTGACCTCCCCATTTTTGTTTCTAACATCTTCCCATACGACCTCACTAGACGAGTCCTTATCAAGCATCCTTTCTACCAACGTAATTATGTCTTTGATTTTCAATGCCACCCCACCCTCCCCCACCACAAGCCCCATCCCTGCCCCACGGTTAGTACCTTCCTTGTTCTTATTGAAGCATTTAAACCCCGGACCCTACAACGATCAGTCCAGTCCCTGCTCTATCCATTTCTCCAAAACGGCCAAAACATCAAGCTGTACAACTGCCCAATTTGGAAACAGGGAGTGATTGGAGGGATTTTAAATGACTGTGAGTTGGATAGATCAGAAGACAGCATGAGGGGAGATAGTTTTATTTAGAAATTCTCACAGACTGCAAGGCCTTTATCTATTGCCATACCGTTTGAGCACTGTGCGGATACTGGCTGTGGTCCCAGAGCATTTATTGCCAGTAATATCACAGAGCTGAGGTGCTGACAGTTAAACAGAGTCCAAAAGGCCGAGTGATTTTTTTTTTCTCTACAGTGAGAAGGTGATTTAATTTAAATAGACTGGGTGAACAACAACAGGAACTGTGAATCGTGCTCGATACTGAGATACTGCGCCAGAGAATCTCACTGAGGTGGATCACTGACAGAGGGGAAATCAGCATCTCATCTGTGAGCCAAATAATGATTGATAAAGATTGGACACAACTTCCATGGTTTTGTAATACACATTTCAATTTATGTAGCTCAATATCATGAGTGTATCTTATTTCTTTGTACTTCCCATAGTTTAGTACGGACAGAAAATCATTTTGTCCCCGTATTTTGTGTTCAATAAACAGATTTTACTCCTCATTCCTCACTTTAGATATATCCTTGAATCTGTTCTTCATATGAGGTATAAAGAATAACATTCCAATACTGATGACTGAGGAATATTATTGCCCCTCCCTCCAGTCTGAACTGCCATGTCTCACAATTCTCTCTGTTTCCTGTCTCCTCCATGCCATAATCACACTGTAATTGAAGTCCAGTAAATGACATTTCATCACAGTTCACTAACATCGATAACATCAATAGCACCGGCCTCATCTGCCTCTCTCTAAACCTGGAATAACAATCTGAATTGCATTTGTCACGTTCAATTCTCTGTTAACATATCCATGCTACTTGTCTGTGACAACCCCACGCTTCTCAGACGCACATTCGCCTCACATCATGAACTATAAAAATTGCCTCAATGTTTTATTGAAATTATGATGCTTGATCAATAGTTCCAGGATGTATGTTTCCATTTGTAATCAGAGACGTTCTGATAAACTTATGGCATTACTCCTGTATCCAAGGCAGATTGAATGGTTACACTCAATTGATCTACCAGACCCAAGATTTGTTCCATCAGTCACCCTCACAGAGCCCATCCAGAAAATGACATTGTTTTAAATTTGAATAAAACAATATTGAATTGAAAGGCGTTGGCTGGAGCTATTTGTTCAGTGACTGAGATTGATGTCAGTCTCCGTGGATCCGAGATGTGTCACTGGAGGGTTTGCCTCTTCTATTAATTAAGGACTCGGTTCAATGTGTTATCCCAGTCTGGGCGGGAGCATCAATGACTGGACTAACAGGGATCAGCAGCTCGAGAGACAGGTGGAGGAGAGATAAGAATCTGAGGACATTAGACTGGAATGTTCCATTAATGAATTAGAATCTGAGAACATGAGACTGGGATGTTCCATTAATGGATCAGAATCTGAGAACCTTAAACTGGAATATTACAATAACAGACAGGAGTTTATCCTGGGGTCTTTTCTACCTTTCTCAGCCTTGGATATCATTAGCATCGTGGGTCGAAGATATCCTTTGGATTATTCAAGGTGGTTATTATCCCATCCTTGCTATAGTTGGTGTTCCTGGTAAGTCATTCCATCTGACCATTAAACTGAATTGAACTGAATTGCTGTTCATATTCAAATTTTAAAATTTGGAAGTCATCATTTTCAGATCCAGTCAAATATTTTATTCCTTACTGATTATAACTAGCAAATTACTATTCACAACTTACTCAACAATACACAAGGAGAAACCAGACTGTTCCTAATCTCCATGATCTTTTTTCTTCATTCATATTTACATTTCTACATATTCTCCCCACTCACTAATCCTGCCCAAGGCCACTATCAGGATATTTCAGTCACCTTCTCAGCCTCAATGCAACTGCTGAATAATCCATCGTTTGTGCCTTTGGTAAATCCAGATATAACCGTTTCACGTCCCTTCTACCTATGCTTACGTCACAAAATATTTGCACTTGAGCTGGTTAATTTGTCCTTTCCACAGACTCTGTCAGATGGACAGACAGTGCATGGTGGTCAAGTCATTGACTCATAATCAAACGGCACAGATTAATAATCTGTTGGTATCTCATGAAGGAAGTTGATGGAATGCAAATGAAGTCATCACCACTAGTTTGCAACAGAAGCATATCTATTTGCTTTAGAGAAGGCAATGGGTTATCCTTCCATGTTGAGGACTCTGTGTGACTGCAAACCCACAGCAATGGGGTTTACTCTTTAGTATCCTGTGCATCAGCTGAATCAGCCACTCAGTTCAAGATCAGCAGAACATTCTGGCCTGACCAGGGCTGCACACATCCCATGAGGGAAGAACAAAAGGAAAGATAGCTCCCTTTCTCTGCCTGATTTCCATTCTCCTGTAAGGCATTTTCTTTCAGGTAGGTGACCATTCCCTGTTTCAAGTGAATTCTTTCTGATTGAGTCTCCCTCTGAACGCGATATGCATCTCCATCGACACCTCTGGTAATGACCGATGCACAGATGCAAGAAACTTCAAAATTCCACATCATTCGCAGTGCAGAGAGAAGGAATGGCTTTTTATACCACAGGAAAGAAGCTGAGACAGCAAAGTGAGGGAACAGAATTGTTGTGATCAAACCGAGAGTGTTGTTGAGATAATATTTGGAGTATTGTGCACAGATTTTCTCTCCTTTATAAGGAATAATCCTCTTGGCAGAAAGAGTATAAAGGAGTTTCGCCTGACTAATTGTTGGGATGATTGTATCATCAGGAGTGCATGAGGATTAATCTGTAGCGCTTTGAAGAATAAGAGGTGATCGCATTGAAACGTAAGGTGATGGACAGTCATTCATTATATTCCAAACAGAACTAATACGGTGATAAATTCCATGTTTTTTTAACTTGGTTTACATGATTCTCGATGGCTTAAAAGACTCTGAGAACGTTCCTCTCATTCCACGTCACTCCCCAATTCGATTGAGAGACAGAGAGCCAGTCTTTAACTAAACTCTTCCAACATTAATACAGTGCATTTGGTGTGTGATCATACATAGAACTTCACGTTATTCACCAACGCAACAGGAGCCACAATACCTTCATTCTAAATCAGTTAACTATCCCCACCTGCTTCTGACCCCAACGGAGAACATTGGTCTGTCTTCTTGGAGATGGAAGATGCCTCCTTGAGGCTTGGCACAAAACATTTGGTTTCCTCCCTCACTGCCGGCAAAACACGTTAAAGTATCATTTGTTCCACAGGCAATGGAGCCACGAGGAACATTGTGAGCAGTCTATGAGTGCGGTCTCTGCTCTATTCGTTTTCCAGGTTGGAGCATCAAAGACACCCTCTTATTCCTGTAAAAGCGTCTCGAGGGGTGAATGGTCTCCTCCTGGTTCCATAGAACATGTTTAGGGGTCTTACTGGACTCTGCCTGTTCCTGCTTAACAGTTCAATTTACTGACCAAACGCCTCCTCTTCCTGTGGAACAGGCAGGAGGATTGAATGGGCTGTCCCTATTCTTGATCAGTCATTTTGATGGGCTGAATAGTTTCCACATATCCGGGTGTAACCAGCTTGAGGTGCTGAATGAGCTCCTCTTTTAACTGTGGAAATGTGCAGTGCCTGGCCGTTCTGTTACATGAATGTTACCGACACTTGAACAGCACAAACGTAAATGTTGTTTGGGTCTTGCTGAATATGGACACAGACCCGTTCAGGAGCTGAGTGGGGACAAAATGTTCTGAATATTGTGTGATCTTCAGTGATCACTCCGCTTCTGATCTTGGGATAGATAAGGGGTGACGGGAATGGGGGCACATAGACGTTGACGAAGGAGCTGAAGATGTTTGTGCTGAGGAAGTTAATCTGAGGATCTCCTGAAGAGATGTCCCGGGACTGAGAGGATTGTTGGCCACCGACCACAAACACCTTCCTTTGTGCTCTGAAAGACCCCAAAGAGTGAGGAGGTTAGACCTGATTCCCATTAAGCTCAAAAAATTAGGTGGTCCCGATGACATCCTCAGTCAACTACTGCCTTGATATCAAGGACATTCATTCTTTCCTGAGCCCCTGTGTTCACCTCTTGTTCAAATCAATAGGTAACGGTGTATGTGTAGAGAGTGTTTTCCTATCACAAAGGGTAATCAATGTCAGGAATTATCTGGACTAGAGAGTTAGGGGAGCTACATCACTGAAAGTATTTAAAGAGGTGGTACATGAATCTTTGACCTGTCAGAGAGCTAAGGAGTGTGAAGAACTGGGCATTATGGAGGAGTTAATGCTAACAGTAGATCAGCCATGATCATATACAATGGCTTGACCGTCCGAATTCCTTCTGTTTTCATTTCCAGTAATTTCAAAGTAAACGGCTGTAATTTTCCTGGATGTACTGTATTTGTATGTTGTAATCAGAGAGAGCAAAACATTTTTGAGTCATCTCTGAGTGAGGTATGGAGCTTTATGCATAACGAATCCTGGTCTAGACCAGACCAACAAATGAAGCACAAGTTGTAGAGACGGGGCACTCTGTAAACAGACCAGAGGCATCTTTCAAAACCGGCCTGGATTTCCAAATAATATTTTCCAATCCACACCAATCTGAGTGTGACAGTTGTGAGGGATGAAATGAAATCCTGTGTTACTGTGGAGCATTGACCCCCATCTGCACCTTGCAGGAGCTGTGAGAGGCTGAATGCACCATAGTAACACGGGACTGTGGAGCAAGAGTTGGACATCAGACACTTTGTCACGGCTCTACCATGCACTATGATCTGATTAAGGTCTCAGCAGCACTTTTCTGTCAGTGTACCATTTCCCTACATTCATTTGTCTTTCAAATGTCATACATAGACAATTTTGAACAAATGGAAATATCCAGGAATCACAATTTTCTGTGGAAGGGAATTCACACCTTAAAAACCTTTTGAGAATCTCTTGTTCGTGTTCTCACCAATGTTGGAGGGTCACTCATGTCTTTTCCCACTCCTCTATTGGTGAAAGCAAATTTTAAATGTAACCAGTTGAGTGCTGTGTCCAATGATATAGGTCTCAGACTGGGTAATTTTCTAGAAAAATCTGAGACACAGAAAGTTGAACTCTGAACAAATGGTAAAATGATAGAGTGTCTCAAATATGTTTCTGGCTTTGAATTTATTCTGCTCACACTAATGTCTGGGAATGCGGATTTCTTCCCGGAACAGTTGGATTTGGATTTGTCTGAATTCCCTTTCCTTCGAGCTGTACAGAAATTCCTATGAATCCTCATCAGGAATCCTCCACGAGTGGTAAAGATGACTCAGGATTTTTCTGCTCTTACACCTTGTTTTCAGGCAGAACAAAGTAAGAGAGAGAGAGACCAATTGGCTGCTGCTTCTGAAGCAAGTAATATTTTTCTCCGTCTCTGTGTGGAAAAATACAAGAATGTCAACTGAACACCAAAGTGGACCATGTGCACTCTCCATGTACATTCTCTGGAATGGATGATAATAGACTGTATGCTGTATGCAGCATCATTGCTGTTGTGCACACTGCCTTTCATTAGCAAATGAAAATAATGTGCCCGTTTTATGATTTGATGAGATGCTTATATGCATCTGCTTAATTTTTAAAAATGGGTTGATATCTTCATAATATTTGTGTTAATACCAATGCATCTCATTCAAAAAAAATATTATCTAGCTTTAGTCTTCTTAACAAGAAAAAATATGTATCCAGCTGAAAGACTTCTCTGAAAATCGTGGTTCAGTAAGATTTCTCATCTAAGATCTAAACAGATAATCTCCGATAACAAAAGGCCTTCATTTCAGGAATGAGTAAAGGGAAGCATCTTTGAACATCTTTGAAAGGAATTGTCTCCTTTTTTTTAGTTTAGAGGATCAGAACTGCACCCAGTGTATCTGATGTGGTCTCAGCAATCCTTGCACAGATACAGTGAAATATTCCTCATTAAACCCAATACACGTTGCCACAAGCAGAATCATTCCACTTACCTTCTGAATCACTTGCTGCATCTGCAGACAGACTTCATATGAATCATGTACCAAGAATATGAAAAACATCTGCGTCACAGAGTTCTGCAATCTCTCTCCATTTAAATTGTTCCCGACTGCAATAGACAACTCACATTATATTATTACTGCTGAGGGGACGCTCACTAACCTTCCCTGTCTACATCATAATGCAGATTCACTCCCTACATTTGAAGATCTATTGAATGATCATTTTGGTGTACGAGGTAGTTCAGCTTTGATCCATTCAGTCCCTTCATCCAGATATTTTACATAGATTATTGATCAGTGATGACCCTACAGTGATCTCTGAGTCAAAACTAGTTACAGTTTTATTTCTAAAAATCATATGTCACTACTGTCTATTTCCTGTTCGTGACAACATCCCTGTTCCTGTGCAGCAGTTCAGTCGGGTTGAATGACCTCATCCTGGGCTGTGTAATGTACTCAACAAGCTGAATTACTTCATCCTATATTCCTGTGTAATTCCTTAGAGGGGCAGAATGGTCTCCTCCCATCTCATTGTAACGATCCAGTCTGGCTGAATGGGATGGTCTCTACCCTGTAATCGCACTGAGGGGTGGATTGGGGTTGGGTCAGCAGTATATCTCTGTAACTGCTTTGAGGGGTGGATTGAGGGAACAACTCATGAGGTAGGGACAGCAGTATATCTCTGTAACAGCAACGATGAGTGGATTGAGGGAACAACACATGGGGTAAGGGCAGCAGTCTATCTCTGTAACGGCCGGGAGCGTGGATTGAGGGAATAACACATGGAATAGGGACAGCAGTATATTCCTGTAACGGCCGGGAGGGTGGATTGTGGGAACAACACATTGGAAAGGTGCAGCAGTTGGCCATTTAGCGGCACCATTCAGAATACTCATGGCTGATCCGAGTGTGTCTGACCATCCGTCTCCTGTCTGTTTCCAATAAACATTGACTCTTCTGTCCGGCAAAGATCATTCAAGCTCAAAATACCTTAATTATACGAGTCTTCACTGCTCCCTGAGGATGAGGACACCACAGATAGCACAACAGTAAAGGGAAAGGGACATCCTTCTTTCTTTGTGGGACACATTTTTTAAAAACTGTGTTAACCTCATATCAAACCACTGCCCCTTTTCGGATATAGTGGTACAATATCTAGGAATAGACATTAACCATTCTGCCCTCCAATCTTTTCCCACATTACCACTGACTGTTTCCAATCAAATATGTTGCTGTTGGTGTCTCAGGAAGAGAATACCTGATAGCATAACACCAGATGAGCATTACAAAAAGGAGCAGAATTAGACCATTTGGTCCATCGAGTCTGATATACCATTCAGTCATTTCGAATATGTTCCTCAACATCATTCTTCTACCTTCTCCCAGAATCCTTGATCTCCTTATAAATCAAAAAATTATTTATTTATCTTAATGGCACTCGTGTCGGTGTCTTAATGTGTATTTAAGTGTGTGTGCCCATGTACTTGCTATTTTTCTATTTGTGTGACTAAGTCTGTCTGTCTTTGTATCAGCCAGTGTGTTTCTATCTGTGTTTGTGTCCATTTGTGTGTGACTGTTTATGTCTTTGTGTGCTTCTCCGTGTGTGCATGCTTATCTCCTTGTATGCATTGTGCATGTTAGTATATTGGGGTATTTACCAATACATCTGTGTATTTCAATGCCTGCATCTCTGTGCAATGGGATATCTGTTCTTCTCCGAGTGAGAGAGATGAGGTTGGAACTAACAGTCGGTTTGATTTGAGAATTGCTCTTTACTAAACACTGCTCCTTATTAGGTTGGTGGGACGTGGATGTTTCCGAATCTCCACCCAAGGCCTCTTGGCCCTCTCCGGCTCTCTCCAGGATCCTCCCCACATATCAGGGTAGGGGTATGAGGGAACGGATATCTGGCACTCCATCACCCGGATTGGCCCGTTCTGTCCTATTCCAGGCTGTTTCTCCTGGAATGGGAGAAAGGGAGGGAATGAGTGAGGGTGGGAGTGGATGGACCTGCTGTTAGTGCTGGACTAGGTGAGGTGTGACATGGTGAGGTAGCCGGAGGGAGTCTGTCCATAGGGTTGTATCCATATAGTGCTATTAGTGTGCAGGGCTATTGCATCAGGGACAGAAAATGTGGGGGAGGGAAGGTGCTGAATTCAACAGTGAGAGTGGTTGTGCTTGAGCCTTATTTGGAGTGTGAGTCTTGGTCGAGGGGAGGTGCTATAAGAGACATACAGTGAGTGTGAGGGAGCAGTGAGAATAAACGGTGAAACTTATCCTGACAGAGTGGGGTGGATATTGATGCTTGTCCTATATTGCTTGACCTGTCTTCAGATCATCTCAGCATCGAGGTGAGCCTCCCCGAATGTCTTATCCAAGTCTATCACTAATAACGACACAGGCTCTGTCCCTCAGATTCCACAGAATGAGTTTGGGTGGGTCTTACAAATAGCAAAGAGAAACAAACGTGTGTAATATATCTGAACCAAAACTGTCGCGCAAATATTTTGCATCATATGCTCTGGAAATTATATATGCAACTATACTCAAAGGGAAGCTATGACATACTGATATTATCGCTGGGCTCTTAACTCTGAGACCCAGGTAATGTTCTGGGGACATGGTCTCAAATCCTGCCATGGCAGATTGTGGAATTTGAATTCAATAAATATCTGGAATCAAGGGTTGATGATGATCGGGAATCCATTCCTGATTGTTGGAAAAACTCATCTGGTTCACAAATGTCCTTAAGGGAAGGAAACGGCTGTTCTTATCAGGTCTGGCCTGCATGTCACTCCAGATTCAAGGCAACGCTGTTGACTCTTAACTGCCGTCTGGCATGGCCAGGAAATGCTGGTTATCCAGCTAAGCCCTCATTTTGTGAACGAGTAACAAATACTCGTGGGTTCTGCAGTAATAATGGATGGTGTCAAGTTGCATTGAAACTGAGTTAACAAAGTGACTGCTAATGTTGTGAAAAATAAATTCCTATAATGCATATCAGGTAGGTTGAAAAGTAAGTTGTGAACCAAACTAGGGAGCAGATTATTTCGGATTTGGTGTGTGTGATACTGATTAAGGATGATCAGCCATGATCATATTGAATGGTGGTGCAGGCTCGAAGGGCAGAATGGCCTACTCCTGCACCTATTGTCTATTGTCTATTGTGTGGTCAGAAGGACTAATTACTAACCTTGCTCTGAAGCAGCTTTGGAGGAATTGTGACATTCATATGTTATATTTTACACGGCGTCTGCATTCAATGTGGAATGTTTGAACATTCTTGTCAAACATCATGGAAGCCCAGAGGTTAGAGTGTCAAGTTCGCTCCAGTGAATTGGGAAAGTACAATATAACATTCAGTAAGAGAACAATGGTTGTTAGACCCATATACTCTTACAGCATGGAGACAGGCCATTCGGCCCAAACTGGTCCATTCTGAACAAAATGTCCATTCACACTAACCCCATTTCCCTGCCATTTCCCTGTATCCTTCTAATCCTTTCTGACCTGTGTATTTGTCCAAATGTATTTTATAATTTTTTAACGTACACGCCTCAACCACTTCCGCTGTCAGCTCATCCCATATGCATACCACCCTGTGTGTAAAAGAAATTTCCCCTCAGGTTCCCTTTTACTCTTTCCCCTCTGACCTGAAATTAATGCCCTCTAGTCCGTGATTGCCCAATCCTGGGGAATAAACGACTGAGTGCATTGACTCTATCCATGCCTCCCATGACCTTATACACTACTATCAGATCACCCTCAGTCTCATACAGTCTAAAGGACAAACTCCGAGCTTGCCCAACCTCTCACTATAACTCAGACCATTGAGTCTTGGCAACATCCTTGTAAATTTCTTCTGCACTCTTTCCAGTTTAATAACATCCTTCCTCGAGCAAAGTGAAGAAAACTGAACATGACGCTACAAGTATGGACTCGCCAACATCTTGTATAACTGCAACATAACTCCCTAATTTCGATACTCAGTGCTTTATCTGATGAAGGCCAGTGAGTCAAAAGCCTTCTTCAGTGCCTTGTCTACCTAGGACTCCACTTACTGAAAACCGTGCACCTGAATTCCAAGGTCACTCTGTTCCACTGCAATCCTTAAGGCCCTGCCAGTCACCATGAAACTCCTGCCTTGATTTGACTTTCTAAAATGCAAGAACTTGCACTTATCAGAATTAATTTCCATTTGCCATTTCTCGGCCCACTTCCCCACCTGATCAAGGTACTGCTGTAATTTCTGAAATTCCTGATAACCTTCCTCACTGTCCACGATACCACCTGTTTTAGTGTCACCTTGAAACTTACAAATCATGCCTGTACATTCTCATCTAAATCATAGATATATGTAACATATGAATATATGGTCGCAGCACCGACCCCTGAGGCATTCCACTCATCACAGGCCTCCAGTCCGACAAGCATCCTTCCACGATTACACTCTTCCTCCGAGCATCAATCCAATTTTCGACCTAATTTGCCAGCTCCCCCTCAATTCCATATGATCTAACCTTCCAGAGCAGCGTACCATGGGGAACCTTATTGAAGGCCTTACTGTCTTCTATATAGACTATATATACAACCATGCCCTTGCCAAAGTTACTGGTCACTTCATCAAAGCAGTCTAACAAATGTGTGAGTCATAATCCCCCATTCACAAGGCCCTGTCTTTCCAAATGCATGTATATCTTCTCCCTCAGAATCTTCTCAAGTAACTTACCTGCTACAGATTTTAGGTTTACTGGTCTATAGTTCCCCGGTTTTTATGTGTAGCCCTTCGTGAATAATGGCACAGCATTCACTACCTTCCAGTCCTCCAGGACTTCACCCGTTGGCTACCGCTGATGCAAAAGTACCAACCAGGGCCCCCGCTATTTCTTTCCTGTCCTCCTGCAGTGTTCCTGAATATATCTGGTCAGTACCAGGAGATTTATAGAAATACTGCAAAGTCTGAAAAATATCTTTATTTATTTCAGGTAAAACACCCAAGCGTGAGAAAGGGAGTTAACAATGATTAGCATAATAAATTAAAGATTACATGAATCACTGGAAGTGATTTCAGAAGAATTCCAGACATTGTGGAATCCTGAGAATTCTCAGAAATTTACGATCCAGTAAAGGAGGGCCATGAAACGGGTAAGGAAATCAAAAAGGGAACATGCATACAAACAACCAGGAACACAAAGACTGCATAAATGTATGTTCTATATTTCAAAGGAAAGAGAAAAGCATAGTCAAATGTGGAAATCTGCAATCAGGAGAGACGAGCTTATTATGGATAACAGGCAAATGGCCAAGCAAATAACCAGTTATTTTGCATCTGTCTTCGTGAGGAAGATCCAGAAAATCACCCAGAAATTCGAAGTCTTTATATAGGACTTATGGATTAAAAGACATAAAGACAATTTATATCAGTAACAAGGCTCTACTTGAACATGCAGCTGGATTGAGCATTGTTAACCATGACAAACCAGATGTAGTTCAGACCAAAATCTTCAGAAATAAACCACTAATAGAAGCATTAGTTGCACTGTCGATGACTGTGTTCTATTACCCAATGCATTCTGCATCGTCTGGTAGCCATTGTAGATAAATGGACATTAGTAAACGTAATCCAAGCACTATAGATGTACGGTAGTGACCCAAGCATCTACAAAGGGAAGAAGAGATAGTATGGAGAACTACAGACCAATTAACTTGACATTTGTGGGGAACTGTTGGACTCTATCATATAGGATGTGATATTCGTTATTTAGAAATTAACAGCAACATTGGAGAGAATCAGTGTGCATTTCTGAAAGGGCAATCATACTTGACAAACTGTGGAATTGTTTGAAGTTGATTCCTACAGCATAGATAATGGGGAACCATTGCAATTGGCATATTTTAGATTGTCAGAAGGCTTTCTATAAGAACTCACACAAAGAGTTCATAAATGCAATGAATGTGAAAGGCATTTGGAGGAATATATGCAAGTGGTAAGTTAAAGTTTGGATTACCTTGCTTTAAGGGAGTCAGAATATAGATGTAAAGACATTTTGAAGCAGTTTAACAGCGTGTTGGTGAGTACTGTACCTGGAATTTTGAGTACAGTTTTGGTCACCAAATCTGAGAAAGAATATGCCGACCACAGAGAAAGTTCAATGGACATTCCCCAGATTAATCCCTCAGTTGGCGAGATTGCGTGATAATGAAACTGGGCCTGTGTTCTCTAGAGTTTCAAAGAATTAGAGATGGGTCACTGTGAAATGCATAAAATTCACAAAACATGTGACAAGTTGGAAATTAGCAGGATGTTTCTCCGGCTGCCTAATCCACATTGAAGGGAAATAATGGCAGGATAAATGACAGACCATTTAAGACTGCAATAAGGAGGAAGTTCTGCACGCATAGGGGACAAACTAACACAGGGGCATGGAAACCTGCTGGCAGGGCAAGATTCGGGAGAATTCCCAGATATTCTCCAAGTGTGTCCAGCGGAACACAATAACCAGGGAACAGGTAGGTTTCATTAGTGACTTGCCAAATTGCATCCAAATGAAGTTTAGTGGTAGGAGACACAAGGTGGTGGCTGACTGCTTGTGTGATTGGAGGCCAGTATCCAATGGTATACCACAGGGATCAGTGCTGTATCTCTTATCGTTTGTGATTCGGAGGTGCTGATGTTGGACTAGGTGGACAATGCTGTAAATCTCATAACATCAGGTTAAAGTCCAACAGGTTTATTCAGCGGCAATAGCTTTCGAAGTGCTGCTTCTTCATCAAAGCGCACAATCACCTGATGAAGAAGTAGCGCTTCGAAAGCTAGTGCCTCCGAACAAACCTGTTGGACTCAAACCTGATGTTGTATGATTTTCAACTTTAATATTTGTGGTAATCATAAATGATGTCGCTGTGAATATGGATGAGGGGTGGGGAGTGTGAGAAGTAAGTTTGTGTTTGATACGCAGATTGGCTGTTGGCTGGCATTGAGGAGGAAGGCCTTCAGTTAGGGGAAGATACAGATGGAATGGTCATCTGGAAAGATCAACGGCAGATGGAATGTAACCCTGATAAATAGGAGGTGATACACTTTGGGAGAAGGAACCAGACGGGGGAGGACTCAATGAATGGCAGCACACTAGGAAGATCAGAGGGTGCTTCTCCACATATTCCTGAATGTGAATGGACAGGGCCATACACAATTTGGGAAAGTATAAGGGACTGTAAACATTGAGGCGCAGATTATAAGAGCTATGCGGAACTTTGGTGAGGCCAAGATGGAATACTGTGTATAGTTCCGGAGAACATATTACAGGAAGGATGTGACTGCATGGGAGGGTTTGCAGAGGGGATTCACCAGAATGTTACCTGGAATGGAGCATATCAGCTATGGAGAGAGGCTGGATAAGCTTGAGTTGTTTAGTTTGGAGGAGAGGAGGCTGAGGGGGACGTGATTCTGAAGGATAGGATTACGAGGAGCAAGGACAGGGTGGATGGGCAGCAGTTGTTCCTTTTAGTCAAGGGGGCACACTTTTAAAGTGAAGGGTTTGCGGTTTAGTGAGGATTTGAGGATTGCTTTTCAGCCAGTGTGTATTGGGGTCTGAAGTACACTTCTTGAGAGGGGAGATATCATGGCAAAGTCAAAACTATTAAAAGATACGCGGTTGTGCACTTGAAATGCCTTAAGATTCACAGCTAGGCGTATTGTGTCGGAAAGTGGGCCTTATGTAGACCATGCTGTATTTCTGATAGTACAGAGTCTTTGCTTCTGTGATTGTATGGCTGTAGAAGGCCAATCCGTGAGTACCTTAAAATGGGATTTGATAGATTTCTGAAGAATGTCTTAACAAAGTTTATAAGACAGAACTTGTGATATTTTCGGAAAATATGTTAATGGCAAAATTAAGAGAAAGAAATGTGCAGCTTTCTTACAGTTTGATGTCAGATAATTGAGGACTAGGTAATGGTAGAACTATGGAACAAAAGTTTCAGTTATGCCTTCACAGAGGAAAACAAAATAAAAAAGAAAACTTCCTAGCAATACTAGGGATCTTTAGTCTGGTGAGAAAAAGGGAATAGAATGAAATTAGCAACTAAACAGTTTAGAGAAAGTATCGGAATGAAATTAATGGCCATAGACAAAGTCAACAGAGATTTATGAAATGGGAATCATATTTGTTAAAGTGGCTTTTAGCAACATTATGGAGAAGGTAGCAATGTAATACGAGGGGAATCTCAGAAAGATTTTTGATAAAGCCCCAAGCCTATTGTGCGAATTCGAATCCTGAGGGACTCGGTCTAACGGATGGTCATGGTTTTATAATGGGAGAGCTGGCTGGAAACACTGCGCAGGAATATAACAACATTTTTTTAAAATGGAAGTCTAGGAGGATATAGCAAGGATCGTGTCTTGGGCCCCAGCTATTCCCAATACACATCATATATTTGGTTGACGGGCTCAAATGCAATATTCCCAAGTCTGCTGACAGCACTAAACGATATCAGCATGTGAGTTGTGAGGAAGATGTAAAAAAGCTTCAAATTGACTGAGACAAGTGAAATTCCTGGGAAAATACGTGGCAGATGGAGAGTAATGGCAGAGATGAGATGTTGTGTACTTTGATGGGAACAAGTAATTTGGCAGCCTATAATTTGAAAAGGGAATGTTTGAAACAAGTTGTTCTATAAAAGAACTTAAGCTGCATTTTCGTTTATTTCCGTGCAGCCCTCTGAGTACATGTGACAGTGAATCTGAAGCCAGAAGTCAATACTGGGACTGTCATTGACACGCTGATCAGTGTATATAGACCCAGCAAGTGGGGAGCTGTAACATTGAAAAGAATCACGATCACCTTGTACACCAGTCACTAAAGCAATATTGTAGGAGCAGAAAGCAGGTAGACAGATAAATGATGTATTAACCTTCATTTCAGGGGAATTGAGTGCAGGAGTAAGAGTATCCTACTGCAGCTGTACAGGGCCTTGGTGAGACCCCATCCCGAACATTGTACAGTATTGTGTGCAGTTTTGGTCTCCTTACCCAGGATAGGACAAACCTGACATTGAGGGAGAGCAGGGAAGGATGACCAGACTGATCTCTGGGATGACAGGCTTGTTGTGGGAGCAGAGTTTTGGGCGGCTGGACCTGTATTCCATGGGATTTAGGAAAATGAGTGGTGATCAGGGTGAAATATATAAAACTCTGACAGGGCGAGAAAGATTGGAAGTTGGCTTGGACGCCTGAAACAAGGGGCCACAGCATTAAGTACAGAGAGGTCACTTTGCATTGAGATGAGAATATATGTCTTCACTCAGAGACTGGCGAACCAGGAGTACTATCTCCCAGCTCGGGCTGTGGAAACCTAGGCACTGAATATAACTAAGGATTTCTGGAAATTAAAAGGATAGGGAGAGAGCGGAGTATCGTGTGAAGATAGAAGATCAGCTATCAATGAGGTTGTTCTCCAATAACTCAGTCGCTGTGTTCCTGTGCAACACCATGTTGTGCAAAATCGTGCAATATTAATAATGGGGTCTATGGGAAAAAGAGGGTAAGGGGCGAACCCCCAAAAATATTAGTAAAGCCAAAAATTTAATTTAGGCTAACACACATACTAGCACAGTCCAAATAAATCTTTAAGTCCCATATTGTAATAAAACAGTGTTGTAAATGTAACACTTTCAAAACTGACTACAGCAGTGTACCTTTCACCACACTCTTCACCAGAAAGTGCGTGGGGCTGACTGACCACGTCATGTCGATGGGGAGATTCCAGTTCTCCTCAAGAATCTCCCCACAGTTTGAAATAAAGTTCTTTCTAAATGGATACTACAATTCCCCGTTTCAGGCTCATTTTCAAGGCTTCCGAGCGGATTACATTCCTGTTTTAGCTGAACACATTGTTGTACATTTTGCAGACAGAGGATCCTGAGGCTGGGTTTTGCTGTTCAGTTGGTTCCCGGCAAGGAATTGCGTCACAATGAACGGGAGTTCACTTTATGGAAAAAGGTTCATGAATCACATTGCAACCAAATTGTATTTAATCAACACGCGTTATCTGAGAACTGCCTGTATATTGAATAGAGGAGCAAAATTGATGGGCTGAAGGGACTACAGCAGTTCTCACTTTATATTTCACAATGTTTAAACATATTAAGGGATATGAAAATTGTATGGGTAAAACTGCATTAAGGAGATGTTCGACCATTAACTTGCACAGAGAAAGCTCGATGTGTTGTGTGACGTACTCATTTCCCGAAGTTCCTGTACAGTTTGTGGGAAAGCTCAGTAAGTGTTGTCACAAACCGTCAGACATTAGGAAGGAGGTCTCTGCAGGGTCAACAGGACTATGTTTCCCGTTCCCTTTTCCGACACCAAAGTTGGAGGCAGATGTTCTCTCCGGGTATATTCTTTAAGAGTTCGGAGCAGTTGATACAATTGAGTGTCTTGCTTGGCCGTTTCAGGGACTATTGAAGAGTTTATCACATGGCTGTGTGTCTGGAGTCACTTTTAGGCCAGACCAGGAAAACACGGGAGATTCACTTCCTGAAAGTACATTGGGGAAGGAAATCGATGTTTACAATCAACATTGGACACAAGATCACTATTACTGACACCAGATTTTAGATCTTGATATGTTAATAATTGTTTTTATCTTCCACCAGCTGCCCAAGCATGAGCCTGGTCTGTATTAGTAATCCAATGACAATTCCAAGACCGCATCATCTCCACATGGAGACCTATCTGAAACCACACTGAGCAGGTTATTTCTGTGCTACTTGACAGCTCTGTCATATAGAACTCCCACCAATTTGACTGTCGTGATGGGACTGATGGGGTGGTAATTGGTCAGATTGTATTTATTCCCCTCTTAGTAAACTGGACATAGCTGAGTAATTTTCCACGTTGCCAGGGAGATGTCAGAGTTGGAGCTGGAATGAAACAGCTTCCCCAGTGACACGGCTTATTGTACCGCACAAGTCTTCAGTCCCATTGCAGGAATGGGGTCAGGGCCCATTGCCTTTGTTGTATCTACTGTGTTCAGCGGTTTCTTCATGTCACGTGCAGCGGATCGAATTGGTTGAAGACTGCCATCTGTGATTCTGTGGGCATCATGATAGGGTAAGTTGGATCATCCACTCAACACGTCTGGCTGAGGATAGTGCAGACACCACATACTTGACTTTTACACTGATGTACAGGACTGTTCCATTATTTAGGATGGGGATATTTGTGGAGTCCTCTCCCCCAGTAAGTTGTTTAATGGTCCATCGACATTTATGCTTGGATTTGGCAGGATGACAGTGCTTCGATCTGATTTGTTACTCGTGGTATAATTTCTGCCTCTGTACCAGATGTTAGTTCTGCTGCTTTGAGAGAAACCAGCCAATTGCGGTAGCTTTAATGGGTTTTCATCATATAAAGGTACACATGGTACTGACCCTGGCATGTTCACCCACACTCGTCACTGAACTATAGATCGGCTTGAGGGTAATGGTGGACTGAGACATTATCCTGGGGGAAAGGTTACAGATTGTCATTGAATACAATTCTGCTTCTGCTGTTGCTGCTGTGACCTACAGCATCAGATGATAACCCAGTTTTAGCTGCAATATCTACAATTCAATTCTACTGACTGTCCCCCAGTTCACACCGAGACCCATTCACCCATCAGCCCTGTATTCAGTGACCTACTCTGGTTTCTGATGCGGCAACCCTTCCATTTTCTAATTCTCATTCTGCTGAAATCCTTTCCTTGGTGTCACGCCTCCAATTTGTTACTTTAACTCAATCAATTTTAGGTACTAATCTAAATCTTTTCCTTTCAGTAATGCCATCTTCTGTATTTGAAGTGAATGTGTTTCCTTCTGTTTTTCTCCCTGACCATAATTCAGACCACTGCAGTGTCAGTGATGCCAGCCTTATGCAGTTCCAGAGTTAAGGAACTTGTCACCATGTGTTATCGTTCAGTTCCCAGTGTACGGCGCTCCATGTTGGACAGGATGTTTGAGCATCTTTGACAATATGTCGTTGGAAATTGTTCAAAAACAGAAATTGCTGAAGAAATTGCTGAAGATGTTGCAGCATTTTATGAAGTGAATGCAGATATAAACTTTCAGGTCCAGTGAACCTTCTAAAAAGCTCCCGGTTTCTCTAGCAATTTTTGATATTTTTATTTCCAATATTGATCATTATTTTGTAATTGAAAATATGTTCTGTGCCGCTATTCATTTCTGGAGAAACTCAGCAGGTCTGTCAGCATCTGCAGGGACAGAGAAACAGGATTAGTGTTTCAAGTCTAGTGTGACATTTCTTCAGAACTCGAAATGATTGGAAAATGTGCTTCAAATCCCTAGCCAGAGTTGGGGAATGGGTGACAGGGGAAAGAGGGTGTGGCAAAAGATAAAAGAAGATTCTGTGAAATGAGTTTAAATTAAGGTGCGATGGGGAAAGGGGTTCTCTCTATTGAGTGCAAGATAAGGAAGACACAAGCACACAAGGTCTTTGGGAGGCCAGGTGGGGGAATGTTGACTATATGGTATTATATAGATCTGGCCATAGATACGTTTTCATTGTCGAGATCATCACCCCCGTTAGACAAATAAATTCAGGTGCGTGACTTGTTATTGGCACTAAATAAGCGTTTCATGCTGCCTCAGTATTGTAATAAGGAGAAAAACAAATAATAGTATGAAGTTTTGACTGAGTATTATTTTACTGTCATGTTTAATATAGTTTCAAATTTGCAGCGCTTATCTTTAAATGCTTGTTCTTGAAGTTAGTATCAGATGGAGTGTAGAAGGTTGTGGGCTGACATTATAGAAGTTTATGAAATCAAGAGAGGTACGCATCGGGTGAATAGCCAAGGGCTTTTCCACAGGAGGGGAGAGTTCAACCATAGAAGGCATAGGTTTAAGGTGAAAGGGGGAAGATTTAAAAGGGACGCAGAGGCAGTGTTTTTATACAGAGTGGTACGGGTATAGAATGAGCTTTCAGAGGAAGAGTGGTAGATGCCAGTACAGCTATAAGATTTAAAACTCATTTGGACAAACATACAAATGGGAAACATTTAGAGGCCTATGGGCCAAATGAAAGCAGATGGGGCTAGTTTAGATTGGAAAACCTGGCCAGCATGGACATTAAGAAAAGCTTCACGCAGTGTCAGTGCGGGTTTGTGAAAAGGAAATTATATTTTGCCCTGTAAGATCATGCAAAGATTTCTGGAGATGCCTGGAAATATAACAAGCGGACTTGATAAAGGGGATCTAGTAGAAAGAGGCTTTTCAGAGATTTTCCGCAGGGTATTACAAAATAAAAGATCTTACTCAAACCAGAAGCTTGTAGGATGACAGATAATGTATTAACATACGATGATGACTGGTTAACACATAGAAATCGGAGAGTCAGGATTAATGGATCTTTATGATAAAGGTGTATCTGCTGGAGCACCACACATATCAGTCCGATGGCATCAGTTATTGCAATCTATACTGACAGCCTGAAGTAGGGAGCTGAGTGCAATATACATCCGAGTTAGCTGCAATATCTAAAGTTCAATTCTACTGACTGTCCCCCAGTTCACACCGAGACCCATTCACCCATCAGCCCTGTATTCAGTGACCTACTCTGGTTTCTGTTGCGGCAACCCTTCCATTCAGCCCATTGACACTACTCCACCAATAAGACACTGAGAACCAAAAGGCTGGCTGTTATTTAATGGAGAGGACTTCCAGAAAAGGAGGAGTACAAAGTGATTGGAGTCTTCCTGAGTATGAAACATAACGTCAGCATGCTGATGCAGCAAGTAACTAGGTTGGATCATTAACCGGCTTCCAGAGATGAAAGGGTTGGGGTATTCAGAATCTCTATAATGGTGAGGTGATTATTCATTGGGGTTTAAATGAATGAAGAGTGATACTGTTGAAATATACAAGATACAAAGCGGGCTTGAGAAGGTAGATGGTGAGAAGTTGCTCCCATTCCTGGGCAGAATGTCGAACTCGAGGATACAGATACCGAATAAGGAACATCGATTTCAATCTGAGATGCAAAG
The DNA here is from genome assembly GCF_047496795.1 of Chiloscyllium punctatum. Lineage (NCBI taxonomy): Eukaryota > Metazoa > Chordata > Chondrichthyes > Orectolobiformes > Hemiscylliidae > Chiloscyllium > Chiloscyllium punctatum. Next base: position 64,048,862 of record NC_092768.1, on the reverse strand, counting down.
TGATGCCTTCTCTCAGAAGGTAGTGAATATCTGGAATTCCCTAACCCAGAGAAATGTCGAGAGATACAGGAGTCAGCATGAAAGTGGAGTTGGGCCCTGGAGTAGATCAGCCACGTTATTATTTTATGACAGGGCTAGCTTGAGGGGGCGAATGACCTACTTCTGTTCCTATTTATTAATTTCACATGTTACGCTATTGGAAACGAACAGGTTATTTTCCTGGAAGTCATGTTGCACAATGTTGCATTCAGGGACAACAGATGATTTGTTTCAGTTAACTGTAGGTGGGGTATAGGGGCTGTATACCCAGCGTATTTAAGTCTGTAACATGACCCACATCTGGAGCAGAGGTTACAGAGTGGGTAAGCCTAAAAGAAAGCTTGGGGTTGGCGGTGGGCTCCTGACCCAGCCTGAATTTTGCAAGTAGTTTTCCAAAACTACATCTCACCATCGGAGTGGCCTCGATGTGCCTTTGTGTAGCAGGTCCGAAGGGTTGAACGTAACATCAGAACATGGCGCTGAGGGACCTGAGTGGGCCATTCAGCCCATTGACACTACTCCACCAGTAAATAAGATTGTGGTTCATCTCATTGTGTTCCCAGCTGCACTTTGCTCCTGATGCACCACTATCCCTGATGCACCTGTTTGCGGAAAATCATTTTATATTATATCGAAGCCAGCCTCGATATAGTATAAAGATTCAGCCATCCCAAACTTCGGGAAAAGAGAATTTCCACTGGAATAAATTCCCACTTGGTGAATTTCACCGAATTCCTGCTCTGACTGAGGTTGGAGGGTGTCACTGTTTCATTTTTATCCCACTCCTCCACTGCTCCCAACAAATTTAAAATTTAGCTTAAAAATGTGTTGCTGGAAAAGCGCAGCAGGCCAGGCAGCATCAAAGGAGCAGGAGAATGAACATTTCGAGCATATGCCCTTCTTCAGCAATGAGGAGGGTGTGCCAAGCAGGCTACGATAAAAGGTAGGGAGGAGGGACTTGTGGGGAGGGGCGTTGGGAATACGATAGGTGGAAGGAAGTTAAAGTGAAGGTGATAGGCTGGAGAGGGGTGGGGTGGAGAGGTCGGGAAGATGATTGTAGCTCAAGAAGGCGGTGCTGAGTCTGAGGGACTGGGAAAAGGTGGGGAGAGGGGAAATGAAGAAGCTGGAGAAATCTGCATTCATCCCTTGTGGTTGGAAGGTTCCTAGGCGGAAGATGAGGTGCTCTTCCTCCAGGCGTCGTGTTGCCACCGTCTTGTGATGGAGGACGCCAAGGACCTGCATGTCTTTGGCAGAGTGAAAGGGGTATTTAAAGTGTTCAGCCACACTGCGGTTGAGTTGGTTGGTGCAGGTGTCCCAGAAGTTTTCTCTGAAACGTTCTGCAAGTTGGCGGCCTGTCTCCCCAATTTAGAGGAGGCCATATTGGGTGCAGCGGATGCAGTAAATGATGTGTGTGGAGGTGCAGGTGAATTTCTGACGGATATGGAAGGATCCCTTGGGGCCTTGGAGGGAAGTGAGGGGGGAGGTGTGTGCGCATGTTTTGCATTTCTTGCAGTTACACGGGAAGGTGCCGGGAGTGGTGGTTGGGTTGGTGGGGGGTGTGGATCTGACGAGGGAGTCGCGGAGGGAGTGGTCTTTCCAGAACACTGATAGGAGTGGGGAAGGAAATATATCCTTGGTGGTGGGGTTTGTTTGGAGGTGGCGGAAATGACGAAGGATGATACGTTGGACATGGAGGTTGGTGGGGTGGGAGGTGAGGACCAGTGGGATTCTGTCCTTTTGGTGATTGGAGGGACGGGGTTCACGGGCGGAGGAGCGGGATGTGGAGGAGATGCGGTGGAGAGCATCGCCAACCACGTCGGAGGAGAAATTGCGGTCTTTGAAGAAGGAGGCCATCTGGGTTATTCAGTATTGGAATTGGTCACCCTGGGAGCAGATGCAGCGGAGGCAAAGGAATTAGGAACATGCGGTGGCATTTTTACAGGGGGCAGGGTGGGAGGAGGTGTAACCTCGGTAGCTGTGGGTGTCATTCGGTTTATAGTAAACATTCATGTTTAGTTGGTCATCTGAGATAGAAATGGAGAGGTCTAGGAAGGGGAGAGAGGTGTCTGAGACTGTCCAGGTAAATTTGAGGTCGGGTGGAAGGTGTTAGCAAAGTTGATGAACTATTCTCCTAGTAAACTTTAAATGTAACCAGGTTGGTGATATGGCCGATCATAAAGTTCTCAGACTGCATCAGGTTCAGTGACAGGAACAAGTCAGGCAGATTTCTTTAGTCAGCCACAAATAACTAATAGAACTGACGGATGTGCATGGTGGATATCTGGTTAGCACTGCTCCCTCCCATCATCGAGGAGCTGCGTTCAATATAACCTCAGGCGACGCTATGTGTGGAGTTTGAGCATTCTCTCTGCAGATTTCTGTGTGGGTTTCCTCCCAATGCTCCAACAGTCCAAAGATCCGCAGCTTAGAGTGGATTGGCCATGCTAAATTGCCCTTCATGCCCAGGGATGTGTAGGTTAGGTAGGTTAGTCATGGGAAATGCAGGATTACTTGGATAGGGTAGGGGGGCAGGTCCGGTGGATGCTGTTTGGAGGGTCAGTGTGGAGTTGATGGATGGGATGCCCTGCTTCCACACTGTAGAGATTCTGTGAAAATGGCAAGAAATTTGGTCTATACCCAGTGGGTATCTATCTGATCCACTCTCATCTAGGTCTTGTACGTTTCAATAAGATCATCTCTCTTTCCAAGTGTGACCTGTTAAATCCTTCATAATATAAGGTACTCATTCCTGGAATGCGTGAAGTGAAACATCTCCGAACTGCTTCTAACGTAATTATATTCTTTCTCAGAGAAGGAGACAAAGAAAAAATAATCTCACACTCAGATCTTGAGTTTTATTTTTTTTTCTCTCAGTGTTGTGGTTCTTTGTAACTCTTTTCCCCACAGAGCATTGGAGGCAGAGATATTGAATAATTTTGAGGCACAGACAGAAGGTTCATAAATAACAACGGTGTCGAGGATTATCATGGATTGGCAGTAATATGCGGTATGGGGGTAAATGTAGACAGTGGTACCAAATGACACTGCTCCAGAACATCCAGGAATATAATTCAAAACCAAATGGTAATATCGATAAAATGTTAAGGGGGAAGCCCAGATGGTGGCGATCTGGAAGGTCTGTTTTACTGGGGTCTGCATCAGAGCACAGGCAAAGTGGTTCTCTAACCCACCCCATCCCAGCCAGTTACTTAACATTCAACACTAAAAAGAGCAATAGAATCTTTACTAATCCCGTTTCATCAAGTGGAAATGACAAAACATGGGAAAGGATCGATCAAGTCACAACATGCAGTGCGCCCGTCAGAAGCATTGAGCAGGCCTGAGGCTGTAGCTGCAACCCACTCTGCTCGTTCCATGGACCCAGTTACTCACCAGGCCTTGGTCACTGAGTTCACCAACTTAAGTGAAATGATTGAAGGCATGACTGAACAGAAGTCCAGCTGTGGCTAGAACCGCTCTCAGACGTGCTCCAAAAACATGAGCAGCAACTCGACAGCCTTGGAAACAGAACATACAATGTCAAGTGCCGAACTGCATTGACAGAGACTGCGATCAATTCCTCTCGGGAGAGGATCCTCCCCCTTGAAATACAGGTCCATACCTTAACTGAACAAGATGACCACCTCGAGAACAGGGAGAGGACGAAGAATGTTCACATCGTCGATCTGCTGGGCCCGACGGCAGGTGGTCAGCTTTGATCTGGCTGCTGTGATTCCTTCCCTTCGAAGCTGAAGTTCATTGGGTTACGGCACGGTGGTAAGACTCAGACCAACGCCTTTGCCCTGTCCTTGTGCGACTACATAGTTACAGGGATAAACAAAGACTGATGGAAGCTCAGTGTGGTTTCCGATGGCTTTAATCCACGAGAGCTCCAGGATTATGTTCTTTTATGACTTTTCAGCATCGGTGATTCAGGAAAGAAAATCTTTTGATGATATCAAGAGAAGAGTAAGGGAACTCGGGATTCAGTATCCCTTAAGGTTTCCAGCGGTGCTCTGTATTGCTTTGAAGGGGTCAATTAACTCGTCTGATTCTCCAGAGAAAGCGAAAACTTTGTGGATAATTTAAAGAAAGCTGGATGTTTAGATAATCATGTTTCTCCCTTAAAGAAATGTTGTTGGATTTTTCTGGTATTAACCAGTGTTAAATTATAGTCAGAGATGGGTAGAGTTCACACTTTTAACTTCTTCATTAGTATTACTACTTGTTTTCTCTTTCTTTGCTTGTGTCGGAGGTGTGGCTCAAGTTGGAGGGAGTTACAAAGGTAGTTGTGATGACAACTGCCGACCTAAGGACAGTTGAAGCCTGGTTTTTGTTATTATTTGCCCTGAATGCCATATTGGTAGCGGGGAGAAGATAAAGTTTTGGGATATGTAAGCACCCCCAATGGGCAGGGTAAATTTCCATATAAAGTATCATTGGCAGTTCGGATTTTGTTTCGTTCATTTTTTTTATGTGATTAGCTTGTTAGTTGTAGTAGTAATAGTTTGTATCGTTTTTAGGGTCGCTGAGTGTTTTATCATTAATGCTCAGCGATGTGTAATTCGATGTGAAACTCTCTCGAATTCAAATGTTGCTGCAATGTGTTATGGATTATTATGTGGTTAAATGGTGTACCTGAAACATTAAGGGCAGTGAATTGCCAGTCAAGAGTAAAAATGTAATTTCTTGTCTTAAAATCAAAGAGGGTGGATGTTGCCTATTGCAGGAGATGCACCGTGATGACAAGGAACATATGATGTTACAGCAGGGCGGCTTTGATCGGGTTTATTTCGCGTCTTTTAATACTGTGAGTAGGGGAAAAGTCAGAATGGATAGTAAGAATCTTCCATTTAAATCACTAGATTGTATTAAACACTCATGGAAGGATCATAATCCTCAAAGCCTTGAACTATGGGAATTAATGCAGTGTTTTGAATTGCCACCCAGTGCACCCGCTTAAAATCCTGGTAGATGCATTTCCCAAATTAAGTTATCTTGCATCGTGGCACATTATTGTAGAGGATATTTCAACGGTGGACAGAATGTCCAAAGGTCCCCAATACCCTCGTTATAATGTACGTAATTAGTGGATTTGTGTGCAGAATCAGAGCTGGTGGATGTCTGGAGGCAGTTCTACTTCACAAGTAGAGATTTCATTTTCTTCTTGAACCCGCATATATAGCACAAGAGGGTTGATCTCTTCCCCATCCCTGAACCAATCTTAGGTTCGCTGGCATCCTGCACAATTGGGAATATTACCCCAACATACTTGCCCCAGATTTGGGATAGAAGTCACATAAGATTATGTTGTTTGTAGATGAAGGTCTTATATTTTTGTCAAATCCCGCAATTTCGGCAGCTCACGTGATCCAATGCATTAAATCGCTCCTCGCCTTTTTGGGCTTTAAGATTAATTTTGCAAAGTTGGAGGCCATGCCTATGAGAGGTCTTAGGGAAATACCAGATTTTGAGGGTAATTCCTGTTTTCCTTTTAAATGGATGGGGGTGGGTGGGGGGAGGGAGGTTTCTCTATTTCAGAATATTCATTACATCCGTTTTTGATCATTTATTTAACATGAACTATGTCCATATGTTTGAAAAATTAAACAAGACCTTCAAAGAAGGGAGGCACCTCCAATATCCTGGCTAGGTCGGATAGCTGTTCTTAAAATGAACGTTCTTCCTCATTTATTGTAACCCGTGTGAAAGCTTCCTTTGATGTTTCCCAGACAGACATTTAGGAAATTTTATGGCTGGTTAACTCTTTCATTTGGCACCATAAGCGACTCTCTATCAAGCTAACCAAATTTTAACTACCCCACATTGTGGGGAGTAGATCTCCCAGATTAAAAGTTATGAATTCAGGTCTTTTTTATCCTATGTTAGTGCCTGGGCCGCTGAGGACTCGGCGTCAATAGGATTAGATATTGAACCCTCTCGGACAATGTGGACCCTTATTGGTCTGCTGGTCTTAGACAAAATTAGAATATTTATGGAGTATTGTCATAACCCAATAATTATCAATACTGTTAAAGCATGAATGACAATGCGTCACATTGAGGGCAATACAGTCAAAACCATGTTTCTTACCCCTATAATTGGTATACCGGGTTGTCATCCTGGGATAATGGTTTCCAGGTTTAAACTGTGGGCAGCAAAGGGTGTGTCTTACTTGAGTGATTTAGAATTAGTCGAATCCTTACAGTGTGATTAAAAGCCCTTGGGCCCATCAAGGGTAAAAACATTCTCTGCTCGAAATTGTATTTTATAACAAGACGTGTTTAGAAGTTGTTTTTGTTGTAATATCATTATGGTGAGTCAACTGAAATAACCAGAATTACATAGTGTGATTGGATATCTATAACCATAAAATAAGAGTATATTTTTGTTTGGTCTGTGTAAAGCATGCTGACTGTTGCATGAAAGTATACAGTTGATGGAATATACTGTTAGGAGAGTGCGTTCCATCGGAAATGCCCTCAAACAGGCGCTTGAAGAAAATTGGGGTAAAAGTGCCTGAGTGCCGTCTGGACAGTGACAGGAACGCAGAGGGTTGAATGACTGAAAGCTCCTGTATCTGAGAAAAGCATCAGATCAGCTGGGAACTTATTAAATGCTAGAGCACATTTGAAGGGCTGATGGCCTCAACATGGTTTGAAATATATGTGATTTCGAAAACGTGCATCTCTACTCCTTCCTCTTTTGTGGTTAAACACTGGGGCACTGCCATTTTCCTGAAACTGGGCATTATTTGGAACACTATCTGGAACATTCCATATTCGGTGTTCTCCAGAATATTCTCTAACTGTGTTGGGGGGTATTGCAAAGGCGAGAGAGAGAGAGAGCGAAGCTGTTGCATGCGGCAGTGAGAGTGGTGGAGCATGAGCCTTGGTCGTGCTATAACAGATATACAGTGAGTGTGAGGGAGTAGAGAGACCAATTACCCTGACAGACCGGAGAAGGTTATTGATGCTTGTCCTGTTTTGCTGGACATTTCTTCAGGCCGCAGATGCTACACTGAATTTGGTGGTGAGCACAGACCATGCTCGGTGGGTCTGGTGGTATGGCCCCCTCTGGGAAGGCAATGGCCCCGCTCTGCACTAGCCCATCCACTATGCAGACCATGCACCGTCAACAAACTATCTGCCATGATCGGGGTAAACTGTACACGGCAGCTCCAAACTGAGAAAGCTCAGCCGTGTGCCCCTTGGCCTTTTAAAGATGGCACCAATGACAGGGAACACGGAATATCTAGGGAAATCCTGGCAACTGTGAGTACCTCCAATAATGATGGGTGGGAGAATCGGGCTGGCATTCAATGAGAGGTGGGTGGGGTGGGTGGTATTTAATGAGGTGAGTTTGATAGGATAGCATCAGGAAACTAGCTCAGCTTCATACAGACAATCTTTCTGTCACACTCAATGAAAATGACACTGAGACAAATTACTGTTTTATACAGTTCAATGAGCCGAAGACTCTGCTGTCCTCACTCCCAGTTACAAAGTTGCAGAACAAATGCTCATTCAAAACTTCCCATCGCCTGAACTCACAGCATTATTCCATTCACTCATAATTCTTCATAATACTGACCCGTGTTGCATGATACTATCGAAATGTCTTCCTATCAACATTCTAAAACCTGTGAACATATCTTTCCATAACATTTTTTCTCAGTCTGTCCCTCTCTGTCTTTATCCTGAAACACACGTATTTACTGCATGGAAACAGGCCCTTCGGCCCAGCTGGTAGATGCCGACGAGAATGTGCATCCACACTCACCCCAATTCCCTGCCCTTGCTCCTTTCCTATCCATGTATTTATCCAAATACCTTTTTAATGTTGTTATTGTACCCACCTCAACCACTTCCACTGGCAGCTAAGTCCAAAGGCAAAACACAGTCTGTGTAAAAACGTTGACCCTCAGGTTCCTTTTTATTTTTGTCCTCTCCAAATATTAACAGATGTCCTCTAGTCCTTGGTTTCCCAACCTTGCAAAAAAAATTGAAATATTAACCCTATGCATGGTTCTCATGATTTGATAAGAGGTACACTTCTATATAATCCCCCTCAGTTTTCTACGCTGTGAAGAAATATGTTCTAACCTGTCCAACTTCTCCCTATAATGCAGACCCTTTAGCCCAGGAAACATCTTTATAAATTTCTTGTACATTCTTTCTCATTCAATAATATCCTTTCTAGGGCAAGGTGAACAAAACTGAGCACAATACTCCAACTGCAGCCTTACCAACAGCCTGTACAACGGCAACAGAACGTCCCAACTTCTATACTCAATGTCCTGATGTAGGCCAGTGTGCCAACAGCCTTCTTCACTGTCCTGTATATCTGCGAATCAAATTCAGACAACCATGCACCTGATTTCCAACATCCTTTTGTTCCACTACACTCCTTAAGGCCCTCTCATTCACCATTAAACTCCCACCTGAATTTGACTTTCCAAAATGAAAGATGTTGCATTTATCTATATTAAACTCCACTTGCTATTTCTCAGCCCACTTCCCCAACTGACCAAGGTAGTGCTGCAATTTCTCATAATGTTCCTCACTGTAAACAATACCTCCTATTTTAGTGCCATCTGCAAACTTACTAACCTGCATTGTGCACTCTCGACTATATCATTGATCTAGATAACAGACAGCAATGGAGACAGTACAGACCCCTGAGGCACTCCACTAGTCACAGGCCTCCAGTCCGACAAGCATACCTCCACCATAGCCATTTGCTTTATAATGTCAAAGCAATTGCATCGCCAAATTGCCAGCTTACCTTAGAGTCTGTGCGATGTAACCTTCTAAAGCGGCCTTTGATGTGGAATCTTAGTAAAGGCCTTACTGAAATCCATATAGATTATGTTGACCGCCCTGTCCTCGACAACTTTCCTGGTCACTTCCTTAAAAAACCCTAATAAAATTTTTAAGGCATGATCTGCCATGCACAAAGCTATGCTGACTGCTCCAAGTCAAACACTGTCTTTCCAAATGCATGCATATCTTGTATCTCAGAACCTTCTCAAGTAGTTTACCGCAAACAGATGTGAAGCTTACTGGTCTGTATTTCCCAGGCATTTATTTGCAGCCCTTCTTGAAGAAGGGCACTATATATTTGTTACTGCCCAGTCTTCCAGGACCTTGGCGTCTGTCTTCTCTCACCTCTTGCAGTGCTCTTGGATATATCTGGTCAGGACAAAGAGATTTATCTGACTTTGTGCACTCTAATATGTCCAGCAGCACCTCTACTGTGATTTCGACAGTACCAAGATATGACAATTAACCTCCCAAAGGTCACAGGATCTTCATGTCTTTCTTCATGGGAAACACAGAGGGGAAATTGAGGACCTCAACCATCTCTTGTAGTTTTACACATGCGTGCCTATTTTGGTTTTTAAGGCATCCTATTCTCTCTCTAGTTGTTCTTTTTCTTTACTATAGTGAACTTGGTTTCACCCTAATCTTCTCAGCCAAGGCTATCTCATGCTCCCTTTTTGCCTTCCTGATTTCCGCTTCAGTAAACTCCTGTATCCCCTGTGTACCTCGAGAGATTCCCTTGATCCCAGCTGCCTGTACCTGAACCACGCCTCCTTTTTGTTGGTCAGAGCATCAATATCTCTTGTCATCCAGGGTTTTCTCTTCCACCCTCACTTTCCCTTCACCCTCACAGGAATATATAAACCTTGAACTCGAGCTATCTCACTTTTACAACCCTCCCTCGTGCCCAATATCCTTTTCCCTGAAAACAAACTACTCCAATTAACCCCTGCAATCCTCTGTCTAATTCCAACAAAATACGCCTTGCCCCAATTTAGAACTTGAATCTGTGGATCAATTTTGTCCCTCCCATAACTATTTTAAAATTAATACAACGCCAGTCACTTTTCCCAAAAATCTCCCCCACTTTACCACCGTCACCTATTCATCCCTATTTCCCAACAGTAGGTCGAGTGTGTCCATTCCCGTGTAGGACCCTTTATATACTGCTTGGGGAAACTTTCTTGAACAAACTTAAGAAACTACGTTCCATCGAAGTTCTTAACCATCTGCATGTCCCCGTCTATGTTAGAAATATTTAAATCACCTATTATAACAATCCTAATGCTCCTGCTACTCTCACCAGCTTCCCTGCATATTTGTTCCTCTAATTCCCATTGATGATTTGGAGGCTTATAGTGCAACCACTATAACATCACTAACCCCCTCTTCCTTCCTTGTACCATTCACAGAACCTCATCGGATAATATCTCAGTTATTTCATCTTTAAATACTTGTGGGATACTCGCCTTAATCAGAACTATTGGTGTTTCAACTGTTTCCATTTACATCTCTCCCTTGCAATGATTTTCACATCTGCATCAAAACTTGTCAAGGTACAGTGGAGATATGGTGCTGTAACTGGATGGGAGCTGCACATCCTGTCACTTCCAGCAAGTTTCCCCACACTGATCTAACACAGTGTTTCCGAAAACTGGAACAACCTGTGTTTATATATGAATAAACCAGTGAGGTCTGCACATCTCCCCCCACTGGACATTTATCTACCTGTCTACCTGTGATGGCACTTTCAAGGAACAGAGAACCTGCACCACAAGGTGACACAGTAGCTCAGTGACTAGCATTGCTGCTTCAGAGCGCAACGATCTGGGTTTAACTCCATCCTTGAATGACTGCCTGTGTGGAGTTTGCACATTCTCCCCGTGTCTGTATGAGTTTCCTACAGATGTTATGTTTTCCTCCGACAGTATAAAGATATATAGATAAGGGTAGATCGGCCATGCTAAATTGCGTAAAGTACCCAGGGATGTTCAGGCGAGGTGGATTAGCTATGGAAAATGCAGGCTCAGAGGGATAGGGTAGAGGTTTGTCTAGTGGGATACTGTTTAGAGGGTCGGTGTGGCCTCGATGGGCCGAAACGTTTGTTTCCTCACTGTAGGGGATTCGATAATTTCTATGGAATTCTCCTTGATTGGCAGCTTTCCACAGGACCCTACCTACATGTCTTGCCTTGATATGTCTTGCCAAAATGCTACACCTCACATTTAACTAAAATAAACTCTATCTGCCACTCCTCGGTTCACCTAAACAAAGTCCCATTATAGTCTGAGAGATCATTCATCACTGTCGACGACACCACCAAATCTGGTATTATCTACAAACTTACTGACCATACTTCATATACTCAAATGTAAATGATTTGTATCAGTGACAAAAGGCAGTGGACCCACTATTGATCTTTGCGGCACGCCACTGGTCACAGGTCTCCAAGTTTAATGAACAAATGTCACTGTCACGCCCTGTCTCCAATATTCAAGAAAAGTTTGGACCTAAATGGCGAGTTCTCCCTGGATCCCAGGCAGTCTGACCTTGTTAACCAGTCTACCATGTAGAACATTTTGGTTTTCTTACTGAATTCCATAAAGACAACATCCACTCTCCTGCCTTCATCAATCATCTTCATCACTTCCTCAAAAAATTTCACCGAGTCAGTGGGACGTAATTTCAATTGTACAAAGCCCTCTTCAGTCCTTGTCTTTCCAAATACATATCGATCTTTTTCCTCGAAATCTCCTCCAACAATTTAGTCACCATTGACGTCATGCTCACCAATCTAGAGTTACCTGTTTTTTCTTTACTTTCTTAAATAATTGCGCTATGTTAGCAGCCCTCCAGTCTTTTGACACCTCACCTGTGAAAATCAATGTTACAAATATATCAGCAAAATGCATAAGCAATCTATTTCCTAGCTTCCCGCAAACATCTGGGATACAACTGATCAGGTCCCAGGGATTAGTTCACCTTTATGTGTTTTAAAATGTCCAACACCTCCTTGTAATATAGACACTTTTCAAGGTATCATTGCATATTTCTTCATTCTCTCGTTCTTGTAACCTCCTCCACATTAAATACTGAGGAGAAATACTTGTTTCGTATCCCTCAAATTTGTTGTGGTTCCATAAATAGGTAGCCTTCCTGATCCTTTAGGGGCCCGATTGTCTCCCGAGTTAATCTTTTGCCATTAAAGGATTTGTAGAATATCTTCAATGCCTCATTAACCCAATTTCCAAAGCAATCTCTTGTCCACATTTTTCTGGCCCGATTTCCCGATTGATGATACACTTGCTGCCCTTATGCACCTCTCGGGATTCACTTGATCTCAGCTCTGTTTACCGGACATATGCCTCCTTCCTTACCTTGACCATAACATCAATATATCTAGCCATCCAGCACTCCCTGCACCCACCAGCCTTGCCCCTCTCACTAATAGGAACACGTTTGCTCTGGACTCTCTGAAACCAAATTTTGATGGCCTCGCATTTTCCAACCATCCCTTTACCTGTGAATAGGGTATTCCAATCAGCCTTTCACAGGGCTCACCTAACACTTTCAAAATTGGCCTTGTTCAAAGTTAGAACTTTAATGTTGACATCAAGTATTTCCGATTCCATAATTAATTTAAAACTAATATTTATGCATAACAAACTTGAAAGTTAAATAAACACTTCCTGTGCCTCTATAACGGGCTCGAGAGACTGAATAGGCTCCTCCTGTCCCTCTGTATTACACTGGAAATGCTGTCCCTCTGTAATAGACCCAAGAGGCTTAATGGCCTCCTCCAGTTCTTCTAAACACACTCGAGAGGCTGCATGGCCTCCTCCTGTCCCTGTGTAACAGATCCGAGACACAGCAACCTGTGGATTACGAGCAGCCGGTCAACTGTATCTGATGGAGGTCCATTCCTTTTCAGTTACAGAAACACAAACAACACAATGTACTCCAGGTGCCCTCTCAGTGACACCTGATACAGCTGCAATGACAAATCTCTTTGTTTTGAATGGTTCTGTTGGCAAAATGTGCCAATATTCCAACTTTCCACCTTTTCAAGTAGCAACAGGTTAATATGGGCTGAATGGCCTTCTCCTATCCCTCTGTAAGGGGCCCATAGGGACAGAATTGCTTTGGCCTGTTACTGAGCAGCAGTCGCAATGCTCTGTCTCAAGGTTATGAAAGGATTTGAAAACAGGGTATTAAAACCAGGAGTAGCCTCACACTGGTCAATAAGTACCATACTTTGTTTCAGGTATCTAGAAACGTGCCCACCAGACGTTTTTTTTTTACGCAGCAGATCTGTCATTTTATAACTGCCTATTTTCATAGACAGAGTGGAACATATATAGACTGCTGCAGTGTTCTGTTAATACTCTCATATACAAGGGGAAAAAAGATTAAAAATATTGAAAGATTTATGGTCCATCCCTCAGCAACCTTATCCATTCCGTCCAAAACCAGTAAATGAAAAGTGATGAATTGGTTAACGGAGCCTGTTTGTTCAGTGACTGTGATTAATGCCAATCCCCATGGATTCGAATTATCCCAGTGGAGGGTTTCAATCTTTTAATGATAAATGGGCTCCGTTCAATGTGTCAACCCATAACATGAGCGGGAGCATCACTGACAGCACTGATAGGGATCAGCAGATCCAGAGAGAAGGGGAGGGGAGATCAGAATCTGAGAACATGAGACTGGAATGTTCCAACAATGGATCAGAATCAGAGAACATTAGACTGAAATATTCCAACAATGGATCAGAATCTGAGAACATTAGACAGGAATATTCCAACAATATACAGGAGCTTATCCGATTATGTTTGGTATCTTTCTGCATTTGATTGGATGTCATTATCATTGCGGATCTATTACTCTCTTCTCATTCTTCAATCCTTTTATTATCCCTTCCTGGATATCGTTGGGGTTCCTGGTGAGTGTCACTATCCAGGTTTTGTTTTCTATAAACCGGTCATGACTGTATTATTGTTATTTCATATTGTCTACACTTCCTGCCACTAGTATTGTTACAATCCAATCTCTCAATCCAGATATTCACTCTACAGACCACTACTAACTACATGAATGAAGGTGTTCAATTTCTGTCTCCCTCTCGGCTCTGGCAGTGTTACTCACGGGTCTCTATGTTGAACTATTCAGTTTCAGGGGAGAACCACAATGCATTGTCTCATTGCCTTTACTGTTAAGAGCATGGAGGTCACTTTCTACTCTTCTGGTTACAAACTCCACTTCCTTCCACTGTTTCCATCCCATCCCTGGCCAATATCTGCAGCTGAAGCAGTCAGGTCACAACTGTGGGGGATCCCTTTGACCATGAGCTGATTCCTGACACCATACCCTGACCATTTCGAACTTGAAATACTCACCACTCCAGAATATATCTCACTGGTTTATTCCATCTGCTGTTTGAACCTTGAGCTATGAAATACAGTCTTAATGAAGCCAATAATCTGCTGCTGACACTCCGGGCTTCAAACCTGCTGAAGCAAATCTGATTCAACCTCACACCAAACTCCCATCCATCTGTCATTCATGTGCACGCCGATGGATATTGCTATTGTGTCTGGCAATGCCTTTATTTTAACATTCTCAAACTCTTTAGCTCATTTGTCCATGAAACCTCTCTCGTTCTCTCTACTGATTAACAAAAAGCTTGCCTGTTGTTCGTATTTAAAATAATTTCCTCCATGTGCGTTCCTTCTCAAACAATGAGTTTTGCACTCAACCACGCCAATCGCGTGCACACACACACACACACACACTCTCTCTCAGTCTCTGATGAACACACACACACGCAGAGAGAGCAAACCTTCCCACTGTAAGCAGTAAATCTGTTGCGAGTATAGTTAGCATATGATAGTCAAGTTTGCAATACTCTCTATGCTGTGCAGATAGTGCAGTTTACTGAGGAACACACTAGCATGCTCTGCACAGCTCTCCATGCTGGGCTGTCACCTTGTCCCAGTTTATGTTGTTTGTGGTGTTCTGTGAAGCAGATTGAGAACTTGATGTAACAAACCATTTCAGCTGATCTGACAATGCCTTTATTCATTGTTCTCATTCTTGTAATTTTACTCTCGAAGATCTCACTTCGCCAGTTAGTCCCACTGCCCTGACGTTTTCCACATATTTGCACAACATCTTTTCAGTTAATTAACTGTCTGTTTCCGTCTTTAATGTGAATCTCTTGTCCCTTTCTTTCTTTCCCTGGCCTTGGGTTTTGGCCTCCCTAGTGTATCGAGTGCTGGCATTGTGTAGCTCCGAAATAATGAAATGGGGTGTGTCAAGCTGTTGTTCACTTCCTGGTATGTCCCATGTGATGGTCCATGGACAGGCGTGTTTCAGAAGTTATGAGAAACATCCTTGTAACTTGGTGTGTACCTGTGGCTGTCGCTCTCAGGTGACCATGCGATTAGTAACAAAAGGAAGCCCACTGAGTAAAGGACCACGCATATAAATTGCCTGACAATGCTGTCACTTTTTAAATAAGAGGTTATTTTCTCCCTTTTTTTAGTAAGAGACCTTAAAGGCAAAACTTCCTACTGAAAACGGCTCAAGTAAATAACTTATGGGGCTTTTAGGGTTTTTAAATAAATAGCAGTAACAATGGCCAGCTGGCACAGACCAGGATTTCTAGGTTTTTTTTATATTGTAGCTATAACAATCACCAGGTGCTTGGGGTCGCAGAAGGGTTGTAAGTTTCAGTAAATTATCCACAGCTGGTATTCTCTCTGGAACCTCACTTGATGGTGTTTCCTCCTGGATTGGAGAACTGTATGAAAGAATGCATGTCTGAATGGTCCTTTTTGCGAAGGGGTGCGTTTATGGGATGTTGATATATTAGAACAGTTCATTAGTAGAAGGTACTGTATCCATTATTCGGTTACGATTGCCAATAGATAAATTATTCTAAATTCATCTTCATTTCTAATTGGATTTTCATTAGAGTGTTTAAATATATTGTGTTTGAATAGTTTGACATCTGGAACACCCAACTCACATCTACCTTTAAAATAAGGAAAGGTTGGCATCCAACCTACCTTCTTAAAATAGTTTGAGGCAGTCTGGTTCGTCTATAGCAAACTGTGGACTCTTGTCTTGTTCTATATCGATAATACCAAATTGGGTTTAGAATTACAATCCCTACTGTGTGCAAGCAGGCCATTCTCCCCAACAAGTCCACACCGACCTTCCGAGGAGTAACCTACCCAGATGCATTCCTCTACCCTATTATTACACATTTACCCCGACAAAGGCAACTAACCCACACATCCCTGAAAACTATGAACAATTTATCATGGCCAATACACCTGACATGCACATCTTTGGATTGTGGGAGGAAACCAAATCATCCAGAATAAGCTCATGCAGACACTGGAGAGTATGCACCAGGAGGCTATTGGGTTCAAAGGTCGTGTATGGTAGTTGATAGTGTCTTTTTTCTGGATGTTGAATTTGGTTGGTTTAAACAGTATTGTGTGTAAAACGATTCAGTCCTTAACAGTTCTCTGGGTGTGGAGAAGTGAAGTTGGCGGTTTTACAAAAGGTAATGATGGTAAAGCTTTAGGAATTGACAGACAACCTGGAGTTAGGGTTGCGATTGTCTGTGAGAAAATGAGAGATAATTACAGCTATAGATCGGCAATTACGTTGAGTGGAACCGCCATCAGACTCTTTGGAAATGGCTGGAATTCAATTTCAAATGATGGTCTTTGAACCTGAGAAGGAATTGAAAGAGTTTGAATTATGATGAAAAGTAGAAATAAAAGAAAGGGAAACGAAGAAGAAAGAGAGAAAAGGATAGAAGAAAAGCAGAGAGTTTCAACTTAAAACGTTAGCAATTAGAGACGAAAGTTGATATAGAAGGCGGAGATGAAGGTAGAATGTCGGTGGGATGAGGAGGGTAGTGCGGTTGAGCAACCCTATTGTAACCAATGGCCTAACGAGGTTCTGTTTAAATGCATCCAGGCATTCTCTAAATTTGATGAGAAGGATGGGGAAGCCTTTTGAATTTCATTTGAGAAAGTGGCTAAACAAATGCAGACACCAGTGATCATGTGAATTTATTTGATCCAAAGCTGATAGGTATTTGCATCCCTATCGGAGGAGGTATCTGGGGAGTATGAGGTGTGTAGAAAGCCATCTGAAGTGCATATGAGCTTGGGCCAGACACTGACAGACAGCGTTACAGGAATCTAAAAGAGAGTCTCTGGTTAAACGCACATTGAGTTTGAAAGGATCAAACAAAGTAATTTTGAAAGGTGGTAAGGGTATTAAAAACAGAGCAAACCTAAGACACTCTTAGAAAGATTCTTATTTTGGAGAAGTTCAACCATTCACTTCGTACAGTCGTGAAAGCTCGTGTGGAAGAGCAGAGTTAAAGCGGCAAGATTAGAAGCTGAAATGGCTGATGATGGTGATTGAGTTCAGAAATCAAAGTTTGGTTTCTGTGAGAGATGGAGAAGAATGTGCGAGGTCTTGTTAAGGTTTACTGGCATAGGCCAAGAGTAGCAGGTAAAGAGGTTAGAGCATTAAGAGGTACAGAAGCATGTCATTCTTTTATGCTGAGACATGAGGAGCTATGTCATTCAAAAGGACTATTGGAGAGATGAGAAGTGCTCCATTATGTAACGTGTGGTTGGAGTGTCCAGTGGAAACATCAACAGATTTATTCCACAATGGGGAAGGAGGCCTTGGTGTTGGCATTGCAACATTTCAGATTTACATTGCCAATAACATACCTGAGACAAATCTTTATCACTGATCATAACCCCTTAAAGTTTTTGGAGAAGCTTAGGGAGAAAAACACCAGTCTGTTTCAATTGAGCTCATTATTGCTGCCATTCAGTTTGAAACTATACAGGCGACAGGGCGATAAAACCTAAGTGTGGAGACTTGGATGAAGAAAGACAAAGGCATTCTGTGGCAGGAGTAAAATGACTGAAATCGAAATAGATGTGAATATTTGTATGCTCAGAGTCAATGTAATATATATGCATTTCAGTCTACTAATAGAGGAAGATTAGGAGGTCTAAAATGAATCCACCTTTGTGTATTGATAGATTATTTTATTAAAGATGGAGTTGTGAGGACACTATCACTGTAAAAAGGTTATTTTCTCTTGGGTTTTTCTTTTGAATAGAGGTGTTAAAGGCAGAGGTGCAGAACTGCTGTCTGAAAACAGTTTAAATAAATAACTGAGATTTTAGGTTTCATTAAAACGGTGGTAACAATGGAAGGGCAGTGGCCAGCTCTCCCAGACCAGATTTCCTCATTTTACTTTTAGCTGCAGCATTCAGAAGCTGCTGCGGATCCCAGAAGGGTTGGAAGTTTCAATACATGATCCCCAGCTGCTTTTCTCTCTGAGATCTCTGTTGATGTTGTTTCCCCCTGCATTGGAAAACTGCTGTAAGGATTGAATTTGAATATATCTTTGTGCCAAGCGGTGTAAACCAAACAGGTACGGTATCTATTGTTTGTGTAAGTGTTCCAACATATAAGCTATTCCAAAACGTTCTTTTCTTTGATTGTATTTTAACTAAAGCATTTGAATAGATTATATTTTGCTCAATGTCGAGTGGTTTGACTAGTCACAACATAACTGGAACGCACACTTCACATCTATATTTAAAATAAGGAAAGGTTTGGGTCTAAACGGCCTTCTGGAAATATTTTGAGGGAATCTGGTCTGGTCGAAAACACTTGTAGTGAGGGGCTTCTGACTGGCTTCTGCAATTGAAAATTTAGTGGAGGGTCAGGGGAGGTTTTGCTGGAGGTTGTGCTGTAAGTTGCCTCAGACATTCAGGGAGACCTGAGGATTTAGCGACCCAACTCTGGATGGAACCTGGGGACTGTAGTTACAGCATCTGTGTCTGGAACATGAACAACAAATGGAGCAGAGGCTGCAGAGAGGGGAAGCTCTGAAATCACACAGTGAGTGTGTGTGGGGAAAGGGATCTGCTGTATCTACCCCGGATTTTCCAGGAACAATTTCCAAAACTCCACTTAACCCAGGATCAAAGTATGAGGGGACCCTGACTGAACAAGGAGCTGGTCACAGAGCGGTGTCACCTCCTTCAACACGACCTGCAGCCTCACACCAGGGGGAGGATGGTGCTGCCAGGGGCTGTGAGGGTCATTGTTTCATTCAGCTTCTATGATCCAGAACTTTCCAAACAGGACTAGGTGACATATCCATCATCTCCCAGTATCTCAACATCAATGTTACCATTCGGTGATGGAGGATATATATGGTGGATGAGGTAAATAGATTGTTTCTCTCTCAGCAGGGAGCTGCCGGTTGTATCTATACTGGATAGTGGGATTCCCGATGCATCTGCAAAGTATCCATATTAATGCGGAGATGTAGAGGAACTAAAGGAGCTCTCTCTCACTCCATTAATGTCACAGTGTGCCCATCACAGTACATCATGTCGGTGAATACCCACTGTCCTGGCAGCAGTCATGGTCTCTTCATTCAGAAGCAGTCAGCCAGTCCCATCGTCATCGGGTCTCCACGTAGAAAGGAATGAATATATTTTGGATAAAGGCCGTCCCCTTGATGCACGTTTCAAAACACCATCCCCATCACCAATCAACCACATCGAAGTATTCCATGTGTACGGAGAGCAATGGGGTCACTTGGGGTGTCTGGGAATAGACGATCAGGGATGGAGCAAAACCTCCCATGTCTGAACGGGGCTGAGTGAACCCCCCAGTACAGAGTATCATTAATCCCTGTAACCCTCTCCATTTCAGTAGCATACTGCCTTCCATTATTCCTGTAAATGAAATGACAGATTATATCATGTTAAATTCCACCTGCCAAACTATTATCTATTGCCTATACCTCTCTGAATCTATTTGCAGACTCTCCACCCTCTCTTGATAATTTATTCTCTTGCTTACCACAGCGACATCACCAAACTCAGCATCTGTATATCTGTTCCATCCTCCTGATCATTCATATAGACTGTAAATAGTTGAGAACCCAGCGCTGGACAATGTGTGACCCTACTGGTTACGTTCTGTCTAACTGATTGAGACTGGTTTATCCTGAGTGCCTGCTTCGTGTATGATACCCAGTCCTCCCCCATTCCAGTGAAACACTGTCGAAGGGTTGAATAAGAACAAGGAGTATCTGTGAGGAATCCAACCCCTCGATTACATTGATGTCAACACGGCCTCTGTTCCACTTTCCTGCCATCTCTCCAACCTAAAACTCTAGTCTCTTATTGTAGATTGCGCCACATGAAAAAAAAATCCACTCCATATCTACACATTCAATTACTTTTAGAATGTTACAGACCTCAATGAGATCTCCTTTCATTCTTATAAACTCGAGAGTATATGCCTAAACTGCTCAATTACTCTTCATAAGGCAAACACTTCAAATATGGAATCAATCTAATGAAGCTCTTCTGAATTGCCTCCAATGGAAATACCTCATTCTGCAGGACACCCAAACTGTACTCCAGTTGCAGCCTCACTAATGCCTTCCATAGCTACAGCAACACTCCCTACCTTTCTACTCTATCCTTTTATAAATAAACACTGAAATTATGCTTGCATTTCTCATTACTTGCAGTACCTGCAGGCAGGTTTTCTGTGATATGCAAGCAGACACCTAGATCCCTCTGCACCTAAGCACTTTGAACTTTCTCTCCATTTAGATAATAATTTGTCTTTCTATTACCCTGGCCAACTTGAATAGCCCCATATTTATTCCCTTTAATTTTCCTTGCTAAATATTGGCCTATTCACGCAACCTATCCATATAGTTTTAAAATCTCTTGCATCATCATTCCAAAGTAATTTCCCACCGATGTGAGAGTCATCTGAAAATGTGGCATTGTATTTTCTCTCCCGTCAACCGAGTACAGTAATCCAATCAATGTAAATGGTTGAGGCATGAGTACTGAAATCAATGGTACCCCACAAATTCCATTTTCAAAATAAAATGACACATTTATTCCATCTGACTCAATTTTGTTGGTTAACCAATCCTCCATCCAAGCTAATAAATTACTCCTAAACCCATGTTGTCTGATCTTACCACTTACTCTTTGGAGAAGCGACATATCTGATGCCTTCAGGAAGACCAGATATGTTCCATCTCCCACGATCCACCTTTTTTGTGACATCTTCAAATAACTCAAGCAAACAATTCAAACTTGATTTGTCCTTTGTAAAACCATGTTGACTCTGACGGATTGTGGTTTAACTTTGCAAATGTCCTGAACAATGGACTCTAACAATTTGCCTTAAATTACAATGGTTTATTGTTACACTTTCGTCCCTAATGTATCCCATTATTATAAGTTCTTCCCTTTCGAAAGCCTTCACGTTTTCTTTGAATTCCTATTGAATGGGCACACGTTTTTAAGAGATCTGCTCCAGTTGCTGTGTAAGGGCCATGTGTGGCTGAATGGACTCACCATCCTGCTGGTGTACAAACTCGATGGGCTGACGTCTTTCTGGTGTTCCCATGTTGTCAGCTCCAAGGCCAGAATGACCTGCTCCTGTTGATGCTTTAGAGGATTGGGAGATATGGAATCTTCCTGTTGCTCTCTAACATTTTGATGGGCTGATGGGTCTTCTCATACTTCTCCAAGGAAATATTGAACAGTCTCCTCATGTATCCGGAGATGGTTCCGAGGGATTGATTGGTCTTATCTTGTTCCCATACAACAGACACGTGTCGAAATTCCTTCTTCCTTTCTCATTAAAGAAGTCTCAGATAGTTTTTATCCTTATCCAATTCCCTTGCAATGGTCTCGGTGGGTCTGAATGGCCTCCTGTTATCCCAGTGTAACAATCTCCAGTCACTGTGTGACCTCCTCCAGTTCCTATGTTACAGACTTGAGGAGGCTGAATGGACTGATCCTGTTGCTGTTTCACAGGATACTGGTGCAGCATGTCCTACTGTTATAGGCTCGAGTGGCTGATTGGCCTCCTTCTATAAATGTATATCAGGCTCCAGGGGCTGAATAGCGTCATCCTGTTTTGGTGTAACAGGGTCGAAGGCTTGAATATCCTCCTGTTGTTCCTGTGTAACACACTGGAGAACGGAATGGTTCCTCCACTATCTGTGTAATTCGCTTCACTCGTTGATTACATCTGTCATCTATGTTGAAGTAAGTTCATCCTTATTTTTTGTAAACTCCAATGGCTACTGCGTCAACCTGATCATCCTTTCGTTATAAGCTAGCACCTTCATTGCAGGAATCAGTTGAGGGAACCATCTCTGAGCTGCTTCCAATATAACAACATCATTTCTTCACTGAAGAGATTAAATCTGTACACACTACTCCAGATGTGATCTCACTAAGATCCTGTACATCAGCAGCAACACTTTACCAGCCTGTTGTAAGGTTCCCACCCAGGTTAGAGCAGTCTCAGCTCTCTGGGGGAATATAGAGCATTGTTGGAAAATCATTGTCCTTCTCTACTCCATCAGCATAACGGGAGATCTGGAGAAATTAAAGTTTGAGAAGTTAATAAATGATGTGGCGAAATGATCTCTACCATTAATCTCTCCAGAGCCCACATCGCTCAGATTCCACAGAATCTAGTAAGATGGAGCAAACATTGATGGGAGTTACATATCAAAGTGAAAGCTGCAATACAAATGCTGGACATTAGATTAGATTACTGACAGTGTGGAAACAGGCCCTCCGGCCCAACAAGTCCACACCGCCCCGCCGAAGCGTAACCCACCCATACCCCTACATCTACACCTACATCTACCCCTTACCTAACACTACGGGCAATTTAGCATGGCCAATTCACCTGACCTGCACATCTTTGGACTGTGGGAGGAAACCGGAGCACCCGGAGGAAACCCACACAGACACGGGGAGAACGTGCAAACTCCACACAGTCAGTCGCCTGAGGCGGGAATTGAAGCCGGGTCTCTGGCGCTGTGAGGCAGCAGTGCTAACCACTGTGCCACCGTGCCGCCCACATGTTATAAAACAGGAAATGAGATATACACATTCGTGGGTACTGCAATAATAATATACTGCTTACATTATATCTAAACTGTGTTAACCCAATTGAATGCTAATGCTGGGAAAATGGATTTCATGACCGCGTGTGAGATGGTTTCCATGAATATTATGTTGAGCACTGAGCTCGAGATCAGGTTATTGAGGAATTGGTGTTGAGTGATCAGAAGAGCTAATTGAAAATTTTGCCAGAAAGGACATTTTGGGAACAGTGACCACAATGTATTGGTTTTCTTTTATGCTGTTTGAGTACACGACAGTTTTTGTTGTATTTGAAGTAACCATTTGAAATCTGAGTCATGCAGACCATGAAGGTGTGAGGAGAAAGTGGGGACTACAGATGCTGAAGATCAGAGTCGAAGAGTGTGGTGCTGGAAAAGCACAGTCAGGCAGCATACTAAGAGCAGATAAATCGATGTAACGGGCATAAGCCTTTCATCAGGAATGAAGCTTATGGGCCCAGGGGGCTGAGGGATAAATGGGAAGAGGATGCGGCAGGGGGGAGGTAGCTGGGATTACGATAGGTAGATGAAGGTGGGGTTGAAAGTGATAGGTGATGAAGGGAGACAGAACGCCTCATCTACTGCATCCATTAAAGACAATGTGGTCTTCTCTACATTGGCGAGGCAGGAGGTCAACATGTAGATCATTTCAGGGAACATCTCTGGGACAGCCACATTGAACAACTCCATCGCCTAGTGGCTGAGCACTTTAACTCCCCTTCCCACTCTGCCAAGGACATGAGAGTCTTGGGCCTGCTCCATCGCCAAACCCGAGCCACCAGAAGCCTGGAGGAAGAAAGCCTCCTCATCTGCCTCGGGACCCTCCAACCACAAGGGATCATAGTGGATTTCCCCATTTCCCCATTTCCCCTAATCCCACCTTATCCTACTCCAATATTCTAAGTCAGCACCGCCCTTTTGAATGTTCCTATATGTCCATAGTCCTTCCTATCAATCTGGGCCACCCTCCTCTCCGACTATCACTTTCAACCCCATCTTCATCTACCTATTAGATGAAAGGAGGCAGCTTAGAAAAATACCAAGTGTTGCAGTAAGCCAGTGGATTCAGAGAGATGTAGGACCCAGCAAAGGATGACCAAGAAACTGAGAAGAAAATCAAAAAGAGAAAAAGCGTGCAAACGAAAGAAAAACATAAAGACTGCTAAAAGGCGTTTATCAATATATCAAAAAAATAAAAACAAGGCCAAATGTGGAACAGTTGGTGTGCAGACAGGGTAATTTATTGCAGAGAACAGAGAAATCGCAGGGAAAAGGAACAGTTTCTTTGTGTCTATCTTCATGGAAAAATGTCCAGAAATTCTCCCAGAAATACCAAGTGACCATGGGACTTGTGTAAGTAACGTCTAAGATCATTCTTATCAGTGTTGAGGTCATCTTTGAAAATAAAGCTGGATTGAGTATTTATAGTTCTGACAGACTAGATGTACTTCATACAAAAATTTCAGAGGAAGCAGCAATAGACATGTTGATTGCATCGTGGATTTTCACTTTATTTTCCGACACATTCCCGAAAAGCATTTTGCCAATCTGGATAAGGTAAAGGTTATAAATATTATCCAACAGTTTAAGAAGAGATGAATTTGGAGAATGGTAAACTACAGACCAGTTAACCTGTCATCCGCATTCCGGTATCTCTTGGACTCGATTACAAAGAACATGCTACTAGATATTTAGAAGGTAATAACATAACTGGGGAGTGTGAGAATGTACCGATGACCGGAAAACCAGAATTGACAAACATTTTTTTGTAATGGTTTGAAGATGATTCTTGTGGACAAAGGCAATGAAGAACCAATGGATAACGTATAGTTGGATATTCATGAGCTTTTTTAAAGAACTCACACACTGAGCTCATAAGAAAAGTTAAACCGAGAGGTATTAGGAAGAACATATGCAAATAGGAAAATAAAAATTAGGTTTACATTCATGTGAATGTAATTGGAAGATAGAGGATGTCGTGTACCAGTTGCATCGAGCATTGGTGAGACTAAACGTAGAATATTGTGTATCGTTCGGAGTCCCAATCTAAGAAAGAATATACTGACTACAGAGGAACTGCAAAAGGTATTCTCCAAATTAACCCCTAAGTTGGCAAGGTTGTCTGATGGGGTAACTCAGCCTGTAATCTCGAGTTTCGAAACAAGAGAGGTGATCGTAGTGAATCTTAGAAACATCGAAAGGACTGAATAACAGAGGGACATGAGGAAGTACAAGTAGGTGAGATCTGGGAGAATCCCATGATATTCTACACAGACAAGTAGAACAGAATAATCAGCAAACAGTCAGTGTCCATTAGAAACCAAAGGAGCAATCTGTGTGTCAAGCTCGAGAACATTGATGGATTGTAACATGAGACCTTCACATTTATTTTACTTGGGAGAAGGAGGACGCAGGTACAGAATTCAAGAAGATGGATTGGACAACTCTTGAACAGATTGATGTGAAATACGAGTAGGGATTTGAGGCTTTGTTCTATATAAATTTGGACCAATCTCCATGTCTGAATAAGTTGTATCACAGGCGGCTGTTGGGGTCAACGGAGGAATGACTCTGATTGAATATTTTAATTAGAATCTGACCATAGGGGAGGTGCCAGAGAACTGGAGGACTGCGAATACGATTACACTTCACAGTAAAGGTGGGAGAGATAGTCTAGGTGACTATAGATGAGCGAGTATTAGATCACTGTTAAGAAAACTACTGGAGAAAATAGGGAAGGAGAAAATCGAACTCCAATCAGAGTCGCAAGGTTTGATGAGGGATAATTATCATGACTTTATCAGAAGGGAGTCGCATCTAATGGATTTGATTGAATTAGTTTGAGGAGGTCAATTGTTTAGTTTTGTAGGAAGGTCTCTGACAAATTTCCAGCTGGGATACTGAGAAATAAAGTAAAATCTCACAATATGAAGGATACCTGGACAGGTTACAAGGAGATTTCTCTTAATGGCAGCAGGCAGAGGGTGGTGGGAGAAGGCTGTTTGAGCGACTGAAGACCAGTGTCCCCTGGTGTACCACAGGGATCGGTGCTGTGTCCCTTATTGTTTGTGTTATTCATAAAAAAAGATGTGAATGTGGAGGGGGCAAGGTGGAGAGTGGGGGAGGTGTGAGCAGTAACTGTATGTTTGACATAAAGATTTACCGGTTGGTTCGCAGTGAGAAGGAAGGCCTTAAGTTACAGGAAGATGCAGATGGAATGGTCAGATGGTCAGATCAATGGCAGATAGAATGTAACCCTGATAAATATGAGGTGATGCACTTTGGGAGAAGGAACCAGACAGGGGAGGACTCAATGAATGGCAGCACACTGGGAAGTTCAGATTGTGCTTCTCCACACATCCCTGAATGTGACTGGACAGGTTAATGGGCTAGTTAAGAATTGGACCTTGGGTGTTGTGTTTCCTAATCAGGATGTAGATTATAAGAGCAATACAGGGCTTTGGTTCGGCCAAAATGGAGTACTGTATGTGGTTCTGGGAGCCACATTCCAGGAAGGATGTGATTGTACTGGAGAGGGTGCAGAGGTGATTCACCAGGATGTTCCCTGGGATGGAGCATATCAGCCATGGAGAGAGGCTGGATAAGCTCGGGTTGTTTACTTTGGAGCAGAGAAAGCTGAGGGGTCCGTGATTCAGGAGGATAAGTTTATGAGGGACATGGACAGGGTGGATAGACAGCAGCTGTTCCTTTTAGTCAGAGGGTCAAGAACAAATGAGCCCAATTTAAAGTGAAAAGTTTGAGGTTCAGAGAGGATTTAAATATTTTTTCACCTCGAGGATGTGGGGTTCTGGGATTACTTCCCGAGAAGGGGAATTATCACGGGTAACCTCACAATCATTAAAAAGTACTTGGACGAGCACATGGAAGTGTCATAACATTCCAGGCTATGGGCCTGGTGTAGGAAAGTGGGACTAATATAGATTGTGCTGTATTTCTGTTGGCACAGAGTCTATGCTCCTGTGAGTGTATGGTATGGAAGGTCAATTATTGAGCAGTCTAAGGCAGGAATTGATGGCTTTCTGAAGAGTGTATTCACAAGGGTTAAAAGAGTGAACTGTAATAGCTGGTTAATTTATGCCAATGTGAGAAATATGAGAAAACAAGTACAGTTTCCTTACAGTTTGAAACCAGAGAATAGAGAATGGGAAACAGGGAAATGGCAGAACTATGAAGCCACTACTTCAGTTCTGTCTTCACAGAACTTTCAAACAATACAAGGAAAACCAAGTCTGGTGGAGGAAAATGATAGAGTACATTGAACATAGAACATAGTAAGTAAATGGTTTAGGAGAAATTATTGTGGCTGAAAGTATTGGTCATAGGCAACACTAACGTAAATTTATGAAATGGGAATTATGTTTGAGAAACAGAATGGGAGACAAATGAAAGAGAAGCAATGGATGTAAAACATATGGATTTTTCTAAAGATTTTGGTAAAGCTCCAAGCCCAATTTGCAAAATCAAATCTGAGTGGATTGGGGGCTAATATATGGATATGTTTCTAGAATGGGACAGCTGGCAGGAAACGGTGAATAGAAATAAACAGACTCGTCAAGCAACAGCCTGACATTGTCTGTAAGATATGATTCTGTGAGTATAACTATATCGCAGACACCCCATTACCTTCCCCAGATATCTCCTGTCTCATCAGGACGGACACAGCAGAAGTGGTGGCACAGTGGGATACAGTTGGAAGGGAATTGCTCTTGGAGTCCTCAACAGTGACTCCGTATCCCATGAAGTCTCATGGCATTAGTTTGCACATGGGAAAGGAAACGTCCTGCTCATTACCATGAACCAGCCTCTCTGAACTGATGAATCAGTACTCCTCCAAGCTGAGCAACACTTGGAGGAAGCTCTGAGGGTCGCACCGATGCAAGATGTACTCTGGGTGGGGGATTTCAATGTTCACCACCAAGAGTATCTCAGCGACAGCATTACTGATCGAGCTGGCCAGGCCCCAAAGGATATAACTGCTCGACTGGTTCTGCAGCAGGTGGGGAAAGAACCAACAAGCGGAAAAAACATACTTGAACGCAGCCTTACTAATCTGCCAGTTGCAGAAGTATCTGTCCATGACATGATCGGTAAGAGAGACCACTGCATAGTCATTGTGGAGACAAAATCACACCTGCACATTGAGAATAACCTCCACCATTTTGGGTGGTACTATCACGTTGCTAAATAGGGCAGACTTCGAACAGATCTAGCAGCTGAAATCTGGATGTCCATAAGGTGTTGTGGGTCATCAATAGCAGTGGAAATGTACTCCCGCATAACCTCATGGCCTCCCGCACATCCCCCTCGCAACAATTACCATCAATCTAGAGGATCAGCATTGGTTCAGTGGAGTGTGCAGGATGGCAGGAGCTGCACCAGCCATACCTGATAATGGGGTGTCAGACTGGTGAAGCCACCAAACAGGACTACTTGTGCACCAAACAGCATAAGCAGTAAGTGATAGACACAGCTAAGTGATCCCACAAGCAAAGGAACAGGTCTAAGCTCTGCAGTCCTTCCACATCTAGCCAAGAAACGTTGGGGACAATTAAACAATTCGCTGGAGGAAGAGATTCCACAAATAACCCCTTCCTCCATGATGGAAGAGCCCAGCACTTCAGTGTATAAGATAAGGCTGATGCATTCGCAACAATCTTCAGTCAGAAGTGCTGAGTGGATGATCCATTTCAGCCTCCTCCAGTGGTTCTCAGCAATTCAGTTACCAGTCACCAACCAATTCGATTCAGTCCACACGATATCCAAAAGGTGCATAATCTGACACCATTATGGCAATAGTACTGAAAACTTGTGCTCCATAACTTGCCACTCCCCTAGCCAAACTATTTCAATACAGTTACAACAATGGCTTTTCCTGATTACTTGGAAAATTACCCCAAGTAATCATTGCTCCTGTATGTAAATAGCAGAACCAATCCAATCCGGGGCAATTGCCACCCCATCTGTCTACTCTCGATCATCAGTAAAGTGGTGGAAGGTCTCAGTGTTTTTAAGCAGCACCTGCTCAGCAATACCCTGGTCACTGATGCGCGGTTTGGGCTCCACCAGGGCCACTCAGCTCCTGATCTCATTACCATGGTTCAAACATGGACAAAAGAGCTGAATTACAGAGGTGGGGTGAGAGTGACAGCCCTTTAAATCAAGGCTGTCTTCGACCAAGTGTGGTATCAAGGGGCCTTAGCAACACTGGAATCAATGGGTATCAGGGCAAACTCCCCGCTGGTTAGAATCATACCTGACACGTAGGAAGGTGGTCATGGTTGATGAAGGTCTGTCAACTCAGCTCCAGGATAAATCTGTAGGAGTCCCTCGGGCAGTGACCGAAAACTTCTTCAAGGCTGCTTCATTAATGACCTTCCCTCCATTTTAAGGTCAGCAGTGGGGATGTTCACCAATGATTGTACAATGTTCTGCAACATTTGTTGC
The DNA here is from genome assembly GCF_047496795.1 of Chiloscyllium punctatum. Taxonomy (NCBI): domain Eukaryota; kingdom Metazoa; phylum Chordata; class Chondrichthyes; order Orectolobiformes; family Hemiscylliidae; genus Chiloscyllium; species Chiloscyllium punctatum. The sequence continues at coordinate 64,019,492 of NC_092768.1, read as the reverse complement.
TCCTCAGATACTGAAGCAGTCCATGTCCAAATGCGACAAGATCTGGACAGTATCCAGGCTGACAAGTGGCAAGTAATATTCAGGCCACGCAAATACCAGTCCGTGACCATCATAAATAAAATACAATCTAAGCTGCCCCTTGGCATTCAATGGTGTTATTATCACTGAATCCCCCAGTATCAAAGTCCTGGTGGGTAATCATTGCTCAAAAACTCACTGGTCTCACCACATAAATACAGTAACTATAACAGCAGATTAGAAGCTAAGAATACTGCGGCGAGTAACTCACATCCTGACTTCCAAACGTCTGTCCATCAACTACAATGAATAAGTCAGAAGTGTGATGGAAGATTCCCAATTTGTCTCGTTGAGTGCGGCCCCAACAACACTCAAGAAGCTTTACACCATCCAGGACAAAGCAGCCAGTCTGACTGTCCCTTCATCCACAATGCTCCACCATCAACGCTCAGCAGCAGCAGCAGTGTTTTACTATCTACTTGCTGCAATGAAATGATTCACCAAAGATCCTCAGAGACAAACCTCCCAACTCCCATGTCTATCTAGAAGGACAAGGTCTACAGATGTATAGAAATACCATCACCTTCGGGTTCCCTCCAAGCCAATCAACATCCTGACTTGGAAATATATCACTGCTCCTTCTCAGTCACTGGGTCAGAATCCTGGGATTCCCTCCCTAATGGCATTGGAGGTCAACCACAGCAGGTGGACTGCAGCGTTCAACAAGGCAGCTCACCACCACCTTCTCAAGGGCAATTAGGGACAGGTAATAAATGTTGGCCCAGCCAGTGATACCCAGATTCACGAATAAATTAATAGAAATTAACAGAGGAAGTTTGCTGAGTTGTCGCAGAGATCGGTGCTTGGGGCCCAGTTGTTCACAATGCCCTTTAAACATTTGGTTACTGGAATCAGATACAATATATCCCAGCCTGCTGACAGCACTAACGGATGTGGGATTGTGAGTGGATGAGGAGGATGTAAAAAAGCACCGAGAAGACTAAGACAAGTGGAGTGAATGGGTAAATACGTGACAGATGGAGAATAATGTGGATAGAGGTGACGGTGTGCCCTTTGGTGGAAACGATAAATTGGCAGCCTACCATTTGAAAGGGATTGGTTGAAACATGTTGATCTACAAAGGGACTTATGCTCCTGTTTGTTTTTTCCTTCTGCATAAACCTCTGAGGCCCCTGCAGTGCAGTGAGTTCTGTAACCAGAAGTCAATACTGGGCATGGCATTGGCACGCTGCCCAGTGTACACAGACCCACCAAGTGGGGAGCTGTAACATTAAAAAGGATCTGCATCTCCTTGTACACCAGTCGCTGAAAACAATCTTGCAGAAACAGAAAGCAGTGAGGAAGATAAATGGTGTGTTGACCTTCATTTCAGGGGGATGTGAGTCCAGAAGTAAGGGTGTCTTACTGCAGCTGTACAGGGCCTTGGTGAGATATCATCCCGAACATTGTGCAGTATTGTGTGTAGTTTTGGTCTCCTTACCTAATAAAGGGCAAACCTGACATTGATGGAGAGCAGTGAAGGATGACCAGACTGATCTCTGGGATGACGGGCTTGTTATGGGAGCAGAGATTGGGGAGACTGGGCCAGTATTCCACGGCGTTTAGGAAAATGAGTGGAGATCACAGTGAAATATACAAAACTCTGACAGGGTGAGTCAGATTGGAAGCAGGTCACTCTGCATTGAGATGCGAATAAATGTCTGCACTCACTGACTGGTGAACCTGGGGAATTCGCTCGCACCTGGAAACCGAGACATTGATTATTGGTAAGGATTTAGAGACAGTAAAGGGATGGTGGGAGAGCAGGAGTACGGTGTGGAAATGAAGGGCCAACCATCATTACAATGAATTGGGTAGCAAACTCGATAGACCAAATGTACTACTGCACTTCCTATTTTATAGCTTCCCAAGGTTACTCACATTAACGGATATGTATATCGTGTGGGGTAAGTGTATTGAGGAGACTTTTCCATGAACTAGAATGGGGGAGGCTCAATGTGTTGAATGACCTACTCCTTTCCTGCTGTTTCTATGCAGTCTGTGGGAAAGCTCTGTAAATGCTGTCACAAGCTCTCAGTTGTTAGGAAGGAGGTTTCTGCAGGGTCGACAGGACTGTGTTCCCATTCCCTTTTCCGACATTGATGCTGAGGCCGGGTGTTCTGTCCGGTTTCATCCTTTCAGACCTCGGAGTAGTTTGATCCAAATGAGTGCCCTTGATTGACCGTTTCAGAGACCATTGAAATGTTTATCCCATGTCAGGGTCTTTGGAGTCACTTTTAGGCCAGCCCAGGAAATCATGGGAGATTCACTTCCAAAAGTACATTGGAGGAGGAAATTCTGTTTACAATCCATATTAGCTTCAAGGTCACTATTCCTGACCCCAGATTTTAGATCTCGATATTTTATTAATTGTCTTTAACTTCCACCCGCTGCCAGAACATTAGCCTGGTCTGGATTATTAATCCAGTAAGAGTTCCACAACAGCACCGTCTCCACATGGGGACCTATCGGAAACTACACTGAGCTGGTTATTTCTCTGCTGTTTGCCAGCTCTGTCAAAAAGAACTCCAACCAATTTGACTGTCGTGATGTCACTGAGGGAGTGGTAATTGTTCAGATTGTAATTATTCCCCTCTTAGGGAGCGGGACATAGCTGAGTAATTTTCCACACTGCCAGGGAGATGTCGGAGTTGGAGCTGGAATGAAACAGTTTCCCCAGGGACACAGCTTGTTGTGCAGCACAAGTCTTCAGTCCTATTGAAGAAATGGTGTCAGGGCCCATTGCCTGTGTCATATCTACTCTGTTCAGCTGTTTCTTCATGTCACGTGCAGCAATTGAAATTGGTTGAAGACTGACATCTGTGATTCTGTGGGCATCGTGATGAGGGTGAGGTCTATCATCGACTCAATACTTCTGGCAGAAGATGCTGCAGATGAAACATCCTTCTCTTTTACACTGATGTGCAGGTCTGTTCCATTATTTAGGATGGGAATGTTTGTGGAACCTTCGCCTCCAGTCGTTTGTTTAATCGTCCATCACCATTTTATAACTGAACGTGACAGGACTTCAGGGCTTAGACCAGATCTGTTGGTCAAGTCTGGTAGCTTTAATGAGTTAGCATCAGGTTAAAGTTCACGTGATTCTGACTCTGATATCTTCAACCACACTCGTCACTGAGCCATAGATGGTGTTGATGGTAATGACAGACTGAGGTGTTTCCCTGGTAAAAAGTTACAGGTTGTGGTTGAATGCAGGTCTGCTTCTCCTGCTGCTGTGGTCTACAGCACTACATGAATACGCAGTTTCGAGCTGCAATATCTGCAATGCAATTCTGCTGTCTGTTCCCCAATTCTCACTGAGACCCATTCACCCATCAGCCCTGCACTCAGTGACCTGACCTGGTTTCTGATGTGGAAATACTTCCATTTTCAAACTCTCAACCTGCTGAGGGTCTGTCTTCCCGGGTCTTGCTTCCAATCTGACACATTCTGCAAAAGCATTTAACTGATCTTAATGCAAATGTTTAATTCACCTGAATCTTTTTCCTTGAGAAATGCCATCTTCTGTGTTTAAAGTGAATGTGTTTCCTCTGTTCCTTTCCCTGACTATGATTAAGAGCTCTGTAGTGTCAGTAATGCCAGCCTTATGTAGTTTCAGAACCAATGAATTCTCTGGATTCCCAATCATCTACACCACATTGTATGTTTTCTCTTTTGGTTTGATGCATTATCACTCATGGCTGCCTTGTTCTCCCATGAGTATGTTTCATCTTCTTGGGGTTGCATTTCTGGTATTATCTTCTGAATTATCCCCAGAACCTCCTCCCAATGCTGCTCCATGGTCTTTCCTGTTCAGCTCCCCTTCCAATTAACTCTGGCCAGCTCCTTCCACACGTCTTGGTTGTTACATTGCTTAATTATAACCACATTACATCTTGAAGAGAACATTAGATATAAACTGAAAGAAGGAGTTTTGGGATATGGGACACGAAGAATAATTGGTGGATTTCTTATCTAGATGCAAAGGGAGAACGAGAGAGAGGATATAGATCTGGAGATGTGGAAAATGAGAAAACTACATGATCGAAAGAAGTAGATGAACATTCCCCAATGGTTTGGCAACGCCTGTGTGCTGTGGTCCTTGGTTCAGTGCATGTACAACAGAGTAATATGTTCAAATGCTGAGTCTGATGCCAGAATATTTATCTCCGATATTATGACAGACACTAGCTTTGGAAAGAACCCAACAGGCCAATATATAGAAGGGTGTTAACTGAAATAATTTGGGACACGAGAATCAAGAATTTGGAGCACTCATCCTGGTAAGAATGAGAGAGTAGAGTAGGGAATTCCAGAAAAGGACGGAACGTTGAGAGGATCAAATCATGTTTTAATGTTTTATCAATTTTATAAATCATGTGCATCATTTTTCGTTAACTGTGCCTCTGTTGTTCATTTACAATGTGTTGTGCACGTGTGAAAAATGCGACTTAACTGCACACACACATTGATAAACAGTGTGTATAAAATCACTTTTCGACCATTGAAACTGTCCTGTTGTTGTGTTACGAGGATACATGAACACCAACTGGCCAGCAAAAGACATGACGCACTATCACTATGTTCCATACATACAGACAAAGAAGGGCATCACTTTGACTGGGACAAAGCACACACACATGCTAAGACACGCAAGGAACTTCTTAGAGGAATGGCGTTCTAACCAGAAGTCCATCAATAAACGGATCAATTTAGATCCTGTCTACATTCTCTTGTTAAAATAACCGGAAATGACATCACCCACTTTAAGAAACCAAGACCTATAAATAGAGAGGCGGGACATACCACCAGAGCTTCAGCAGATACTCTCACTGATGATGTCACCTAGTCATGGTGACGAAACTTCTGAAAAAAAACCTTCAAGCTCAGCGAGCTAACTTGCACACATATAAATTGTTACTTTTTGTTCATTTGTGGAATTTAGGAGTTCTCTGTCGCTCACGTTTTAACAGATTATGATGTGAGGTGAGCTTTTCTAGGTGTGTGGTTTTAATTAACAGAGGGGTTCGGCATTGATGTCATAACAGTTTGGGGCCTGGCCGTGTGGCACTTGGACCGACTTGAACAGATTTGGGGTACAAAAGGTCCCAGCAAATTCCAACTCATTGCAATTAGTGACTTTGATCTTCAAATAAAACCAATGGGAAAATTCGTTTAATTTTGTTACTTGTGGTTGATTAAATCAAAAGTGAGGGAAATGGCTTTTAACATTACTAAAGAGGTTCCCAAATTTTCCAAGGAAGTTTCGAAAAACAGAAGGAGGACATTTTTTTAGAATTAGCAAATAGGTTGGAATTGAGTTTAACCAGGGAGAAAAGAGAAGCTGAAATTGTTATGGAGTTGGTCAAGCACTTTGATGTATCAGAGAAATAGGCAACTGCAGTGGAGTTAGAAAAAACTTAAATTGCATATGTGGCAACTGGAGATAGAAGATAACTAAAGGGAAGGAAATAGAGAGAAGAAAGAGAAGAAAAAGAAACAGAGAGAGGATTTGAAATGCAGAGGTTGGGAATTAGACAAGAAAGTTAAGTTAACAGGATGGAGATGAAGGGAGAACATAGGGATGTATACAACTATGTTAATAACTTGCCATATTTCGGTGACAAAAATGTCAAAACCTTTTTTATTTCATTTGAAAAAATGACTAGTCAGATGACATGTCCAGTGAACTTGTGGGTAATGCTAGTTCAGACTAAGATGGTGGGCACAGCTGGTGAGGTATGTGCAGCGCTATCAGATGAGGGGTCAAGAGATTATCAAGATGTCAAATTGGCTATATTGATTGGTTATGAATTGGTACTAGAAGCATATAGACAGAAGTTCAGAAAAATAGACGGAAAGAGACGGAACCAGGTCAGACTTATGTTGAGTTTGAAAGAAGTAACCACAGTCATTTTGATAAATGGGTGCTGGCCTTAAAAATGGATAAGACCTATGAGGCTTGAAGGGAGATTAATTTGCTGGAGAAGTTAAAAGACTCACTTCCAGAGATAGTAAGAATTCATGTGAATGTACCGAAAGTTCAAGAAGTGAGAAGCACGGCAGAAAGGGCAGGTAAATATGTACTGGGGCATGAGATGATATTTAGCTTCTGGCAGGAGTTTCATCCTGTGAGGGATAGAAATTGGGAGAAGGGAAGATCACACATTACAAAGCGAACAGTAACGCACAATACTTTACCACAGGTGAAGAAAGAAGCCCAAGGGGGTTGAAAGGTGGTGAAAGGCCTCAGGTATTCTCACTATAAGGGAGTGGAAAACATAAAATGACAGTGCCGATGGTTTAAGAAGGGTAGAGGGAAAAAGTTGTTTTCACTGCAGTAAGCTGGGACACACCGTGCTGGGCGTTAAAGGAAGACACTTTGGGGAATGATGCGGTAGAAGAGGCTAAGCCCAGTGGCATTAGTGAAACTGGTAAAGGAGACCCCAAGTGGAGCCGAGGAGCTGCAGGAGAGTGCACAGCCGAGGCAAGGGCTGGGTATGGAGGCAGTGCCTGATCTCTCTAAAGAATTCACCTCTGTCGATAAAGTTTACTCAGAAAGAACAGGGGGAGAAGAACAAGAAGTTATAATTTTGTGAGATATGGGATCTGCTCAGTCTGTAATAGTTGAGAAGTGAGACGCTGGAAAAGCACAACAGATCAGGCAGCATCCAAACAGCAGGACAATCGAATATCAGGCAGAAACCCATCGTCAGGGACATGGTGGGGGGACAAGGGGGCTGAAAGATAAATACGAGGGGAGTAGCTGTGCTGGTGGGAGGGTCATTTGGAAGGCAATAGGAATATGTAGGTGGGAGTGATAGTGATATGTCGGAGGGTAGGGTGGAGTCGATAGGTGGAAAGGAAGATGGACAGTTAGGGCCGTCCAAGAGGGCAGTGCTAGATTGAATGGTTGGATCTGGGAGAGGTTGGTGGAGGGGAGATTTGGAATTTGGTGAAGTCAACGTTGATGCTGTACAGTTTGAGGGTTCCAGCTTTCCTACCACCGATAGGAGTTCTATCACCCTCCGGTCCGACCTGTCACCATCACACCCCACCTGCATCTACCTATTGCCTTACAAGCTCCCTTCCACCCAGCTCCACCCTCACCCTCCTATTTATTTCTCAACCTCCTTCCCCCTCCCTTACCCCCCACTTTCCTGATGAAGGATTTATACCTGAAACGTTAACTCTCCTGCCCCTCGGATGCTGCCGACGTGTTGTGCTTTTCCAGCCCCACACTTTACAACTCTTATCTCCAGCATCTGCAGCCCTCACTTTCTCTCACCCTCTAATAGGAAAAGATGAAAGTTTTTTTCACTCTTTCTGGCGTGTTACGTTGTGGAATGGGGACAGAAATTAAGCATTCCCTTGTGTAACATCAGGATGGAATGCCAAATCAAGATTAGGGAAGTAACAGTGACAGTGAGTAACAGAGTGTCAGTTCCAGGAATACAGTTAGTTCTTGGGAACGATTTAGCAGGAGACGAGGTGGGAGACGCACTCCTTGTGGTGGAGAAGTCTAGGGAATTGGGGTGTTAAAAGAAAAATACCGAGGAATCTTTCCAGAGTGTGTAGTAACAAGATCCCACTGTCATAAGTTACAGCAGGAAGAAAGAAAAAGACAAATGAATTGATGCTCAGTGACCTGACACCCTGTTTGATGTAACGGTGCAGGAAAACCCTGAACAGGCAGAGGATCAGGCAGAGGGGTTTTATCCAGAAAGGCTCATGGACTTCCAACAGATAAATACACACACATTCACACACACATACACATGCACACACACAGAAAAGGAATCAGAATATATTGTTGAATGTTATTAACTTAAAGATAGAATCCTAAAAGTAAAATGGAGACCCCGATAGGTTACTGCAGAAGGGAAATGGGCCGAAGTGCACCAGATTGTGTTTGCAGTAACATACAGTGTTCCGGGTAGCTCAAAAAATAACTGCAGGCGGTCACTTAGGTGTACAGAAGACTCAGGCCAAGGTACAGAAGCATTTCCACTGGCCTGGAATGCACAAGGACGTGGTTTTTTTTGTACGTGACATACATCCCAAATGGTAGGTAAGTAACAGGCAGTAATAAAACCAGCACCTTTCGTGCCAATTACTGCATTCGAAGAACATTTCACGTGGGTTATGATTAATTGTGTAGCTCCACTTCCTAACATAGAAGTGGAAAACTATATTTGCTGACCATAATGAATGTGTCCACCAGATTTGCAGAGGAAATTCCATTACGGAATGTTAAGATAAAAAGGGAGGTGGAGGGGTTGGTAGCTTTCTTTACTCGCTGTGGGCTAGGCAGTAAGATTGAGTCAGACGAAAGTTCTCATTTTACCGCTCAGCTGTTTAAGGAAGTCATGGATAGCTTCGGCATGCAGCAGTTTAAATCAAGGGCATCCCATCCTGAATCCCAGGGAGCCTTGGAAAGTTAGCATCAGACGCTGAAGACCATGTTAACAGCATACTGTTATGATGACCAGAATGATTGGAATAGGTGTCCCATTATTAGTTTGCCATTAGAGATGCCCCAAATAAATCTACTCACTTTACTTCCTTTAAGTTAATATTCGTACATGAAGTGAGAGGTCCGTTGAAATTAATTAAATATAAATTGACAGGACCGAAGTCGGAAATCTCACCCTTGGATTCTGTGTGTGAGGTGAAGGAGAGAGTAGATGGAGTAGGTGAGTTTGCTAAATATTATATCTGAATAGTATCTGAAGAGCACAACATAGAATGAAGCAGGTGGCAGATAGAAACACTGAAACTTTGAGGATATCCCGTGGGGATGACGTATTAGTATTGCCACCAGGGGTAGGTAATCCCTTCAAAGCCAGGTTTGGGGGCCCCTTTCAAATTAAAAAAAATGTGGAGTCAGTTCAGCTATCCAGTAAAGATACTGGAGATGACAAAAAATTTATCGAGTATTTTATATGGATGAATAATGCTCCAGACACATTTATGACTCAGGAACAGAGCTGTGGCCAGATGAACAAATTGTGTAGTTTATCTGTATGATGTGGTGATATTTAGCAAGTGATTAAAAGCTCACATGTTACAGTTGACAGATCATGTTGAACAAGAAGCAAACTTGGTAATAAACTTAAAGAAAACAGAATTCGCGAAGGCAGAGGTGACGTTCTTGGGACATTACATTGGACATGGGAGGTTGACCCCATGGAACACAAAGTCGAAGGGCTTTGAGGGATTTCCACAACCATCCTCGAAGAAAGAGATGCTTCGATTTTTGGAACTGAGTGGATTCTATCAGAAGTTTGTTCCAAACTTCAGCACCACTGATGGATTTACTAAAGAAAAACACAGAATTGTGGTGGACAGAACAATGCCAGGAGGCATTTGAGAATTTTAAGGCAGGATTAATCACATCACCCATTTGAGCTACACCAAATATTCTGAAACCCTTTGAAAATTGTGTTTGATGCTCGGGCTATCGGGGTCAGAGATGTATTGATACAGAAAGATGATGATGGAACTGAATGGCTATTTGGCTACTTGTCGAAAAAACTCAATATCCACCAGGACAAAGATACAAAATCTCCATTATTGAACAAGAATGATTATGTTTCGCACTGGCCTGACAATATTTTAATGTGTATATGACAAACAAATTGTCGGAGATGGTTTTGGACAATGACAAATCTCTCGCATTTTTTGGAATAGTTAAAGACCAGAATCTGAGACTATTTCATTGGAGTTTTACCTTCCTGACTTTAAACTTACAAAAGGTACATGCTGCGGCTCCTACAATGTGATAGCAGATGGGTTTTATCACGGATTTAAAGGAAAAAGTGTAGATAAGATTTAGTGTTATTCCAGTGTTATAATGGTGTGCAGAATTAATATGAATGATATAACTGAGATAAATACTTTTGTATTTCATAAAATTGGGATTTAAAATTAGAGGAGAAGAAATGTAGTCATCTTTTCATTCTGCTGGTTCACTTTATTTTCTGAAGCGGGGAGATGTTGTGAAGCCAAAAACATGTAGAGTACTTTAAAACAGAACGGGTTTTGCCGAATAGAAATTAAAGCCACAAATGCCAGCTAAAGGTCAAACTGTTCCACATGTCCACATTAGCTGAGAAATGGATCCCTGAGTTTTGGTTGCTATTGTGACAGCCATTGAAATGCAAACAAAGAGTTTAAATAACGCTCAGTAAACCAGAAGCCAATGGAATTTGAATATTATTGTTTGGACACCTGGTAAGCAACCAAATTATGAGAATTACTATATCATGGGGAGTATACATACCCAGCATTTTGAACACTACAGGGAGAGCTACTGCCATCCAACAGCAGAGCAACTGCTGTAGAGCAGCAGTGCTAACTGGCCATCCCAAACACTCTCTATCAAAGATACATGTTCATCTAAACCTACATGCAATAATAAAATGACCCGGGGAGATCAGCAGCTGAATGAGTGAGCACAGTTGGGAAGACAGAGACTGTGTGCTCTCGAGGTTGTAATGTTTTATATGTGGGCTGTTGGAACAGCATATATTTACAGAGTTGGAGTCAGATATAAAGTAGCTAAGAAAACAGGGGCTTGTATTTGTCAATAGTTGTTGTTTAGTGTTCACTATTAATGTTAAGAAACAAACTTGTTAATTTTTGTTTAAATAGTGGAATATAGGAGATCTGTGTCGCTCATGTTTTAACAGATTACGAGGTAAGACGAGCTTTTCTGGGTGTTTGGTTTTAATTAACAGAGGGGTTCGAGTCCACCTTGTAAATGTCCATCCACATTAGCCCCATTTCCCTGCAGTTTGCACATATCCTTCCAGTCCTTTCCTATCGACATATTTATCCAAATGCATTGAAATGTTGTTAATGTTGTTAATGTACACCCCACCTCCCACCCGCATCACCACCAACCACATCTGCTGGCAGCTCATCCATGTACCAGCCCTCTGTGTAAAGAAGTGGCCACTCAGGTTCCCTTTTATTCCTTCCCCTCTAACCTTAAACTGATCCCCTCTACTCCTCGATTCTGTACACCTTGGAAAAAGACTGAGAGCATTAACTCTATCCATACCCCTCATGAATTTATACAGCTCTATAAGGACTCCCTCAGTCTCTTACACAAAAAATAAAAGGTCCTAGCTTGTCCAACCTCTCCCCATAACTTAGACCATTGGGTCCTGGCAACGTCTTTGTAAATTTCTTCTGCACTCTTTCTAATTTCATAACATCCTCCCTATAACAAGGTTATAAAAACTGAATACAATACTCCAAGTGCGGCCTTACCAATGTCCTGTGTAACTGCAACATAAATTCCCAACTTCTATCCTCAGTGTCCTGACTGATGAAGGCCAATGTGCCAAAAGCCTTCTTCACTGCCCTGTCAACCTGTGACTCTACTCTTAGAGAACCGTGCCCGTGAAAACCAAGGTCTCTCTGCACACTGCACCCCTTAAGACCCTCCCATTCACCGTGAAACTCCTACCTTGATTTGAGTTTCCAGAATGCAATACCTCACACATCTATATTAAATTTCATTTGCCATTTCTCGGCCCAGTTCCCCACCTGATTAAGGTCCTACTGCAATTTCTGATAAACTTCCTCACTGATCACGCTACCACTTATTTTAGTATCATCTGCAAACTTACTAATCATGCCCTGTACATTCTCAACCAAATCATAGATAACAAACAAACAGCCTTCAGTCTGACCATCATCCTTCCACTAAACCCTCTGCTTCCCATCAACCCAACTGTGTATCCGATTGGACAGTTCCCCCAGCATTCCACGTGATGGAACCTTCCAGAGCAGCCTGCCATTTGGAACCTTATCGAAGGCCTTACTGAAATCCATAGAGACTAAATTTACTGCTCTGTCCTCGTAAACCTTCTTGGTCACTTCATCAAAGAACTCTAACAAATTTGGGAAGCATGATCTCCCACTTACAAGTCTATGCTGACTGCTCCGAATCAAACCCTGTGTAAGTAATGGGTGCAGTCAATGGTATGCTGTCCTTCATTGTAAGATGATTCGAGTACATAAGTAAAGCCATCTTCCTGCTGTTGTAGAGCCTTGCTGAGAGAGCATTTGGGGCGCTCTCTACAGATTTGATCTCCTTTGTAAGGAATGATCTCCTTACCACAGATACAGATGGCAGTATCATGAGGGTAGAGTGAAGAACCTGAGAGTTTAATCTGCAGAGCTGTAAAATCTGAAATGGTGACGCTGAAACACGAGGTGTAGCAGGTATATTTCCAAAAGACACATTGATAGGGTGAGAAATTCCATACTTTACTCAGGATTGATTGATCTGATTTATTGCCACGTGTACCTCAGTACAGGGAAACACTTTATTTATGAGCAGTGGAGGCAGATCATAGTAAGCATGGCCAGACAGATCATAGGATGGAAATAGACTTGGACAGAGTAAGGCACACAGGTTACACTGAACAGGACGTGCACTCGACAAGATCAACATGAGGAAGATCAGCATTATTTGAACACAGGGAGTCCATAAGACCATAAGACCATAAGACATAGGAGTGGAAGTAAGGCTATTCGGCCCATCGAGTCCACTCCGCCATTCAATCATGGCTGATGCGCATTTCAGCTCCAATTGCCAGCATTCTCCCCGTAGCCCTTAATTCCTCTAGACAACAAGAACCTATCAATCTCGATTCATCAGTCTAACGTGACTTTCCTAATAGTTTATATGCCTAAATTAACTCTCCCCATGTTATTGTGCTGTTGGCGTGTGAACCCGTACTGAACGCCATGATGTTCACAATCCACAACATCAGCCATAATACCTTCCATCTGAAACAGGTAACCATTCCCACCAGCTTCCACCCTGCATAGAGAAAGGCTGGCTTCTCAGAGATGGAAGGTGCCTTCTTGAGACTTCACACAAGACATATGGCTTCCCTCCTCACCACTAGAAAACCATGTTAAAGTCCCACGTGTTCATCATGAGCAACGGAGCCAGGAGGAACAACGTGGAGCAGTCTGTCCGTGCAGCCTCTGCCCCACTTGTTCATCATATTGGAGCATCAATTGGGAGACAGTGAGGACTGCCGATGCTGGAGATTGTAGTAGACAGTAGATTGCTGGAAAAGCACAGATGGTCAGTCAGCTCCGAGGAGCAGGAGAATCCACGTTTTGGGCATAAGCCATTCATCAGGAATCAGCATCAATTACCTCATTCTGTCCCTTTGCAAGTGCGTTGAGGGGGGAATGGCCTCCTTCTCTTCCTGTGTAAGAGACTGAAGGAGCTGAATGACCTCATCCTGTTGCTGTGGAAGTGGCTTTAGGGGCTGAATGGCCTCCTCCTGTTCCTGTGTAAGAGACTCAAGGGTCTGAATGGCTTCTTCCTCTTCCGATTGGACAGGACCAAGGGCCTGATTGGGTTACCCCTGGTTCCTGTTTGACAGCTCAATGTACTGACAAGTGTGATGATGCTACAGGCTTTGAGAGGTTATTTTGTCCTGGTAACTTTTAAGAGAGAGATTGAATGATCGTTGCCAAACTGGTTAGTTAAGACCACTGAGTAAACAGCTAGGGAGGTCTTGGGTTTATTTTAATGCAGCCTGAATGGGTGTGGCCAGCTCTCACAGGTTAGGATCTCTGGGTTTTGGTTTCTCAGTAACATCAGAAACTATTGGGGTCTGCACAGAGTTGGAATCTTCAGTGACTATCACCTGGGTGCTACTCTCTCTGAATTTTCTCTTGGTGCTGTTTTTAATTCCCGGATTAGAGAAATGTGTGTTACGATCTGTGTCTGAATTTTCCTTTCTGCCAGGCGCTGTGTTTTTGGGATTTTCCTATATTGGTACAGTTCATTAGTAACAGTTCCTTGATTTGTTATTCTGCTAACTTGTCTAATGGAATTATGATTTTCTAAATTCCACTTTCTTTGCATTCATTTTATCTTTCCCGTTTCAATAAATAGTGTTTAGCTTCACACCGAGATGTTTGACCTGTCACATTGCATCTGGAACAGTCACTTTATATTCCCTTTAAAATAAAAAAAAATATAGAGTCTAGGTGACCGCCTTCAAATATTTTCGAGGGGCTCTCGTGTGGTCCATCACACTAGACTCCTTCTCTTCCTGAGTAATAGGCTGGAGGCACTGAATGGGCTATCCCTGTTCTTCTCCAATAGTGTCAATGGGCTGAATGGCTTCCTCATATTCCTGTGAAACTAGCGTGAGGTGCCGAATGAACTCTTGTTTTACTGTGGCAATGTGCAGTGACAGGCAGCGCTGGTAGATGAATGTTACGGACCATTTAACAGCACAAGTCTCAATGGAGTCAGGGTCTTGCTGCACACGGACACAGACTAGTTCAGGAGCTGAGGGGGGATCAAAATGTTCTGAACATTGTGGCATCTTCGGTGACCATCCCCACTTCTGATCTTATGGTGGGGAAGGTGGGGAGGGGAGACATTGATGAAGCAGCTGAAGCTGTTTGTGAAGAGGAACTTACCCTGAGGATCTCCCACAGAGGTGACCCAGGGCTGAGATAATGACCATCTTCCTTTGTGACATGTTTGACCCCAAACACTGGAGAGTTTACTCTGATTCCCATTAAGTCCAGTTTTGTTAAGGTCCTTGATGTCAACAGAAGCCAACCATTGCCTTGATATCGGGGCCAGTCATTTTTACCTGAACCCTTGTCTCAACCTCTTTTGTTCACATCAATAGGCCATGATATAGGAGCAGCAAGTGTTTTCTTCAAACAGGTGGGATTGAATGTCAGGGTTTCTGTTCTCAAGAGTGTTCGGGAAGCTAGATGACTGAAAGTATTTGAAGAGGAGGGAGATGGATATTGACCTGACAGAGCGGTGAGGGCTATGAAGAATTGGGTTTGAAAGAGAATTTGAGACCAAGAGCAGATCAGTCATGATCTTAGTGAAGGGCAAGGCAGGCTTGGGGGGTGAACGATCTGTTCCTGTTCCTGATGTTCTCACATTCTGTTATTGGAGAGTTAGTGGGTGTTATTTTCATGAAGGTGCAATTACTGAATATTGCAGTAAGGGAGACCAGAGGATTTTGTGAGCCAACTCTGGTTGAGGTATGGGGGCTGTATTCACAGTGAATCTGGGTCTACAACATGACCAACAAATGAAGCACAAGTTGCAGAGAGGAGAAGCTCTGTGAAGAGAGATGAGGGGCCTCTTTCATACCTGTGCCTGGATTTTCCAATTACACTTCGCAAATCACTTCAAAGCATGTGTGACAGTATTGAGAGGCTGAATGGTCTCCTCTGTTTCTGTGCACCAGATTATAGGAGTAAGTAGCCTCCAACTGTTCCTGTCTAGCAGGTATTAGGGGCTGAATGGAACACAGGAACATGGGACTGAGGAGCAGGAGTGGGTCATTAGATACTTTGAGCCTTCTCCACCAGGCACTAAGATTGTGGCTGATCAGGTTGTGGTCTCAGCCCCACTTTCCTGTCTATATCCCATTATCCGTGACTCACTTCTCTGTCAAATATTTAACTGATGCAGCTTTCAATCAATGTGAACATAGAGGCACAATTAACTTCCACTGAAGAGAATTCCCACTTGAAAGGTCCTTTAAGAATTATTCAACATCCTTCTTATAGGACCAGAGAGTCATGCAGAATGGAAACAGACCCGTTTGTCCAATCTGTTCATTCCGATCAGATATCAAATCTGATCCAGTCCCATTTGCCAGCATTTGGTAAATATCCCTCCTCTTTCAGATACTTTTTAAATGTGAGATTGTAACCGCCTTCAGCACTTCCTCTGACAGCACTTTCTGTACACACACCACTCTCTCTGTGAAACATTTATCTTCAGGTCCCTTCTAAATCATTCGCCCTCTCCCCTTCAACCAATGCCCTCTTGTTCTGGACTCCCCTAACCTGGAGAGCAGAACGTGGCTGTTCAGAATATCCATGCCCCTGATGGTTTTATAAACCTCTATAATGTCACCCTTCAGCCTCTGACACTCCAGGAGAAAGCACCTCAACCTAATCAGCCTCTCCCTCAAGCTCAAACCTCCAGTCCTGGAATATCTGGGTAAGTTATTTCTGCAGAAAACCGAGTTGTACGCAGTATTCTTAAAGTGGCCTCACAACGTCCCGTACAGATACAACATCCCACCACAATTCCTATACTCAATACTCTGACTGATTAAGGCAAATGTGCCAAATGTGTTCTGCACCACTCTGTCTACCTGCGATTCCACATTCAAGGAACAATATACCTGCAGTCCTATGTCCCTTTGTTCTACAACACGCCCCAGGACCTTCTCATTAAGTGTATAATTCCTGGCCTGGTGTGCGTTCACAAAATACAAAACCTCGTATTTATCTAAATTAAACTTCATCTGTCACTCCTTGCCCCTTTGTCCCATCTAATTGTGGTCTTGTTGTACTCTGAGATAATCTACTACACCACCTTTCTGATGTCATCTGTAAATTTACTAACTATGGCCCCAATATTCACATCTAAATCCTTTACATAAATGATGAAATGCAGTGAACTCAGTACTGATTCTTGCAGCACACTGCTGCTCACAAGCCTCCAGGCTGAAAAATATCCCTCTTCCTTCAAGCCAATTGTGACGAGCTTCCTCTGTATCTTACGTGACTGAAACTTACTAATCTGTCTACCAATCAGAATGAAATATCAGCTGTGAAGAGAGGCTGAGTAGCTTAGGTTTATTTTCAATAGATAAAAGGAGATTGAGGGGGGACTTGATTAAGGTTTGCAAAATCATGAAGGGTATAGACAGGGTGGATAGAGATGGGCTTTTTCCCAGGGTGAAGGATTCAATAACGAGAGGTCATGCTTTCAAAGTGGGAGGTGGAATGTTTAAGGGGGATACATATGGTAAGTACTTCACACAGAGAGTGGTGGGCATTTGGAACGTGTTGCCAGCATTGGTGGTAGAGGCAGGCACGGTAGATTCTTTTAAGATGCATCTGGACAGATGTATGAGTAGGTGGGGAGCAGAGTAATGCAGATGCTTAGGAATTGGGCGACAGATTTAGACAGTACATTTGGATCGGCTCAGGCTTGGAGGGTGAAGGGCCTATTCCTGGGCTGTAGATATTCTTTGTTCTTTGTTGTTTAAATGAACACCTTGTTGAAGTCCATATAGACAACGTCTACCAAACTGGCTTCATCAATCTTCTTTGTCACCTCTTCAAAAAACTCAACCAAATTAATGAGACATGATTTCCCATGCAGAAAGACACGTTGTCTACCCCGATCAGCCCTTGCCTTCCCAAATGTATGTAAATGCTATACCTCAGAAACCCCTCCAACAACTTACCCACCACTGACATCAGGCTCACTGGATTATAGTTCCCCGGCTTTTGGGGTCACTGTTTCATTTTCTAGTCCCACACCTCCACTGCTCACAACAAATATTAACTGTAACCAGGTTAGTGATATGGCCGATGATATCGTTCTCAGACTGGGTCAGGGTCAGTTTTAGGAACAAGTCAGGCTAGTTTCTTTAATCTGCTAAAACAACACGTTTATGATCCAGAGCAATGTTACTCAAACTATGGTGGAAAGATGAATGGCAAACTGTTTGGGTATTGCAATTATATAATCAATGGCTTGGAAAGGGTGGACGCTAAGAAATTTTTTCCGTTACACCTTAGAATGAGAAGGGGTAAATTCAGAACAGAAATGCGGAAACATTTCTTCAGCCAGAGAGTGGTAGGCCTGTGAAATTCATTGCCACAGAGTGCAGTGGAGGCTGGGACGATAAATGTCTTCAAGGCAGAGATTGATAAATTCTTGATGTCACAAGGAATTAAGGGCTACGGGGAGAATGCGGGTAAGTGGAGTTGAAATGCCCATCAGCCATGATTAAATGGCTGAGTGGACTCGATGGACCGAATGGCCTTACTTCCACTCCTATGTCTTAAGGTCTAATATTTCCCTTTCTAAACACAAACACACAAACACACAAACAAACGCGCACACAAACACACACATGCAAACACAAACACACACCGATTAACAAAATTTCTGCAATTTAATTTGAAAGAACTTTGTCCAGATATTATTGGAACTCATGACAAAAGTAAAAATTGAGATTGTCCAAAACGTTATTCTGCTTCTGAAGATATTGTACACACACAGCTGCTAGCAATGGGATTTCATCCTGGGAGAGTTGGATTTGGCTGAATTCCCTTTGCTTTAGGCAGTGAGTAGACTCCAGTAAATTCTGGTCAGGGAGCACCCAAAGGGCAGCACGGTGGGCAGCATTGCTGCTTCACAGCAGCAGGGGCTTGGGTTCGATTCCAGCCTTGGGTGATTGTCTGTGTGGAGTTTGCACATTCTCCCCTTATCTGTAAGAGCTTCTAATTGGTGATCTACTTTCCTCCCACAAACTGTGTAGGTTCGGTGGATTGTCATGTTAAATTGTCTGTAGTGTGCAGGGATTTCTAGGTTAGGTGCATTAGTCAGGGGCAAATATAGGGAAATCGGTTGGGAAGGTTGGTATTGACTTGTTAGGCCGAAGGGCCTGTTTCAACACTGCAGTGATTCTATAAAAGTAACGATGACTGAAGAATTTTTTTTATAGCTTGCACACATTGCTGTGATGAGGAACAACGAAGAAGAGAGTGTGTGATAGGCAATTCCTTCTCAGGCAGGTTACATTTTCTCCCTCTCTGAGCTGAATCACACAGTAATGTCATCCTCTCCCAAACTGGACCATGTGAGGTCTCCTTGTACATTGTCCAAACTATGTCTCCATCACATTCCCTGTTCCATGTAGGTCCATCATTGCTGCTGTCATAGACAGAGCCATACCCTTAGCAGAAAATGGTCTCGACTGATTTGAAATATGTTTACATGGCCCTGCGTCATTAAAAAATTTTTATTTAATATATTCAGAATACCTGTGTTAAAATGACTGCATTTTTTAACAAATGCAGAAATTTCGGGAAAAGCTCGGCAGGTCTGTCAGTACCCAGATGCCTTTTACATGCTGTAGTTGTACCAGCCTCCACCACTTCCTCTGGCAGCTCATTCTATATGCACACCACCTTCTGTGTGAAATGGTTTCCTTTAGGCCTCATCAAAATCTTTCCCCTCTCACTTTCCACCAATGCCCTCTAGTTTTGGACGCCCCTAACCTGGGGATAACCCCTGACATACTCACCCTATCCATGACCATTCTGATTTTATAAACCCCTACTGCTGTGAAATGTGACTCCAATCAACACGAATAGCTGTACGTTCAGTCATCCTGGGCCTAAATTCTGAAATTCAATACTGACACCGCTCCCTTATCCATCAAGTCACAATTCTAAATCCATTTTAATCAGTTTGTTCAGATTTATCATGAGAAACTTCTGTGGGATTTACACCGAGACCTTTGTGCCCAGAGGGAGGGACTAGCATCACTCAACAATACCCATAAAGCTATAACAGTATTCTCCTGTGTGTTAGTTCATCAGACTGTTCTGACATGCTGGGACATACCTCTGCAACAGGCAGGACTTAAATCCAGGCCTTATAGTCCAGAGCCAGGAACACTACCACACAAGTTCAGGAATTGGAATCAAATACAGAGTTCTGGCTCAGAGACAGGGACACTACCCACCACACTGCCATACCCAGATTTTGGGTCATATTTTAGTGCCCACTTTCAGCTCGGTGAGGATTTATTATAATCAGGTTACCATTACTGAACTACACAAAACACTTTGTATTGTTAAACAAATGCAAGGTATTTGTCTCAACTGTAGGATATTGAGTGACGTGCTATGCCATTGATTAATTGCTAGTATCTGTAGTCTGCAATATTTCGGAAAGAAATCCTGCAGAAACACTCTGCCCAATGAAGGGTCTCAAATGGATATTTATTACTGAACAGCAGAGACGAAGGAAGAGCTTAATTTCTGACCCCAAAACACCGATCACTATTACCCAACTCTCACGTGCGACTGCCCTTTTCCTAAAACCATGAAATGACACCAGGCCGGTGATTACTGTCCAGCCTCTCCTCCCCACTGACTGTGTCTGCAATCTGTCCCTCCTCCCCCAAACCACACAAGGCAAACCAAGCTCAGGGTCTTTGTGAAAATCAAGGCCGGAGTGTGCAGGCCGTCTGGAGAGGAATGGGCGTTTTAAAATTGAAGGGGGAGGGGAGGTGGCAGTAATATCACACAACGGGCAGAGGGGTGGCTGATGGAGTTTAGTTTGGATTAATGTGCGGTATTGGATTTGGTAAATCAAACAACAGCAGGACCTATACAATTAAAAGTAGAGCCTTTGGCAGTGTTGTAGAATAGACACGTAGGCCGTCAGGTATAATTTTTTAAAATTTGCATCTCATAGAGATAGTACGGTTAAGAAGGTGTTTAACACACTTATTTTCATTGGTCAGACTCTTTGAGTATCGGAATGGGGATGTCATGTTGAGGATGTACAGGACATTGGTGAGACCTCTACTGGAATACTGTGTCCAGTCTGGTCATCCTGCCCGCTCATTCCATAGGCACACCACCCTCTGGGTGAAAAAGCTGCCCTTTAGGTCGCTTTAATGTTTCCCCTCTGACCTTAAACCTCTGCCCTCTAGTTTTGGTCTACCCTACCCTTAGAAAATACCTTGACTATTCACTTTGATATTATTGACCTTGATATTATTAAGCTGGAGAGGATTGAGAACAGATGAACTTGGATGTTGTTGGGAATGCAGGGAGTGAGCGATAAGGAGAGGCTGGGTATGCTGGGACTTTTTTCACTGGAGAGGATGAGGTTAAGGGATAACTTCACAGAAGTTTACAAAATAATGAGGGGTACAGATAAGCTGAAGGGCTGATGTCTTTTCCCTAGAGTAGGGGATTGAAAACTGAGGGATATTTTAAGGTGCGAGGAAAAAGATTTACAAAAGTCATAAGAGTTAATTATTTTAGACAGAAGCTGGCTTGTGTGTGGAATGAACTTGCATAGCAAGTGGTGAAAGCAGGGACAGTTACAACGTTTAAAGGACATTTAGATCAGTACATGTATAAGACATCAGTTTGGATGGTGCTGTGAGCAGCTGCTCTCTCCCTCCCCCTCTCTGAATGAATCCCTGTTGGTTTTCACCCTCTGCCAATGCCTTGCAGTGGCGAGGGGAGGCCAGCAGAGGGTGGCATTGCATCACTTTAAGCACCACAGAGACTGGCAGACCTGCCCCACACAGAGACACACAGATACACTGACAGGAATTGTTAGGACATGGCGTGAAGCTCATCTGGTAAGTTAAATGAAACATAAAGAAATGCTCAATTTGCCTCGTAAACTATTAAAATATGAGAGACAGAGAACTCCCAAATTCCACTGTTTAAATAAAAACATCAATTTATTTTTTTATTTTGAAAGTGAACACTTTACATCAAAAATTCACAACTCTGGGACCCTCTTTCACTTAACTGCTTATTACCCGAGTAGAAAGTGAGGACTGCAGATGCGGGAGATCAGAGCTGAAAATGTGTTGCTGGAAAAGCGCAGCAGGTCAGGCAGCATCCAAGGAACAGGAGAATCGACGTTTCGGGCATAAGCCCTTCTTCAGGAATGAAGAAAGTGTGTCCAGCAGGCTAAGATAAAAGGTAGGGAGGAGGGACTTGGGGGACGGGCATTGGAAATGCGCTAAGTGGAGGGAGGTTAAGGTGAGGGTGATAGGCCGGAATGGGGTGGGGGCGGAGAGGTCAGGAAGAAGATAGCAAGATAGGAAGGCGGTGCTGAGTTCGAGGGATTTGACTGAGACAAGTTGGGGGGAGGGGAAATGAGGAAACTGGAGAAATCTGAGTTCATCCCTTGTGGTTGGAGGGTTCCCAGGCAGAAGATGAGGCGCTCTTCCTCCAACCGTCGTGTTGCCATGGTCTGGCGATGGAGGAGTCCAAGGTACTTGTTGGAGTGGGATGGGGAGTTGAAGTGTTGAGCCACAGGGTGGTTGGGTTGGTTGGTCCAGGTGTCCCAGAGGTGTTCTATGAAACGTTCCCCAAGTAGGCGGCCTGTCTCCCCAATATAGAGGAGGCCCCATCGGGTGCAGCAGATACAATAGATGATGTGTGTGGAGGTGCACAGATACACACATGGGGATGGTAAGGATACAGCATGAAGCTCATCTGGGAACTTCAATGACACAAAGAAATGCTCAATTCCCCTCGTAAACTGTTAAAATATGAGGGACAGATCCGCCAACTTCCACTGTTTAAATAAAAACATCAATTTATTTTTTTCACTCTGAAAGTGAACATTTTCCATCAACTATTCACAACTCAGGGACCCTCTTTCCCTTAACTGCTTATTACCCGACTCCAGCTCTATAGCAATATACTGTTTCTGGGTCTGCCACCTTCTCATACCACAGGTGCTAGGCAGCTCTCAGTTCAAAACAGCATTCCCTCTCTTAAAAGTACAGTACACACTTTCAACTTCATCACATTATACTCTGATGAAGTGGATAAGTGGGACCTAACCGGATTTCTCTTGCTCTGTGGTTTGTCAATAATTCATCTACTCTGTCTGGTATGTGTCAGGACTTCTGTTGCTCCATTGACAGCATGTCATTATTCGACTCTGTCCGTGGGAATATATCAGTATTTCACTTGCTCAGACTTGTGTGTGTGGGGCAGGATTTCAGGTGTTTCATAGGGACTGTGACACGATTTCAATCGCAATGTTTGTAGATGGCACCGAACCTGGAAGAACTCTGAAATCAATGGAAGACAGTGTGGAACTCTAACAGGACAGTGACACGTTGGTGTAGTGTTCAGTTATAAGGCAGATGGGGATCAATGCAGAGCAGTGTGAGGTGATGTACTGTGGTAGGAAGGACATTGAAAGGCAGTTTAATACAGGCCGTACCATAATAAAGGGGTTGCATGAGCAGAGGGCTCTGGGTGTATATGAGCACAGATTGTTGAAGATATCAGGACAAGTGGGGAGAGCAGTAACTATCACAGATTAGTTTCAGTATCTGAGCTGTTTACAGGGGGAGGTGTAGGAGGGAGTCTCTGTGCTCCCTTCCTGGGAGGTGGTGGTGACGATGTGTTGTGAGCCCACCCTCCTGTCCACCGAGACCGTGGGGAATCCATTTGTACCAGCTCAACACAAAAGGGAGACGGCATCAGGGCCACAGCTTCTAAGTTGTGCCGGGGGGAAACGGAGCTGCCAGTGGGTTTAAAGTGAGAATTGCCCTTCGCTGAACATTGCTCCTTACTCGGTCGGTGGGACATGGATGTTTCAGAATCTCCACACAAGGCGTCCCTGTCCTCTCCAGCTCCTACCAGGGTCCTCCCCACATGGCGGGGGGAGGGGGGGGAGGGAACGGATATCGGGCACTCCACCACCCGGCTTGGCACTTTCTGACCAATTCCAGGCTGTTTCTCCTGAAATAGGAGAAAGGGAGAGAGGGAGTGAGGGTGGGAGTGGGTGTCCTTGCTGTTAGTGCTGGTTTAGGTGAAGGGGACGGGGACATGGTGAGGGGTCTGGAGGGAATCAGTTCACAGTGTTGTATCCATGCAGTGTTATTAACGTGGGGGGGGGGGGGGTTAAAGTGGAGGGAGGAGGAAGACAAGGGGAGAGAGAGAGGGAGAGAGAGAGAGAGGGATAGAGAGTGGGAGAGAGAGGGAGAGAGAGATCACGGCGGGGTGGGATGGTGCTTTACCTGTTATACAGGGAGTGTGAGGGAGCAGACAGAATACGGTGACCCTTATCCTGACAGAGTGGGGAAGGTTATTGATGCTTGTCCTGTATTGCTGGGCATTTCCTCAGACCCCAGATACTGCACTGAGCTGGGTGGGGAGCTCAGACCATGATCAGTGGGTCAGGTGGTGTGGCCCCCTCTGGGAAGAGAATGGTCCCCCTCTGTACTAGCACATCCACCAGGACCTCCGTGCCCCTGTCGACAAACCGCAGTGTAATTGTCTCTTATTCCCCCATGCACAGGTTAAACTGCGCAGGGCAGCTCCTAACTGAGAAAGCGCAACCATGTGCTCATTGGCCTTTTAAAGATTGCCCCAGTGTCAGGGAACAATGAATATCCAGGGTCGCCCGGGAGATGGTGAGTACCTCCAGCCATGATGGGTGGGAGAATCGGGCTGGTATTGAATAAGAGGAACACCATGGGGTGGGGTGGGTAGTTAATGAGGTGAGTTTGATCCGATATCACCAGGAAACTAGCTCAGCATCGTGCAGATAATCGTTCTGTCAGACTAAGGGATAATGTCACTGAGACAGTTTTTTGTTTGATTCAGCCCAGTGAGTCATAGATTCTGTTGAAACAACTCCCATTTACAAAGCTGTAGTGCAAATGCTCAAATATCCCATTTGCCCATCTTTCCTGGGAAGACAGGCTCATGTTACAGGATGCTATCGAAGTGTCTACATTTCAGCATTCTGAAACCTGGGAACACATCCTTCCATGACACTGTCTCTCAGTCTCCCCCTCCCTGTCTATACCCCAAACCCCTCCCATGTGGTGATATTTAAACTGATTCCCACGCTTTCTCTCTCTGGCAGTGAGGTTCACACCCACAACATCCCCTTGTCAGGGCAATAATGGGGATATGGAGCTGTAAATGGATGGGAGCTGCACATCCTGTCAGTTACAGAATGGGCTGCAAGTTTCCCCACACTGGGCAGGGGTCTAGCACAGTGTTGCCGAGCAATGCACTGGGGTGGGGTACACAGTCCGACATGCTGGGAGGGTAACTGCTGTTGGGTTACAGATCAATGTGCTGGGGTGGTGTACACACTCCTACATGCTGGGAGGGTAACTGCTCCTGGGTTACAGATCAACGCACTGTGTCGGTGTACTTAGTCCTACATGCTGCGGGGGGGGGGGGGGGGGGGGGGATGGCTCCCGGTTTACAGGGGGAGAGGTGATAGGTCAGAGAGGAGGGTGGGGTGGATTGGGGGAAGGTCATGGACAGGTCAAGGAGTTCCCGGGAACATTCCGTCCCCGACATTCTATAACTGCCATTCCCCAGAATGTTCTATCCCCGACATTCTATAACTGCCATTCCCCAGAAATTTCTGTCCCCAACATTCTATAACTGACATTCCCCGGGACGTTCTGTCCCCAACATTCTATAACTGACATTCCCCGGGACGTTCTGTCCCCAACATTCTATAACTGACATTCCCCGGAACGTTCTGTCCCTGACATTCTATAACTGACATTCCCCGGAACGTTCTGTCCCTGACATTCTATAACTGACATTCCCCGGAACGTTCTGCCCCCGACATTCTATAACTGACATTCCCCGGAACGTTCTGTCCCTGACATTCTATAACTGACATTCCCCGGAACGTTCTGTCCCTGACATTCTATAACTGACATTCCCCGGAACGTTCTGTCCCTGACATTCTATAACTGACATTCCCCGGAACGTTCTGTCCCTGACATTGTTTGTGAACGGCCGGACGTCAGTGAATTAAACAAACGATAAGATCCCGAGGGAAGGGATCCCGTTCCAGGGAGAAGGAGACTCTGTTCCGAAGGACCCTCAGGCAGTTAAAGGGGTTAATACGTTTTCCCTGCGTTTACATTTCTCCCCGACACAGGATCGACCACAATTTAGACCAAAATACAGGAATTCCCAAACTCCATTTGTCTTCAGGAAACTGGGAGAGAATCCTTCAGGACAGCAACGTTTCCACCCTCTATATTAGGAACTGGGAAGGAGTGACCTGTGTCTGTTCTCGAGTGATCGAGTATGTGGGAATATTCTAGAAACCATCTGTCCTTATGGATGTGTCTCTGTGTGTTTGGGGAGGGAGGGTTTCTTGTGATTTATGTCACATTTTTGTCAGTAATTCCGACCTTCCCATTTGTTATTCCAGCTCCAATTATTTTAATAAATCCCTGAATACAGGGACACATTTGAAAATCTCACTGGGTCCCCGATCAAACGGGTCCCTTTGCCTCCAGGCTGATGGATAATGGGTTTGTTTTCCTTCCTCACAGTTAACGTAGTGACCATCTACGTCCTGCTTTATAAAGATTGTGGATTGTCTCCATGTGTCAGACGTTACCTGGGGGCCATGGCAGCGGCGGATCTCCTGGTCATTATCCTCGACCTGATCCTGAGACACATTCCCATTGTTTATCGGGAACAGTTTTATTTCCTGTACTCCGTCCCCGTGTGTAATATCCACGCCGTCCTGCTTTATGCAGCCACTGACTGCTCTGTCTGGTTCACCGTCACTTTCACCTTTGATCGGTTTGTGGCCATTTGTTGCCAGAAGCTGAAAAGTAAATATTGCAGAGAGAAAACGGCGGCTGTGGTTCTGGGAGCAGTGACTGTGCTGAGCTGTTTAAAGAACATTTCCTGGTATTTTATTCTCACGGCTCAGTATTGGCTGGTGAACGACCCCTGGTTTTGTGATGTAACAGACGCTGTTCGAGTCTCCAGTGTCTGGGTCACAATCGAGTTCCTCCACCACATTCTAACCCCGTGTGTCCCATTTCTCCTGATTCTGCTGCTCAATGTTCTCACCGTCAGACACATTTTAGTGACCAGCAGAGCCCGCAGGAGACTCCGCGCTCACACCAATGGGGACACTCAGTCTGACACTGAAATGAGAAACCGAAAAAAATCCATCATTTTACTGTTTGTGATCTCGGCCAATTTCATCCTGTTATGGTCAACGTTAATGCTGTATTCTATATGGAGACGGATGTGGTATTTTGGATATAAGTCTGTGTATCTCGATTACTTTGTGCAGGAATTGGGCTTCATGCTGCAGCTCCTCAGTTGCTGCACAAACACCGCGATTTATGCCGTGACCCAGACTAAGTTCAGGCAGCAGCTGAAGAATGTGCTGAAATATCCCTTCACACAAATCCATCCATCCATCAAATTCCCTCATTAATCAATCAATCCGGGATTTTCTCATTTCAGTTCAGTGTTTCAGCGATGGAGCAGCCTGTCACTATGGTAACAGACTGAGGGTAGCGCTGGTTTGCCCATCCTTATCCCACAGGGGGGTTACAGGGAAACATTTCAATGTTTCTCACAACTCAGGGGCCAGTGAGAAAAGGCACCATCCCACTGACTGTATCCATCACTTCCATTTGTAACCAATAAAAATGTTGATTAAATCGTGCCGAGCAGCAGAGTGACCGATGTTGTTGTGTGTCTTTGTGTTGGAGAAGCTGAGCTGGAGAGAGACAGACTCAGCCCCAAGTCCTGGTCCTCAGGGAAGGGGAGGGCACCGCGCCCTGAGCTCAGGAGCTGGGTTTAACTCCCTCTGTCCCCCCCCACTCCAACCTGGCCTCCCCATTTCCTCTCCCCCACTTTTCCTCCTCAATTCTCTCCCTCTCTTTCTGCACACTCTCTCTTTCTCACCACCTCTCCCTTTCACTCTCCCTGGTCCCCTCTCAGACATCCCCCCCAACCCCGGTTTCTCCACCTGCCTCCACTATTCTTTCTGCCTCACTCTCCCCCTCTCTCTCTCACACCTCAACATGAATTTCTCCACCTGCCTCCATTCTTCTCTCTCCCCCTCACCCTCACTCTCTCTCTCTCCTGCCGTCTCTGTCTCCCTCCTGCAATTCCGTCTCTACCCCCATTTTCCCCGAACTCCTACATCCCGCATCTCTCTATCGTCTCACCCCCACCCCCCACACGCAACCTCAACACCACCCCCAGTCTCTGGGTCAGAGTAAGAGGGAAGGACCAGGGAGATCGGACTATGTCAGATCTAGAGGAAGGGTGGGAGAGAGATTCAGTCAAAGAGAAACGATGGGAGGTGGGGAGAGAGAGAGAGAAACGGAATTCAGGGGATCGAGAGTAAGAGAAGGTGGAGAGAGAGTGAAGGAACAGGGAGAGAGAGAGCAAGAGAGAAATAGGGTGAGAGGGGGAGAGAGAGAGAGAGAGAGAGAGACAGGGGAAGAGATAATAAAGAGGGGCGAGAGAGAGGGGCGAGAGAGTGAGGGTGAGAGAGAGGGGAAAAGGGTGGAAGAGAGGGGGAGAGAGGGGAGAGAGAGCAGGGGAGAGAGAGTGGCCAGAGAGAGTGGGTAGAGAGAGTGCGGAGAGAGAAAGTGGGGGAGAGAAAGAGGGGAAGGAGAGAGAGGGGAGAGAGAAAGGGGAGAGAGCGCGGAGAGAGAGAGGGAAGAGAGAGCAGATAAAGGGAGAGGGAAATGAGCGAGAGGGGAGAGAGAGTGGGAGAGAGAGGAGGGAAGAAAGAGGAGGGGAGAGAGAGGGGGGACAGAGAGGAAGAAAGAGAGGAGGAAGGAGAGAGGAGGGGGAGAGTGGAGGGGACAGGAGGGCGTGAGAGAGGAGTGGGGGTAGAGAGAAGAGGGTAGAGAGAGGGGGTTAGAGAGAGGGTGAGGAGAGAGTGGGGTAGAGAAAGGGGCATAGAGGGAGGGGCATAGAGAGAGGGGGTAGAGAGAAGGGAGAAGACGGGGGGAGAGAGTGAGATGGGCAGAGAGAGGGCTGGGGAGAGAGACAGGGGAGGGAGAGGATGGGGGAGAGAGAGAGGGTGGGAGAGAGAGAGGGGAGGCCGAGGGAGTGGAGGGTGAGAGAGGGGGCGGGAGAGAGAGGGGGATGGAGAGTAAGATGGGAGGGAGAGTAAGAGGGGAGGGCGAGAGAGGGGATGGAGAGAGAGGGGAGGGACAGGGAGAGGGGAGGGAGAGTGAGAGGGGAGGGCGAAAGAGGGGAGGGAGAGAGAGGGGAGTGGGTGAGAGGGGAGGAAGAGTGAGAGGGGAGAGAGAGTGAGAGGGGAGGGCACGAGAGAGGAGAGGGAGAGAGAAAGGAGGGAGAGAGAGTGGAGGGGAAGGCGATAGTGAGGGGAGGCGAAAGAGAGAGGGGAGGGCGAGATAGAGGGGAAGGCAGGGGTGAGGGTGAGAGGGGGAGGGCGAGAGAGGGGGAGGGAGAAAGAGAGCGGAGGGTGAGAGAGAGGGGAGGGAGAGTGAGAGGGGAGGGAGAGTAAGAGGGAAGGGAGAGTAAGGGAAGGGAGAGTGAGAGGGGAGGGAGAGTGAGAGGGGAGGGTGAGAGAGGGGAGGGAGAGTGAGAGAAGAGCGAGAAAGAGAGGGGAGAGAGAGTGAGAGGAGAGGGAGGGGGAGGGGGAGGGAGAGTAAGAGGGGAGGGAGAGTAAGAGGGGAGGGCGAGAGAGGGGATGGAGAGAGAGGGGAGTGGGAGAGAGTGGAGGGAGAGTGACAGGGTAGGGAGAGTGAGAGGGGATGGAGAAAGAGAGGGGAGGGTGAGTAAGAGGGAAGGGAGTGTGAGAGGGGAGAGAGAGTGAGAGGGGAGGACTAGAGAGGGGGAGGGCGAGAGGGGGGAGGGGAGGGCGAGAGAGAGGGGAAGGACAGTGAGGGGGAGGGAGAGAGAGGGGAGGGAGAGTGAGAGGGGAGGGAGAGTGAGAGGGGAGGGAGAGTGAGAGGGGAGGGAGAATGAGAGGGGAGGGTGAGTAAGAGGGGAGGGAGAGTGAGAGGGGAGCGTGAGGGAGAGGCGATAGAGAGAGAGGGGGAGAGCGAGGGGGGAGGTCGGGGAAGGGCGAGAGAGGTGAGGAGAGGGTGAGAGAAAGGGGAAGGACAGTGAGGGGGAGGGAGAGAGAGGGGAGGGAGAGTGAGAGGGGAGGGAGAGTGAGAGGGGAGGGAGAATGAGAGGGGAGGGTGAGTAAGAGGGGAGGGAGAGTGAGAGGGGAGCGTGAGGGAGAGGGGATAGAGAGAGAGGGGGAGAGCGAGGGGGGAGGGTGAGAGAGGGGAGGGTGAGTAAGAGGGGAGGGAGAGTGAGAGGGGAGCGTGAGGGAGAGGCGATAGAGAGAGAGGGGGAGAGCGAGGGGGGAGGTCGGGGGAGGGCGAGAGAGGTGAGGAGAGGGCGAGAGAAAGGGGAAGGACAGTGAGGGGGAGGGTGAGTGAGGGGGAGGGAGAGTGAGAGGGGAGGGAGAGAGGGGAGGGCGATAGAGCAGATGGCAAGAGTGGGGAGGGCGAGAGAGGCGAGGGAGAGAGAGTGGAGGGAGAGTGAGAGGGGAGGGAGAGAGGGAGGGAGAGTGAGAGGAGAGGGTGAGAGACAGGAGGGAGGGAGGAGGGAGGTAGAGAGTGGAGAGCGAGAGTGAGAGGGGAGAGAGGGGGTGGGATGGAGACGGGAAGGAGAGGGGGGAGAGTGAGAGGAGGGTGAGAGAGGGGAGGGAGAGTGAGAGGGGAGAGCGAGAGAATGGAGGGGAGGGTGAGAGAGATTGGAGGGAGAGTGAGAGGGGAGGGAGAGAGGTGAGGGCCAGAGAGGGGAGGGTGGTAGAGCGGATGGTGAGAGTGGGGAGGGCGAGAGAGGGGAGGGAGAGAGAGGGGAGGGAGAGAGAGGGGAAGGAGAGAGAGGAGAGGGAGAGTGATAGGGGAAGGAGAGTGAGAGGGGAGGGAGAGAGAGAGGGGAGGGAGAGAGAGATGGAGGGAGAGAGAGAGGGGAGAGAGAGAGAGGGGAGGGAGAGAGGGGAGGGATGGAGACGGTAGGGAGGGAGAGAGAGAGGCGAAGGAGAGAGAGGAGAGGGAGAGTGAGAGGGGAAGGAGAGTGAGAGGGGAGGGAGAGAGAGAGGGGAGGGAGAGAGAGAGGGGAGGGAGAGAGAGAGGGGAGGGAGAGAGAGGGGAGGGAGAGTGAGAGGGGAAGAAGAGTGAGAGGGGAGGGAGAGTGAGAGGGGAGGGCGAGAGAGATGCAAGGAGAGAGAGAGGGGAGGGAGAGAGAGAGGGGAGGTCGACAGAGCGGAGGGAGAAAGAGAGGGATGAGAGAGTGAGAGGAGAGGGAGAGTGAGGGGGAGGCAGAGTAAGAGGGGAGGGAGAGTGAGAGGGGAGGGAGAGTGAGAGGGGAGGGAGAGAGAGGGGAAGGAGAGAGAGGAGAGGGAGAGTGAGAGGGGAAGAAGAGTGAGAGGGGAGGGAGAGTGAGAGGGGAAGAAGAGTGAGAGGGGAGGGCGAGAGAGATGCAAGGAGAGAGAGAGGGGAGGGAGAGAGAGAGGGGAGGTCGACAGAGCGGAGAGAGAAAGAGAGGGATGAGAGAGTGAGAGGAGAGGGAGAGTGAGGGGGAGGCAGAGTAAGAGGGGAGGGAGAGTGAGAGGGGAGGGAGAGTGAGAGGGGAGGGAGAGAGGGGAGGGATGGAGACGGGCGGGAGAGAGAGGGGAGGAGGAGTGAGGGGAGGGTGATCAATGAGAGGGTGAGAGAGATGGAGGGAGAGTGAGAGGGAAGGGAGAGAGAGGGGAGGGAGGGTGAGATGGGAGGGCAAGAGCGAGGGGAGAGAGAGTGAGAGGGAAGGGCAAGAGAGGGGAGGGAGAGTGAGAGGGGAAGGAGAGTGAGAAGGGAGGGCGAGAGAGGGGAGGGATAATGAGCGGGAGAGTGAGAGATGGGTGGGAGGGAGACGGGTGGGAGACAGAGGGGAGTGAAAGTGAGAGGGGAGGGAGAGAGGGTAGGGATGGAGACAGGAGTGAGAGAGAGGGGAGGAAGAGTGAGGGGAGGGTGAGAGATGAGAGGGTGAGAGAGAGGGAGGGAGAGTGAGAGGGGAAGGACAGTGAGAGGGGAGGGCCAGAGCGAGGGGAGGTAGAGAGAGAGGCGAAGGAGAGAGAGGAGAGGGAGAGTGAGAGGGGAAGGAGAGTGAGAGATGGAGGGAAAGAGAGAGGGGAGGGCGAGAGAGATGGAGGGAGAGAGAGAGGGGAGGGAGAGAGAGGGGAGGGAGAGAGGGGAGGAATGGAGACGGTAGGGAGGGAGAGAGAGGGGAGGGAGAGAGAGGGGAGGGTGATCAATGAGAGGGTGAGAGAGAGGGATGGAGAGTGAGAGGGAAGGGAGACAGAGGGGAGGGAGGGTGAGATGGGAGGGCAAGAGCGAGGGGAGAGAGAGTGTGAGGGGAGGGAGATTGAGAGGGAAGGACAGTGAGAGGGAAGGGCCAGAGCGAGGGGAGGGAGAGAGAGAGGCGAAGGAGAGAGAGGGGAGGGAGAGTGAGAGGGGAAGGAGAGTGAGAGATGGAGGGAAAGAGAGAGGGGAGGGAGAGAGAGGGGAAGGAGAGAGGGGAGGGAGCTTGAGAGGGGAAGGACAGTGAGAGGGGAGGGCCAGAGCGAGGGGAGGGAGAGAGAGAGGCGAAGGAGAGAGAGGAGAGGGAGAGTGAGAGGGGAAGGAGAGTGAGAGGGGAGGGAGAGAGAGAGGGGAGGGAGAGAGAGAGGGGAGGGAGAGAGAGGGGAGGGAGAGAGAGGGGAGGGAGAGAGGGGAGGGATGGAGACGGTAGGGAGGGAGAGAGAGGGGAGGAGGAGTGAGGGGAGGGTGAAAGAAATGAGAGGGTGAGAGAGAGGGATGGAGAGTGAGAGGGAAGGGAGAGAGAGGGGAGGGAGGGTGAGATGGGAGGGCAAGAGCGAGGGGAGAGAGAGTGAGAGGGAAGGGCAAGAGAGGGGAGGGAGAGTGAGAGGGGAAGGAGAGTGAGAAGGGAGGGCGAGAGAGGGGAGGGATAATGAGCGGGAGAGTGAGAGATGGGTGGGAGGGAGACGGGTGGGAGACAGAGGGGAGTGAAAGTGAGAGGGGAGGGAGAGAGGGTAGGGATGGAGACAGGAGTGAGAGAGAGGGGAGGAAGAGTGAGGGGAGGGTGAGAGATGAGAGGGTGAGAGAGAGGGAGGGAGAGTGAGAGGGGAAGGACAGTGAGAGGGGAGGGCCAGAGCGAGGGGAGGTAGAGAGAGAGGCGAAGGAGAGAGAGGAGAGGGAGAGTGAGAGGGGAAGGAGAGTGAGAGATGGAGGGAAAGAGAGAGGGGAGGGCGAGAGAGATGGAGGGAGAGAGAGAGGGGAGGGAGAGAGAGGGGAGGGAGAGAGGGGAGGAATGGAGACGGTAGGGAGGGAGAGAGAGGGGAGGGAGAGAGAGGGGAGGGTGATCAATGAGAGGGTGAGAGAGAGGGATGGAGAGTGAGAGGGAAGGGAGACAGAGGGGAGGGAGGGTGAGATGGGAGGGCAAGAGCGAGGGGAGAGAGAGTGTGAGGGGAGGGAGATTGAGAGGGAAGGACAGTGAGAGGGAAGGGCCAGAGCGAGGGGAGGGAGAGAGAGAGGCGAAGGAGAGAGAGGGGAGGGAGAGTGAGAGGGGAAGGAGAGTGAGAGATGGAGGGAAAGAGAGAGGGGAGGGAGAGAGAGGGGAAGGAGAGAGGGGAGGGAGCTTGAGAGGGGAAGGACAGTGAGAGGGGAGGGCCAGAGCGAGGGGAGGGAGAGAGAGAGGCGAAGGAGAGAGAGGAGAGGGAGAGTGAGAGGGGAAGGAGAGTGAGAGGGGAGGGAGAGAGAGAGGGGAGGGAGAGAGAGAGGGGAGGGAGAGAGAGGGGAGGGAGAGAGAGGGGAGGGAGAGAGGGGAGGGATGGAGACGGTAGGGAGGGAGAGAGAGGGGAGGAGGAGTGAGGGGAGGGTGAAAGAAATGAGAGGGTGAGAGAGAGGGATGGAGAGTGAGAGGGAAGGGAGAGAGAGGGGAGGGAGGGTGAGATGGGAGGGCAAGGGCGAGGGGAGGGAGAGTGAGAGGGGAAGGAGAGTGAGGAGGGAGGGTGAGAGAGAGGAGGGAGAGTGAGTGGGGGAGGGGAGGGCCAGAGCGAGGGGAGGGAGTGAGAGGGGAGGGTGAAAGAGGGGAGGGAGAGAGAGTGGGAAGCGCGAGAGAGAGGGGACGGAGAGTGAGAGGGGAAGGAGAGTGAGAGGGGAGGAAGAGTGAGAGTGGAGGGCGAAAAGAGGGGAGGGCGAGAGTTGGGGGAGGGAGAGAGAGTGGGAAGCGCGAGAGAGAGGGGAGGGAGAGTGTGAGGGGAAGGAGAGTGAGAGGGGAGGAAGAGTGAGAGGGGAGGGCGAGAGAGAGGGGAGGGCGAGAGAGGGGAGGGAGAGTGAGAGGGGAGGGAGAGAGGGTAGGGATGGAGACGGGAAGGACAGAGAGAGGAGGGAGAGTGAGGGAAGGGCGAGAGAGGAGAGGGTAAGAGAGAGGGTAGGGAGAGTGAGAGGGGAGGGAAAGTGAGAGGGGAGGGCGCGAGCAAGGGGAGAGCGAGAGAGGGGAGGGACACTGAGAGGGGAAGGAGAGTGAGAGGGGAGGGAGAGAGAGTAAGGGGAGGGAGAGTAAGCGGGAGGGAGAGTGAGAGGGGAGGGAGAGTGAGAGGGGAGGGCGAGAGCAAGGGGAGGGAGAGTAAGGGGGAGGGACAGTGAGAGGGGAAGGAGAGTGAGAGGGGAGGGAGAGTGAGTGGAGGGGAGGGCGAGAGAGAGGGGAGGGAGAGTGAGTGGGGAAGGAGAATGAGAGTGGAGGCAGAGAGAGGGGAGGGTGAGAGAGGGGAGGGTGAGAGAGGGAAGGGCAAGAGATGGGAGGGGGAGAGAAGGGAGGGCGAGAGAGAGAGAGGTGAGCGAGAGAGGGGGTTGAAAGAGAGGGGAGGGTGAGAGAGAGGGTAGGGAGAGTGAGAGGGGAGGGAGAGAGGGGAGGGATGGAGACGGGAGGGAGAGAGAGGGGAGGAAGAGTGAGGGGAGGGTGAGAGAGGGGAGGGCGAGAGAGAGGGGAGGGCAAGAGCGATGGGAGGGAGAGTGAGAGGGGAGGGAGAATGAGAGGGGAGGGCGAGTGACACGGGAGGGATAGTGAGAGGGGAGAGTGAGAGAAGGGAGGGAGGGAGACGGGAGGGAGAGAGAGAGGAGGTAGAGTGAGAGGGAAGGGAGAGTGAGAGGGGAGGGCCAGAGCGAGGGGAGGGTGAGAGAGGGGAGGGCGAGAGAGGGGAGGGCGAGAGAGAGAGAGGTGAGCGAGAGAGGCGGTTGAAAGAGAGGGGAGGGTGAGAGAGAGGGGAGGGAGAGTGAGAGGGGAGGGAGAGTGAGAGGGGAGGGCCAGAGCGAGGGGAGGGTGAGAGAGAGGGGAGGGTGGGAGAGGGGAGGGCGAGAGATGGGAGGGTGAGAGAGAGGGAGGGAGAGAGAGGGGGAGGGTTAGAGAGGGGGATGGAGAGTGAGAAGGGAGGGCGAGAGAGGGGCGGGCGAGAGAGATGGGAGTGAATAGAGAGGGGAGGGCGAAAGAGGGCAGGGAGAGAGAGGGGAGGTAGAATGAGAGTGGAGGGAGAGTGACAGGGGAGGGAGAGAGATTGGAGGGCGAGAGAGAGGGGAAGGCGAGAGAGAGGGGAGGGCGAGAGAGAGAGGGGAGGGTGAGAGAGAGGGGAGGGTGAAAGAGAGAGGGGAGGGTGAGCGAGAGGGGAGGGTGAAAGAGAGAGGGGAGAGTGAGAGTGCGGAGTGCGAGAGAGCGGAGTGTGAGAGCGCGGAGGATGAGAGAGGGGAGGGCGAGACAGAGGGGTGAACGAGAGAGGGGGTGAGAGAGAGGGGAGGGCGAGAGAGAGATGAGAGTGCGAGAGAGAGGGGAGGGCAAGAGAGAGCGACAGGGAGAGAGAGAGGGGAGGGCGAGAGAAGGCGACAGGGAGAGAGATGAGAGAGAAAAGGGTGCAAGAGCGTGATTGAGAGGGTATGAGAGAGAGCGAATGAGGGAGAGAGTTTACGAGAGAGATGGGGGAGCAAGGGGGAAGACTGAGAGAGAGGGAGGGGATAATTGAGTGACAGAGACAAGAGACAGAGAGACAGAGAGAGGTGGGGTGGGAGAGAGAGGGGTGTAGAGAGAGACAGAGAGAGGGGAGTAGAGAGAGAGAGGGAGGGGGATAGAGAGAGGGAGAGAGGGGACAGATACGAGAGAGAGTGTCTGACAGAGAGAGAGAAAGAGAGACAGTGAGCGAGCAAGAGAGATGGTTGAGAGAGAGAGAGAGAGAGAGAAGGGGCGGGATAGAGAGAGAGAGAGAGAGAGAGGACTGCAGAGAAAGAGAGGTGGGAGAGTGAGAGAGAGAGGCTGTGAGAGAGAGAGAGAGTGAGAGAAGGGAGAGCAAGATAGAGAGACGGTCCAAGTGAGAGGTAGAGAGTTGAGAGAGGGGCGATAGAGAGAGAGGTCGCAAGAGATGGAGGGAAGGCCGAGAGAGACAAAGACAGACCGAGACAGAGGGGTGAGAGATGAAGAGAGGGTGCGAGAGCGATGAGGCAAGAGCGAACGGGGGAGAGAGGTGGCGAGAGAGAAAGAGAGAGGCAAGAGAGAGAAGCAAGAGAGAGGGGCGAGAGAGAGAGCGAAACTGATGGGAGAAAGACAAGAGCGAGACAGATTGAGAGAGGAGAGAGAGGCGGGTGATAGAGGGAGGGATAGAGAGAGAGAGGGAGAGAGTGACTGAGAGTGGGGTGAGACAAGGGTAAGAAAGAGTGAAAAAGAGAGAGAGAGAAAACGAGACAGAGAGGGAGAGAGGTGAGAGTGAGAGAGCAAGAGAAAGGACAAAGCAAGGGTGGGAGAGAGGGAGAGTGTATATGGAAGAGAGGGTGAGGGAGAGAGGGAGAGAATGAGTGAGAGAGAGCAAGAGAGGGACGACAGAGGGGCGAGAGAGGTGCGACAGAGAGAGAAAGGGGAGAGAGAGGAGTGAGAGAGAGAGTGAAAGAGGAGAGAGGGGGAGAGAGAGGGACAGAAACTGCGAGGGGGAATAGAGAGAGGGATAGAGAGAGAGCACAAGCGAGCGAGGGAGACCAAGCGAGTGAAAGAGAGACGGGGAGAGCGAGAGAGAGGAGGACAGAGAGAGAGAGATGGGGACAAGCGAGAGACAGAGTAATGAGAGAGAGGGGTGCAAGAGAGAGAGGAGCTGGGGGGGGGAGGTCTGAGAGAGAGAGAGAGAGAGAGACGGAGAGAGAGAGCAACAGACAGAGAGAGAGAGAGAGAGAGAAAGAGCAAGAGTGAGAGAGAAGAGTTGAAAGAGGGAGGGAGGGCAGAGAGAGGGAGACAGAGACACAGACAGACAGACAGAGCACAAGCAATAGAGAGAGAGCACGAGTGAGAGAGAGCGAGCAAGAGAGAGAGTGAGATGAGACAGAGAGGGAGGCAAGAGAGAGGGAGAGAAGGAGGGAGAGAGAGACCGTGAGAGCGTAAGGGAGGGTGAGAGGGTGAGAAAGCGCGAGCGAGATGAAGAGAGCGAGAGGAAGAGTGAGAGAGAGAGAGGGGGCAAAGAGAGGGATAGAGATAGAGCGGGAGAGAGAGAGAGGAAGAACAAGAGAGAGAGGATGCGAGCGAGGGACAGAGGGATGAGAGAGAGAGAGGGCACAAGAGCGAGACAGAGGCAGTGAGAAAGGGAGGGAGAGCTGAGAGAGACAGAGAGACAGACGGTGTGAGAGAGATAGAGGGGGCGAGAGAGAGATAGAGGGATGAGAGAGAGGGAGAGAGGGGCAAAAGACACAGACAGAGGCAGCAAGAAAGGGAGGGAGAGCTGAGAGAGCAAGAGAGTCCGGGAGACAAAGAGACAAAGTGAGAGAGAAAGAGGGGCGGTGGGGGGGGGGGGGAGCGGGAGGCAAGAGGGGGATGGAGAGGGGGAGGGAGCGGGAAGGGGGCAAGCGAGATGGCAGAGAGAGAGGGCAGAGAGAGTGGGGGAGAGAGAGGGGGGAGAGAGGGGAGAGAGAGGGGAAAGAAAGAGGGGGAGAGAGGGTAGAGAGAGTGGGGGAGAGAGGGGGAGAGAGAGGGTGAGAGAGAGGGGAGAGAACGGGTGTAGAGCGGGAGTGAGATTTTGGGGAGAGGGTGGGAGAGACAAGGAAATAGAGGGGGGAGAGAGAGGGGAGGAGAAGGGGCAGAGAGAAGGGGAGAGAGGGGTGAAAGAGAGGGGGAGAGAGAGACGGGGAGAGGGAAGGGGAGAAAGAGGGGAGAGAAAGGGTGTAGAGAGGGAGTGAGAGTTTGGGGAGAGAGTGGGGGAGCGACAGGGAGAGAGTGGGAGAGAGAGAGGGGAGGAGAGAGATAGGCGTGAGAGAGCGAGGGTGAGAAAGAGAGAGAGTGAGTGAGAAAGAGAGCGTGGGTGAGAGAGAGGAGGGTGAGAGAGGGGTTGGGGGTGAGAGGGGTGTGAGAGAGAAGGGGTGAGAGACAGAGGGGGTGGGACAGAGAGAGAGAGAGAGACAGTGTGGTGAGAGAGTGACATGGGAGACAGAGAGGGTGAGAGAGAGAGAAAGAGAAGGTAAGAGAGAGAGAGGGGTGAGAAAGAGGGAGAGTGAGTGAAACAGAGAGAGTGTAAGTGAGACAGAAAGAGCGTGAGTGAGAAAGAGAGAGCTGGTGAGAGAGAGGAGTTTGAGAGAGAGGGGGGGTGGGGGTGAGACGGGGATGAGAGATAATGGGTGATGGAGAGAGTGAAAGTGGGGAGGGGGAATAGGGAGAGTGGAGTGAGAAGGAGAGGGTGTGAGAGAGAGTGGGGTGAGCGAGAGGGGTGAGCGAGAGGGGTGAGAGGGGGAGGAGTTAGAGAGAGAGCGCGGGGTAAGAGAGAAAGGGTGTGAGAGGCGATGAGAGAGAGGGGTGAGAGTGAGGGCGTGAGAGAGTGAGGGGCTGAGAGAGTGAGGGGGTTTGAGAGAAGGGGTGGTGAAAGAGAGAGAGGCAGTGAGAGAGAGGGAGTGTGAGAGAGAGGGGTGTGAGAGTGAAGGGTGAGAGAGAGATTGAGAGAGAGAGGGGGTGAGAGAGAGAGGTGGGTTGAGAGAGAGGGAGGGTGGGGGTGAGAGAGAGAGGGATGAGAGAGAGAGAAGGTTGAGAGAGAGGGGTGGGAGAGAGCGGTGAGAGAGAAGAAGGGGTGAGAGAGTGACAGGGTGGAAGAGAGGGGTGGTGGGAGAGAGGGAATGAGAGAGAGAGAGCTGGGTGAGAGGTCGGTGAGAGGGAGAGGTGGGAGTGAGTGACAGCGAGGAGGTGGGGGAGAGAGAGGGGGAGAGAGAGGGAGGGTGAGAGAGAGAGATGGATGTGAGAGAGAGCGAGGGGTTGAGAGAGAAGGGAAGAGACTGAGGGGGTGAGAGAGTGAGGGGATGAGAGATTGAGGGGGGTTGAGAGAGCAGGTGGTGAGAGAGAGGGGTGTGAGAGAGAGAGGCTTGACAGAGAGGGGTTGAGAGAGAAAGAGAGGGGTGAGAGAGAGTGTGAGAGAGAGTGATGAGAGAGAGGGGGGTTGAGAGAGAAAGAGAGGGGTGAGAGAGAGAGGGGAAGGGAGAGAGAGGGATTGGTGAGGGGGTGAGAGAGTGAGGGGATGAGAGAGTGAGGGGGGTTGAGCGAGAGGGTGGGGGGTGAGAGAGAGAGGGGTGAGAGAGAGTGGGGTCGAGAGGGAGGGGTTGAGAGAGAGAGAAGGGGGTGAGAGAGAGTGAGGGGTTGAGAGAGTGG
Source organism: Chiloscyllium punctatum (assembly GCF_047496795.1). Taxonomy (NCBI): domain Eukaryota; kingdom Metazoa; phylum Chordata; class Chondrichthyes; order Orectolobiformes; family Hemiscylliidae; genus Chiloscyllium; species Chiloscyllium punctatum. Next base: position 63,980,312 of record NC_092768.1, on the reverse strand, counting down.
TGTGAGAGAGGGGGCCGAGAAAGGAGGGGAGAGAGGAGGGGAGAGAGCGGGAGAGGGGGCAGAGGGAGTGAGAGGGGGCAGGATTGGGGGCAGAGAGAGAGGGCGCAGAGAGGGGGGAGAGAGATGGGGAAGAGAGAGGGGGAGAGAAGGGTGAGAGAGAGGGGGAGAGAGAGGGGGAGAGAGGGCAGAGAGATGGGGAGAAGAGGAGGAGAGAATGGAGGAGATGGGGAGAGGGAGAGAGAGGGGGAGAGAGGGGGTGAGAGAGAGTTGTTGAGAGAGAGGGTGTGAGAGAGAGGAAGTCAGAAAGAGCGGGTGAGAAACAGGGGTGTGAGAGAGAGAAGGGGTGTGAGAGAGAAGGGGTGTGAGACAGAGGGAGTGGGAGAGAGAGGGAGATGTCGGCTAAGAGAGAGAGAGTGGGGTGAGAGAGTGAGATGGGAGTGATAGAAAGAGGGTGTGAAAAACAGGGGGAGAGAGGGTGTAGAGACTGGGGTCAAGAGAGGGGGTAGAGAGAGGGGAGAGAGAGAAGGGAGAGAGTGTGGGAGAGAGAGGGGGTGAGAGAGAGGGGGTGAGAGAGAGTGGGTGAGAAAGAGAGAGAATGTGAAAAAGAGAGAGTGGGAGAGAGAGAGGTGTTGAGAGAGAAGGGTGGGTGAGGGGGTGAAAGAGAGAGAGTGAGAGAAAAAGAGAGAGAGTGAGAGAAAAAGAGAGAGAGTGTTGAGAAAGAGAGAGTGTGAGTGAGAAAGAGAGAGCAGGTGAGAGAGAGGGGGTGAGAGAGGGGTGTGGGGTGAGAGGGGGTGAGAGACAGAGGGGGTTGGACAGAGAGAGAGAAACTGTGGTGAGAGAGAGAGGGTGAGAGAGTGAGATGGGAGTTAGAGGGGATGTGAGATAGGGCTAAGAGAGAGAGGGAGTGAGAGACAGGGAGTGTGAGAGAGCGGGGTGAGAGAGCGAGGGGTGAGAGAGAGAGAGAGGGATGAGAGAGAGAGGATTGAGTGAGAGGGAGGTGGGAGAGAGTGGGGTGTGAGAGAGAGAGGGGTGAGAGAGAGAGGGGTGAGAGGGTGAGAAGGTGGAAGGGAGGGGGTGTGAGATAGAAGGGGGTGTGAGAGAGAGAGGGGGTGAGAGACAGTGGGTGTGAGAGAGACGGGGATGTGAAAGAGAGTGAAGGAGATGGGGAGAGAGGGGGTGAGAGAGAGGGGGAGAGAGGGGTAGGGAGAGGGGGAGAGAGGGGGGTGAGAGAGAGTTGGTGAGAGAGATTTGTTGAGAGAGAGGGTTGTGAGAAAGGGGGTGAGAAACAGGGGTGTGGGAGAGAGAAGGGGTGTGAGAGATAAGGGGTGTGAGACAGAGGGGGTGGGAGAGAGAGAGAGATGACGGTTAAGTGAGAGAGAGAGTGGGGTGAGAGAGTGGGGGTGTGAGACACAGGGAGAGAGAGGGAGTAAAGAGTGGGGTGCAAGAGAGGGAGGGGAGGGAGAGAGTGGGAGAGAGAGGAGTTGAGAGGGAGGGGGTGAGAAAGAGGGGGTGAGAAAGAGAGAGTGAATGAAAAAGAGAGAGAGTGTAAGTGAGAAAGAGAGAGCGTGAATGAGAAAGAGAGAGTGGGTGAGAGAGAGGGGGTGAGAGAGGGGGGTGGGGTGAGCGGGGTATGAGAGAGAAGGCGTGTGAAACAGAGGGAGTGGGACTGAGAGAGAGAGAGACTGTGGTGAGAGAGAGAGGTGAGAGAGTGAGATGGGAGTGACGGGGGTGTGAGAGAGGGCTAAGAGAGAGAGGGAGTGAGAGAGATGGAGTGTGAGAGATAGAGGTGAAAGAGCGAGGAATGAGCGAGAGGGGTTGAGAGAGGGGTTGAGAGAGGGGGGTGAGAGAGAGGGAGCGAGAAGGAGAGAGAAGGGAAGAGAAAGAGGCAGAGAGATGGTGGGAGAGAGGGAGGGGGTGAGAGAGCGAGGATGTGTAAGAGTGTGTGTGAGAGAGAGGGTGATGTGAAAGAGATTGGGGTGGGGGAGAGAGGGGTGATGGAGAGAGAAAGGAGAGAGAAAGAGGAGGTGAGAGAGAGATGGATGTGAGAGAGAGGGGGGTGAGAGAGAGAGGGGTGAGAGAGAGGGGTTGAGAGAGAGAAGGGGTGTGAGAGAGAGAAGGAAGGTGAGAGAGAGGGGAGTGAGAGAGACGGGGGTGAGAGAGAGAGGGGTGAGAGAGAGTTGACGAGAGAAAGGGTTTGAATTAGAGGGGGGAGAGAGGATGAGAGAGAGGGGGGTTGAGAAAGATGGGTTGAAACAGAGAGGAGGTGAGGGGGAGGACTAAGAGAGAGAGAGACGGAGAGAGAGCGACAGACAGAGAGAGATATAGAGCAAGAGTGAGAGAGAAGAGGTGTGAGAGGTAGGGTGGACTGAGAGAGATGGAGGGAAAGAGACAGACAGAAAGAGCATGAGCAACAGAGAGAGAGAGCGAGCACGAGCGAGAGAGAGTGAGCGAGAGAGCGTGAGAGAAGAGAGGGAGGAAGGCAAGAGGAAGGGAGAGAGGCAGGGAGAGAGAGAGAGCGTGAGAAGAGGGTGAGAGAGTGAGAGAGAGAGAGCACGAGGAAGAGAGCGAGTGGAAGAGTGAGAGAGAGAGGATGCGCGAGAGAGAGAGGGGGTGAGAGAGTGGTGCGAGAGAGGCAGGCGAGAGAGGAGGGGAGAGAGGGGGCGAGGGAGCGGGAGGGAGAGGGGCGGGATTGGGGCAGAGAGACGGCACAGAGAGGGGGGAGACAGATAGGGAAGAGAGAGGGGGAAAGGAGGGGGAGAGTGGGGGAGTGAGATGGGGAGGAGAGGGGGAGAGAGTGAAGGAGATGGGGGAGAGAGGGAGTATGAGAGAGCCGAAGAGCGAGAGGGTGAGAGAGGGGGGTGAGAAACAGGGGTGTGAGTGAGAGAAGGGGTGTAAGAGAGAATGCGTGAGAGACAGAGGGGGTGGGAGAGAGAGAGAGACGATGGCTGAGAGAGAGAGAGTGGGGTGAGAGAGTGAGAGTGGGGTGTGAGAGAGGGGGTGTGAGAGACAGGGGGAGAGAGGGGGTAAAGAGTGGTGGGCAAGAGAGAGGGTAGAGAGAGGGGAGGGAAAGAGTGGGAGAGAAAAAGGAGTTGAGAGAGCGGGGGTGAGAGAGAGAGGGGGTGACAAAGAGAGAGCGGGTGAGAGAGGGGGGTGGGGTGAGAGGGGGGTGAGAGAGAAGGGGTGAGAGAGAGAGTGTAAGAGAGAGGGGTGAGAGACGGAGGGGTGATAGAGAGTGGTTGAGAGAGAAGGTTGAAAGAGAGAAGGGGTGAGAGAGAGAAGGAGGGTGAGAGAGAGGGGAGTGAGAGAGAGGGGGTTGAGAGAGAGAGACGGTGGAAGAGAGGGGGTGTGGGAGAGAGAGGGGGGGAGAGAGCTGGGTGAGAGGGTAGTGAGAGGGAGAGGTGGGAGTGAGTGACAGAGAAGGGGTGCGAGAGAGAGGGGTGATAGAGAGAGGGGATGAGAGAGGGAGCGAGAAGGAGAGAAAGGGGATGAGAAGGAGGCAGAGAGTTGGTGGGAGAGAGGGAGGGGCTGAGAGAGCGAGGGTGTGTGAGAGTATGTGTGAGAGTGTGTGTGAGAGAGGGGATGTGAAAGAGATTAGGGTGGGAGAGAGAGGGGTGACGGAGAGAGAGGGGAGAGACAGAGGGTGTGAGAGAGGGATGGATGTGAGAGAGAGAGAGACAGGGGTTGAGAGGGGGTGGTGAGAGAGAGAGGGGGTGTGAGAGAGAGGGGTTAGAGAGAGAGGGGAGAGAGAAGGGTTGAGAAAGATGGGCTGAAAGAGAGAGGAGGTGAGGGGGAGGACAGTGAGAGGGAGAGAGAGAGAGCGACAGACAGAGAGAGAGAGATAGAGCAAGACTGAGAGAGAAGAGGTGAGAGTGGTAGGTTGGACTGAGAGAGAGAGAGAGTGAGACAGACAGAGAGAGCATGAGCGACAGAGAGAGAGAGAGCACGAGCGAGAGTGAGCGCGAGTGAGACAGACCATGAGATGAGAGCGAGAGGGTGACAAGAGAGAGTGAAAGAGGCAGGGAGAGAGAGAGAGAGCGTGAGAAGAGGGTGAGAGAGTGAGAGAGACCGCAAGAGGAAGAGAGAGAGCGGAAGAGTGACAGAGAGAGGATGCGAGAGAGAGGGGTGTAAGAGAGAGGTGCGAGAGAGGGGGCTGAGAGAGGAGGGGAGACAGGGGGCGAGGGAGGGTGAGTGGGTGGGATTGGGGGCAGAGAGACAGCACAGAGAGGGAGGAGAGAGGGGGCAGAGAGGGGGGAGAGAAAGGTGAGAGTGAACTGGAGAGAGAGGAGGAGAGAGACGAGGGAGAGAGGGGGGGAGAGAGAGAGGGGGGAGAGAGGGTTTGAGAGAGAGGTGTTGAGGGAGAGGGGGTGAGAGAGAGGAAGTGAGGGAGAGGGGTGAGGAAGAGAGGTGTGAGAGAGAGAGAGAAGGGGTGTGAGACAGAGGGGGTGGGAGAGAGAGAGACGTGGGGTGAGAAAGACAGTGAGTTGAGAGAGTGAGAGTGGGGTGAGAGAGTGAGATGGGAGTCAGAGAGGGGGGTTTGAGAGACAGGGAAGAGAGGGGGTAGAGATTGGGGACAAGAGAGGGGGTAGAGAGAGGGGAGAGAGAGAGGGCAGGAGAGAGGGGAGAGAGAAGGGAGAGAGGGGAGAGAGAGAGGGGGTTTGAGAGAGAGGGGGTGAGAGAGAGGGCGTGAGAAAGAGAGAGAGTGAGTGAAAAAGAGAGAGGAGTGTAAGTGAGAAATAGCGAGCATGAGTGAGAGACTGTGGTGAGAGAGAGGGGATGTGAGAGAAGGCTAAGAGAGAGAGAGGGAGTGAGAGAGAGGGGTTGAGAGAGTGGGGTGAGAGAGCGAGGGGGATTGAGAGAGAGGGTTGGTGGTTGGAGCGAGAGGGGTGAGGGAGAGAAAGGGTTTAGAGAGAGGGAGGTGGGAGAGAGCTGGCTGAGAGGGCAGTGTGATGGAGAGGTGGGAGTGAGTGACAGAGAGGGGGTGGGAGAGAGAGAGGGGTGAGTGAGGGAGGGGGTAAGAGAGAGGGAGCGAGAGAGTGGGTGATGTGAAAGAGATTGGGGTGGGAGAGAGAGGGGTGATGGAGAGAGAGGGGAGAGAGAGGCGGGTGAGAGAGAGATGGACGTGAGAGAGAGAGGGATTGAGAGAGAGGGGGTGAGAGACTGAGGGGGAGACAGAGTGAGGGGATGAGAGATTGAGGGGTGTTGAGAGAGGGGGTGGTGAGGGGAGTGAGAGAGAGAGGGAGTGGGAGAAAGAGGGGTGAAAGAGAGGGGTTGATAGAGAAAGAGAGGGGTGAGAGAGAGACAGGTGAGAGAGAGGGTGTGAGAGAGTGTGGTGAGAGAGAGGGGTTGAGAGAGAAAGAGAGGGGTGAGAGAGAGAGGGAAAGAGAGAGCGGGGTGAGCCATGGGGGTGAGGGGGGAGGAGTTAGAGAGAGAGCGTAGGTTTAGAGAGAAAGAGTGTGAGAGAGAGAGCAGTGGTGAAAGACGGTGAGAGTGTGAGGGTTTGAGAGCAAGAAGGGGGTCAGAGAGAGAGAAGGGGGTGAGAAGGAGGGTTAAGTGAGAGGGGTGAGAGAGAACGGTTGAGAGAGAGGGGGGTTGAGAGAGAGACGGGGGAAAGAGGAGGTGTGTGTGAGAGAGAGGGGGTTAGAGAGGGGGGGGGTTGAGAAAGATGAGTTGAGAGAGAGGAGGTGAGGGGGAGGACTGATAGAGAGAAAGACGGAGAGAGAGAGTGACAGACAGAGAGAGAGATAGAGCAAGAGTGAGAGAGAAGAGGTGAGAGAGGTAGTGTGGACTGAGAGAGAGAGAGAGAGTGAGACAGACAGAGAGAGCATGAGCGACAGAGAGAGAGAGAGCACGAGGGACAGAGAGCGAGCGAGAGAGACCGTGGGATAAGAGAGAGGGAGGCAAGAGAGAGGGAGAGAGGCAGGGAGAGAGAGAGCGTGAGAAGAGGGTGAGAGAATGAGAGAGAAAGAGCGAGCGGAAGTGAGAGAGAGAGGACGCGAGAGAGAGAGAGAGGGGGGTGAGAGAGTGGTGCAAGAGAGGGGACGAGAGAGGAGGGGAGAGCGGAGCGGAGAGAGGGGGCGAGGGAGGGGGAAAAGGGCAGGATTGGGGGCAGAGAGATGGTGCAGAGAGAGGGGGCAGAAGGGTGAGAGAGAAGGGGAGAGAGAGGGGGTAGAGAGAGGAGGGAGAGAGAGGGGGAGAGCGGGGAGAGAGAGGGGTAGAGAGAGGAGGGAGAGAGGGGGGGTGAGATAGATGAAGTGCGAGAGAGGTGGTGAGAAAGCGGGATGTGAGAGAGAGAAGGGGTTTGAAACAGAGGGGCAGGGGGAGAGAGAGAGAGGGGTGAGAGTGACAGTGGGGTGAGAGAGTGAGATGGGAGTAGAGAGAGGGGGTGTGAGAGACAGGGGAGAGAGGGGGTAGAGAGTGGGGGTAGAGAGAGGGGAGAGAGAGAGGGGGAGAGAGAGGGGGAGAGAGAGGGGGAGAGAGAGGGGGAGAGAGAGAGGTGTTGAGAGAGAGGGGGTGAGATAGAGGAAGTGCGAGAGAGGCGGTAAGAAAGCGGGGTGTGTGAGAGAGAAGGGGTTTGAAACAGAGGGGCAGGGGGAGAGAGAGAGAGGGGTGAGAGTGACAGTGGGGTGAGAGAGTGAGATGGGAGTGAGAGAGAGGGGGTTTGAGAGACAGGGGAGAGAGGGGGTAGAGAGTGGGGGCAAGAGAGGGGGTAGAGAGAGGGGAGAGAGAGAGGGGAGAGAGAGAGTGGTTTTGAGAGAAAGAGGGTGAGAGAGAGGGGGATTGAGAAAGACAGAGAGTGAATACAGAGAGAGAGTGTAAGTGAGAAAGAGAGAGTGAGTGAGAAAGAGAGAATGGGTGAGAGGGGGGAGAGACAGGGTGTGATTGAGAGAAAGAAAGTGGGGTGGGGGGTAAGAGAGAGTGGAGTGAGAAGGAGATGGTGTGAGAGAGAGAATAGGCGAGAGAGAGAGGGGGTGAGCGAGAGGGGTGGGGGGAGGGGTTAGAGAGAGTGTGGGGTAAGAGAGAACGTGTGTGAGAGAGGGAGAGGGGGTGAGAGAGAGAGGGATTGAGAGAGAGGGGTTGAGAGAGAGGGGTGAGAGAGAGAGGGTTGAGAGACAGAGGGGATGTGTGTGAGGGTGTGAGAGAGTGAGCGGATGAGAGAGTGAGGGTGGTTGAGAGAGATGGTGGTGAGAGAGAGGGAGTGAGAGAGAGGGAGTGAGAGAGAGAGAGTGAGAGAGAGGGGTGAGAGACAGAGGGGGTGAGCGATAGTGGGGTTGAGAGAGAGACAATGGGATGAGAGGGAGGGGTCTGGGGGTGAGAGAGAGGGGTGAGTGAGAGGGTTGAGAGAGAGAGAGCGTGGAAGAGAGAGAGGGTAGGAGAGAGAGGGGGTGAGAGAGAGAGAGCTGGGTGAGAGGGGGTGAGACAGAGGGGGGTGAGAGAGAGAGGGGGAGTGCGAGAGAGAAGGGTGTGAGAGAGAAAGAGGTTGAGAGAGAAAGAGGGGTCTGAGAGAGAGAGAGGGGTGAGAGAGAGGGGAGTGAGGGACAGAGAGGGGTGGGAGAGAGTGAGGGGGATGAGAGAGCGAGGGCGTGTGAGAGTGCGTTTGAGAGAGAGGGGATGTGAAAGAGATTGGGGTGGGAGAGAGAGGGGGTGACAGAGAGAGAGAGGGGGAGAGAGAGAGGGGTGAGAGACAGAGAGAGTGCGAGAAAGAGGGGTGATAGAGAGAGGGGTTGAGAGAGAAAGAGGGGGGTGAAAGAGGGGGAAGAGAAAGAGGGGGAGAGAGAGAGGAAGAGAGCAAGACGAAAAGTGAGAGAGGATGCGAGAGATTGAGGGGGGCAAGAGAGGGGAGCGAGGGGGGTGAGGGAGGGGGAGGGAGAGGGGGTGGGAGTGGGGGCAGTGAGAAGGGGAGAGAGAGGGGAGAGAGAGGGGAGAGAGAGGGGGAGAGAGGGGAGAGAGGGGGGAAGGGGGAGAGAGATGGCGAGAGAGAGGAGAGAGTGGGGAGAGAAGGGGAGAGAGAGAAGGGGCAGAGGGGGGAGAGAGAGGGGGAAGGGGGAGAGAGAGGGGAAGAGGGGGGGAGAGAGGAGAGAGATGGGGAGAGGGGGAAGTAATGGGGAGAGAGAGTGGAGGAGAGGTCGTGACAGAGATGTGTTGAGACAGGGGGGGGGGGGGGGGGGGGGGGGGGGGGGGGGGGGGGGGGGGAGGTGGGGGGGGGGGGGGGGGGAGGGGGGGGGGGGGGGGGGGGGGGGGGGGGGGGGAGGGGGGGGCGAGAGAGAGGGAGTGAGAGAGTGGAAGTGAGAGAGAGGGTGTGTGAGAGAGGTGGGGTGAGAGAGGAGGTGAGAGAGAGGGGCTGAGAGAGTGCGTGTGTGATAGAGGGGGTGGGAGGGAGGGGATGGGAGAGAGAGGGTTTGGGAGAGAGAGCTGAGTGAGAGGGGGTGAGAGAGAGAGAGGTGAGAGGGGGAGTGGGGAGAGAGACTGGGGAGAGAGGGGGGAGGGGGTAAGTGGAGGGTGACAGAGAGAGGGGGTTTGAGAGAGATCACGTTGTTAGAGAGTGGGGGAGTGAGAGAGAAGGGGAGTGAGACAGAGGGGGTTGGAGAGAGACAGAGACGGGTGAGAGAGAGGGGTAAGAGAGAGGAGGGTGTGAGAGAGAGTGCGAGTGAGAGGGTAAGAGAGAGGAGGTTTGAGAGAGAGAGGGAGAGAGAGAGCGACTGAGGGGGTGAGAGACAGAGGGGTGGGAAAGAGAGGGGGAATGGAAGAGAGTGGGGGGTGGGAGAGAGAGGTGGGTGGGAGAGAGAGTGGGGGGGTGAGAGAAAGGGGAGAGATAGAGAAGGGATTGAGAGAGAAAGGGGGACAGCAAGAGAAAGACGGATGAGAGAGATGGGACGCGAGAGAGAGAGAGCAAAAGTAGTGAGAGAGGTGGTGAGATAGACAGTGAATGACGGGTTGAGAGAGAGAGAGAGACAGCGAGAGAGAGAGAGAACGAGTGAACGGATGAAAGAGTTAGAGGGGTGTGAGGGAGATGGGGTGAGAGAGTGGGCGGTAGAGAGAGAGACAGAACGAGAGCAAGGAGGAGGGAGGAAGAAAGGGGTCAAAAGAGAGAGAGAGAAATGGGGCAAACGAGAGAAAAAGGGAGCGAGAGAGGGAGCATACAGAGAGAGAGAGAGAGCGGGGTGTGAGACAGAGTGCGAGAGGGAAAGGGAATGAAAGAGAGAAAAAGGGAGCGAGAGACAGAAGGCAATAGAGCGAGAGAGAGGGCGGGATAAGAGAGAGGGCAGGGGAGAGAGGGGTGAGAGAGAGAGAGGGGAGAGAGAGAGAGACAGAGAGGTGGGTAAGAGAGAGAGGGTGTGAGCTGGGGAGAGAGGGTGAAGGGGTGTGTGAGAGAGAGAGGGGTGAGGGAGAGGGTGTAACGGGGAGAGAGGGTGAGCGGTGACAGAGAGAAAGGGGTGAGAGAGAGAGGGTGAGAGACAGCGAGGGGGAGAGATATAACAATGTGAGAAAGAAAGGGGGTGTGTGAGAGAGAGGGCTGAGAGAGAGAGAGAGGGGCTTAGAGAGAGAGAGCGTGAGGGAGAGAGGAGGTGAGAGACAGGGGGTGAGAGAGATAGTGAGTGGGGAGAGAGAGGGAGTGAGTGGTGAGAGAGATGGAGTGAGAAAGAGAGTGGGTGAGAGAGGGGGTGAGAGAGGGGTGAGAGAGGGGGAGAGGTGGTGGAGAGAGAGGGGTGTGAAGAGGTGAGAGAGTTAGAAGGGCGTGAGAGAGAGGGTGTAATAGAGAGGGGGCGAGAGAGTGGGATGAGAGAGAGAGAGGGGGTGAGAGAGAGCGAGGGGAAGAGTTATAACAAGGTGAGAAAGAAAGGGGGAGTGTGAGAGAGAGGGGCTGAGAGAGAGAGGGGCATAGAGAGAGAGAGGGGGTGAGAGAGAGGGGGTGAGATAGGGAGAGTGAGAGAGAGGAGGGATGAGAGTGGGAGGGGAGAAAGAGGGACGGGACGAGAGAGGAAGGGTGAGAGAGAGAGGGGCGTGAGAGGGGAGGGAGGGGGAGAGACGGGGAGCGAGAGAGGGGGAGAGAGGGGGAGAGAGGGAGGGTGTGAGAGAGAAGGGTGTGAGAGAGAGGTGAGAGAGAGGGTGAGAGAGAGGGGTGGGGGGAGAGAGAGAGAGGGGAAGAGAGAGGGGGAGAGAAGGTTAGAGAGTTAGAGTGGTGAGAGAGGGATGACAGAGAGAGGAGGTTGAGGGGGGTGTAAGAGGAGGGTGGGGGGATGAGAGGGGGCGGTGCGTGAGGGAGTGTGTGGGGGATGGGGTGGAAGAGGGGGTGAGAGAGGGGGGTGAGGGAGGTGGGGGTGAGATAGCGGGGTTTTGAGAGGGAGATGGGAGAAAGAGAGGTGTGTGAGAGAGCTGGGTGAGAGGGCGGTGAGGGGGGCTGAGAGAGAGAGAGGTGGATGAGAAAGAGAGTGGGGGTGAGAGAGAGAAGTTGGTGAGAGAGGGGGGATGAGAGAGAGCAGAGGGTGTGAGAGAGGGAGATGGGAGTGAGAAAGAGGGTGGTTGAGAGAGGGGAAGAGAGAGAGAGGTTGAGAACGAGGGGGTGAGAGAGAGGGAGTCAGAAAGAGAGAGGGGATGAGAAAGAGATAGAGAGAGGGTTGGAGAGAGGGAGGGGGTGAGGGAGAGAGGCTGTGTGCGAGTGTGTGTGTGAGAGAGAGAGTGATAGAGGGAGGTCAGACAGAGGGGATGTGAGAGACATTGGGGTGGGAGAGAGAGGGGGTGACAGAGAGAGAGGGTAAGGGTGTGAGAGAGGGTGTGAGCGAGGGAGAGAGTGAGGGGTGTTGAGAGGTGAGGGTTGAGAGAAGGGGGTGAGAGGGAGGGGTTGAGAGAGGGGGTGAGAGAGAGCGGGTGAGACAGAGGGTGTGAGAAAGAGAAGGGGTGAGAGAGAGGGGTGAGAGAGAGAGAGGGGTTGAGAGGGGTGGGTGAGGGGGGTGAGAGAGATAGGGTTCGAGAGAGAGGTGGCGAGAGAGGGTGGTAGAGAGAGAGAGGGAGAGAGAGAGGGGGTGACAGAGAGAGAGGGTAAGGGGGTGAGAGAGGGTGTGAGCGAGAGAGAGGCTGAGGGGTGTTGAGAGGTGAGGGTTGAGAGAAGGGGTTGAGAGAGGGATGAGAGAGAGAGGGGTTGAGAGGGGTGGGTGAGGGGGGTGAGAGAGAGGTGGAGAGAGAGGGGTGAGAGAGAGAGAGTTCGAGAGTGAGGGGGTAAGAGAGAAAGGGGCTGAGAGAAAGGGGGTGAGAGAGAAGGGGTGAGAGAGCGAGGGGCTGACAAAGAGAGAAGGGTGAGAGAGAGCGAGGGGTGAGAGAGGGGGGTTTAGAGAGAGAGGGGGTTTGAGAGAGCGAGAGACAGCGGGTGAGAGAGAGGAGGAGGAGGGGGTGTGAGAGAGAGAGGGTGAGAGGAAGGGTGAGAGAGAGGGTTTGAGAGAGAGGGGGTGAGAGAAAGAGGGGTGAGAGAGAGAGGGGTTAGAGAGAGAGAGAGAGGTGAGAGAGGTGTGAGTGAGAGAGGTGTTGAGAGTGAGGTGGGTTGTGAGAGAGAGAGGGAGTAAGAAGGAGAGTGGGGGATGAGAAAGAGACAGAGAGAGGGTGGGAGAGAGGGAGGGGGTGAGAGAGAGAGGGGTAAGAGAGAGGGGCAGTTTGAGAGAGTGCGAGTGAGAGGGTAAGAGAGAGGAGGTTTGAGACAGAGAGGGTGAGAGAGAGCTAGTGAGGGGGTGAGAGACAGAGGGGTGGGAAAGAGAGGGGGAATGGAAGAGAGTGAGGGGTGGGAGAGAGAGGTGGGTGGGAGAGAGAGTGGGGGGGTGAGAGAGAGGGTGTAAGCGGGGAAGATAGAGTGAAGGGGTGAGAGAGAGAGAGGTGAGAGAGAGGGTGAGGGGTGACAGAGAGAGAGAGGTGTGAGTGAGAGAGCAGGGTGGAGAGAGAGAGGATGTGAGAGAGAGGGGGTCAGAGAGAGCAAGGGGGAGAGATATAACTAGTTGGGTGAGAAAAGGGGTGTGAGAGAGAGGTGCATGAGAGAGAGGGCCTTAGAGACGCGGTGAAAGAGAGGCGGTGAGAGAGAGGGGGTGAGAGAGATAGTGAGTGGTGAGAGCGAGAGGGAGCGAGAAAGAGTGGGTGAGAGAGAGGGTTGAGAGAGAGGGGTGAGAGAGGGGGAGAGAGGGGGGAGAGGTGGTGGAGAGAGGGAGGTGTGAAGGGTATGAGAGAGAGGGTGTAATAGAGAGGGGGAGAGAGAGTGGGATGAGAGAGTGGGGTGAGAGAGAGGGGGGCTGTGAGAGCGGGAGGGGCTGAGAGAGAGAGATGGGCTGAGAGAGAGGGGGTGAGATAGGGAGAGTGTGAGAGAGGAGGGAAGAGAGTGGGAGGGGGAAGAGGGACGAGATGAGAGAGGTAGGGTGAGAGAGAGAGAGGAGTGTGAGAGGGGTAGAGAGGGGGAGAGCGAGAAGGGGAGAGAGGGGGGTAGAGAGTGGGGACAGAGGGAGGGTATGAGAGAGGGACGGGATGAGAGAGGGATGGCGTGAGAGAGAGGGCTGTGTGAGAGAGAGGTGAGAGAGAGTGAGAGAGAGGGGTGAGAGAGGGTGGAGAGAGAGGGGAGAGAGAGGGGGAGAGAGAGTGGTGAGAGAGAGAGGGACGACAGAGAGAGTGGGTTGAGTCAGGGGGTGAAAGAGGAGGGTGAGGGAAGGGGAAGAGGAAGGGGAGTGAGAGGGGGCGGTGTGTGAGGGAATGTGTGGGGGATGGGGGTGGGAGAGGGGGATGAGG